>NC_134136.1:123500392-124144804 GCF_040939455.1 Microcebus murinus | reverse complement strand
TCTTGTCTGATTGCTCTGGCTAGGACTTCCAGCACTATATTGAATAGAAGCGGTGATAGAGAGCAACCTTGTCTGGTTCCAGTTTTAAGTTCCAGTTCTAAGTGGGAATGCTTTGAATTTTTCCCCATTCAGTATGAAGTTGGCTGCGAGTTTGTCATATATGGCTTGTATCATTTTTAGGTAAGTCCTGTCTATGACTATTTTGTTAAGTGTTCTTATCATAAAAGGGTGTTGAATTTTGTCAAATGCTTTATCTGCATCTATTGAGAGGATCACATGATCTTTGTTTTTGCTTCTGTTTATGTGGTGAATTACATTTATAGATTTGCATATGTTGAACCATCCCTGCGTCTCTGGGATGAAGCCCACTAGGTCATGATGTATTATTATTATTATTTTTTTGATAAGCAACTGAATTTGGTTTGCTAGGATTTTGTTGAGAATTTTTGCATCTATATTCATAAGGGATATTGGTCTGTAGTTTTCTTTTTTTGCTTCCTTTCCTGGTTTTTGTAAAAGGGTGATGTTGGCTTCATAAAACATGTGGCGGAGGATTCCTTCCTTCTTGATGTTGTGGAATAATTTCTTCAGGATTGGCACCTGCTCTTCTTTGTAGGTCTGGTAAAATTTGGGTGTGAAACCACATGGTCCAGGACTTTTCTTTTTAGGAAGGTTTTTTATTGCTGCTTCAATATCAGCACTTGATATTGGTCTATTCAGGAATTCTATTTCTTCCTGATTGAGCCTAGGGAGGCTGTGTGTTTCTAAGAATTTGTCCATTTCCTCCACATTTTGCAGTTTCTGTGCATGGAGGTTTTTATAGTATTCATAGATGATATTTTGTATTTTCATGACATCAGTTGTAATTTTTCATTTTTCATTCCTGATGGAGCTTATTAGAGTCCTTTCTTTTCTGCTTCTCATTAATGTAGGCAGAGGTGTGTCAATTGTTTATTTTTTCAAAGAACCAACTTTTTATTTTATTAATCTTCTGTATAGTTTTTTTTGTTGTTGTTATCAATTTCATTTAGTTCTGCTCTGATTTTTGTTATTTCTTTTCTTCTGCTGGGTTCAGGTTTCATTTGCTCATCCTTTTCCAGTTCTTTGAGATGATTCATTAGATTGTTTATTTGTGATCTTTCTGTCTTTTGGATGTAGGCATTTATGGATATAAATTTTCCTCTCGGGACTACCTTAGCTGTGTGCCACAGATTTTCATAACTTCTGTGTCCTGTATCATTTAGTTCAAAGAATCTTTTGATTTCCATCATGATTTCCTCCTTAATACAATAATTGTTCAGCAGAAGGTTTTTTAGTTTTCATGCCTTTGTGTGGATACAAGAGTTTCTGTTTGAGTTGATTTCAAATTTTATTCCACTGTAGTCTGAGAAGATGAATGGCATAATTTCTAGTTTTTAAATATTTTTGAGACATGCTTTGTGGCCTAGGATATGGTCTATCTTAGAGAATGTCCCATGGGCTTATCAGAAAAAGATATATTCAGTAGTTTTGGGGTGGAATGTTCTGTAAATGTCAGTCATGCCCATTTTTTCTAGAGTTCTGTCTAAATCTATTGTTTCTTTGTTTAGTTTCTGTTTGGAGGATGTGTCTTGTTCTGTCAGAGGGATATTGAAGTCCCTGGCTATTATAGGGTTGCTGTTTATCATTTTGTTTAGATCAAGTAGGATTTGCTTTAAGAATCTGGGTGCACCTGAGTTAGGTGCATAAATATTTGGGATTTTTATGTCTTCTTGTTGAATTGTACCCTTCACTATTATATAGTTACCATCTTTGTCTTTCATTACTTTTGTTGATTTGAAGATTAAGTTATCTGAAATCAGAATTGCTATGCCAGCTCTTTTTGGCTCCCACTTGCATGGAATATTGTTTTCCATTACTTTATTCTTGAGTGTGAATGCATCCTTGTGGGTTAGATGTGTTTCCTGAAGACAGCAGATACTTGGCTTATGTATATTTACCCATTTGGCCAGCCTATGTCTCTTTAGTTGACCATTCAAGCCATTCATATTTATTGAAAAAATTGTTAAGTGCGGTGGATTTCTGTTCATCCTGTTGAGTTGAGCTTTGTTGCTTTATTTTCTCTCTTGAGCCATTGTTGTGTCTGGCCTTTGACCTTTAGTTTTTGGATGATTTTACATTGGCATTCACTGCCAAATTCTACTAAGCTTTCAAAAAAAAGAACTAATGCCAATTTTCC
Source organism: Microcebus murinus (assembly GCF_040939455.1). NCBI lineage: Eukaryota > Metazoa > Chordata > Mammalia > Primates > Cheirogaleidae > Microcebus > Microcebus murinus. Next base: position 124,142,586 of record NC_134136.1, on the reverse strand, counting down.
TCAAATTATTATGAAAAGAAATGAACAGGAGGAAAGTCCATCTAACTTATTCTACAAGTCCTGATACCACACTGGTACCACAATGAGACAAGGATACAACAACAAAAAAGAAAAACTACAAGCCAATATCCCTGATGAATATAGATGCAAAATTAGAAAACAAACAAACTAGGAAACAGCACTCAGCAACATATTAAAAAGGCCGTTAATCATGATCAAATAGGATTCGTCCCAGGGATGGACGGATTGATCAACATACACAAATCAATAAACATGATACATCACATTGGAGTCAAGGACAAAAACTATATGATCATCTCCATAGATGTATAAATGGCATTTGATAAAATTCAGCAACCCCTCATGATATAAACTTTCAATAAACTAGGCATGGAAGGAATGTATCTCAATATTATAAAGACCATATATTATAAAAGAAACCCACAGCTGGCATCACACTGAATGGGGAAAAGCTGAAAGCCCTGGCTAGAGGTGCAGAACCTACAACATCAAGGCCACATGTGGCTCTCCAGATTCCTAAGCATGGCCCCTCTACTGAATGCAAACTTCAATTGCATTCAGTCAAAAGGCATTACTCAAGGATCCAGAAGGCCACATGTGGCCCCAAGGTCACAGGTTCCTCACCCACTAATCATTAAAATGATAATACTTCCCCAAATAACCTACAGATCCCATGCAATCCCTATCAAAATATCAACCTATTAATATTTACAACCAATTGATTTTTGGCAAAGGCATTGGGAACATACATTGGAGAAACGACACCCTCATCAATAAATAGTGCTTAGAAAATTGGATATCCATATGCAGTAGAATAAAACTGGACCCTTATCTATCATTATATACAAAAATAAACTCAAGAAAATTTAAAGACTGAAATCCAAGATGCAAAACTATAAAATAACTAGAAGGAAACATAGGGAAAACACTTCAGGACAGTGATGTAGGCAAATATTTCTTTTTCATGTAATGATGACATTCTCTTTAATTAAAGTTGGCATACCAAGACTGCTCACTAGTTCAAATGCTGATAAAGAATGAGGACTGATTGTTCTGAATTAGAAAACAAAGTCTTTATGGTATTCATAGCATTCTGAAAAGCTTACTATGCACACAGACTTCCTCTGCATTAATATTATTAAAGCCAAAATATAGAAACAATTCACAGTAGAACTAGATCTGAGGCTAAATGTTTATATAATTAATGAAACCTTCTACATTTCAATCTCACAAAATCAGTATTATCCATCACATTGAATAAACAATGTAAACTTGAATTTTATTTGTTTTATAGTTTTGTTCTATCTTAATTTTCAAATTATTTTGCTTTATGGTTGAGTAGTTCCAAGTTGTTTATAGTTGAGTAAGAGCTATATACATAAAGATATCATTCTGAGTTTATGGTTATACATTATAGAAAATTTTGACACTTCTATAACACCTATTATATGCCAGTGATCTGTTTTAAGTGCTTTGCAAATTTTTATTCATTTAATTTCCATAACAATATTATGGAAATAAGTATTGTTATTATCCCTATTTTACACATGAGGAGACCGAGTGAAGCAAGAGAGCTTTAATGATTTGGTCAAGGTCACATAACTAGTAAGTGGCAGGTCTGAGATTCAAACCTAGGCAATGTGGTTTCTGAGTCTATGCTCTTAAATAACATCAATAATTTAAACTAATATGGGGAAGATCTGTGAATTTTTTTTTCCTTTGAGCATATTACTCAAATTTGAGAAGTTTGAGAAACACTCTCATAGTCCATTTGATCTTTGAGCAGAACTTAGAGAAGATTCAGTCTACCATTTTTCTTTTTATCTAGGAGGAAACATATGCCTAAAAAGGAAGAAGTTAGTAATTTTGGGAATTATCCATTTGTTGCCTTGTAATGTTAGTCCAGTTATATCAACTGTGTTTGATCTTCCTAGAAAGATTTCTTAAGACTTCAAAAGCACATGCATGCAACCAAAACAAAACTCATCTGGACAGAAAATTAACAAAGAAATTTCAGATTTAATCTGAACTATAGACCAAATAGACCTAAAAGGCATTTATAGAACATTTCATCCAACAGCTGTAGAATACATATTCTTCTACATCAGCACATAGAACATACTCCATAATATATCATATGTTAGGACACCAAAAAAGCCTCAAAAATATTTTCAAAAATGAAATCATGTCAAGTGTCTTTTCTGACCACAATTGAATAAAATGAGAAATTAATAACAAGAAGAACATTGGGAATTATAAAAATACAAGGCACTTAAACAATATTCTCCTGAACCACTACTGGGCCAATGAAGAAATTAAGATGGGATAGCTATTGAAGATGGTGTACTAAAAGCAGCCCATGCACACGCTCTCAATGACAGAATTGAAAATTGCAGGTGGATGCCCACTTAAGATAGGCCTTATTGGAGAGAGCATTGAGAATCTTTGGAGAAGTAAGCAGGGAACATTCAGAATGAGGGGGAAAGTAACAGAGTTATCCACTCAGCAAGATCAGAAAGGCACCTGAGAGGGGCATTTGCCTGTGGGGAAGGACAGGAGGAGAGGATACTGGAGCTCCATGCTCACTCCATGGACACTGTGACCCAAGTTGTAAGGGGGCCACCATCCCCACTGCAGAGCTCTGAACTGATCAGGGGGCACTTGGAGTCTGAGTAGTGATGTTGCATGAGAGAGCAGGCATAGTGGGGACCTGGTGGCTTCTGTTCCCAGGTCACTGCAACTGACACCATTCTGAGCTCTCAGGTCCAGAGTGCCTGGTCTACACAGGGCTTAGCATTGCTGCAGCTGTCTCTGCATCATGCTCGCTGGGCCAGGGAGGGAGCAGGGAGAGCAGATGTTCTTGCATGTCCCGTGACAGGTGGACAAGTACCCCTCCCCCCACAGGGGATTCAGGCAAAACAGGTGCCACAGATGCTACCTGAGAATCCCAGTAGTGACTGACGTGGCAGGACCTGGGCAGGAGGAGAGCCTCATTTGTCTGGCAGCCCCACCTCCATGACTCCCATACTGCCACTAAGCCCCAAGACCATGTCCATGAGGCTCCTGCACTGCCACTGGACCTGCAACCCTACAGCCTTACCCCTGTGATTCTTGCACTGCCAGTGGCCCTGTGACTCTGCCTTCAGGCTCCTGTACTTCCACCAGGTCCCGTAGGTCCCATGCTGTCACTGGGCCCCACCGCCCTATACCTGAGATTCCCATACTGCTGCCTGGTCCCACATCTCTGCCCCTGTGGTTGTTGCACTGCTGCCCAACCCTGTGTCCTCATGCACACATCTCCCATGCTGCCTTTGGGCCTCATGACCTCTCCCATGTGGCTTCTGTACTTCTGCCTGGCCCTATGGCTTCACCCACATAGCTCTCACACTGCTGGTGGGCCCTGTGGCTCCATCCCTAAAGGCTCCCATAGTACCACCTGGTGGGAAATGTCCTCAAAGTCCAACACTCTGCCAAGAACCCATCATACTTGGACACAGGTGGAGGAAATTCCCACAGCCTTGACACCCACAATCATTGCCTAGGTAGCTTCACCCAGCTTCCTCTGTCACCACCTTGGGGAGACTTACGCAGACTCATATTTTTGACCCCTGCAATGCCAGCCTTCATGGAGAGAGTTTTGCCCTGCTCCCTACCTGAGTTTCCAACAGCAGCCTGGGGAACAAGCCAACACTCTGCACAAAAATTATCTAGCACATGCATGGACTGTGACAATCACAGGGGAATGAGAAAACACAGAACAGCTGCATTATAGGCTCTCAGTGCATCTGCCCCTTTCCTGCTGGCTTAATCTACCAGAGCAGGTCACAGACCCCCATCTGGGGACCTCTCCTTCTTGTCACTAAGTAGGAGAGTTCCCAGCAAAGGAGAGCAGATATACCACAAACCTAGCTGCCTTAAGCTGAGAGAAAAGGTTTCAGAATGAGAAACCAGAGAAGAAACCAGCAAAATAACTCTGGCAACATGAAAAAATAAGCTAGTTCAACAACCTCAAGCATCACAATAGATCTACAGAAATAGGCCCCAACCAAAAGGAAGTTGTCAAAATGCCAGAAATGGAATTCAGAATACAGATGGAAAATAAGATGAATGAGAGTGAAGAGAAAGTTGAAAACCAACAGAAAAGAGTCCAGAACATTTCAGGATATCAATAAAAGAAATGAAAATGTTGTTAAAGAACTATACAACCTAAGAAAGGATATAACATAACTTTTAAAAAATGAAAGAATCCTTTAGGCAATTTAAAATTACAGGAGAAAATTACAGCAACAGACTAGACCAAGCAGAAGAAAGTATCTCAGAGCTTGAAGACTAGACTTTTGAACTAACCCAGTCAGTGAAAGATGCAGAGAAAAGAATTAATAAAATGAACAATCATTTAGAGAAATATGGGACCATGTGAAGCGAACAAACATATGACTTATAAGTATCCCTGAGGGAGAAGAAGAAAAGGCAAAAAGCATAGAAAACCTATTTGAGGGAATTATTGAGGAAAATTTCCCTGGTATAACCAGGTTCAGATATCCAGACCAATAGTGATACTGAATGTGAATGATCTAATTGTCCCACTTAAAAAGCCATAGAGTGACAGAACAAAATAAAGTTATTATAGGTAATAGTAATTTATTGCATATTCCTCAATAACCAGATGAGTGAAATTGGAATGTTTCTAAAACAAAGAAACAATAATTTCTTGAGCTGGTATATAACCCAGTTATCTTGAGTTGATCATTACACATTGTATGCTTGCATCAAAATTTCACAGGTATTTATCCCATGAATATGTATAACTATTAAGTATTCATAAAAATTAAAATTAAAAATATTTTTTAGAGACAGAGTCTCACTCTGTTGCTGGGGCGAGCGCCATAGCATCAGCCTAGCTCACAGCAAACTCAAATTCCTGGGCCCAGGTGATCCTACTGCCTCAGCCTCCCGAGTAGCTGGGACTACATGCATGTACCACCATGCTTGGCTAAATCTTTTCTATATATTTTCAGTTGTCCAGCTAATTTCTTTCAATTTTTAGTACATATGGGGTCTTACTCTTGCTCAGGCTAGTCTCAAACTCCTGAGCTCAAATGATCCTCCCACCTCGGCCTCCTAGAGTGCTAGGATTACAGGTGTGAGCCATCATGCCCAGCCAAATTAAAAATATTAAAGTAATTACTAATAAGGAGAAACTTACCAATTTTGTTATATTTTTCTATAGGCCTTATGGAATTTTTTCCTCCAACTTCCTGCATTAATATCTTCTTTTGTGTATAGTTGATTTTTGGAAGTGAAAACTTAAAATTTTTCCATTTCTTTCTGTATATATCTTATACCAATTGTCTTTGTGGTTACCATGGGAACTACATTTAACATCCCAGAGTTATAACCTCTCATTAGAACTTGTAACAGCTTAATTTCAATAACACATAAAAACTCTACTCCTTTTACAGCTCCATTTCCATCCCCTTCAGTTGTTGATGTCATGAAATTGCATCTGTATAGATCATGTAACTAAAACCAAACTAATAATTCTCTTAAATGCATTGTTCTCTTAAATTATGTCAACATATTTTTGATCCCATAATCTCCTTCTGTTACTTAAAGAAGAAGAAAAGTATTTTCTATGTTCACTGACCATAGCTACTACTCTGAATTTAACTGATTGCTGGATCTAACTTTTGCCTTCTCCCCCTACTGCTAAAAGTTTTAATTGAAATTCCTTTAATCACTCCATAAGTAGACTCAGGGTTATAGTTCCTTTCAGTCTTGTAAAACTGGACCTTGACTTCATATCATTAAAATTGTTCGGGGACGGAGCAAGATGGCAGACGAATAACACCGCCGGACAGACTGTCTCTGCAGAAAAGATAGATTCTAGCAGAAATTAGAGGAAAGAAGCAAGAAGACGAGCATACAGCGGACAAGGGCCAGAAGGAGGGGTACCTGAGACCCCGGGAGACTCCACAGGAGGAGGCTGCGGAGGAGAACTGGATGCTGAGACCACCGGAGCAGCCCAGAGACCAGCGGCAAGGGTAGGTGGATTTTCTGTTTCCCCTCCGCTGCATTCGGGATTGCTGGGGGGCTCCCCAGCGGGTGGAGAGACCTGCGGACACCAGCCCAGAGACCGCCGCCGCTGCCAGCCAGCGGTGAGCCTGTAGCAGACGTGGCACCAGGTTCCCAACTTCCTCTGGGCACCTCCGTGTGCACAGACCCCAGCCGCATGGCAGGCGCCATATTGCCTCTTCCTCCCCTCCGCCGACCCTACCCGCGGCTGCCCAGAGAGACAATACAGCCACCAGCCGGAGGCACCTCCAGGGAATGGGACCTTCCCTTTTGGGACCCTACAGCTGACTCAGGGGAACTCAGACTGTGAGCTCCCTACCCGCCCGCCATCCCAGGTGCTGCTGGCACGGTGTTCCCATGAGAACGGTGCCGACTCAGAGGCTGAGAGACATAGACCCAGCTTGGGCTCCCTGTGGGTGAATTGGGACCGGAAATCCTCTCCCTGGTGGGGATACAGTTTGAACTCTGGGACCCAGAGGTCAGACCTGCAGACCAGATCCCCTGCACCAAGGGCTAGCATTGCCCGGGGCACAGAAGGGTTATACGTGAACAGCCTACTGTGGTGTGTGTGCCTCCAGGGGCGGATCAGCATCCTAGAGGGCAACCCTCCTCCCAGAAGGAGGCCGTGCACCCAACCCAGGTGGCGTTCCTGTGCAGGGAACCTCCCCGCCAACATCACAGTCCCGGGAGGCCTGGTTGTTTGTGGTCTGGCCTGATGGCAGAGGCCCAGGAGTAGCTGCGGAGTTGGGGAGAGTGGAAAGAAGTGAGGCCCGCTCCAGACTGCGGGTCTCAGACAGCGTCACCCCCACACACAGACTTTCTGGCTGAGCGGGACCATTCCAGCGCCGACCTGACAGCTTTCCCTGGAAGCATAGAACAGAACTTTGACCCCTGCTAATGGCCTGAGGGCAGGCTTACCCAACCCAGCTCCGCCCAGAACAAGAGCTGATAACAGGCAACAAAATCAACAGTATAGCCTGTTCTTCCAAGCAAACGCCACCTACTGACAGGGACGGCATCATACACAGCCTTTCCACGGCACCCACTGACTCAATATACAGGGAGTTGTCCAATTTCACCCACAGACACCACCTAACGCCTCAGGACTAAAGAAGGTGTGTGAACACCCAAACAAAACTTAAGGAAAGAAACAACAACTGATCAACATGGGAAGAAATCAGCGAAACAACTCAGGAAATATGAAGAACCAAACGGAAAACACACCCCCAAAGAGGAGCACCAGCCCCCTAGAAATAGACACCAACCAAAATCAGGCAACTAATATGACAGAAGAAGAATTTCGTATGTGGATCATAAGAACACTCACCCAGTTGAAACAACAACTCAATAACCAACACAAAGAAACCACAAAAAGTCTCCAGGATATGGGAAAAGAAATAGACACAATGAAGAAAAGTGTAACCGAACACCTGGAAATGAAGAACCAATTCAAGGAACTACAAAATACAGTGGAAAGTCTCAAGAACAGGGTAGATCAAACAGAAGAAAGAATCTCAGAGCTTGAAGATAACACCCTCCAATTAATTAAATCACTCACAGAAATAGAGCAGAGAAACAAGAGAAAAGAGCAAAGCCTACAAGAGCTGTGGGATTATGTGAAGAAACCTAATGTGAGGGTCATAGGGTTACCAGAAGGGGAAGAAGACAACACTCAAGCGTTGCACAAGCTGTTTGAAGATATAATAGAGGAAAATTTCCCAGGCCTTGCTCAAAATCTTGATACACAAGTTCAAGAAGCTCAGAGGGCCCCTGGGAGATTCAACGCAAACAGAAGACGTCACGACATGCAGTCATCAGATTGACCAAAGTATCAACTAAAGAGGCCGTTCTAAGAGCTGTAAGAAAAAAGAAGCAAGTAACATACAAGGGAAAGCCAATTCGAATAACATCAGACTTCTCTAATGAGACTTTACAAGCAAGGAGAGACTGGGGCCCCATTCTCACTCTTTTGAAACAAAACAATGCCCAGCCTAGAATATTATTCCCTGCAAAACTAAGCTTCGTATATGAAAGAGAAATAAAAACAATTTTAAATATATATGCACCCAACTAAGGTGCACCCAGATTCATAAAGCAAACCTTACTGGAGCTAAGCAAATGGATTAATAGCAACTCCATAATCGCCGGAGATTTCAAAACCCCACTGACGGCACCAGACAGATCCTCTAAACAGAAAATTAATAAAGAAATAATGGACTTAAACAAAACTCTAGAACAATTGGGTCTGACAAACATCTACAGAACATTCTACCCAAAATCCACTGAATATACGTTCTTCTCATCAGCTCACGGGACATTCTCTAAGATTGACCATATCCTAGGACACAAAGTAAACATCAAGAAATTTAAAAAGATAGAAATCATACCATGTACCTTCTCAGATTACAGTGGAATTAAACTAGAAATCAACCCTAACAGAAATTCATATTTCTATACAAAAACGTGGGAATTAAACAACCTCCTACTAAATGATTACTTCGTAAATGAAGAAATCAAGACAGAAATAAAAAAGTTCTATGAAGAAAACGACAATGGAGAGACAAGTTATCAACTCCTCTGGGACACAGCTAAAGCAGTTCTGAGAGGAAATTTTATCTCCATAAATGCCTATAACCAAAGACGAGAAGATCACAAATAGAGAATCTAATGAAACGACTCAAAGAGCTGGAAAAAGAAGAACAGACCAACCCCAAACCCAGCAGAAGAAGCGAAATGAACAAGATCAAATCAGAACTAAATGAAATTGAAAACAGGGAAGCTATTCAGGAGATTAATAAAACAAAAAGTTGGTTCTTTCAAAAAATAAACAAAATTGACACACCATTGGCTAAGCTAACGAAAAGCAGAAAAGGGAAATCTCTAATAAGCTACATCAGGAATAAAAAAGGAGATATCACAACTGATCCCAAAGAGATACAAGACACAATGTATGAATACTACAAAAATCTTTATGCACACAAACTAGAAAATGTGGAGGAAATTGACAAATTTCTAGAAACACACAGCCTCCCTAGGCTCAACCAGGAAGAAATAGATTCCCTGAACAGACCAATCTCAACAGCTGAAATAGAAACAGCAATTAAAAATCTCCCTCAAAAGAAAAGTCCCGGTCCAGATGGCTTCACCCCTGAATTTTACCATACTTACAAAGAAGAACTAGTACCTATCTTGCAGAAACTATTTCACAACATCGAGAAGAACAGAAACCTCCCCCACACCTTTTCTGAAGCGAATATTACTCTGATACCAAAACCAGGAAAGGATGCAACAAAAAAAGAAAACTACAGACCAATATCCCTAATGAATATAGATGGAAAAATTTTCAACAAAATCTTAGCTAACCGAATGCAGACACTTATCAAAAAAATAATCCACCACGAACAAGGGGGCTTCATCCCAGGGATGCAGGGATGGTTCAACATACGTAAATCTATAAATGCAATTCACCACATAAACAGAAGCAAAAACAAAGACCACATGATTCTTTCAATAGATGCAGAAAAAGCTTTTGACAAAATTCAACACCCTTTCATGATACGAACACTTAAGAATAGGCATAGAAGGGACATACCTAAAAATGATACAAGACATATATGACAAACCCATAGCCAACATCATACTGAATGGGGAAAAATTGAATTCATTCCCACTTAGAACTGGAACCAGACAAGGCTGCCCACTATCTCCACTTCTGTTCAACATAGTGCTGGAAGTCTTGGCTACAGCAATCAGACAGGAAAATGGAATCAAAGGTATCCATATAGGGGCAGAAGAGATCAAACTTTCACTGTTTGCTGATGATATGATATTGTATCTAGAAAACCCCAAGGATTCAACCAAGAAACTCCTGGAACTGATCAATGAATTTAGTAAAGTCTCAGGATACAAAATCAATACACAGAAATCAGAGGCATTCATATATGCCAAAAACAATCTAATTGAGAACCAAATCAAGGACTCAATTCCCTTCACAATAGCAACAAAGAAATTAAAGTATCTAGGAATATACTTAACCAAGGAGGTAAGAGACCTCTACAGGGAAAACTATGAAACACTGAGGAAAGAAATAGCAGAGGATGTAAATAGATGGAAATCCATACCATGCTCGTGGATCGGCAGACTCAATATCATCAAAATGTCTATACTACCCAAACTGATCTACAGATTCAATGCAATACCTACTAAAATCCCATCAGCATTCTTCACAGATATAGAAAAAATAATTTTACGCTTCGTATGGTACCAAAGAAGACCCCGAATATCAAGAGCAATTCTAGGCAACAAAAACAAAATGGGAGACATTAATATGCCAGATATCAAACTATACTACAAAGCTGTAGTAATTAAAACAATATGGTATTGGCACAAAAAGAGGAATATTGACCAGTGGAACAGATGTGAGAATCCTGATATAAAACCACCCTCATATAGCCATCTAATCTTTGACAAAGCAGACAAAAACATACGATGGGGAAAAGAATCCCTCTTCAATAATTGGTGCTGGGAAAACTGGATAGCCACCTGTGGAAGGCTAAAACAGGACCCACACCTTTCACCTCTCACAAAAACCAACTCACACTGGATAACAGACTTAAACCTAAGGTATGAAACCATTAGAACTCTAGCGGAAAAAGTTGGAAACACTCTCCTAGACATCGGCCTGGGCAAAGAGTTTATGAAGAAGTCCCCAAAGGCAATCACAGCAGAAACAAAAATAAATAAATGGGACATGATCAAACTACAAAGCTTCTGCACAGCCAAAGAAATAGTCATGAAAGTAAACAGACAACCTACAGAATGGGAGAAAATTTTTGCATCCTATGCATCAGATAAGGGACTGATAACTAGAATATACTTAGAATTCATGAAAATTAGGAAGAAAAAATCAAATAACCCCATTAAAAAGTGGGCAAAGGACTTGAACAGAAACTTTTCTAAAGAAGACAGAAGAATGGCCAACAAACATATGAAGAAATGCTCATCATCTCTAATCATCAGGGAAATGCAAATCAAAACCACAATGAGATATCACTTAACCCCAGTGAGAATGGCCTTTATCAAAAAATCTCCAAATAATAAATGCTGGCGTGGTTGTGGAGAGAGAGGAACACTCGTACACAGCTGATGGGACTGCAAACTAGTTCAACCTCTGTGGAAAGCAATATGGAGATACCTTAAAGCGATACAAGTGAATCTACCATTTGATCCAGCAATCCCATTGCTGGGCATCTGCCCAAATGATCCAATGACACTCTACAAAAAAGATACCTGCACTCGAATGTTAATAGCAGTACAATTCATATTTGCAAGGCTGTGGAAACAGCCCAAGTGCCCATCAATCCAAGAATGGATTAATAAAATGTGGTATATGTATACCATGGAGTACTATTCAACTCTAAGAATCAATGGTGATATAGCACATCTTATATTTTCCTGGTTAGAGCTGGAACCCATACTACTAAGTGAAGTATCCCAAGAATGGAAAAACAAGCACCAGATATATTCTCCAGCAAACTGGTATTAACTGAGTAGCACCTAAGTGGACACATAGGTACTACAGTAATAGGGTATTGGGCAGGTGGGAGGGGGGAGGGGGGCGGGTATATACATACATAATGAGTGAGATGTGCACCATCTAGGGGATGGTCATGATGGAGACTCAGAGTTTTGGGGGGAGGGGGGGAAATGGGCATTTATTGAAACCTTAAAATCTGTACCCTCATAATATGCCGAAATAAAAAAAAAAAGAGAGAGAGAGAGAGGGAAGAAGCAGCTATAAATATCATAGCCAAGAGTAAAAACTGGATTACTAAATTTCCACCAAAAGAACACAGACATGTCACAGCTTGTATGTTCATCTATAGTGCTGTAGTTGCCAATAAACTAAATTTGGAAGGGATGTGTAAGCTCAACAAAAAAAAATTGTTCTATCATGGACATTATAATTTCATCAGTAATACCTATTTATAAATATTTAAAAGTAGATACTGATATTAGAAATATCCTGGTGAGTATATTCAGTTTTTTCTCTTTACAAATAATTCATCCTGCCTAACAGAAAATTTTCCATTCCACTCCAAAATATTGTCCATTTCAAGAGATACAAATTCTGCTCACTCTTTTTTGTGATAAATAACATTTATACTCTCATTACAGAACCACCAGGTTATGACTTCTTATATACATATAGTCACTAGGCTTATAATGCTACACACTGACTTATCCTGTGTATTCAAAATAGTTGTTAGATACTACAAAATATTTAAAATTATCATTCCTTCAGTGGATCATTTTTCCCGTGAAAAAAATATTACCCAAATATCTATAAAATGAGGTGCACACTAGCTACCTTGAATAACTCCTAAAAGGGAGTTATTCACACATATTATGTGAGTTGTGACTCTCACTTTAGGAATAATACAACTAGAATAGATAGTTCAAAACTTGTCTCTGAGTCTAACAAAAGTCATAACTAATATAGCTTCTACTCTGGAAGTACAACAAACTAGTCTAAATTCATTAATGAAGGTTGTGATGGGCAATCACATAGCCCTTGCTTTTTTCTTAACTACCTAAGGGAGAATGTATTCTGTAGCAAACACTTCTTGCTGCACCTGTATACCACAAGACAAGTTTGCAACTAAGGTAAAAATAAAAAAGCCACTCAACTCTCTAAAAGAACAAGTTATAACTCACTGTGTTTTATTAGCTAGGCCCCTAATCTCAATATTTGAGTCAAGTACTAACAATCATTTTTTGTCCTGATAATTACTTGGGTTACTGCCTCTGCACAGCCATTGTAACATCAGATGATTCAACAACTCATCCTACAGAGAGCAAGACAGATTGACTTTAGTCCAAATGTAAACAACATTTTCTAAACAACTTCCTGATGAACAAAATCTTGACAATGGTAAAAACATGGATAGCATGTATTAATACATACAGCCTGACATCATCTATTCTTGACCAAAATGAAGATGTGACTGAGAATGAGCAAAGCAGCCCTGACATCCAGGAGCGAGTCTGGTGATATCAGCTAGGATGAGGCCTTGGTGTTTCTTGGTCCTGGCCTGCCATTCACAGCTAGACCTTGATGTTCTCCCATTAAGCAATTTCTTAGACTATCAACAAAATATAAGGCCACTCTGTGAGCATGATGGATCAAAACAAAATAAGAACACTCAGTAATAATGGTTAAACACAGATAAAAATATGAATATTGTCCAAATTACAAAAATGATTAAACATCCCTCTGTACTGGTTAATAGGAGTGCTGTTTCTTTACCAATTAGTTTTAGCCTCACACTATTGTTCTTTTTTTTTTTTGGCTTTAATATATATATATATATATCACATGCACACAGATACGATGAGGAGCCGTGAGGGCTGCCTGATAGGGAAGCAGCAGCAAGCAAACTTCCTGTTTTCATGTGATAAAATTCTAGGATAGACAATAAACAAGTAAGTAAATAACTATCATTGTAATCGGCACCATTACTATTGTTATATCTATCTAGTTTCAGTCTGGAAGGAGGAAACCTGACATGTTCTTTTCAATTATAGCAGTTCAAAGGATTTGCAGTCGATAAATGAAACAAGAATTGCAGAAAATCAATGATGGTGGAAGCTTAGTGATAGATACACTGATTTCATTATAGTTCTCCACTTTTTTTACATTAAAGTGGAGTTTATTCCTTTTTACCACTGTGTTACATTTAAGCTTCTGGGAAGAAGGCACAAAATGCAGGGAAAAGACAATTATTAAAAAGAAGTAACACTGGGGAGGGAGCTGACACTGCTCTTTAGTAGAAAGATAAGATTTGTTCAAGCATCAGTGGGCTATAGGGAAGAACATGTGACTTGATAACTAAAACTGTGTCAAGGAGACTTGCTTAAAAAGAGCTTCTGAACCAAACTGGGCAGGAGGAAGATATGAAAGCACAGATAGAGATAGGAGACTGATCAGCAGAGAATCTTATGAAGGCCAAGATCTGGTTTTATTTGCTTTTGTAAGTCCTTAGTGCACTTTCCTGGCAACCAAACACTTTTCTATTTTGTTAGGAATGGGGAGAACAGAGGAAATAACACTGACTAAATTCCTACTCCATGGCAGGCATGGTTATATGGCATTTCCCAATATTATTTCAGTTTCTGATTCTCTGCCAATCAGTCTCCTATCTCTGTGTGTGCTTTCATATCCTCCTCCTGCCCAGCTTGGTTCAGAAGCTCTTCTTAAGCAAGTATCCTTGACACAGTTTTAGTTATCAAGTCACACGTTCTTCCCTACAGCCCATTGATGCTGGAACAAATCTTCTCTTTCCACTGGAGAGCAATGTCAACTCCCTCCCCAGTGTTACTTTTTTAAATAATTGTCTTTTCCCTGCATTGTGTGCCTTCTTCCCAGAAGCTTAAATGTTACCACTTATGTACTTGCCACAGTTTTCAGACGAGGAACTTGAGAGGTAATGAGACAGAATTGGAATTCAGTTCTTTCAGACCACAAATACCCTATGTGTTCTACACTGGCCTACCTAGAATAGTTGATAATGGAAATATTGCCTTTACCAAATTCCCATTTCTTCAGACCATTAGAAGCCCTTTCTCAGGAGTAGGAGAAGAAGAACACAGGTTAGGTGACTTTTACATTTTCTTTATTTCCTCCCCTCCCCCAAATGTAATGCTTTCATTAAGAAGACATCAAGTTCCTTTTTCTGCTATGAAGAAAATATTAGCACTAAATGACTCAATACCTTGGCAGCCTGGTTTCCAAAGTTAACTATTTGCTGCCAAATCAATCTAATGACAAATGTATAAATCCTTGGTAGAAATATGACTTTATGTTTGGGGACCATTAATTCAAGATTACTATGTCAGACACATATAGTATCTCATTTAATTCTCCAACAATTTTGTGACATAGTAACACCATTTTAGGGATAAAGAAATGAAGACTAAGAGAAGTTACATATCTTGCCTCAGGCTACAACACTGGTAAGAAGCATGGCCAAGATTAAAGCCAAGGACCTTGAGTAGGAAGTCTGTCCTCGCCACCACATTGCAGGATCCTTTTAGAAAAGAACTAGAGAAGCAGCAATGCAGTAATGCACATTAAGTTTTTTGGGCCCTGTCAATCTGCTCAGTACGTATGAGATCATCTTTTTTATTGAAATGGTGGATATTATGGAACACTGATGAAAATGCTAGACAATTTTTAGGGCAGTACAGTGAAAGAGCAAAAGAGGATTAAGCTACTCTAGGTTTATGCAATGTCTTCCTTAGAGTACCTTGCCCATGAGGTATCCTAAACCAACCAGCCAATAAAAACCAGGGTGATTGTTCCAAAATCAAATGATAAGAAAGCACCAAATACCCAAATCCTCCTTTGGAGATTGACACATGCATCTTACACATTATAGGCTCTAAGAAGTAGTGCAATAAAGGATTCCCCTTAACTTTAACACAGAGCTCCCACAAGTTGCTTGATAAATGTAACATTTACTCTCTTTAAAACATTATTAACATATCAAAACCTGCAGAGCAACTTTGGGGAACATTAAAACTAGTCTGATGCATGTCCAGCCAGCTCTGTGGTCCTGTGACTACGAACATGAATCCAGAGGAGTTGTCATTCACACTCCAGAAGGCAGAAGGACCAGATGATCAATAAGAACATCTAGTTCAATCATATTTGAGTTCTCCACAGCTGATTGGAACTGGTCCTTTGCATGAGGCATGTCACCATTTGCCATTCTATGACAGGCTGAGTCTCACAAAGTTGCTATGTGATCAAAAACACTTTAAACAAGTTGATTCATCAACCAAAAGTTAAATCACATTATAAAGAGGAACCATCTGACAATAAGAGTTTCTTTTGAAAATATCCTTCTTTCCCTGGAAAACGAAAAGCCTTATTGTCTATATTATCTTGCCTTACTGTTACTATTTCCATTTATATGGTGCTTATAACTAGAAGCAAGCAATCTCTGATGTCAGCAAACTCATTAAATTCCTATGAGCAATTCCTACTGGGATGGGCATTGCATCTAGAGTGGGCTGTGATATAAGTTCTTTGACATGTAGAGAAAAATGAAGTAGGAAATGTGAAACTGAAAATCTCATCTCTTCCTGTGTTCCAATGATTATTTTAAATATTTACTTTTTTTATAAAAAGGACTCATTGCCTTTTAGACCTGGAAAGGACTTTGGAAATCCTCTATCCCAGATCCCTCCTTCACTGATGAGGTTGGTGAAGCTTGAAAAGGTTTAGATAAGAGGCCCGTGCAGCTTGTCTGTGGAAGAGGTGGGCTTGACTCTCTGTTCAGTGCTTTCTCATAAACTCTTCTCTCCTGATTTAAGACATTCCAGTGTCATTTTAAAGAGTTACTTTCTTGATCATTGGCTATAATGAAAGAGCTTGCTTCATTTGTGTGTGTGTGTGTGTGTGTGTGTGTGTGTGTGTGTGTGTGTATGTGTGTATAGTAAAAGGCACACCATCCACTCTTTGGTTCTCCTGCTCTGTCCCTACCATGAAGTGGAGGCTAAACTCCCTTGTAGTTCTCTGCCTTGTACTTTTTCCCCCTACCCATTCCCCCTCTACTTCAAACACTGTTCTCTTTGGGAACATGTGTGTCCAACTTCCCAAACAATCTGGGCTTTGGAGTAAGATGACTCTTAGTTTAATTGAGTTTTTCCACAGTGCTTGAATTTTCCCCAAGGGTTTGGAAGGTTGGACAACTAACAAAAAGTAAACTTCCATCCTTTGTCCTTTGGATAGGTCTATGTTCTGTTAACATATGAAAGAATCGAGAAGTAAAAAGCAAATTATGGAGACTAGCGAACAATACAGTCAAGATGGCTAAAGGTGACCCCAATAAACCAAAGGGGAAGATGTCTGCTTATGCCTTCTTTGTGCAGACGTGCAGAGAAGAACATAAGAAGAAAAACCCAGAGGACCCTGTCAATTTTGCAGAATTTTCCAAGAAGTGCTCTGAGAGGTGGAAGACAATGTCTGGGAAAGAGAAGTCTAAATTTGATGAAATGGCAAAGGCGGATAAAGTCCGCTATGATCGGGAAATGAAGGATTATGGACCAGCTAAGGGAGGAAAGAAGAAGAAGGACCCTAATGCCCCCAAAAGGCCACCGTCTGGATTCTTCCTGTTCTGTTCAGAATTCCGCCCCAAGATCAAATCTACAAACCCTGGCATCTCTATTGGAGATGTGGCAAAAAAGCTGGGTGAGATGTGGAATAACTTAAGTGACAGTGAAAAGCAGCCTTACATCACTAAGGCTGCAAAGCTGAAGGAGAAGTATGAGAAGGATGTTGCTGACTATAAGTCTAAAGGAAAGTTTGATGGCGCAAAGGGTCCCGCTAAAGTTGCCCGGAAAAAGGTGGAAGAGGAAGATGAAGAAGACGAGGAGGAGGAAGAGGAAGAGGAGGAGGAGGAGGAGGAGGAGGAGGAGGAGGAGGAGGAGGAGGAGGAATAAAAAACTGTTTATCTGTCTCCTTTTGAATACCTTAGAGTAGGGGAGCGCCGTAATTGACACATCTCTTATTTGAGAAATGTCTATTGCCCTCATTAGGTTTAATAACAAAATTTGATCACGATCATATTGTAGTCTCAAAGTGCTCTAGAAATTGTCAGTGGTTTATATGAAGTGGCCATGGGTGTCTGGAGCACCCTGAAACTGTATCAAAGTTGTACATATTTCCAAACATTTTTAAAATGAAAAGGCACTCTTGTGTTCTCCTCACTCTGTGCACTTTGCTGTTGGTGTGGCAAGGCATTTAAAGATGTTTCTGGCATTTTTTTTAAATTTGTAAGGTGGTGTTAACTATATGGTTATTGGCTAGAAATCCTGAGTTATCAACTGTACATATCTATAGTTTGTAAAAAGAACAAAACAACCGAGACCAACTCTTGCTGCTTCTTGCTTGGCATTGAGGCTGTGGGGAAAGATGCCCTTTGGAGGGGCCGTAGCTCAGGGCGCGCACTGTGAGCTGGACCTGTTGACACTGCAGCGGGCATCCATTTAGCTTCAGGTTGTCTTGTTTTTGTATATAGTGACATAGCATCCTGCTGCCATTCTTAGCTGTGGACAGAGGGGGGTCAGCTGGCATGAGAAGTGTTTGGATTCCTATTTTTTTTTTTTTGTTAAGTATGGTAGTTTTTAAACTGTTTGTTTTAAAGCAAACTGTAGAACCCTTAATTGTCAGCAAAGCGGAAGAGCCACTGCATCAATGAAAGTTCAAGAACCTTCTGTACTTAAACGCATTTGCAACATTCTGTTATTTTTTGTATTTAGAATGCTGAAATGTTTTTGAAGTTAAATAAAACAGTATTACATTTTTTTTTAAAAAAAGCAAATTATGTAACGAAAACGTGTACCCCCGTAACATTCTGAAATTAAACAAACAAAAAAGAAAAAAAAAAGAAGTAATAGGGAAGAAATAAGGGCAGAAACTCCATTTGGAGTACTTGCTTACCCCTGGAAAAGTTCTAAGGCTATTATTCAAGGTCTGAATTTTTTGCTCCTGATTCATTTCTATTATAGTCCTTAAGTCATCTTCAGACATTTGATTAAGGAAGCATCAAAGGAAAATAATAAGTTGGATGGTTGCACTGAAGTCAGTGTCCTGGCTCATGAAAGTCAGTGAAGAATGTGATTTTTTTCCTTTGGTGCTGGGTGATCAGAGTGAGAGCCCTCTCCTATGCAGGAAGCCCTCCTTGCCCACAAGAACTCACCCTTTCATATTTTGCATTCCTCGGTAGACACTCATGAGAGGCAGACCTGTTTTTTTCATTGGAGCACTCTCAGATCACCCGCCAAGTACCCATGTTTTTAATCTGAGGTTGAAACGGGAAACCTCTCCTTGGGTTACCAGGGACAGTCCCTTGGGGATAGCACTCACCCACCCCACCCCCGCTGCCCCTTTCCAGAGGGCAGCATACTTGTGGGGGTGGGGGCTCGGCTTTGATCCCAGTGCCCATTTTATTTCTGAAGACGCCCTGCCAACCAGGTATATAGAGGGTAAGTGCAGCCTGCTCTCTCGGACACCAAGTGGAGGTTTGTAAGCTGAATAGCAGCTTTGGAGAGTGGCGGCCCGTTGAAACCCGTGAACACAGGTGGGCACAGCGATCGCACTAACTGGATGTCTCTGGGAAGTTTGGGTGGGGTCCGCCGGCTCACAGGTTTCTTCCTCTACAATCTGTCGGTGGGCAGAGAAACCCCACCTTTCACCCAAACTCAAGGAGATGAAGGATTACGCAGGTGTAGGGGTCGGGGAGGCGAATCTGTAAAAAGCCTGGCCTGGGGAGCCAGGCCCCTACAGCGCGGGTCTACAGCTGGCGGTGCCAGCCTGACTCTCCAACCCAGAACCCGTCCCATGGGGCGGGGGTCTGGGTACACAAACACTGC
This sequence comes from Microcebus murinus, assembly GCF_040939455.1. NCBI lineage: Eukaryota > Metazoa > Chordata > Mammalia > Primates > Cheirogaleidae > Microcebus > Microcebus murinus. The sequence goes on along the minus strand of NC_134136.1, from coordinate 124,123,050 downwards.
AGCGGGGACTCAATGACTCTGGCCCAAGACAGTGGAGGGGCACCGCAGGACACTCTCCGACCACTAGACCTCCCCTCCCATCGCGGCCAGCCCCTCTTTTTATATGTTTGAGAATTTCCATAATAAAAACTTTAAAATAAAATTATAGCAGCGTATCCTCCAAGGAGTAGAGTGAAGCTATAAGAGGACTTTTCAATTTTCTTCTTTTTTCTGGATTGCGATTTCTTAACTTCTCCATAATAAAAATGTGCCACCAAGTTGTGTTTGTGGGGGATAATGTTCTCCATTAAGAGAGATTTAAAAAAATATGCTCACAATGGAATATTACTCAATACTAAGAAACAACAGTGAGCTAGCATCGTTTATGCTATCCTGGATTAAGCTTAAGCCCGTAATACAAAGCGAGACAACACAAGATCTGGAAAATGGGCTACACATGTACTCACCATCAAATTAGTACCGACAGAATAAAACTATGGTGCCCAAACAACTGTAGTGTTCAACAGGGAGTTGTGTGTGTGGGGGGCAAAACCTTAAGGAAATGGCGAGCATTATGGGGGAGAGGGAAGGGATTATCTCTATCCCTTTTTAGGGAGAGGCAAAGATATACACTGTAACCAAAATGTCTGAAAAAAAAATCTGTAATCGGGAAGTGGGCAGGTGGAAGGAGGGAGGAGAGGAAGGGTATGTACTTACACGGTGGGTTCAGTGCGTACCAGCTGGAGGCTGGACACGCTAGAAGTTCTGGCTTAGCGGGGTGGGGGAGGAGGGGCAGGGGCAAGATATGTAACCCTAGCAATATCTGTACCCCCATAATATGAGGTAAAAAAAAGGCACCATACAACATGTGAATACTGATTTGGAAAAAAAAATTACTTGTGGAACCTATTCTGAGGACAATTTGGCAATCTGAATTCTAGGTGATATGATGTTATTAGGGTATTTGCTGTTAATTTTCTTCTGTCTGGTAGTTGGTGACTTTTTGAGGAAAATATCTTTATATTAAAGAGATTAATACAAAATTCTTAATATCAAAGTGGAAGAATATATATAATTTACTTTAAAATATTTAAGCAATAAACAATGGATGAAACAAATATGGTAAAATTAATAAGACTGAAATCTAGGTGATGGAGATTTGGGGAATATGATTGTGGCCAGCAGCATACTTTTTTGATCTCTCTGAATCTCCATGTAAGGATGACGTAGCTACAAAATAGCAAAACAAAAGCCCATTGACAACATTTACAACAAAACTAGATTACAAGTTGTTCCTATGGATCCTAAAATACAAGCAGGTGGTCACCAAGAATCATTGACAAGATTTGCGTACTAATCTTGTCTGCAGGGGGATAAAGCTTAAAGCTACTTTCCACCCTAAGACTATCTGCTGACTTACGGCTTCATGCTCTTTCTATTACAGTGAGCTCTTTTAAAAAAATAATGTAATTTATTGTAGATTACTACTGCTACTATCATTAATTTCTTATTTTAAAATATCTAATTGACAAAATTTACGTATATTTAGGCTGACCAACATTATTTGAATTATTTGACATAGGTAGACAGTGTGTAATGATTGCCAGATGAATTAAATAACACATCCATCACTACTCATAGTTACCATTTCTGTGTGTGTGGGGGGGGATGAGGACATTTAAAATCTACTCTCTTAGCAAATGCCAACTAAAAAATACAATATTATTATTATTATTATTTTATTTCAGCATGTTACAGGGGTACAAATGTTTAGGTTACATATATTGCCTTTGCTCCACCCTAGTCAGAGCTTCAAGTGTGTTCATCCCCTAGACAGTGAACACTGCACCCATTAGGTATGAATATACCCATCCCCTCCTCCCGCCTCCCACCTGCCCTACACCCGATGAATGTTATTACGATATGTGCACGTAAGTGTTGATCTGTTAATACCAATTTGATAGTGAGTACACGTGGTGCTTGTTTTTTCCATTCTTGGGATACTTCACTTAGTAGAATGGGCTCTAGCTCTATCCAGGATATTACAAGAGGTGCTAGATCACCATTGTTTTCTGTGGCTGAGTAGAACTCCACCATGTACATATACCACATTTTACTAATCCACTCATGTATTGATGGGCACTTGGGTTATTTCCACATCTTTGCAATTGTGAATTGTGCTGCTATAAACATTCTAGTTCGGATGTCTTTTTTATAGAATGTGTTTTGTTCTTTGGGGTAGATGCCCAGTAATAGGACTGCTGGATCAAATGGTAGTTCTACTTTTACCTCTTTGAGGTATCTCCATATTACTTTCCATAGAGGTTGTACTAATTGGTAGTCCCAAAAGCAGTGCATGAATGTTCCTATCTCTCTGCATCCATGCCAACATTCATAGTTTTGGGACTTGTTGATAAAGGCCATTCTCACTGGAGATAAGTGATAACTCTCTGTGGTTTTGATTTGAATTTCTTAAAGAGATTATTAATTTTCTGGCAAAGGAGGAGGCTGGAAAACTCCCATCTCAAAGTATCAGTGTCCTGCTTCTAAGCTGAAGTACAGAGCTTTTAAAGGTTCTGGTTAATCCCATAGTCCCATTTTTGGCTAAGACAATCTTGGGACCTCCACCTGGATTCATCCTGTCTTCAGTTAAGATGATCCCATGAACTCCAAGTGGATTAATCCCATCTTCTGTGGCACAAAGAACAATGGACACTCCCCTGTCCCTCCTGACCACTGGCCTGAGGCAGGAATACAGGTACTAGTTCCCCAAAAGGAGTGGGGGATGTTTTAGAGAGACATAAAATATTTTACTGTTTTATAAAGCCATTTCTTCTGTTACATATTCTTCCTGTCAATATTACCTTTCCATATCTATGGCAGGAGGGGTGACTACTCTGTTACAGGATGAGCCAATCACAAAGCGGGCTGATAGTGTTGAGTTGCCCGTCAGCCTTGGAAGACGTTGTTGCAGTGAGGTGCATTGCGGCAGTATTACATTGTCCAGTCTCTGACCTTTCCCTCTTTTTGGAGAGCCAGGATTCAGTGTAGAAATGGTATCTATGATTTTGGGGGATCTAAGTGTTCTGTCTTATAGCTTTGCCTGCTTTTCACATATTTAAATATTAGGCCATAAAACTTGCATGATTTCTTGGCTCTGTTCCTTAAAGGGCTCCAATTTGAAGCCATTAATCTAATTAAGAAACAAGCTAAGATAGCGACCACCTGTTGACCTAAATAAGTCTCTGAAACTCTTTTCTTTTTATAGATTTATTTTTATAGATTTGGGGGGTACCAGTTTGCTACATGGATGATTGTACAGTGGAAATTCAGGGCTTTTAGTGTACCCACCACCCAAATAGTGTACATTGCACCTGATAGGTAATTTTTGATCCCTCCCCTCTGCCTTCTGAATCACCAGTGTCCATAATATTACTCTGTACATCTATGTATACCAATCATCTAGCTCTTACTTGTAAGTGAAATAAGGTAGTATTTATTTTTCCATTCCTGAGATACTTCACTTAGGATAATGGCCTGCAGTTCCATCTAAGTTGCTGCAAAAAGAAATTATTTTATCCTTTCGTGGGGCTGAGTAATATGCCACATTATATATATATATCACATTTTCTTTATCCATTCATCCACTGATGGGCACTTAGATCAATTCCATAACTTTGCAATTGTGAATTATGCTGCCATAAACATACAAGTGCAGGTGTCTTTTTGATATAAAGGCTTCTTTTCCATTGGATAGATACCTAGTGGTGGGATTACTAGAGCAAATGGTAGGTCTACTTTTAGTTCTTTGAGGAATCTCCATACTATTTTCTGTAGAAATTGCACTAATTTACATTCCCAACATATCAATATTCCCTTTTCAGTGCATACATACCAACATCTATTGTTTTTCACTTGTTAATAATGGCCATTCTGACAGGAGTAAGGTAGTATTTCATTGTGGCTTTAATTTGCATTTGCCTGATGATTAGTGATGTTAAGCATTTTTACATATTTTTTTAGTCATTTGTATATTCTCTTTGGAAAAAAATCTGTTCATGTCTTTTATCCACTTTTAAATGGAGTTATTTGGTTTTTCTCTTGCTGATTTGTTTGAGTTCCTTGTAGATTCTGGATATTAGTCCTTTGTCATATGTATAGGTCGCAATATTTTCTCCTGCTCTGTAGGTTGTCTATTTATTCCATGAATTATATCTTTCACATGCTGTGCAGAAACATTTTAGTTTAATTAAGTACCATTTATTTATTTATTTATTTATTTTTATTTTGGCATATTATGGGGGTACAGATTTTAAGGTTTCAATAAATGCCCATTTCCCCCCCTACCCCCAAAAGTCTGAGTCTCCATCATGACCATCCCCTAGATGGTGCACATCTCACTCATTATGTATGTATATACCCGCCCCCCTCCCCCCCACCTGCTCAATATCCTATTACTGTAGTACCTATGTGACCACTTAGGTGCTGTTCAGTTAATACCAATTTGCTGGTGACTATATGTGGTGCTTGTTTTTCCATTCTTGGGATACTTCACTTAATAGTATGGGTTCCAGCACTAACCAGGAAAATACAAGATGTGCTATGTCATCATTGTTTCTTAGAGCTGAATAGTACTCCATGGTATACATATACCACATTTTATTAATCCATTCTTGGATTGATGGACACTTGGGCTGTTTCCACAACCTTACAATTATGAATTGTGTTGCTATAAACATTCGAGTGCAGGTATCTTTTTTGTAGAGTGTCATTGGATCTTTTGGGTAGATGCCCATCAATGGGATTGCTGGATCAAATGGTAGATTCACTTGTATCGCTTTAAGGTATCTCCATATTGCTTTCCACAGAGGTTGAACTAGTTTGCAGTCCCACCAGCAGTGTAGGAGTGTCCCTCTCTCTCCGCAACCACGCCAGCATTTATTGTCTGGAGATTTTTTGATAAGGGCCATTCTCACTGGGGTTAAGTGATATCTCATTGTGGTTTTGATTTGCATTTCCCTGATGATTAGAGATTTTGAGCATTTTTTCATATTTTTGTTGGCCATTCTTCTGTCTTCTTTAGAAAAGTTTCTGTTCAAGTCCTTTGCCCACTTTTTAATGGGGTTATTTGATTTTTTCTTCCTAATTTTCGTGAGTTCTAAGTATATTCTAGTTATCAGTCCCTTATCGGATGCATAGGATGCAAAAATTTTCTCCCATTTTGTAGGTTGTCTGTTTACTTTCATGACTATTTCTTTGGCTGAGCAGAAGCTTCGTAGTTTGATCATGTCCCATTTATTTATTTTTGTTTCTGCTGTGATTGCCTTTGGGGACTACTTCATAAACTCTTTGCCCAGGCCGATGTCTAGGAGAGTGTTTCCAACTTTTTCCTCTAGAGTTCTAATGGTTTCATACCTTATGTTTAAGTCTGTTATCCAGCGTGAGTTGGTTTTTGTGAGAGGTGAAAGGTGTGGGTCCTGTTTTAGCCTTCTACAGGTGGCTATCCAGTTTTCCCAGCACCATTTATTGAAAAGGGATTCTTTTCCCTAGCATGTATTTTTGTCTGCTTTGTCAAAGATGAGATGGCTATATGAGGATGGTTTTATATCAGGATTCTCACATCTGTTCCACTGGTCTATATTCCTATTTTTGTGGCAGTACCATATTGATTTGATTACTACAGCTTTGTAGTATAGTTTGATATCTGGCATATTAATGCCTCCCATTTTGTTTTTGTTGCCTAGAATTGCTCTTGATATTCGGGGTCTTCTTTGGTTCCATACGAAGCGTAAAATTATTTTTTCTATATCTGTGAAGAATGCTGATGGGATTTTAATAGATATTGCATTGAATCTGTAGATCAGTTTGGGTAGTATAGACATTTTGATGATATTGAGTCTACCAATCCATGAGCATGGTATGGATTTCCATCTGTTTGCACCCTCTGCAATTTCCTTCCTCAGTGTTTCATAGTTCTCCCTGTAGAGGTCTTTTACCTCCTTGGTTAAGTATATTCCTAGCTTCTTTAATTTCTTTGTTGCTATTGTGAAAGGAATTGAGTCTTTGATTTGGTTCTCAATTAGATTGTTGTTGGCGTATATGAATGCCTCTGATTTCTGTGTATTGATTTTGTATCCTGAGACTTTACTAAATTCATTGATCAGTTCCAGGAGTTTCTTGGTTGAGTCTTTGGGGTTTTCTAGATACAATATCATACCATCAGCAAACAGGGAAAGTTTGATCTCTTCTGCCCCTATTTGGATACCTTTGATTCCATTTTCCTGTCTGATTGCTGTAGCCAAGACTTCCAGCACTATGTTGAACAGAAGTGGAGATAGTGGGCAGCCTTGTCTGGTTCCCGTTCTAAGTGGGAATGATTTCCATTTTTCCCCATTCAGTATGATGTTGGCTATGGGTCTGTCATATATGGCTTGTATCATTTTTAGGTATGTCCTTTCTATGCCTATTTTCTTAAGCGTTCGTATCATGAAAGGGTGTTGAATTTTGTCAAAAGCTTTTTCTGCATCTATTGAAAGAATTATGTGGTCTTTGTTTTTGCTTCTGTTTATGTGGTGAATTGCATTTATAGATTTACGTATGTTGGACTATCCCTGCATCCTTGGGATGAAGCCCACTTGGTCGTGGTGGATTATTTTTTTGATAAGTGTCTGGATTCAGTTAGCTAAGATTTTGTTGAAAATTTTTGCATCTATATTCATTAGGGATATTGGTCTGTAGTTTTCTTTTTTTGTTGCATCCTTTCCTGGTTTTGGTATCAGAGTAATATTCGCTTCATAAAAGGTGTCCGGGAGGTTTCCGTTCTTCTCGATGTTGTGGAATATTTTCTGCAAGATCGGTACTATTTCTTCTTTGTAAGTGTGGTAAAACTTGGGTGTGAATCCATCTGGACTGGGACTTTTCTTTTTAGGAAGATTTTTAATTACTGTTTCTCTTTCATCTGTTGAGATTGGTCTGTTCAGGGAATCTATTTCTTCCTGGTTGAGCCTAGGGAGGCTGTGTGTTTCTAGAAATTTGTCCATTTCCTCCACATTTTCCAGTTTGTGTGCCTAAAGATTTTTGTAGTATTCATAAATTGTATCTTGTATCTCTTTGGGATCAGTTGTGATATCTCCTTTTTTATTCCTGATGGAGCTTATTACAGATTTCTCTTTTCTGCTTTTCGTTAGCTTAGCCAATGGCGTGTCAATTTTGTTTATTTTTTTAAAGAACCAACTTTTTGTTTTATTAATCTCCCGAATAGCTTCCCTGTTTTCAATTTCGTTTTGTTCTGATTTGATCTTGTTGATTTCGCTTCTTCTGCTGTGTTTGGGGTTGGTCTGTTCTTCTTTTTCCAGCTCTTTGAGTCGATTCATTAGATTGTCTATTTGTGTTCTTCTTGTCTTTTGGTTATAGGCATTTATGGAGATAAACTTTGCTCTCAGAACTGCTTTGGCTGTGTCCCAGAGGAGTTGATAACTTGTCTCTCCATTGTCATTTTCTTCATAGAATTTTTTTATTTCCCTCTTGATTTCTTCATTTATGAAGTAATCATTTAGTAGGAGGTTGTTTAGTTTCCACGTTTGTGAGTGGAAATGTGAGTTTCTGTTAGGTTTGATTTCTACTTTTATTCCACTGTGATCTGAGAAGGTACATGGTATGATTTCTATTTTTTTAAATTCCTTGCGATTTACTTTGTGTCCTAGGATATGGTCAATCTTAGAGAATGTCCCGTGAGCTGATGAGAAGAACTTATATTCAGTGGATTTGGGGTAGAATGTTCTGTAAATGTCAGTCAGACCCAATTGTTCTAGAGTTTTGTTTAAGTCCATTATTTCTTTATTAATTTTCTGTTTGGAGGATCTGTCTGGTGCCGTCAGTGGGGTGCTGAAATCTCCGGCGATTATGGAGTTGCTATTAATCCATTAACTTAGCTCCAGTGAGGTTTGCTTTATGAATCTGGGTGCACCTAAGTTGGGTGCATATATATTTAAAATTGTTATCTCTTCTTGTTGAACTGTGCCCTTCTCCATTATATAATGACCCTCTTTGTCTTTCACTACTTTTGTTAGTTTAAAAACTAAATCGTCTGAAATTTCAACTGCCACACCAGCCTTCTTTTGGCTTCTATTTGCTTGGAATATTGATCTCCACCCTTTTATTTTTAGTCTATATGCATCCTTGAAGGTTAGATGTATTTCCTGAAGACAGCATATACATGACCTGTATTTTCTTTTCCATTCAGCCAGCCTATGTCTCTTGAGTGGAGAGTTTAAGACATTCACATTTATTGAGAGACTGATAGGTAAGGTAGATTACTGTTCATTCTGGTGGGTTGGATGTTGTTGCTATGATTTCTGTCTTGAGCCATTGTAATATCTGGCCTTTAATATGTTTGGGTTTTGGTTGTTTTTATATTCGTGGGTTATTATGATGTTCCGTGCCTAACGCTGTTTTAAGTACTTCTTGTAGGGCTGGTCTTGTCTTGGTGAATTCTCTGAGCCTTTGCTTGTCTGAGAATGTTTTTATTTCTCCTTCATATACGACGCTTAGTTTTGCAGGGAATAATATTCTAGGCTGGGCATTGTTTTGTTTCAAAAGAGTGAGAATGGGGCCCCAGTCTCTCCTTGCTTGTAAAGTCTCATTAGAGAAGTCTGATGTTATTCGAATTGGCTTTCCCTTGTATGTTACTTGCTTCTTTTGTCTTACAGCTCTTAGAACGGCCTCTTTGGTTGATACTTTGGTCAGTCTGATGACTGCATGTCGTGACGTCTTCCTGTTTGCATTGAATCTCCCAGGGGTCCTCTGAGCTTCTTGAACTTGTGTATCAAGATTTTGAGCAAGGCCTGGGAAATTTTCCTCTATTATATATTCAAACAGCTTGTCCAACCCTTGAGTGTTGTCTTCTTCCCCTTCTGGTAACCCTATGACCCTCACATTAAGTTTCTTCACATAATCCCACAGCTCTTGTAGGCTTTGCTCTTTTCTCTTGTTTCTCTGCTCTATTTCTGTGAGTGATTTAATTAATTGGAGGGTGTTATCTTCAAGCTCTGAGATTCTTTCTTCTGTTTGATCTACCCTGTTCTTGAGACTTTCCACTGTATTTTGTAGTTCCTTGAATTGGTTCTTCATTTCCAGGTGTTCGGTTACACTTTTCTTCATTGTGTCTATTTCTTTTCCCATATCCTGGAGACTTTTTGTGGTTTCTTTGTATTGGTTATTGAGTTGTTATTGCAGCTCGGTGATTGTTCTTATGATCCACATATGAAATTCTTATTCTGTATATTGTCTGCCTGATTTTGGTTGGTGTTCGTTTCTAGGGGGCTGGTGCTCCTGTTTGGGGGTGTGTTTTCCTTTTGGTTCTTCATATTTCCTGAGTTCTTTCGCTGATATTTTCCCATGTCGATCAGTTGTTGTTTCTTTCCTTTAGGTTACTGTTTGGGTATTCACACACCTTGTTTAGTTTCTGAGGCATTAGGTGGTGTCTGTGGGTGAAATTGGACTACTCCCTGTATATTGAGTCAGTGGGTGCTGTGGAAAGGCTGTGCAAGATGCCGTCCCTGTCAGTAGGTGGCGTTTGCTTGGAGGAACAGGCTATACTGTTGATTTTTTGTCCTGTTAACAGCTCTTGTTCTGGGTGGAGCTGGGTTTGGTAAGCCTCCCCTCAGGCCTTTAGCAGGGGTCAAAGTTCTGTTCTCTGCTTCCAGGTAAAGCTGTCAGGGCGGAGCTGGAATGGTTCCGCTCAGCCAGAAAGTCTGGGTGTCGGGGTGGGGCTGTCTGAGACCTGCAGTCTGGAGCGGGCCTCACTTCTTTCCACCCTCCCCAATTCCACAGCTACTCCTGACTCTCTGCCAGCAGGCCAGCCCACAAGCCACCAGGCCTCCCCGGACTGTGATGCCGGCGGGGAGGTTCCCTGCACAGGAACACCACCTGGGTTGGGTGCACGGCCTCCTCCTGGGAGGAGGCTTGCCCTCTAGGATGCCAATCCGCCCCTGGAGGCACACACACCTCAGTAGGCTGTTCACGTATAACCCTTCTGTGCCCCGGGCAATGCTAGCCCTTGGTGCAGGGGATCTGTTCTGCAGGTCTGACCTCTGGGTCCCAGAGTTCAAACTGTATCCCCACCAGGGAGAGGATTTCCGGTCCCAATTCACCCACAGGGAGCCCAAGCTGGGTCTATGTCTCTCAGCCTCTGAGTTGGCACTGTTCTCCTGGGAACATGGTGCCAGCAGCACCTGGGAGGGCGGTAGGGTAGGGAGCTCACAATCTGAGTTCCCCTGAGTCAGGTGTGGGGTCCCAAACGGGAAGGTCCCATTCTCTGGAGGTGCCTCTGGCTAGTGGCTGTATTGTCTCTCTGGGCAGCCACGGGTAGGATCGGCGGAGGGGAGGAGAAGGCAATATGGCACCTGCTGCGCGGCTCGGGTCTGTGCACACAGAGGTGCCCGGAGGAAGTTGGGAACCTGGTGCCACGTCTGCTACAGGCTCACCGTTGGCAGGCGGCGGTGGTCTCTGGGCTGGTGTCCGCAGGTCTCTCCTCCCGCTGGGGAGCCCACCAGCAGTCCTGAATGCAGGGGAGGGGAAACAGCAAATCAACCTACCCTTGCCGCTTTTCTCCGGGCTGTTCCGGTGGTCTCAGCCTCCAGTTCTCCTCCGCAGCCTCCTCCCATGGAGTCTCCCGGGGTCTCAAGTACCCCTCCTTCCGGCCCTTGTCCGCTGTATGCTCGTCTTCTTGCTTATTTCCTCTAATTTCTGCTAGAATCTGTCTTTTCTGCAGAGATACTCTGTCTGGCGGTGTTATTCGTCCGCCATCTTGCTCCGCCCCCCCATTTTTGTTTTTGTTATACTTGCTTTTAGGGTCTTAGTCATAAATTCTTTGCCTAGGCCAATGTCTGGTATAGTTTTTCCTAAGTTTTCTTCTATAATTTTTATGAGTTCGTGTCTTATGTTTAAGTCTTTAATTCATCTTCAATTAATTTTTGTATATGGTGAGAGATAGGGTTCCAGTTTTGTTCTTCTCCATGTGGCTATCCAATTTTCCTAGGACCATTTATTGAATAGGATGTCCTTTCACCAGTACATGTTTTTGTCTGCTTTGTCAAAGATCAGTTGGCTATAGATAGATGTTTATGTTTCTGGGTTCTCTATTCTGATCCATTGGTCTGTGTGTTTACTTTTATACCACTTCAATTTGCTGTTTTGGTTATTGTAGCCTTGTAGTATAATTTGAAGTTGGGTAATATGATGCCTTAAGCTCTGTTCTTTTTGCTTAGGATTGCTTTGGCTACTTGGGCTCTTTTTGGGTTCCATAGGAAATTTAGGGTTGTTTTTTTCTAATTCTGTGAAAAATGGCATTGGTATTTTGATGGGAATTGAGTTGAGTCTGTAAATCACTTTAGGCATTATGGACATTTTAACAATATTTTTTCTTCCAGTCCATGGGCATGGGATGTTTTTACACTAGTTTGTATCATCTACAATTTCTTCCATACTTGTTTTGTAGTTCTCCTTGTAGAAATCTGTCACTTCCTTGGTTAAGTATATTCCTAGGTAATTTTTTCTGCTGCTATTGTAAATGGTACTGAGTTCTTGATTTGATTCTCGGCTTGACTTGTTATTAGTGTATAGAAGTGCTAGTGATTTGTGTACATTAATTTTGTAACCTGAAACTTTACTGAATTTGATCAATTCTAAGATTCTTTTGGAGGAGTCTTTAGGGTTTTCTAGATACAAGATGATATCATTGGCAAACAAGGATAATTTTACCTCTTTTTTTCTGATTTGGACGTCTTTCTTTCTCTTGCCAGTTTTATGTCGGCTAGGAGTGGTGAAAGGGGATATCCTTGTCTTGTTTCAGTTCTTAGGGAGTACACTTTTAACTTTTCCCCATTAAGCATATTTGCTGTGTGTTTGTATATATGGCTTTTATTCTTTTGGGGTATATTCCTTCTATGCCCAGGTTTATGTCATGAAGGGGTGATAGACTTTATCAAATGCTTTTACAGCATCTATTGAGATTATCATATGGTTTTTGTTTTTAATTCTGCTTATGTGGTGAATCACATTTATTCTTCTGCATATGTTGAACTGTCTTTGCATCCCTTGGATGAAACTGACTTGATCACGGTGAATTATCTTTCGATGTGCTGTTGGATTTGGTTTGCTAGTATTTTGCTGAGAATTTTTGCATCTATTTTCATGAGGGATGTTTTCTATTTTTGTTGTGCCCTATCCTAGCTTTGGTATCAGGGTGATACTGGATTTGTAGGATGAGTTAGGGAGGTATCTCTCCTTTTCAATCTTATGTAACAGTTTCAGTAGGATAGGTACCAGTTCTTCTTTCAGCATCTAGTAGAATTCACCTGTGAATCTGTCTGGCCCTGTGATTTTTTTCTTGGGATATCTTTGTTACTATTTCAATCTCACTACTTGTTATTGGTCTGTTCAGGATTTCTATTTCTTCCTTACTTAAGCTTGGGAGGTTGTGTGTTTCCAAAAATGTATCCATTTCCTCCAGATTTTCTAGTTTGTGTATATAGAAGTATTCATAGCAGTGTTGAATGATCTTTTGTATTTCTGTTATATCTGTCATGATGTCTTCTTTCTCATTTCTGATTGAGCTTATTTGAGCCTTGTCTCTTCTTTTTTTGGTTAAGGAAGCTAGTGGTCTGTCAATTTTGTTTATCTTTTCAAAGAACCAAGTTTCTGTGCCTTTGAGATTCAAATTTTTTATTCCTTTGCTTCACCTAAGAGTCATGCCTTTGGAGATGCAAATTTAGAGTGGCATAGCTAACAACTATTGAGGGCAATAGAACACATAACCAAGATACTGATAGTCTAAAGTAGGGGAGTGAAACTATTTGAAAACTGGAAAATAAAATATCTTATATATCTGTAAATCTGCTTCTGTCTGTGTGTCTGTATGTTCATGTGTTTATATGTATCATGTGTATGTGATATTTCACTACCAAAATATATCAAAGAGCTCTAATTAATTGACTTAAAGGAAAAGTAAGTGCTTAAATGAAATATTTTATCAGAAAAATAGAAACTAACTCAAATGCCTTTTTAGTTCACATGACTTTAATACATTTTGGCAAATACAGTTTTTGTTAGGCTTAAAGAATTCGCCCTCCCCAACTTCCACCAAGCTTCCTGTAAAACTCACACCTTTCCCCTTCCTAGAGGTATATTAGGCACATAGCCTTTGCCAGACCCCTAGGGAGAGAAGGGAATGAAACAGAAAAGGGGAACTTACTTTGCTTATTCCTTCTGATAAGAACTAAGCTTATCCCTCCCGGTTGTTCCCTAGGGAGATGAAAGAATGGAATACAAGAGGGGAACTTACTTTCCTTATCCCTCTAGGTTATTTGAAAAGTATTTACTCCTCCCAGAAAAACCCTCTATAAAACCCAAGGTGCTCCCTTTTTTTCTTGTGGATACCTTATTTGGCCTCCACCCATCTGCTCAAAATAAACAGCATTTTGTTACACATGAGGCTTTGTGTGTCGCTCTCTCACCTCCAGACATAACAATTTTTAAATTATTGGCAAAATAAAATTGTAAATAATGTATGTAATTACAACTACTAGGTATAGCAGAAACAATTCTACATATAGCGTGCTTAAAGAAAGTAAAATGTGTTTTTGGTTAAGAAAGTTCTAAAAATATGAAGATGTGGTTTTTGCTAAAGGAAAAGTTATTTTTTCTAGTTTAGAGCTTATTTAAAGGCTGTTTCCAAATGAAGGAAAAATGATATAGATTAAATAGAAAGATAAAGGCTAAAAGGGTAAGGGATGAGGAATATTTGATTTCTGGGTGGCCACATGGTCACCCATAGTATGGAGCAGCAGCTTTGCTGCACTCAGTTATGAAAGGTAAAACTTCCCAGTGAAATTTAAAAATGGATCCAGCTCCTGAGGTGTTGGTTCACTGGGTATATAAGGAAATGCAAATTAATAATAAAAAAGCAAAATACGCTATCCATTGGATATTATTATCTATAATAGCTAAAATAAAATTAAAAGAGTGTGCTGGAGCCAACTGTAACAGAGGGAATGGACTTAAAAGGGGTAAAAATGTGTCTCTCTAAAACCTCCCCCACTCCTTTTGGGAATTAAAACCTACATTCCTGCCTCTGGGCAGTGGTCAGGAGGGACAGGGGAGTGTCAGTTTTGAAAATTAAAACCTACATCCCTGCCCTAGGCCAATGGTCAGGAGGGGCAGGGTAGTGTCCTTTGTTCTTTGTATCACAGGAGATGGCTCAAGGGAATTGTCCTGGGCAGAGGTCACAAGATTGTCTTATCTGAAGATGGGATGAATCAGAACCATCAACTATAATTGAATAGCAATAGCATAGCCTGAAGCTGAAAACTTCCCCTTTAAAAGCTCTGTATTTCAGCTCAGAGGCAGGATGTTAGTAGTTTAAGAGTGCAGTCTGATAACCTCCTCATTTGCCTACAAATTAATAAACTTCTCTTTCCTTCTCTTCAAATCACTTGTCTTAATTTTTCTGATGCAGCTTTGGGGACAATTTCAGAGCTTTTGTAAACACAACATTGATGGGGCACCAAGCTTAGGTATTAGTGTATCTGAGCTTCAGCCACTAGCCTAAGAGCTAGCCCCCCAAAGGCAAAATTATGCCAGGAAACAGAAAGTACCTCTAAAACCTTTGGTCACCAAGAAGGTAGTCCATGTGGAGGAAGGACAAAACCAAGAAACTATTGAAACTAAATGGTATGGTGTTATAGTGTGAAGGAATTGTTTCACTTTGTAGATTAGAATTACCAGCTTCCTGAACAAACTTTACTAAAATAAATTATAATTTAGGAGCAGTATCTTTGGTTTTAAATGCTGCAGAGTAGAAGAGCAAGCTTGGGTTCATGCAGGACCCACAACTCATTACTGAACAATTCCAGATAGGTATACCCAATCAAGACACACAAGAGGTTATTCCTGACAGAGCAGTGGAATAGAGAAAAGTGGACTGGATAAAAGCCACTGTAGGGGCCAGGCATGGTGGCTCATGCCTGTAATCCTAGCACTCTGGGAGGCTGAGGTGGGAGGATTGCTTGAGCTCAGGAGTTGGAGACCAGACTAAGCAAGAGCAAGACCCTGTCTCTACTAAAAAATTAGCCGGGCATGGTGGTGCATGCCTGTAGTCCCAGATACTTGGGAGGCTGAGGCAGGAGGATCACCTGAGCCCAGGAGTTTGAAGTTGCTGTGAGCTAGGCTGATGCCACAGCACTTTAACCCAGGTAACAGAGTGAGACTGTCTCAATAAATAAATAAATATAATTAATTAATTATTTTTTAAAAAGCCACTGTAGGGTCTACCCTGAGAAGGGGGACTTGCCAAACTCCACTTACAAATGCCAAGTGGAATACTTCAGATGAAGCAGCTGACATCTTTTATATGTAAGCCATGTGGCACTGACTTTATGATGACCAGGATATTCACCCTCTGTATATGCCCATTTGCCAGATAATGGTAAATGCTGTCATTAAGGGTCAAGGGGACCTTCTACATAGGCACCCCATGTGACATTACTCCCACAGAACTGAACAACAGTTCCAGAAACCTTATCAAATTTGCTGTCTCAGCTTCTCCTCATGAGTCTTAAAGATGGTAACAAAAACATTAGGTTAATTAAAAAGAGAATTAAGAAGTGTAGAAGGGAGAGTCAAAGGACTCATCACAGGAAGGCAGAACTTTTTAAATGATTAAGACATCAGGTGATTAAAGAAAACATTGATAGGGGTGAACTAAGAGAAAAAGGAAAAGGAAAGTAATTTGATTTGTCCCAGTAGGGTGGAAATCTTTAGATTGGTATTAAGAAATGGAGTGAATAAAATGGAAATTGATGAGGTTAAAATAAAGGTCTTAATACAACACTATCAAATGTTGAGTGGACCAAAGGAAGACCCTACTGGTCCCCAACATTAAAAGTCCCCCAACCAATATTTATCTCAGATTAGAGAAATTTAAAAAATATCAGAAGGCAAAGATTACAATGACAAAGCTGGCCAACAATTGTCTGGGGCAATTTTGAGAAAGGTTAATGAAGATAAACATTGACAAAAGGGTCCTTCTGGTCCCTTGGTTCAATCCCTTGCTGGGAACCCAAGTCTTTTTTTCACAAGAGAGGATAAAATGGTCTGGGGGTATAAAAGAGAAGTTCCTGGAATTAGAAGATAAAATGTAAGTGTTAGTAGGATTATGAAATTTGAAATGTCTAAAGAGGCTTTAAGTAAAGCAATTGTGTCTCCTTTTACCTCAATGTTTTATGGGAATGGACATTGTATCTGATTGGGGAATGTTTCTTGTAGCCAGCACTGTAAAACTGAAGGCATGCAAATCCACCCTTTGAGCAACAATAATTGGACATGCTAAATGAAAACCTTTAAAATTGCATGAGCCCACAGAGTGTAAAGTAGGAGATGGAGTGCTGGTAGGAAAAAATTATCCACCTGACAGCTTTCTGTGCAGTGTTTACTGGGGTTTATGGAAAAAGTCTGTTAGCACCTCCAAACCACAACTACTGGGACGTTGAACTAGAGAATTTCCACTCAAGTGGCATTTGCTTCCTTGTTATGGGACATTAACTGAAGCTACCCCTATGATTGAAGGACATAAAATGATCTTGACACCTGAAATAAGTATGCTGTCTCAGGTGATATCAGAGAAACACTCTAATGGGATAGCAGTGCCCAAAAGATTTCCATAATAAAATGGAAATGGTTTATACAGGATCATACTACCTGGGGAGCATGATCAGGGAGCTCCTTTTCCCCTAGGACTGACTCTGGAACTGTATGAGGAGCTGCTGTATTGTATAGTGCTCAATAAACAGCTCTCCCCTGATTGAAAAAGAGCTGCTTGGTTTGTAGATGACAATGTCAAGGTGAACAGACAACTTCCTATTTGGAAGGCCACCACTCTGATTGAAGATGAATCAAGAAGATCTTTTTCCTTTGAGCTATTCATAGCTTAGAGAAAATTGAATTAAGTATGCTTTTATGAACGAAATTTACCGTTCTCTCTACCTGATTTCTCCAAAATTTGGAAATTATTCATGATTAGTCTTATTTTATGGCAATATAGTTATTTGCATAAGTTCAATAAAACATGTTTTCTTTTTTAATAGGACACATTGGATATACTGGTTATTTTCCAAGACTCTGACTGGAATGGTATGTTTTCAGATATGACCAGAGTGCTTTGAGAAATTGAGATTGACTTTATAGAGCTGATAAAAAACCCATAGTACTGTGTCTATGAGGTTCCCTTACATGGCTCCTGACCTTGCAGTAACTAGAGAATGTAATTTTCTGATAGACCCAGGAATCTCAATTTATTTTTGGAAATTTGCACCTGATTTATACAGGTATTACAAGCACAATCTGATGGCTAATCCTTGGCTTTGCTTACTGGCCTTCAGACCTTTAAAATGTCTAATAATAAATTTCTTATAAAAGTTCCATCGAGTCAACTTAAAAAGAGCCTATATGGCCAAACAGTATTCTTACTGCACTTTATGCAAATAATAATGTCAACTACAATGAGCCAAATAAGCCACCATGCCAAGCTAATTTTTAAACTTTTTGTAGAGATAGGGTCTCACTATGTTGATCAGGCTGGTCTCAAACTCATGGCCTCAAACAATCTTGCCTCAGCCTACCAAAGTGCTGGGTACCACCACATCAGGCCCAGGGTATAATTTTATCAGTAAAGTTCACTCTGTTTGTGTACAGTTCTCTAAGATCTGACAAACATGTACAACAGAAGACTCACCACCACAATGGAGAAATAGAACAGTTCCACAACACCTCAAAAATTCCTCTGTAGAAAAAAATGTTCCTCCGTAGACAAACCTCACACCCATCCCCAGCTCCTAGCAAAGTGGCTCCCCCAAACGTGGCCAAGAAGTTGTCCTGCTGAAACCAAAATTCATGTGGAAAGAAGTGGTCTTACTTAGGGTCCTAGGTGACCATGTCAGCACAAGTGGGTAAAAAAGCTGGATACCTCTGGGTTTGGAACTGACAGTGTCTCTCTCACTACTTAGGTTTTCTAACAGTCCCTTGCTGTGATCTCCTAACTCTCTGGTTGCTCTTTCCCAGTCTCTCAGGCTCCTATGCTTCTTCCTGAAAAAGACTCTCCCCCTACCCTTTGTCTTATCTACAGATCCTTAACCTTCAATTTTCAACCTAGATGGTACTTTCTTTCTTTTTTTTTTTTATTGAGATGGAGTCCCTCTCTTGCTCAGGCTGGTCTCGAACTCCTGAGCTCAAACGATCTACCCGCCTCGGCGTCCCAGAGTGTTAGGATTACAGGCGTGAGCCACCACACTCAGCCAGTACTTTCTCAGAGAAGGCTTTTGCACCTCTCTTCCCCCCTCCCAGATAAAGTAAGATATTATGTGTTACACACTCCCACAAGCAACCTGAATTTTCCGTGACAATGTTTTCCCACTTAGAATTGCTACCTAAACATTTTGTAAGGTTTTGTTTAATTGTAAAACTTGTTTGATGCCTAACTTCCTAACTACTAAAGTCAATGTTGCTGTTCTATGGACCACAGTTATCATAATCAACTATAGGATCTGGTACATGGGAGATTTTCAGGGATATGTTTTAACTGGCCGACTCTGAAATATATCCATAGTGATGTTACCCAAGGTGCCATTCTCAGTTAATCCTCTCGCTTTATTCTTGCTATTAATATATTTCCTTTGCTTTTCTTTGTGAATCTCCTCTCCCTCTTCTCATTTGCTTAGTCTCATATCTGTTCAGTGTGAGCTCAACCATGTCCATGACATCAGGCCACCACTCTGGATGATTCCTCTGCCTGATCCCTGCCCAGGGCCTTCTCCAGATTTCTGGTTCATGTACTTGACTGTTGCTAGAAATCTCCACTTGGAAGTCTGATAGCACCTAAGACCACAGAACTCTTTCCCCAACTCCGCTCCAGCTACACGTACTATTCCAAATTTCCTTTTTCTCCTCTTGTGTGTTAAATCTCAGTTCTTAATACCATCATCCAACAATTCTCTCGAGTCAGAAACGTGAGGATCATTTTATCACTATACTCAACCTTTTCCTCTCTATCTCTTCACTGACTTTGGCTCCCTCCTAAATGTAAAACTCTCAGCTCTATTCCTGCTCCTCCACCCACCTCAACTACTACAGCTTGAGCCCAGGGCCACATCAGTTCACCTTGGTTCGTTTATTTAGTGTTTTTTCTCACCCTCCCTTGAATGAATTATGGCAGTTCCCCCCGATGACCGGTCTCCTGACCTCCAGGAAGCCCCTCATCCATTTTATCCTCCAAGTCACCACTGGCCAGGCCTGTCCAGAATGTATAGTGTTTTTTCCTGTGCTGCAAACCACTCACTAACTTCTCACTTTCTGCCTGCAGGATGAATGGCAAACATTTCACCACAGCCTAAAAGGAGGGTCTTTGAACTGGCTCCAGTATTGTATGCCAGATCTACCCCAACCATATGAGTTTCCCCAGAACCTATCCTCTGACTGGGGCCCCTCAATTCA
The DNA here is from genome assembly GCF_040939455.1 of Microcebus murinus. Taxonomy (NCBI): domain Eukaryota; kingdom Metazoa; phylum Chordata; class Mammalia; order Primates; family Cheirogaleidae; genus Microcebus; species Microcebus murinus. Next base: position 124,103,529 of record NC_134136.1, on the reverse strand, counting down.
TATCCCACATAGGTATAGTACTGTTCACAGTCTGCTGTGTCCATATCTACAGAAGTCTGCATATTAATCATTGAATGACGGACTGTTAGGAGGCAGGATCCAGGTGCTAGAAGCAAATCTTCACTGCCAAACTTCCTATATCAAGCATTATATCTCACTTAAGTGACTTCTGCGGAATTCCACAGTCATAACAATTCACTGCTTCCTCCCACTAGAACAAAATTTTATGGCAGCTATGGTGGCCACCCTGTGATGACCCACATGTGACAACCACTCTGTATCAACAGGATCTGTTGACTACACAAAACGATCTCCTAAGTACCCAGTGTCAAACCAAGAGTCAGCATGAAGCCCACTCCAACAGGAATGGGGGAACCACAGGCCCCAGAATAAGCTTGGAATGTGATCTGTGTCGTACCTTAAGGCACATTCATCTCCTAGCACTTTATCTTCTGAGTCCCTGAGGTTATCAGTCACATGGTATTCTCCCTCTAGTTACCCTCCTCCTTTCACTGCTCCTTGGTACTCATTTTCTTCCTCAACTTCTCTCATTACTCACCACTCCAGCCACCACATATACCTAACCCCAGTGGAAGGAGATCCAATATAGACAAGGGAAGAAATAGCAAGCTACTGCCAGCAAGAAATAGCTTTCAGTCTTGGTAGACTGGAAAGGGTACACTGGACCACCCGAGGAGTCAAAGGATGTAGTTTCCCAGAATCCTAGGGTGGCAGTCACTGGGTAATCCTGAGTTCCAGATAGAGAGGTGTTATGGACTGAATGTTTACATTTCCCCCAAATCATGGCTTGATCCCCATCCACCAATATGATGGTAATTAGGAGGTGAGGCATTTGAAAGGTAGTTCAGATTAGGCGAAGTCATCAGGTAGAGCCCTCCTGAATGGTATCCTTTATAAGTGTCATTTATAAGAGAGAGGAACACTCCTATACTGCTGGTGGGACTGCAAACTAGTTCAACCTCTGTGGAAAGCAATATGGAGATGCCTCAAAGTAATACAAGTAGATCTACCATTTGATCCAGCGATTCCACTACTGGGCATCTACCCAAAAGATCAAAAGTCACTTTATGAAAAAGACACCTGCACTCGAATGTTTATAGCAGCACAATTCACAATTGCAAAGCTATGGAAACAGCCCAAGTGCTCATCAATTTATGAGTGGATTAATAAAATGTGGTATTTGTATACCATGGAGCACTACTCAACTTTAAGAAACAACGGTGATATAGCACCTCTTGTATATTCCTGGATAAAACTGGAACCCATTCTACTAAGTGAAGTATCTCAAGAATGGAAAAACAAGCACCACATGTACTCACCAGCAAATTGGTATTAATGAATCAACACCTAAGTGGATATATAGGAATAACATTTATCGGGGGTCGGGAGGATGGGAGGGGGGAGGAAGGGACAGGTATATACAACCACAACAAGTAAGATGTGCAAAGTTTGGGGGATGGACATGCTTGAAGCTCTTACTTGAGGGGGCGGGGGGCATGGGCAATATAAGTAACCTTAACACTTGTACCCCCATAATATGCTAAAATAAAAAATAAATAAAAAACAAAAACAAACAAACAAACAAATAAATAAATAAAAAGAAAAAAGGAAATACTGCAATATGTGATAATATGGATGAACCTGGAGGACATTATGTTAAGTGAAATAATGCAGTGACAGAAGGATAAATAGTGCATGATTCCACTTGTAAGAGGTATCTAAAACAGTCCAACTCATAGAGATGGACAATAGGATGGTGGTTGCCAAAAGTGCAGGAAGGAAGAAATAAGGAATTGTTGCTCAGCAGACACAAGTTTCAGTTATGTAAGATGAATATGTTCTACAGATCTGCTCTACAACATAGCATGTACAGTTAACAATATGGTATTGTGTATTTTAAAATACATTAAGAGGGTTGATCCCATGTTAAGCATTTTTTACCAAACACACACACATATTCAAGAACAAAGGAAATTTTGGAAGGTGATAGAGATGTTTAGTACCTTGACTGTGGGATGGTATCACATGAATATGCATATGTTCAAACTCATCGATATGTTTGCATTAAATATGTGTAAGTTTTTTGTATATCATTTATACCTAAATAAAACAACAAAAATTTTTTTTAAAAAGAGTATCCTTTATAAGAGTCATGCAAGAGCTTGCCTCCTCTTTTTGATCTCTGCCATGGGGAGATACAGTGACAAGTCTGCAGTCTGCAACCTGTAAGGGGGACCTCATTGAAACCTCCTAACATCCTGATCTCAGGCTTCCATCCTCCAGAACTGTGAGAAATGCATTTTTTGTGGATAAGTCACCCAGTCTATGGTATTTAATTACAGCAGCCCATGCTGATTAAGACTAGGGAGTTCTAAGAAAGGATGAGATGTCTGGCCTTTCTCTGGTCCTGTGAGCCAACAGATCAACCACTCACCTTGCAGCAACCCGCAGATACTAGGCAGTCAGAGATGCCATATGTCTATTCAAGTATCTTTTTCTGGACTCTCATTGAAGACTCCCTACCTTTTCTCAGTTGGTCCCTTTTCCACTTGATAGTGAGTTCTGGATAAAGTAAACAGACAACCTACAGAATGGGAGAAAATTTTTGCATCCTATGCATCCGATAAGGGACTGATAACTAGAATATACTTAGAACTCACGAAAATTAGGAAGAAAAAATCAAATAACCCCATTAAAAAGTGGGCAAAGGACTTGAACAGAAACTTTTCTAAAGAAGACAGAAGAATGGCCAACAAACATATGAAGAAATGCTCAACATCTTTAATCATCAGGGAAATGCAAATCAAAACCACAATGAGATATCACTTAACCCCAGTGAGAATGGCCTTTATCAAAAAATCTCCAAACAATAAATGCTGGCGTGGTTGCGGAGAGAGAGGAACACTCCTACACTGCTGGTGGGACTGCAAACTAGTTCAACCTCTGTGGAAAGCAATATGGAGATACCTTAAAGCGATACAAGTGAATCTACCATTTGATCCAGCAATCCCATTGCTGGGCATCTACCCAAATGATCCAGTGACACTCTACAAAAAAGACACCTGCACTCGAATGTTTATAGCAGCACAATTCATAATTGCAAGGCTGTGGAAACAGCCCAAGTGCCCATCAATCCAAGAATGGATTAATAAAATGTGGTATATGTATACCATGGAGTACTATTCAGCTCTAAGAAACAATGGTGATATAGCACATCTTATATTTTCCTGGTTAGAGCTGGAACCCATACTACTAAGTGAAGTATCCCAAGAATGGAAAAACAAGCACCAGATATATTCTCCAGCAAACTGGTATTAACTGAGTAGCACCTAAGTGGACACATAGGTACTACAGTAATAGGGTATTGGGCAGGGGGGAGGGAGGAGGGGGGCGGGTATATACATACATAATGAGTGAGATGTGCACCATCTGGGGGATGGTCATGATGGAGACTCAGACTTTTGGGGGGGGAAATGGGCATTTATTGAAACCTTAAAATCTGTACCCCCATAATATGCCAAAATTAAAAAAAAATTAAAAAAAAAAACAGAATCCTTATTTTAATGAAATTCTTGCTAACAAAGTAACAGAAGTACAAAATAGTGTTAAGGTTACAAAGTAATGTGTTTTAAATTGCTTATTATTACATTATTTTCAAACACATATACCTTATAAAAAGTTAAAGATACAGATTAATAGAAGAAAACAAAAATCACAGATTTTGGATATTCTTATTTAATTTTTGCATTTTCTGTACTGTTTTCACAATATATCTATATTACATTTATAGTCTTGAAAAATTTAAAAATGCTAAGAGTCTATTTTTTTCTTTTTGGTTCACATTAAGCATTGTCCTTTGGGTCTTTTATTTCCTAGTTTTCTGTAATCTAGATTCAAGTTGCTAAAGTAATAGGGCCCACCGTTCCTGGCATTAATGTGCTTTGTAGTTAGTTGTCTAGAGTTGTCCCTGGCTATGGCATTTAGAACTCGAAGAGGCAATGTTCCAGGCACCAGAATGGCTTATTTTATGGCAGACTGCTATTCCTTTCCAAGTAGCTGATATTAGGTAGAGACAACTTTATTTCAAAAGCAGGTGAAAAAGAGTCCTCCATTGAAATATAGATCCCATGCCACTATTGGAGGCATCGATCTTTGTGATACAAGTATAGGTTGAGCAAAAGAAGGGTCTCTATGGGCCTCTCAAAGCTCCTTATGAATCTGGAGTCCATTCAAAACCCCCTCTTCTTTCTTGATAAGGTTGGTCACCAAGATATTGAGTTTGGAGAAGTAGATATGAACCTCCTAATCTGAACCCAGACCCCTCCCAGTAGATTTGACATTTACTCTTTGGGCTTGCCATGTGAGGCTTGTATTATAATTACCTTGCCTGGCACCCTCTCTACCCACCAGAAGATGAAGCGGATCAGAGGTTGAAGTTGGATAAGGAAGGTGGATGAAATGTGTAAGGGGGCAAAGAATAACCTAATTAAGGGAACTGTGAGCAAATATGCCTCCTCTCACACATCTGGAAAGTTACATGACTTAAGGATGTGAAATTCTTTCAGCAGTTTTACTGGTGGCTCAAATTTTTAAAAGGGGTGTAATTGTCACCAGAAAATATTTATTGTTTGCCATTTTTTCCCCAAGAATGACCAAATGACAAAACCAAAATTAAACAAAATAAGCACCTCTCACTACTATAATCTGCAGTATCTCAAACTGGGTCCTCCCGGCCCAAACTGTGTAGTCAAATTTTACTTGGAACAACGTATGTATTCTTGAAACGTTATATAAATAAATTGTTGCTTTGGTTATGCATTCATTCAACTAACACTTATCTCCTTCTATATACCAGGCAATATTCTAAGCCGTTGTCCTAAGAAAAAAAATACAAGAAAGGATTCTTGTTTTAGGAGGAAAGGTAGACCAAGTCATTTTTAACTCTAATATCTTAAGACTCTATAATAGTTAAAGGACCCCAAATTGATGCATTTTATAAGCCACAGCCCCTCACACTTTATTTGAAAAATCTCCATTTTATATATTTTGCCTAATCATGGGCTACCTACCTGATATTCTTTTAGGAAAATTGCTAATGTATTTCTATGTGTTTGTGTTTAATTAGAATAAAATCTTAAGAGGTGGAAGGTACTTTCGAGCAGGTAGAGGGAGATGAGCACAGAGAGGAAGGGAGAGGCCAGATCCTAGGAGGAGTTGTATGCCTTGATAAGGGATTTGAATTTTATTCTAAGTTTGGTGAGAAATATTACTGTGTTTTTCAGCAGTGGGTGATTTCTTTTCTTTCTTTTTTTAGTTGGTTTTTTTTTTTTTTGGCTTTTAAAATTAACAATTCTGTCTGGTCCATTTTCTCATGATTCTACTTGACCTGTCACTTTACACCTCACTCCAGGAAACCTGAATGACTCAAAATCCCCTGAATGTAGCAGGTAGAAGCCTATTTTGGTTTCTTCCAATTATGTACACACCTTCTTCCCTATTCCCATAATTCCTTCTTCTCTGCCCTTGTCAACCTGGCAAAATGCTCTCTGCTGTCAGATTTCGCTCAGCCATCACCTCCTCTGGAAGTCTCTCTTACTTCCTCAAGCCAGTCTGGGTGCTTGTGTCTCTAGTATCTCAGGTAATTATAATTGACAATTTTGGTAAAGTCCTTGAAGGCCATGGCAGTATCTGCTTTACCTCTCAATCCCTGGCATCTAACACTGTGTTTGGGTTAATTAATTAATTAATTTATTTAAAAATCTTCAAACTTTTCTAAAACAAAACAATAATATTGGAGGAGTAGATATTTTCCAAAATATAACTATTTCACATTTGAAGATACCATTTAGTACATTTTTCCTTTTTTCAGGGTATATGTTGTAACTGTTTTATCTTGGTTGGATAATATGAAAATAATAGTGCTCAAATTTCTTGTTTCCTCAAAGCATTATGGAGTCTTTTCTAGACCTCTGATAAATGACTACTAACACTTACTTTTAAAAGTTCCAGGTCAATATCATCTGTAACATGCTTTAATATGTTAAATCTGGACCCTTGGACAATCGTTTGTTCAAATAACTATAAAATGTAGAAATTATGAGTTACCACAGAGAGTTACCAGTACAAGGAACTGGAGTCCAACAGTGATGACCATGGTGAAATGAGTAGTGGCTGGGAAAGTAAGTGGGAGCATGATATCTGGAGCTCCACTGCCTATGGTTGAATCTGGCCCCTTTATTTATAAGCAGATAGTCACCATTCTGAGGTTTTCTGAGGAAATCCTCACTTTCCTAGATCCTAAAATAGGAATGATAGAAATAACAGCTAGCTCACAGAATTTTTATGAATCTTAAATTAAGTAATCATACAAAACACTTAATGCCTAAAATATAATATGTGCTCAGAAAATGTAAGCTATGATGGTGAGGACACGATGATTCTATGTCTGCCCCTTATCCAGAAAGCAATATAAACAGGGTTTACGTGTATTCAGGTGAACAGCTGAAACCAAAAGGCCATTGTCATCTCTCAGTATCCTAGGCATTGCCCCTTAAGTCTCCCACCCAAATAGATTCATTTATTTATTTGTTTATTTATTTATTTATTTAACAAACATTTCATGAGCACCTGATAAGTGCCAGGTAAAACATAAGTGAAAAAGACAGTGGAAGGTAATGATGCTCCAAAGGAAAGAGCCAGATAGCAGGTCACATCTGGATATTCACTCCCAAAGTCCAAGATGTGTTGAAGGGCCTCTTGGTTGGCCCCTAGTTTCACCAAATATTGATTAACTATTGGAGTGACATTGATGCTGGGCAATGACAGGAAGTGGTAGGGTCAACAGCATTAATGGCAAGAAAAGAGGGAGTTCTGAGTAAAGCAAGGCTGTGAGTTGGCAAGTGAATTCCATGGGTCAGGCTAGCTAGACAAAAGCAAAGAGCATGTTGAAAATGCTGAATGCACTCTGCAGACCTGGATGTTCTCAGACAGGGGGCAGCTGCATAGGAGAATGGAGAGAGTGTGCTCTTTGGTTCTCTACAAAATAGGTTCTTGATATTCCTAAAGGTGATTGCATATAAAGTATTAATGCCAACAAGGAGTCTGCTGGCAACTCAAGTCCATTCTTAAAATTGTGTCAGGGACAGTGAAGGGATATAAGGGGTGTCCAATTTGGGTCATTAATCAAAGGGCCCCAGGAACAGAGAAAGCCTGCCTCTGAGAGGCAGTCCTGAGAAAGCCGAGTGCAAGATAGAAGTGAGGATGAGAGATAGGAACAGAACGGTCCAAAATGCCATCCAGTGTCACAGATTTTTTCTCATTCTTAGCATGTATTTGTGCGAGAGACCCAGAAATACTTTAAAGAGTAGGAAGTAGGGTGACATCAATGGTTACAGGAGACCCACAATACTCTTTGGGAGACTATTATGTATCAAGCAAGAAAACCAAAACATAAACACAAGGACTTGCCTCGTTGGAGCTCAGCCTGGTCAGACACACCGCAAAGCCATTCATCTGAGTGCAGTTAAGACTATTCCAGAGGAACATGCCCTGTTCTAGGGCAGCCAAGTGGAGGGACAGGCTGAAGACTGCATTGGCTGGAACAGCTTCTTAGAGAGAAGACATCTGAGTTGGGGCTTGAAAGAGTGATAGAAGGTTTTCCATGGAAGGACTAATTCATGGAGATGGATTTGGAGGTAACCTACGCTGAAACTTTGAAATGTTTTCTTCATTTCCAAGGGCTGGGGGATGGCGAACGACAGCCTACCGTAAAGATGCCTTTTCCTGGGTATTCAATTAATCAAATCCCAGGGTTTTATTTTGTGCGTCTGCTGGATGGCCACTAGGTAGCAGCACAAAGTTAGAAATGGTGTATCCCAGAGACTCTGAGTCCATTTCCCTACAGCTGTCTCCCAAATCAGGATGCTCTTAAATAACTGAATATGAGGCCAGATTCAGTTTTCTAGAATATTCACAAAATCTTGCTCTACAAGATTACACAGGATATAGCCGCACCAAGATTATGTCTGCAGTGTTCTATGGTGGAAGTCAAGGTACTGACACGTACTTTGAAAGTCCTTGGGCTATAAGAGACCACCCAGCACCTATAAGGTGCAAACAGAAGTTTGAAGCAGGATAAGAGATTGGTTGGGCCTATCAGTCAAGGTCTTTTGGGTACTATAATAGGAGTAGCAGGTAGCCAGGTAGGAAATGGCTTCCCATGGCAGCACAGGCAGAGGAGTAGTCACTACACTTAGGATATCTGCTTGACAGAGTGTGTAGCAGTGACATTACCAGTCCTCGCCCCGTCATCACAGGATCCTAGGATGTCATTTCTAGATTGGCCTTATATTTCAGAGTCCAGTCTTTCTATTGTAGATGCTGTGATGTACTGTCCACATCTCCCCTTACTAAAGGACTTATTCTCCTACCTGCTGAAATTGCTGCCTGAAGACAGCTTTTTGAAAATTTCCATTCCCTGAAGGAAGTTGTCTTGTACAAGGTGCACTCCAAAGGTTGCATGCATTCAATGACTGCTCTGTGGGGGAAGTGCTATAAATACCTGATCTCCATGGCTAAAATTTAGCAGGGCCATTTCAATTCCAGAATTCTCAGTGGGGTCAGCCAAAGCCTTGGTTGAAGCTATATCACACTTCAGCTTCTCCCTCTACCTGAGCTTGCTTCTTTCCTTCCCTCACAAGTGTCAAATATGAGAGAATCACCAATAAACTTACTATACACTAGGCTCTGGCTCACAGTCAGCTTCTCTGGGGACCCCAACCCCACCTGTGTTTTACTAGTGAGGAGACTTAGGTAACTTTTATGTTCATATTTCAAGGAAGATTATAATTCTAAGAAGAGTAATACTCAAAGACATGCTATACATTAAGTGAGCAAGTCCCCAAGGACAGGGATTTGTCTGCTGCCCCACTATAACCCTAGTGCCTCCACAAGGTAGGCACTCAATAGATATGCATTCAATGGTTCAATAAATGAACACTGGCCCTTAGATTGCAAATAGCAGCAGAAATTCTCTCAGACCCCTCTCATAGGAAGCTATTGAGACTAGGTTATACTTCTCAACATCTTTGGCTAAATGTTTTCTTCGGCATATTATGGGGGTACAGATTTTAAGGTTTCAATAAATGCCCATTTCCCCCCCTACCCCCAAAACTCTGAGTCTCCATCTTGACCATCCCCCAGATGGTGCACACCTCACTCATTATGTATGTATATACCCGCCCCCCTCCCCCCTCCCACCTGCTCAATACCCTATTACTGTAGTACCTATGTGTCCACTTAGGTGCTACTCAGTTAAAACCAGTTTGCTGGAGAATATATCTGGTGCTTGTTTTTCCATTCTTGGGATACTTCACTTAGTAGTATGGGTTCCAGCTCTAACCAGGAAAATATAAGATGTGCTATATCACCGTTGTTTCTTAGAGCTGAATAGTACTCCATGGTATATATATATACCACATTTTATTAATCCATTCTTTGATTGATGGGCACTTGGGCTGTTTCCACAGCCTTGCAATTATGAATTGTGCTGCTATAAACATTCGAGTGCAGGTATCTTTTTTGTAGAGTGTCATTGGATCATTTGGGCAGATGCCCAGCAATGGGATTGCTGGATCAAATGGTAGATTCACTTGTATCGCTTTAAGGTATCTCCATATTGCTTTCCACAGAGGTTGAACTAGTTTGCAGTCCCACCAGCAGTGTAGGAGTGTTCCTCTCTCTCCGCAACCACGCCAGCATTTATTGTTTGGAGATTTTTGATAAAGACCATTCTCACTGGGGTTAAGTGATATCTCATTGTGGTTTTGATTTGCATTTCCCTGATGATTAGAGATGTTGAGCATTTCTTCATATGTTTGTTGGCCATGCTTCTGTCTTCTTTAGAAAAGTTTCTGTTCAAGTCCTTTGCCCACTTTTTAATGGGGTTATTTGATTTTTTCTTCCTAATTTTCGTGAGTTCTAAGTATATTCTAGTTATCAGTCCCTTATCGGATGCATAGGATGCAAAAATTTTCTCCCATTCTGTAGGTTGTCTGTTTACTTTCATGATTATTTCTTTGGCTGTGCAGAAACTTTGTAGTTTGATCATGTCCCATTTATTTATTTTTGTTGCTGCTGTAATTTCCTTTGGGGACTTCTTCATAAAATCTTTGCCAAGGCCGATGTCTAGGAGAGTGTTTCCAACTTTTCCCTCTAGAGTTCTAATAGTTTCATACCTTAGGTTTAAGTGTGTTATCCAGCGTGAGTTGGTTTCTGTGAGAGGTGAAAGGTGTGGGTCCTGTTTTAGCCTTCCACAGGTGGCTATCCAGTTTTCCCAGCACCATTTATTCAAGAGGGATTCTTTTCCCCAGCGTATGTTTTTGTCTGCTTTATCAAAGATTAGATGGCTATATGAGGATGGTTTTATATCAGGATTCTCACATCTGTTCCACTGGTCAATGTTCCTACTTTTGTGCCAATACCATATTGTTTTAATTACTACAGTTTTGTAGTATAGTTTGATATCTGGCATGTTAATGCCTCCCATTATGGTTTTTTGCCTAGAATTACTTTTGATATTCGGGGTCTTCTTTGGTTCCATACGAAGCGTAAAATTATTTTTTCTATATCTGTGAAGAATGCTGATGGGATTTTAATAGGTATTGCATTGAATCTGTAGATCAGTTTGGGTACTATAGACATTTTGATGATATTGAGTCTGCCAATCCATGAGCATGGTATGGATTTCCATCTGTTTATATCCTCTGCTATTACCTTCCTCAGTGTTTCATAGTTCTCCCTGTAGAGGTCTTTTACGTCTTTGGTTAAGTATATTCCTAGGTACTTTAATTTCTTTGTTGCTATTGTGAAAGGAATTGAGTCTTTGATTTGGTTCTCAATTAGATTGTTGTTGGCGTATATGAATGCCTCTGATTTCTGTGTATTGATTTTGTATCCTGAGACTTTACTAAATTCATTGATCAGTTCCAGGAGTTTCTTGGTTGAGTCTTTGGGGTTTTCTAGATACAATATCATACCATCAGCAAACAGGGAAAGTTTGATCTCTTCTGCCCCTATTTGGATACCTTTGATTCCATTTTCCTGTCTGATTGCTGTAGCCAAGACTTCCAGCACTATGTTGAACAGAAGTGGAGATAGTGGGCAGCCTTGTCTGGTTCCAGTTCTAAGTGGGAATGATTTCAATTTTTCCCATTCAGTATGATGTTGGCTATGGGTCTGTCATATATGGCTTGTATCATTTTTAGGTATGTCCCTTCTAGGTCTATTTTCTTAAGTGTTCGTATCATGAAAGGGTGTTGAATTTTGTCAAAAGCTTTTTCTGCATCTATTGAAAGAATCATGTGGTCTTTGTTTTTGCTTCTGTTTATGTGGTGAATTGCGTTTATAGATTTACGTATGTTGAACCATCCCTGCATTCCTGGGATGAAGCCCACTTGGTCATGGTGGATTATTTTTTTGATAAGTGTCTGGATTCGGTTAGCTAAGATTTTGTTGAAAATTTTTGCATCTATATTCATTAGGGATATTGGTCTGTAGTTTTCTTTTTTTGTTGCATCCTTTCCTGGTTTTGGTATCAGAGTAATATTCGCTTCATAAAAGGTGTAAGGGAGGTTTCCGTTTTTCTCAATGTTGTGGAAAAGATTCTGCAAGATAGGTACTAGTTCTTCTTTGTAAGTGTGGTAAAATTCAGGTTTGAAGGCATCTGGACCGGGACTTTTCTTTTTAGGGAGATTTTTAATTGCTGTTTCTATTTCAGCTGTTGAGATCGGTCTGTTCAGGGAATCTATTTCTTCCTGGTTGAGACTAGGGAGGCTGTGTGTTTCTAGAAATTTGTCCATTTCCTCTACATTTTCCAGTTTGTGTGCATAAAGATTTTTGTAGTATTCATAAATTGTATCTTGTATCTCTTTGGGATCAGTTGTGATATCTCCTTTTTTGTTCCTGATTGAGCTTATTAGAGATTTCTCTTTTCTGCTTTTCGTTAGCTTAGCCAAGGGTGTGTCAATTTTGTTTATTTTCTCAAAGAACCAACTTTTTGTTTTATTAATCTCCTGAATAGCTTCCCTGTTTTCAATTTCGTTTAGTTCTGATTTGATCTTGTTGATTTCACTTCTTCTGCTGGGTTTGGGGTTGGTCTGTTCTTCTTTTTCTAGCTCTTTGAGTCGTTTCATTAGATTGTCTATTTGTGATCTTCCTGACTTTTTGTTATAGGCATTTATGGAGATAAACTTTGCTCTCAGAACTGCTTTAGCTGTGTCCCAGAGGAGTTGATAACTTGTCTCTCCATTGTCGTTTTCTTCATAGAACTTTTTTATTTCCGTCTTGATTTCTTCATTTACGAAGTAATCATTTGGTAGGAGGTTGTTTAATTTCCACGTTTTTGTGTAGAAATGTGAGTTTCTGTTAGGGTTAATTTCTAGTTTTATTCCACTGTGATCTGAGAAGGTACATGGTATGATTTCTATTTTTTTAAATTTCTTGAGATTTTCTTTGTGTCCTAGGATATGGTCAATCTTAGAGAAAGTCCCATGAGCTGATGAGAAGAACGTATATTCAGTGGATTTTGGGTAGAATGTTCTGTAAATGTCAGTCAGACCCAATTGTTCTAGAGTTTTGTTTAAGTCAATTATTTCTTTTTTTTCTTTTTTTTTTTTCCTGTTTTTTTTTTTTTATTTTGGCATATTATGGGGGTACAGATTTTAAGGTTTCAATAAATGCCCATTCCTCCCCTCCCCCCAAAAGCCTGAGTCTCCATCATGACCATCCCCCAGATGGTGCACATCTCACTCACTATGTATGTATATACCCGCCCCCCTCCCCCTCCCACCTGCCCAATACCCTATTACTGTAGCACCTATGTGTCTACTTAGGTGCTACTCAGTTAATACCAGTTTGCTGGAGAATATATCTGGTGCTTGTTTTTCCATTCTTGGGATACTTCACTTAGTAGTATGGGTTCCAGCTCTAACCAGGAAAATATAAGGTGTGCTATATCACCATTGTTTCTTAGAGCTGAATAGTACTCCATGGTGTACATATACCACATTTTATTAATCCATTCTTTGATTGATGGGCACTTGGGCTGTTTCCACAGCCTTGCAATTATGAATTGTGCTGCTATAAACATTCGAGTGCAGGTGTCTTTTTTGTAGAGTGTCACTGGATCATTTGGGTAGATGCCCAGCAATGGGATTGCTGGATCAAATGGTAGATTCACTTGGATCGCTTTAAGGTATCTCCATATTGCTTTCCACAGAGGTTGAACTAGTTTGCAGTCCCACCAGCAGTGTAGGAGTGTTCCTCTCTCTCCGCAACCACGCCAGCATTTATTGTTTGGAGATTTTTTGATAAAGGCCATTCTCACTGGGGTTAAGTGATATCTCATTGTGGTTTTGATTTGCATTTCCCTGATGATTAGAGATGTTGAGCATTTCTTCATATGTTTGTTGGCCATTCTTCTGTCTTCTTTAGGAAAATTTCTGTTCAAGTCCTTTGCCCACTTTTTAATGGGGTTATTTGATTTTTTCTTCCTAATTTTCGTGAGTTCTAAGTATATTCTAGTTACCAGTCCCTTATCGGATGCATAGGATGCAAAAATTTTCTCCCATTCTGTAGGCTGTCTGTTTACTTTCATGACTATTTCTTTGGCTGTGCAGAAGCTTTGTAGTTTGATCATGTCCCATTTATTTATTTTTGTTGCTGCTGTGATTGCCTTTGGGGACTTCTTCATAAACTCTTTGCCCAGGCCGATGTCTAGGAGAGTGTTTCCAACTTTTTCCTCTAGAGTTCTAATAGTTTCATATCTTAGGTTTAAGTCTGTTATCCAGCGTGAGTTGGTTTTTGTGAGAGGTGAAAGGTGTGGGTCCTGTTTTAGCCTTCTACAGGTGGCTATCCAGTTTTCCCAGCACCATTTATTGAAGAGGGATTCTTTTCCCCAGCGTATGTTTTTGTCTGCTTTGTCAAAGATGAGATGGCTATATGAGGATGGTTTTATATCAGGATTCTCACATCTGTTCCACTGGTCAATATTCCTGTTTTTGTGCCAATACCATATTGTTTTAATTACTACAGCTTTGTAGTATAGTTTGATATCTGGCATATTAATGCCTCCCATTTTGTTTTTGTTGCCTAGAATTGCTCTTGATATTCGGGGTCTTCTTTGGTTCCATACGAAGCATAAAATTATTTTTTCTATATCTGTGAAGAATGCTGATGGGATTTTAATAGGTATTGCATTGAATCTGTAGATCAGTTTGGGTAGTATAGACATTTTGATGATATTGAGTCTGCCGATCCACGAGCATGGTATGGATTTCCATCTGTTTACATCCTCTGCTATTTCCTTCCTCAGTGTTTCATAGTTCTCCCTGTAGAGGTCTTTTACCTCTTTGGTTAAATATATTCCTAGGTACTTTAGTTTCTTTGTTGCTATTGTGAAGGGAATTGAGTCTTTGATTTGGTTCTCAATTAGATTGTTGTTGGCGTATATGAATGCCTCTGATTTCTGTGTATTAATTTTGTATCCTGAGACTTTACTAAATTCATTGATCAGTTCCAGGAGTTTCTTGGTTGAATCCTTGGGGTTTTCTAGATACAATATCATATCATCAGCAAACAGTGAAAGTTTGATCTCTTCTGCCCCTATTTGGATACCTTTGATTCCATTTTCTTGTCTGATTGCTGTAGCCAAGACTTCCAGCACTATGTTGAACAGAAGTGGAGATAGTGGGCAGCCTTGTCTGGTTCCAGTTCTAAGTGGGAATGATTTCAATCTTTCCCCATTCAGTATGATGTTGGCTATGGGTCTGTCATATATGGCTTGTATCATTTTTAGGTATGTCCCTTCTATGCCTATTTTCTTAAGTGTTCGTATCATGAAAGGGTGTTGAATTTTGTCAAAAGCTTTTTCTGCATCTATTGAAAGGATCATGTGGTCTTTGTTTTTGCTTCTGTTGATGTGGTGAATTGCATTTATAGATTTACGTATGTTGAACCATCCCTGCATCCCTGGGATGAAGCCCACTTGGTCGTGGTGGATTATTTTTTTGATAAGTGTCTGGATTCGGTTAGCTAAGATTTTGTTGAAAATTTTTGCATCTATATTCATTAGGGATATTGGTCTGTAGTTTTCTTTTTTTGTTGCATCTTTTCCTGGTTTTGGTATCAGAGTAATATTCGCTTCATAAAAGGTGTCGGGGAGGTTTCCGTTCTTCTCGATGTTGTGGAATAGTTTCTGCAAGATAGGTACTAGTTCTTCTTTGTAAGTATGGTAAAATTCAGGTGTGAAGCCATCTGGACCGGGACTTTTCTTTTTAGGGAGATTTTTAATTGCTGTTTCTATTTCAGCTGTTGAGATTGGTCTGTTCAGGGAATCTATTTCTTCCTGGTTGAGCCTAGGGAGGCTGTGTGTTTCTAGAAATTTGTCCATTTCCTCCACATTTTCCAGTTTGTGTGCATAAAGATTTTTGTAGTATTCATAAATTGTATCTTGTATCTCTTTGGGATCAGTTGTGATATCTCCTTTTTTATTCCTGATGGAGCTTATTAGAGATTTCTCTTTTCTGCTTTTCGTTAGCTTAGCCAACGGCGTGTCAATCTTGTTTATTTTTTCAAAGAACCAACTTTTTGTTTTATTAATCTCCTGAATAGCTTTCCTGTTTTCAATTTCCTTTAGTTCTGATTTGATCTTGTTGATTTCACTTCTTCTGCTGGGTTTGGGGTTGGTCTGTTCTTCTTTTTCCAGCTCTTTGAGTCGTTTCATTAGATTGTCTATTTGTGATCTTCTTGCCTTTTGGTTATAGGCATTTATGGAGATAAACTTTCCTCTCAGAACTGCTTTAGCTGTGTCCCAGAGGAGTTGATAACTTGTCTCTCCATTGTCGTTTTCTTCATAGAACTTTTTTATTTCCGTCTTGATTTCTTCATTTACGAAGTAATCATTTAGTAGGAGGTTGTTTAATTTCCACGTTTTTGTGTAGAAATGTGAGTTTCTGTTAGGGTTTATTTCTAGTTTTATTCCACTGTGATCTGAGAAGGTACATGGTATGATTTCTATTTTTTTAAATTTCTTGAGATTTTCTTTGTGTCCTAGGATATGGTCAATCTTAGAGAATGTCCCGTGAGCTGATGAGAAGAACGTATATTCAGTGGATTTTGGGTAGAATGTTCTGTAAATGTCTGTCAGACCCAATTGTTCTAGAGTTTTGTTTAAGTCCATTATTTCTTTATTAATTTTCTGTTTGGAGGATCTGTCTCGTGCCGTCAGTGGGGTGTTGAAATCCCCGGCGATTATGGAGTTGCTATTAATCCATTTGCTTAGCTCCAGTAAGGTTTGCTTTATGAATCTGGGTGCACCTAAGTTGGGTGCATATATATTTAAAATTGTTATCTCTTCTTGTTGGACTGTGCCCTTCACCATTATATAATGACCCTCTTTGTCTTTTACTACTTTTGTTGGCTTAAAAACTAAATCGTCTGAAATTAGAACTGCCACACCAGCCTTCTTTTGGCTTCTGTTTGCTTGGAATATTGATCTCCACCCTTTTATTTTTAGTCTATGTGCATCCTTGCAGGTTAAATGTGTTTCCTGAAGACAGCATATACTTGGCCTGTATTTTCTTATCCATTCAGCCAGCCTATGTCTCTTGAGTGGAGAGTTTAAGCCATTCACATTTATTGAGAGAACTGATAGGTAAGGTAGATTACTGTTCATTCTGTTGGGTTGGATGTTGTTGCTTTGATTTCTGTCTTTAGCCATTGTAATATCTGGCCTTTAATATGTTTGGGTTTTGGTTGTTTTTATATTCGTGGGTTATTATTATGGTGTTCCGTGCGTAATGCTGTTTTAAGTACTTCTTGTAGGGCTGGTCTTGTCTTGGTGAATTCTCTGAGCCTATGCTTGTCTGAGAATGTTTTTATTTCTCCTTCATATATAAAGCTTAGTTTTGCAGGGAATAATATTCTAGGCTGGGCATTGTTTTGTGTCAAAAGAGTGAGAATGGGGCCCCAGTCTCTCCTTGCTTGTAAGGTCTCATTAGAAAAGTCTAATGTTATTCGAATTGGCTTTCCCTTGTATGTCACTTGCTTCTTTTGTCTTACAGCTCTTAGAAGGGCCTCTTTGGTTGATACTTTGGTCAATCTGATGACTGCATGTCGCGACGTCTTCCTGTTTGCATTGAATCTCCCAGGGGTCCTCTGAGCTTCTTGAACTTGTATATCAAGATTTTGACCAAGGCCTGGGAAATTTTCCCCTATTATATCTTCAAACAGCTTGTCCAACCCTTGAGTGTTGTCTTCTTCCCCTTCTTGTAAGCCTATAACCCTCACATTATCTTCACATAATCCCACAGCTCTTGTAGGCTTTGCTCTTTTCTCTTGTTTCTCTGCTCTATTTCTGTGACTGATTTATTTAATTGGAGAGTGTTATCTTCAAGCTCTGAGATTCTTTCTTCTGTTTGATCTACCCTGTTCTTGAGACTTTCCACTGTATTTTGTAGTTCCTTGAATTGATTCTTCATTTGCAGGAGTTCGGTTACACTTTTCTTCATTGTGTCTATTTCTTTTCCCATATCCTGGAGGCTTTTTGTAGTTTCTTTATGTTGGTTATTGAGTGGTTGTTTCAGCTCGGTGAGTGTTCTTATGATCCACATACGATATTCCTGTTCTGTCATATTGGTTGCCTGATTTTGGTTGTTGTCCGTTTCTAGGGGGCTGGTGCTCCGCTTTGGGGGTGTTTTTTCTGTTTGGTTCTTCATATTTCCTGAGTTCTTTCGCTGATTTCTTCCCATGTCAATCAGTTGTTGTTTCTTTCCTTAAGTTATTGTTTGGGTATTCACACACCTTGTTTAGTTTCTGAGGCATTAGGTGGTGTCTGTGGGTGAAATTGGACCACTCCCTGTATATTGAGTCAGTGGGTGCCGTGAAAAGGCTGTGCAGGATGCTGTCCCTGTCAGTAGGTGGCGTTTGCTTGGAGGAACAGGCTATGCTGTGGATTTTGTGTAAGCCTGCCCTCAGGCCGTTAGCAGGGGTCAAAGTTCTGTTCTCAGCTTCTAGGGAAAGCTGTCAGGGCGGGCCTGGAATGGTCCTGCTCAGCCAGAAAGTCTGGGTGTGGGGGCGGGACTGTCTGAGACCAGCAGTCTGGAGCAGGCCTCGCTTCTTTCCACCCTCCCCAAGTCCACAGCTACTCCTGGGTCTCTGCCAGCAGGCCAGACCACAAGCCACCAGACCTCCCGGGACTGTGATGTTGGCGGGGAGGTTCCCTGCACAGGAACACCACCTGGGTTGGGCGCACGGCCTCCTCCTGGGTGGAGGGTTGCCCTCTAGGACGCCGATCTGCCCCTGGTGGCACACACACCTCAGTAGGCTGTTCATGTGTAATCTTTCTGTGCCCTGGGCAATGCTAGCCCTCAGTGCAGGGAATCTGGTCTGCAGGTCCGACCTCTGGGTCCCAGAGTTCAAACTGTATCCCCACCAGGGAGAGGGATTTCCGGTCCCAATTCACCCACAGGGAGCCCAAGCTGGGTCTATGTCTCTCAGCCTCTGAGTCGGCACTGTTTTCCTGGGAACTCAGTGCCAGCAGCACCTGGGAGGGCGAGCGGGTAGGGAGCTCACAGTCTGAGTTTCTCTGAGTCAGCTGTACAGTCCCAAGAGGGAAGGTCCCGTTCCCTGGAGGTGCCTCCGGCTGGTGGCTGTATTGTCTCTCTGGGCAGCTGCGGGTAGGGTCGGCGGAGGGTAGGAGGAGGCAATATGGCGCCTGCCGCTCGGCTCGGGTCCGTGCACACGGAGGTGCCCAGAGGAAGTTGGGAACCTGGTGCCATATCTGCTACAGGCTCACCACTGGCTGGCGGCGGCCGTGGTCTCTGGGCTGGTGTCCTCAGGTCTCTCCACCCACTGGGGAGCCCACCAGCAGTCCCGAATGCAGGGGAGGGGAAACAGCAAATCCACCTACCCTTGCCGCTGGTCTCCGGGCTGCTCCGGTGGTCTCTGCCTCCAGTTCTCCTCCGCAGCCTCCTCCCGTGGAGTCTCCCGGGTTCTCAGGTACCCCTCCTTCCGGCCCTTGTCCGCTGTATGCTCGTCTTCTTGCTTCTTTCCTCTAATTTCTGCTAGAATCTGTCTTTTCTGCAGAGAGACTCTGTTTGGCGGTGTTATTCGTCCGACATCTTGCTCCGCCCCCCGAGTTCTTTTTTTTTTTTTGGAGTGGGGGATGGGGACTGCTGGTTTAAGTCCTGGAGTCCAAAGGCTGGGGAGCGTGAAGTGTTGTCGAAGGACACGAGAGGAAGAACGTACCCCAGCTGCAGCAGAAAAATGGACATATTTACCTTTTCTATTTTTGTGCTCTCTGGACCTTGAGATAATTGAACAGTGCCCACCCACATTGAAGGTGGATCTTCCCCACCTAGTCCACTCAGACTCATATGTTAACCTACTCTGCAAATACCTTCACAGCACACCCAAAATAATGTTTTTCCAGGTTTGTAGGTATTCCTTAATCCAGTCAATTTGATACCTAAAATTAAACATCGCAAATGTAAAGAATGTTTCTATTTGTAGACATCACTAAGAGATGTCCAACCCTGGCCCCAGCCAATTTCTTCCTAGCTCTTGTGGCAATGGGGTGAGGGTGGAAGCTGAGGAAATTCTGCAGAAATTTAAACCCCCATGCAGCACTGATGAATGTAAGAAGACATAGATGATCAAGAAAATGAACCAATAGTGTAATTATGAGTCCTCTACAAGGTGTACTTCCAAGAAATCTTATTGGGATAGTTCAAAGCCATTTGCTTGCCAGTTCAATAAAATCTGGCTTTATGTACTTCCCAAGTTTCCTATAATGGTTATCATAGAATTAATAAAAATGGGGTATTCAATTAAAAGTCTCCTTGGATACAATGAATACCTATTTAATTCATACTATTCTTTTCTTGGGATAAGAATTACAGCTTATGCAGCTGTGGGATTGCTCCATTTAAGCATATCAAAGACAAGGGTTTTGGTGCTGGAGTGAGAAGTGTGTTCTACTTCAAGGCACTGGTAATCAAAGGAAAAAGCCAACTATCCCTCCTTGGCTGGGGACATGAAAGGGTGCTTCTCTCTGGATATTCATATAAATGGAGTCTTATAAGTAGACAAATATTAGATACAAGTTTGTTTTACAAAGCTAACATTGATTTAAAGAATGAAAGTTAGCCAAGCATGGTGGCTCATGCACATAATGCCAGGGATTCTGGGGGTTGAGGAGGAAGGATCACTGGAGCCCAGGAGATTGAAGCTGCACTGAGCTATTACTGTGCCACTGCACTCCAGCCTGGGCTACAGAGCATGGCCCCATTAAAAAAAGAAAGACAATGATAAAATAAAAGTTTATAAATGTGATTTATGAGGAAATAAAAAGAAACAAAAGAGTAATTAAATATTAGCTAAGGAGTAAGCTCCAAAGATAGAAGCAAATGTGAATAAATTTAAATAATAGTGCAAAATAATAAAAAACATTAATTTCTTAGTCCATTTATTGCTGCTCTAACAGAATGCCTGAGATGGAGTAATTTATAAAGAACAGAAATTTATTGACTCACAATTCTGGTGGCAGGGAAGCCTAAGGTCAAAGTGGCAGCAAGTTCAGTGTCTGGTGAGGCTATTCTCTTCTTCCAAGGTAGAATATTGTATGTTGCATCTAGTGGAGAGAGGCTACCTTAGGATCCTCACATAGCTGGCAACAAGTGCTCTATAATCTGTGGAGGGTGAGAGAGAAATCCAATTTTCTTTGTTAAACTTTCTGACTTATATAGGTTTCTTTAAGGCTCCTAGGGAGCTACATTTTGATATTAGGATTGTGATGGACGATGTTTCATATGGGAAGACCTGGAACCTCTATCTCAAACACTGATTTGAAAAAAGAGGTGTCACATTTTTGGACAAAGAGAAAGGAGAACAATGTCAGACATAACAAGTACACTGGCACCTAAGACAACCTCTCCATTTCCAAGCAGTAAATCCGACTTGACATGCCATAGTTGGAGAAATGGAAAAAGAAATAGTAATTGCTTCCCTTCTATGAGCACTCCCTATTTGCCAGAAACTATCCTAGGCTCCTTATGTGTATTATCTGACAAGTGGGGTTGGGTATTATTATCATTCCCATTTTAAATATGAGGAATCTGGGCCTCAGAAAAGTTAAGTTACTTGCCCTATGTTACATAACCAATAAAATACAACTAGAAGTTGAAAATGAGGTCTGATTTCAACACTGATATATTTTCTATTACATCACAGCAATGCCAGTATCTTTACTTGATGAAGAGTGAAAGTCCATTGCAATTGGTGCTTAGGCTCATAGGGCTGTAAAATCTTTCTTATTTATACTGGCTTTGGCATCACACTACCTGGTTTGAATCACTGCTTTACTGCTCTAACTGCATGTCTAACAAAATGTATTTAATAAAAGTAAATCACAATCAGAAAGATTTTAATCTAAAGCAAATAGACAGTAGTTGAGGACAAATCATAGCCGAGTCTCCATTCAAAGTAGTTGGCGGGATAGGTTTCAGCTTTGACAAACATTGTAATTGGTTTTTGTTTTTACCTTCATCATCCTGTTGAGTGAATGATAAGATGGCAGGCAAAATTGAGAAAAGAGTTGCATGGCACACTTCCAGGGTTGAATGGTTGGGGAGGATATTTGCAAGAAAAGAAGGAAACAATATTGGCTATACTATGTAATTAGAGATCAAGTCAAGGAGTAAAAGGGGGAAAAAAAGACTCCACTGTCAAAGAGAATGAATGCATGAGAAATGAAGAGGCAAAGCCCCTTTAGGTCATATACTTGGGCGCTAAGTAGGGCCTCAGTTTCCACACCTGTAAACTGAGATTTCTAGAATAGGTTTAATGCAGCTTTAACACTTTCTGCTGCTGGGAGCATTTTCCCCCAACCAACCACTTGCCAAGCCCAGGGAGTACTAAACAATACACAAGAACAACTGCTACAGCAGCATAGTGGTTATGTGCATAAATTCAAGAGCCAAACTATGTGCTACTTACTAGCTGTAGTCTTAGGGAAAATTATTTAATCTCTCTGTGCCTAGGTTTCTTTGTCTATAAAGTAAGGCTAATAGGAACAAATGGCTTGTAACAAAGAAATGATAATTCATACAGTATGCTTTGGATATGGCTTGGCATATAGTGAAAGACTCAATAAAAGTTAGCTATTGTAAGAGACCTTGGAGGAGGAACTCCAGCATTGACTGAGTCTATCATTGTAAATATTCCTCAAGCCCTGGCTTTAGAACCTTCTTCCTTTCAGAATAGCAGTGGCTCTTGAAGTGGTGTTGTTGGAACTTCTGCATCAGAAGCCCTATTATTACCTAAAAATTCATGTTTCTGAGCTCTCACTTCCAGACCTACTAAATCAGAATCTCTGAGTATACTGCCTATGAATCTGTATTTTAAGCATGCCCTCTGAAATTTGAGAACCACTGTCACTTGGGTAGTCTAATATAGGATTCTTCTAATATAAATGGTGTTACATCCTTTCCTGCTAATATTTAACCTCAAAAACACTACCAAGGACATTACTTATTAAGCAATCAGTTCTTTTACTATCTATATGTGGTTGAGGAGACATTAATTGGGTTAGATTGGTCCTAATGGCTTTCTTGGGATGGTCACTTAACTAATAGCTATCAGATGATAGCACCAAAAACTCCAGTAGTGTTGTTTACACTGCCTAATAGGTCATAGTGATGATCATCATGTTAAGCATCTTTCTTCACAAAAGTTTTCAATGGATCCTTAGGAGAACTCTACCTATGGAAACATACTCATGATTTCATAATGGAATTCAGAGAGTGTCATGGAATTCACTTTAAACACTCTTTAACATTCGAATCTTCCATGTGGGAACTTGTGGAAATTAATCTATCCCACAAAAAAAGCTTAAATGCTTCATGCCATCAGGATTTTTGAGAGCAAACATAAATAATACTGATTCTATGACCAACCAATCCACTCCTACCAGCAGAGAAATCAAATTGCTACAGGTTTATCTTTAACTCATGTGAACTTGATTTTATTTAGCTTATTTCCCTGACAAACAGTTGTATATTTTAAATAGTTGTATGTTTTCTTATTTTATTGCCAGTGTTATGCAAGACCAAATACAAAGCTTGATAATGTGAAGATTCAGTCTATCCAACATTTACTCACTATAGAGTCAAACAGAGTCAATGTTCCTATCAGCCATTTGTTTCTGGATGAACCCCATAGACTTGGATTAAAATAAAATTTGGGGATTTTATTGTGAGAAAAAATACTGAAAAATGTCCCTTGGTGTTTGCATAAGAGACAGAGTTCAGTACTTTTAGTCTCAAAAATTGACCCCAGTTCTGATGCCCTTTTCAGTTGTCCTGAGGACGTCAAGGAAAGCAAGTTAATTCTGCGATCCTCCAGTTAGATCTTGAGCCCTGAGATGATTTCAAGAATGCTGGAATCTCTGGGGGTATTTAGTACAGGCTTACTTGTCAGGTATCTTAACCCCAGGGCATCTCTGGAATAAGCAAGTTTCTGACTCAGTCTCAAGGCACCTGCACAATTCAATTTGATGGACCTCTGATATGTCAACGTTCTTGGAGACTTTTGTGATTTTGTAACATCTTCTCTTCTACATAGTTGAAAATTGAAGAATTATTTGGTTCCAATAACTTTCCATCATTTTTACTGTGATCACCTTTAACATTGGCTACATATAGAACTTCTTTGAATATGTGCACTGCAGCAGTATAATAGATACAGTCCTGGTTTCCAAAATTTAGACTTTTAAGAATTACATTTACTTGCTTAACCCCCAGCCCTCCAGAACTCTTCTCCTGGTGACTTTTTGTTTCATTCCTTTCAATTTTTTATCAGAACTTTGGATTTGAGATATGATTCACATACCATACAAGTTATCCATCTTCAGTGTACAATTCAATGTTTTTAGTAGATTCACAAAGTTTTATAACCATCAGCGCAAAAAATTTTAGAACACTTCCATTACCCCATAAAGAAATCCCATACCCATTAGCAGTCAATCTCTATTTCCCTGGCCTTCCAGTCACTGGCAGTGACTTTCTGTCTGTATAGATTGACCTATTCTGGACAGTTTGTATGAATGGAATCATACATGTAATCTTCTGTGCCTGGTTTCTTTCATGTAGGATAATGTTTTCAAGGTTCATTCATGTTGTAGCATGTGTCAGCACGTTTTTCCTTTTTATAGCCTAAAACATTTCATTGTGTAGTTATGCCACATTTTATTTATTCATTCAATGATTAACATTTGGATTGTTTCTTCTACCTTTAGGTATTATATATAATGCTGCTATAAACAAGTTTTTGTGTGGACATATGCTTTTATTTCTCTTGGGTATATACCTAGGACCAGATTGGTAGGACATATGATAATTCTAGATTTAACTGTTTGAGGAACTGCCAGACTGTTTTCCAAAGTGGTTATACCATTTTACATTCCCACTAGCATAGGGTTCAAATTTTCTCTACGTCATAACCAATGCCTGTTTTGATCCATCTTTTTTATTACAGTCATCCTACTCAGTGTGAAATTGTATCTCATCTTGGTTTTAATTTGTATTTCCCTAATGACTAATAATTTTGAGTATCTTTTCTTGTGCCTATTTGCCATTTGTGTATCTTCTTTGGAGAACTGTTGATTCAGATCTTTTGCCCATTTTTGTCTTTTTATTATTGAGTCACAAGTACTTTATATATTCTGGATGCTAGACCATTACCCAATATATAATTTTTAAGCTTCTCCCATTTTGTGATAAGTGTCCTTTAAAGAACAAAAAGTGTCCTTTCCTGATAAGTATCCTTTAAAGAACAAAAATTCATAATTTTGATAAAGTTCATTTAATTTTTCCTTTGTTGCTTGTGCTTTTAGTATTATATCTAAGAAACCATTGACACATCTAAAGCTACAAGGATTTGCCCCTATGTTTTCATCTCAGAGTTTTATAGTTTTAGTTATTACATTTAGGTCTTTGATCCATTTTGCATTCATTATTATACATGATATGAGGTACTATCTGCCTTAATTCTTTTGTGTATATATATCCAGTTATCTCAACACTATTTGTTGAAAAGGCCATTCTTTCCCCATTGAATTGCTTTGGCACCCTTGCCAAAAATCGATTGATTATAAATGTGAGGGTTTACTTCTGTACTCTCAATTTTATTCCACTTATCCTTGCACCAGTCCTTAATAATAAATAAGTCTTCTGATCCATGAACATGGGTGTTTTTCCATTTATTTAGATCTTCTTTATATTTTTTTTTTCTGGATGTCACTAGACAATTAAATTTTTATTGAAGCTTAATGTGGTACAGAAATACATTTCAATTGATTTAAGTCCAACACCAATGAAAGGAGAAATTATGGCACCAAAACTTTCCCTTCTCTATCATACTAAAGATTAATTTAGATTGCTATTCAAACTAGTTCTCATTTTTCTATGCTGTGTTCTACACAAATGTGCAGGTTTTCAATATTATAATTCTTAAATCTATTAGGAAAAAAATCAGACCTCAAGCCAACAAACGTCATCAAATCTACTGGGATACTGTTCAAGAACAAAATCCACTTTTGAGCATTGGTCCTCAAAACAGAGCACCTCAAAACATTAGGTGCTATGCTCATTACAGAATCAAATTGATCATGTTGACTGAAAACTTCTTCAATGAAACTTTCAATCAACATGCTTAAAATAAGTCAAAAGTGTTCCAACCACTTGATTTCATACCAAGTTGATTTTATGTTTAGAAACACTAAAAAAAGGTGTTTCGTTTATAAATACGGAAGGAACAAAACAGCACTGCATCAATCCAGTAATTATCAAAATATTGTGAGGACAAGAAATACAAAATTTAGTCAACTTTCCTATTCACTCAGTTGCTTAAATCCCACAGTATTTGCAAATACAGCTATAAGATGCCAACTCTTGAAAGCCTGTATTTTAGTTATTTTCCATTGAGTACTTTGGAATTTTGCATGTTATGTTTTACTTATTTATTCACTCATTCATATATTTTGCTTCATGGTGTTTATCTAACCTGGATGATTCTTATTCTGGGCAGTCACTCATTTGATCCTGTGAATTCCATGGTAAAAGACCACAGTCAGAGGAACAGATGAAGTCAGAACACTCACATGCATCACAAAAGTCACAGAACTTGAAGTCACAAGATGGAAAAAGATACTGAATCTGCTTTGAACCAATGTTTACAGTATATTACTTAATGGAAACTCATGGAAATGGCTGATAAAATAAAAGTTAAGGTCAATGATCCAAGCTGACCTGACTCATTCAATCTAGTACAAACTTTATGCTAAACCTTCCTGGTAATCAACTTAGTAATAAGAACCCTTTTATACTACTACTTAAGCAAGTTAGTAAAGGCATGGTACTAATTAGAAGCTAATTTCATTTACTGAGGAGCACATATGACTGATACGTAATCAATTACATATGATTTCCAAAGCTCAGCCAGTACACCCTAATCTCCACCTATAATTCTCTATGGGTCTTCCCTGCTAATCAACACTGGAGATATTTATTTTGTTGCTGTCATCCAAAAGAGCCCAAAATTAAACCCAGGGACTATCTCCCTTTCCCCATGAGGGTTATAAGATTTATATATAAACCCACAGTGATAACAGTGTATTGCTTTATTTGGAGAGTTTGAGGAAAGACACCATGGTAAGAGAAGAAATCAATTATAGGACTACAAATGCATGGACCAATAATTTTAAAATAGTAATACACAAAATAAGTGACTGGAATCATTTTCTTAACAGGACCCGACTTGTGGAAAAAAAACTTTAATTGTTGTTGCAAAAAACATCTGTATGAAGTAGAAATTGGTTCCAATAACATTAGTAAAGAATTAGTTCTAGAAAGTGGAGGTAACTGGATGTAAAAGTCTGGCAGCAGTTTAATAGAACAGTCCCAGATGGTTTGGCTGAGGCCAATACCTAATGAGGACGAAAGCCTTGTCTGTGGGGAATTTTGGATGATACCTGGAGAAATATTACACTGTGCATAAACCAAATTGAATTGTTTTCACAAATGTTGTAAAGTTCCATATAGTAAAAGTTTTTTTCTACATGCACTTCAATTTCACAGCAAGAGTGGCATAGAATACCTAAACACAGAAGAGAGCATTCATGCAAGATATCTAACTCTTTGATATAATAATGCATACAATTCAAAATGATTACACTATCATTACATCTAGGGCTTTCTGCAACTACAAGGTGGTGGTTATGGAAAGCATGGCCCCCGATATTAACATCTAGAAAGCAGCCACCACCTTCTACGTGTGTTCTCTTTTTGCGTTTTTTCTTCATCTTTCTTAATCAACTCTGCCGTTGTTGCTGCTTCTTAGCAAAACTGGTAAAAACAAAATTGTAATCATTGAACATAGCGCTCTGGCAATCAAGACGTTTAAAGCCTTCAATCTTCTGGGGCGAAGCAAGCACCGTGCGACATTTAGAACTCTGATTAACAAACAAGGTCGTCACAAATTTTCCTGGCTTGAAGACTTCCACAACTTTCCTGATCAGGTCATCATAGGAGGTCTGACTTAAGTTTGTTTCAAAGCTAACATAAGAAAATTCTGGTTCTGGAGTGATGTGAATAGTCCAATAAGTTCCATCCGATTTCATTCCATTCATTGAATACCCACAAGGATTGAACAATGTGGCATCAATGACAGAACCTGGTATCAGGTCACGAATTCCACTCTCACGAGTGACATCCTTTGCAGTAACACCGTCTTTCATGTAGAACTGGTCCATAACTGCTGGGTCAAGCTCACTCATCAGAATTTCCAGGGTCTGATCTGGCTGACTGATTACTCGACTCTCTGGGAAATCCAGAGTATATAAGTACCAACAGTCAGAATTCATACGTCCCATACAATATGCTGCTCCATTTGGGAAAATTGCATTTAGAAACTCTATTTCTTCCTGGAAATTCCGGTGTGGGTACCCTTGGTGAGAAGGCTTCATGAAATTCTTACGAGAATAAAAGAAGCTTTGAATTGAGTCAAACCCACTGTAATCCCTAGCAAGCTTCAACAGGGGAACCAGTGCTTTCAGCAAGAGGGTGGTACCACATGTCTTCAAAATGAAACGTCTCTTGGAGACAAACATGCTACTCTCACTGAGTACATAAGCTTCCTGCTTGTCAGTTTTTGTCACACTTATGATTGAACATTGCACATCCTTCAAAAGTATGTCCCACTCAGATCTCGGGATAGTGCGAAGATCCCCAGATCCTTGGTTCGCGTCAGGTTGCTGCCGGGAGAACCAAACCTCCAGCAGCTTCTCCGTCCCTTCGAAAAAATGTGCAGCTTCCATCACCGTGAGACTAGCGAACAACCAACAACCACAGAAAATCAACTAAATTAAACCTCTTCTCCCGCCGCTGCCGCCGCCGCTGCGGATTGTTCCAGCTGTGTTACTAAAGTTCAGGTTCCTTTTTTTTTTTTTGCTATAATTTTATATTAACTTTTTTTAAAAAAAGGACTAATAAAATTTTCCCGGCTTCTTTTTGTGAGCGAAAGTTGAACGTGAGTCTGTTGGAAATAGAGGCAGATACAGTTCAGTCTCTTGTAGTCCGCTGATTCCCCGTTAGAGAGAGTAGAGCGAGCGCTAGCTAATGTCGCCGGCCATACTGTGTAAGCCGATCTTCTTTATATTTTTAACAGCATGCTGTAATTTTCAGTCTATAAAGCATGCACTTCCCTGGTGAAATATATTCTTAAATATTTTGTTCTTTTTGATACTATTGTAAATGGAATTATTTACTTAATTTCATTTTAAATGTGTTAATTGCAAGCATATAGAAATCCAATTTATTTTTGTACATTGGTTGTATATCTCAGGGAATTTAGGGAGTCTGGTTTGCAAGGTTAAAATTATATATACCATATAAGACAAACTGGATGTATGTGTGTTATTTAACAAATTTAAAATAAAGGAGGCAAGATGGCTGACTAGAGACATCACTTTCTGGACTATCTTAGAGGGAAGGAAGGATTTTGGATAATGGAGAGGAAATAGGGGACACAGCTCAGTGTAGGTCAGAGAGAGAATTTCCAGAGCCTGCTGGGGATCTCCCAGAGGAAAATTGCAAAGCAGAGAAGAAAGAGGATAAAGGAAAAAAGATATCAACAAGGATCAAACCCAGAGAAACTTGAAGCCCAGTGAAGGGGCTAGGGGGAATCCCTTTCTCCCTCCTGCACTTCTTTGGTTATCAGTGGGCTACCAAGTTACTTGAAAGCATTTCTGCCCCCACGAGCCCAGGCACCACAGTGACCAAGGAATTGTGGAGAGAACTTGCATCACCCCAAGAGCTTGGACATTCTGTGCAGAGTTCCCCTCCAAGGAGAGTGACCTGAGATGCCACAGAGCCAGCTTTCTTCCATTCAGATTGCTGTCTTTCCCTGGCCCTCCCCTACCCACTTCAAGCATGAGAGCAGTTTGAGCCAAGAATTTGGCAAGTGGCCACTTCTCCCCAGCAGGTGGATCCTCCAGTCTGAGGTTTCCAAAGAGTGGGACCCACACCTTTCCCCTTGAGGACCTGCAGTGGATCCAGGGTGCCTGATCTGGGAGCTTCTTATACACTGGTGTTTTGGGGAGGTGCATGGCATTAGGTCAGACATGTGAGCCTGATCTTGTAGCCCTTGGACTCAAGTGGGTTCTTGGGGGACACAGGGGGTAAGTTTGGGACTTGGACTTGGGAGGCAAGGGAGGAACATGTGGGTGGAACTAATGGGAGAATACTGTGGGGGTCTGAGACATGAAGATCTGGGAAAGCACGTATCTCCCCCAAAGGAAAGCCACACCTTCAGACTAGGGTAGGTCCTCTGGCAGGGAATATCCCAGTCTGCGGTGCCATAGCAACCAAGTGGGGCACATTCAGGCATGCCTGTTTGCATCTAGACACTGGAGGGCAAAGGTAACATAAGAGGGGCAGAGTTCATGCCTGACAGCCAGTTGGGGAATTGTGGCCCTTCCCTCATGAGAGTAGACTTCCCGGTCTGGAAAGCCTTCCTTGACCCTCCTCTCCCAGTCGCTTTTCCTTGAATCTGGGAAAATGACCTTGGAGTCCTACTGAAGCTCAAAGCTGCACTGTCAGACTAGGGAGGGTCCTCCAGTGGGGAAGATGTCAGCCTGCAACACCCTAGCAACCAAGTGTGGTGCATTCAGGCACACCCATGCGCAACCAGACACCCGAGGGCGGGGGTGATGCAAGTAGGAGGAGCTCCCTCCCAACATCCAGTTGTAGCCCATTCTTTTTTTTTTTTTTTTTTATTTTTTTTTAATTATTTTTTTTTATTTTGGCATATTATGGGGGTACAGATTTTAAGGTTTCAATAAATGCCCATTTCCCCCCCTCCCCCCAAAAGTCTGAGTCTCCATCATGACCATCCCCCAGATGGTGCACATCTCACTCACTATGTATGTATATACCCGGCCCCCTCCCCCCTCCCACCTGCCCAATACCCTATTACTGTAGCACCTATGTGTCCACTTAGGTGCTACTCAGTTAATACCAGTTTGCTGGAGAATATATCTGGTGCTTGTTTTTCCATTCTTGGGATACTTCACTTAGTAGTATGGGTTCCAGCTCTAACCAGGAAAATATAAGGTGTGCTATATCACCATTGTTTCTTAGAGCTGAATAGTACTCCATGGTGTACATATACCACATTTTATTAATCCATTCTTTGATTGATGGGCACTTGGGCTGTTTCCACAGCCTTGCAATTATGAATTGTGCTGCTATAAACATTCGAGTGCAGGTGTCTTTTTTGTAGAGTGTCACTGGATCATTTGGGTAGATGCCCAGCAATGGGATTGCTGGATCAAATGGTAGATTCACTTGTATCGCTTTAAGGTATCTCCATATTGCTTTCCACAGAGGTTGAACTAGTTTGCAGTCCCACCAGCAGTGTAGGAGTGTTCCTCTCTCTCCGCAACCACGCCAGCATTTATTGTTTGGAGATTTTTTGATAAAGGCCATTCTCACTGGGGTTAAGTGATATCTCATTGTGGTTTTGATTTGCATTTCCCTGATGATTAGAGATGTTGAGCATTTCTTCATATGTTTGTTGGCCATTCTTCTGTCTTCTTTAGAAAAATTTCTGTTCAAGTCCTTTGCCCACTTTTTAATGGGGTTATTTGATTTTTTCTTCCTAATTTTCGTGAGTTCTAAATATATTCTAGTTATCAGTCCCTTATCGGATGCATAGGATGCAAAAATTTTCTCCCATTCTGTAGGTTGTCTGTTTACTTTCATGACTATTTCTTTGGCTGTGCAGAAGCTTTGTAGTTTGATCATGTCCCATTTATTTATTTTTGTTGCTGCTGTGATTGCCTTTGGGGACTTCTTCATAAACTCTTTGCCCAGGCCGATGTCTAGGAGAGTGTTTCCAACTTTTTCCTCTAGAGTTCTAATAGTTTCATATCTTAGGTTTAAGTCTGTTATCCAGCGTGAGTTGGTTTTTGTGAGAGGTGAAAGGTGTGGGTCCTGTTTTAGCCTTCTACAGGTGGCTATCCAGTTTTCCCAGCACCATTTATTGAAGAGGGATTCTTTTCCCCAGCGTATGTTTTTGTCTGCTTTGTCAAAGATGAGATGGCTATATGAGGATGGTTTTATATCAGGATTCTCACATCTGTTCCACTGGTCAATATTCCTGTTTTTGTGCCAATACCATATTGTTTTAATTACTACAGCTTTGTAGTATAGTTTGATATCTGGCATATTAATGCCTCCCATTTTGTTTTTGTTGCCTAGAATTGCTCTTGATATTCGGGGTCTTCTTTGGTTCCATACGAAGCGTAAAATTATTTTTTCTATATCTGTGAAGAATGCTGATGGGATTTTAATAGGTATTGCATTGAATCTGTAGATCAGTTTGGGTAGTATAGACATTTTGACGATATTGAGTCTGCCGATCCACGAGCATGGTATGGATTTCCATCTGTTTACATCCTCTGCTATTTCCTTCCTCAGTGTTTCATAGTTCTCCCTGTAGAGGTCTTTTACCTCTTTGGTTAAATATATTCCTAGGTACTTTAATTTCTTTGTTGCTATTGTGAAGGGAATTGAGTCTTTGATTTGGTTCTCAATTAGATTGTTGTTGGCGTATATGAATGCCTCTGATTTCTGTGTATTGATTTTGTATCCTGAGACTTTACTAAATTCATTGATCAGTTCCAGGAGTTTCTTGGTTGAATCCTTGGGGTTTTCTAGATACAATATCATATCATCAGCAAACAGTGAAAGTTTGATCTCTTCTGCCCCTATTTGGATACCTTTGATTCCATTTTCCTGTCTGATTGCTGTAGCCAAGACTTCCAGCACTATGTTGAACAGAAGTGGAGATAGTGGGCAGCCTTGTCTGGTTCCAGTTCTAAGTGGGAATGATTTCAGTCTTTCCCCATTCAGTATGATGTTGGCTACGGGTCTGTCATATATGGCTTGTATCATTTTTAGGTATGTCCCTTCTATGCCTATTTTCTTAAGTGTTCGTATCATGAAAGGGTGTTGAATTTTGTCAAAAGCTTTTTCTGCATCTATTGAAAGAATCATGTGGTCTTTGTTTTTGCTTCTGTTTATGTGGTGAATTGCATTTATAGATTTACGTATGTTGAACCATCCCTGCATCCCTGGGATGAAGCCCACTTGGTCGTGGTGGATTATTTTTTTGATAAGTGTCTGGATTCGGTTAGCTAAGATTTTGTTGAAAATTTTTGCATCTATATTCATTAGGGATATTGGTCTGTAGTTTTCTTTTTTTGTTGCATCCTTTCCTGGTTTTGGTATCAGAGTAATATTCGCTTCATAAAAGGTGTCGGGGAGGTTTCCGTTCTTCTCGATGTTGTGGAATAGTTTCTGCAAGATAGGTACTAGTTCTTCTTTGTAAGTATGGTAAAATTCAGGTGTGAAGCCATCTGGACCGGGACTTTTCTTTTTAGGGAGATTTTTAATTGCTGTTTCTATTTCAGCTGTTGAGATTGGTCTGTTCAGGGAATCTATTTCTTCCTGGTTGAGCCTAGGGAGGCTGTGTGTTTCTAGAAATTTGTCCATTTCCTCCACATTTTCCAGTTTGTGTGCATAAAGATTTTTGTAGTATTAATAAATTGTATCTTGTATCTCTTTGGGATCAGTTGTGATATCTCTTTTTTCATTCCTGATGGAGCTTATTAGAGATTTCTCTTTTCTGCTTTTCGTTAGCTTAGCCAATGGCGTGTCAATTTTGTTTATTTTTTCAAAGAACCAACTTTTTGTTTTATTAATCTCCTGAATAGCTTTCCTGTTTTCAATTTCGTTTAGTTCTGATTTGATCTTGTTGATTTCACTTCTTCTGCTGGGTTTGGGGTTGGTCTGTTCTTCTTTTTCCAGCTCTTTGAGTCGTTTCATTAGATTGTCTATTTGTGATCTTCTTGCCTTTTGGTTATAGGCATTTATGGAGATAAACTTTCCTCTCAGAACTGCTTTAGCTGTGTCCCAGAGGAGTTGATAACTTGTCTCTCCATTGTCGTTTTCTTCATAGAAGTTTTTTATTTCCGTCTTGATTTCTTCATTTACGAAGTAATCATTTAGTAGGAGGTTGTTTAATTTCCACGTTTTTGTGTAGAAATGTGAGTTTCTGTTAGGGTTGATTTCTAGTTTTATTCCACTGTGATCTGAGAAGGTACATGGTATGATTTCTATTTTTTTAAATTTCTTGAGATTTTCTTTGTGTCCTAGGATATGGTCAATCTTAGAGAATGTCCCGTGAGCTGATGAGAAGAACGTATATTCAGTGGATTTTGGGTAGAATGTTCTGTAGATGTCTGTCAGACCCAATTGTTCTAGAGTTTTGTTTAAGTCCATTATTTCTTTATTAATTTTCTGTTTGGAGGATCTGTCTCGTGCCGTCAGTGGGGTGTTGAAATCTCCGGCGATTATGGAGTTGCTATTAATCCATTTGCTTAGCTCCAGTAAGGTTTGCTTTATGAATCTGGGTGCACCTAAGTTGGGTGCATATATATTTAAAATTGTTATCTCTTCTTGTTGGACTGTGCCCTTCACCATTATATAATGACCCTCTTTGTCTTTTACTACTTTTGTTGGTTTAAAAACTAAATCGTCTGAAATTAGAACTGCCACACCAGCCTTCTTTTGGCTTCTATTTGCTTGGAATATTGATCTCCACCCTTTTATTTTTAGTCTATGTGCATCCTTGCAGGTTAGATGTGTTTCCTGAAGACAGCATATACTTGGCCTGTATTTTCTTATCCATTCAGCCAGCCTATGTCTCTTGAGTGGAGAGTTTAAGCCATTCACATTTATTGAGAGAACTGATAGGTAAGGTAGATTACTGATCATTCTGTTGGGTTGGATGTTGTTGCTATGATTTCTGTCTTGAGCCATTGTAATATCTGGCCTTTAATATCTTTGGGTTTTGGTTGTTTTTATATCCGTGGATTATTATTATGATGTTCCGTGTGTAACGCTGTTTTAAGTACTTCTTGTAGGGCTGGTCTTGTCTTGGTGAATTCTCTGAGCCTTTGCTTGTCTGAGAATGTTTTTATTTCTCCTTCATATATGAAGCTTAGTTTTGCAGGGAATAATATTCTAGGCTGGGCATTGTTTTGTTTCAAAAGAGTGAGAATGGGGCCCCAGTCTCTCCTTGCTTGTAAAGTCTCATTAGAGAAGTCTGATGTTATTCGAATTGGCTTTCCCTTGTATGTCACTTGCTTCTTTTGTCTTACAGCTCTTAGAAGGGCCTCTTTAGTTGATACTTTGGTCAGTCTGATGACTGCATGACGTGACGTCTTCCTGTTTGCATTGAATCTCCCAGGGGTCCTCTGGGCTTCTTGAACTTGTATATCGAGATTTTGAGCAAGGCCTGGGAAATTTTCCTCTATTATATCTTCAAAAAGCTTGTCCAGCCCTTGAGTGTTGTCTTCCTCCCCTTCGGCTAAACCTATGACCCTCACGTTAGGTTTTTTCACATAATCCCACAGCTCTTGTAGGCTTTGGTCTTTTCTCTTGTTTCTCTGCTGTATTTCTGTGACTGATTTATTTAATTGGAAGGTGTTATCTTCAAGCTCTGAGATTCTTTCTTCTGCTTGATCTACCCTGTTCTTGAGACTTTCCACAGTATTTTGTAGTTCTCTGAGTTGATTCTTCATCTCCAGGACTTCGGTTAAAATTTTCTTCACTGTGTCAATCTCTTTGTTGAACCTTTGTTCCATTTCTTGGAGGTTTTTTGTGTTTTCTTGGTGTTGGTTATTGAGTTGTTGTTGCAGCTGGGTGAGTGTTCTTATGATCCACATACGAAATTCCTTTTCTGTCATATTGGTTGCCTGATTTTGGTCGGTGTCCGTTTCTAGGGGGCTGGTGCTCCTCCTTGGGGGTGTGTTTTCCGTTTGGTTCTTCATATTTCCTGAGTTCTTTCGCTGATTTCTTCCCATGTCGATCAGTTGTTGTTTCTTTCCTTAGGTTATTGTTTGGGTATTCACACACCTTGTTTAGTTTCTGAGGCGTTAGGTGGTGCCTGTGGGTGAAATTGGACCACTCCCTGTATATTGAGTCAGTGGATGCCGTGGAAAGGCTGTGCAAGATGCTGCCCCTGTCAGTAGGTGGCGTTTGCTTGGAGGAACAGGCTATGGTGTTGATTTTGAGTCCTGTTATCAGCTCTCGTTCTGGGCGGAGCTGGGTTGGGTAAGCCTGCCCTCAGGCCGTTAGCAGGGGTCAAAGTTCTGTTCTCAGCTTACAGGGAAAGCTGTCAGGGCAGGGCTGGAATGGTCCCGCTCAGCCAGAAAGTCTGGAGGTGGGGGTGGGGCTGTCTGAGACCCGCAGTCTGCAGCAGGCCTCGCTTCTTTCCACCCTCCCCAACTCTGCAGCTACTCCTGGGCCTCTGCCAGCAGGCCAGACCACAAGCCATCAGGCCTCCCCGGACTGTGGTGCCGGCGGGGAGGTTCCCTGCACAGGAACGCCACCTGGGTTGGGCGCACGGCCTCCTCCTGGGAGGAGGGTTGCCCTCTAGGACGCCGATCCGCCCCTGGAGGCACACAGCCCTCAGTAGGCTGTTCGTGTATAATCCTTCTGTGCCCGGGGCAATGCTAGCCCTCGGTGCAGGGGATCTGGTCTGCAGGTCCGACCTCTGGGTCCCAGAGTTCAAACTGTATTCCCACCAGGGAGAGGATTTCCGGTCCTAATTCACCCACAGGGAGCCCAAGCTGGATCTATGTCTCTCAGCCTCTGAGTCGGCACCGTTTTCCTGGGAACACGGTGCCAGCAGCACCTGGGAGGGCGGGCGGGGTCCCAAACGGGAAGGTCCCGTTCCCTGGAGGTGCCTCCGGCTGGTGGCTGTATTGTCTCTCTGGGCAGCCGCGGGTAGGGTCGGCGGAGGGGGGGAGGAGGCAATATGGCGCCTGCCGCGCGGCTCGGGTCTGTGCACACGGAGGTGCCCGGAGGAAGTTGGGAGCCTGGTGCCACGTCTGCTACAGGCTCACCGTTGGCAAGCGGCGGCAGTCTCTGGGCTGATGTCCGCAGGTCTCTCCACCCACTGGGGAGCCCACCAGCAGTCCCGAATGCAGGCGAGGGGAAACAGCAATTCCACCTACCCTTGCCGCTGGTCTCCGGGCTGCTCCGGTGGTCTCAGCCTCCAGTTCTCCTCCGCAGCCTCCTCCCGTGGAGTCTCCCGGGGTCTCAGGTACCCCTCCTTCCGGCCCTTGTCCGCTGTATGCTCGTCTTCTTGCTTCTTTCCTCTAGTTTCTGCTAGAATTGGTCTTTTCTGTAGAGACCCTCTGTCTGGCGGTGTTATTCGTCCGCCATCTTGCTCTGCCCCCTGTAGCCCATTCTTCATGAGCAGTCATCCTGGTTTGGAGAGCGTGCCTCGACCCTCCTCCCAGCACTTCCCCCTAGCCTCTGGGAAAATGACCTCTGAGCCCTTCCAGGCTCACCCAACCTAAACATGCCCAGTCTCAGTCTCCAACCCACCACTGCTATGGTGGAGATCAAGCAACCCTCTGGGAGCTACAGGGCTCCTTCCAAAGCCTGGGGCATTCAAGTGCTCCACCTGAGGAACTGGAGCTTATTATAGGCATAAAAGAACATCTCTGCAGTTGGCTCATTCCTGCAAGCATCAACCACTGAAAGGGAGACCAACTCTCTAGCTCAGTAGCTAGCTAATCCAAAGATGTTCCAGTTGCCAATAAACACATGAAAAGATGTTCAACGTCATTAGGGAAATACACAACAAAATTACAATGAGATTCCACCTCACCTCCACCAGTATGGCTAGAATATAAAAGAGATAATGAGTGTTGGTGAGGATGTGGAGAAATTGGAATCCTCATACATTGCTAGATTGTAAAATTGTACAGCCACTTTGGAAAATAGTTTGCTAGTTTCTCAAAATGTTTAATATAGAGTTACCATGTGATCTAGCATTTCTGCTTCGAGGTATATAAACAAGATGATTGAAAACATATGTTCACACCAAAATGGCCACATGAACATTCATGGCAGCACTAATCATAAGAGCCAAAATGCAGAAACAACTTGAATTCCCAAACTGATGAATATTTAAGCAAAATTTGGTATATCTTACAATAGAATATTATTCAGCAATAAGAAGAAATGAAGTACTGATCCATGCTACACATTTGGCTACAACAAATCAAAATATTGCATGATTTGAATTATATAAATATCTGTAATCCAGAGAAAAAGGAGACTGATGGTCATCAGGGGCTGAGGTAAGCAGGGGGTAGAATGGGAATTGACTTCTTATGGGCATGAGGTTTCTTTTGGTGGTGAAATTAGATTCTAGTGATGTTTGCATTAAGTATATGAATATACTCAAAACCACTGAACTGTACACCTAAAATGGTGGCTTTTATGGTATATGAATTATACTTCAATGAAACGGATTTTTTAAAAAATGAGAGCTCCCATTTCATATGCTATTGAGAGAATTAACTGAAGACATGAAATATTCTCTCACAAGATTAGACACCCAAATATTTTATCATGAAGATAAATTTTGCCTACATTCCAACTTTGCCCACAATTAGTTGTAATATACCACCAAGGTAAATGTAAAAGAACTCCAGGGTCAGAAGCAAGTTAAAATGTCTGCTCCATTTGCACCCATGCATCGAATAAAGCTCTGGCCTATTCACTAGGATTGCTGGGACAAAATGAACTTTGCTTTTTACTTTCCTGAGCAAATAGCAATTTCTTCCCACCCACCTGGGCAGATAGAACCTGCTCCTCATCCATATATCCCCTCCACTAGCAAGCATGTCTTATTCTTCTCAGAAGGTGGTTTGAGGTACAGAGCTCTTATTTTGGATTTGAGAAAAACTATTGAGCTGAAACAACATTTCAAAAGAAAAGAGAATCTATAATATCAGCCACAAGTAACCCCATCCTGCCAGTGTTTTTCTTGGGTATTCTGACAATTCAAGGCTAAGAGATCATAGATTTCTGAAAATCTCTAAGAACTCTTTCTGAAAATCCCTAAGTACCCTTTCTAAATATCCCTGAGAACCAAGATGCTAAATTCAGGATCTGGTCCTGTAATGAGAGTCCATCTTCAGGCCTGCTAGGTATTTGTGCCTTGCCCAGATAGGCTTGGGAAATGGCTAGACTGGAAGCCCATAGTTCAGCTTCCAGGTCAACTTGCAGCATATATAATGATTACACCAACTGTCTTACTCAAGAATATGGCTGTCATATTCTATTGGAATTTAAATTATGATTTTGAAATAACAAGGCACAAAAATGAATCATCTTACTTTATGCACAAAGTATATATTACATTTATTGCAATGAAAAAATAATGAAATGTGAACATTAAAATATTACATATGAGGAAAAATATATCACAAAATGTCACTTTTGTGTGTTTGTATTCATCAGGGACCTACTAGGTGCCAGGCTCTTGTAATATAGAAAAGGGTAAGACAATTGAAACCCCTAAGGAAGAGCTCCATCTTTTTGCAAGAAACAATTATAATAGGACATATTAAAGGAAAGCAAGTAGTGCTATGTGAACACAGAGGAGGGATATCTGCCTGAGTCTGGGGTGCAATGGGGACATTGAGGAGATAGAAATGCCTGAGATGAATCCTAAAGATAAAGAAAATAGATGGGGAAAAGGATCTTAAGGAACAGCTCCCCACACTAAAAATAATAAAATTTGTATATTTATAGACTTGCAAAATATTCAGTCTAGCTGAAACCAACTGTTGAGAAGGGATTGGTAAGATGAGTTCAATTACAATGAATAGGTAAGAAAGAGATTGGGATTTACATTTGGCAGACACATGGAGTCACCCTAGTCCCATCCCATTGAGGATGGCCATAAGACTGGTCAAGAACTGTTAGGCAGGGAAAAGGGTTACTGGGCTTTGTCAAAGTGGCACCTTGGTGAGGGCCAATGGTAAGCAATGCTGCCTTAAAAGAGCAGAACTTCTGAGGATCCAGCTCTGCCCTTCAGGGATTAGGGTTGAATTCCTGGCCATAGTTAAAAGAAAAAAATTCCTTCCACCCGCTCTCTCCCCCAATCCCAGGAACAGTCAAGATTCTCTTCAATAGCAACAAAAAATTTATTTATTTGTAACAGAACCCAGTCCCATCACTTAAATATAATAATCATATTCCAAGCATCGTTTGAAGCAAGACAGAGTTCCATGTTTCCCAAAGACAGTAAGCCTATGTCCCTAAGAGACCCATGGCCAGAGTCAAACTGAACACATAAAACAGGCAAGCCCAAAGTTAAGTCAGCTCTAGGCCTTGGCACATTTCATCCTTCCCCCACAGCCCTCTACTCTCCTCCACCCCCAATCAGGCTGACTTCTAGCCTCTGAGCCATCAGGGAGCTTTCTTTGTGAGATAATTAATAGGGGTTTAAGTATTACATAAAATAAGGAAATACCCTGTGAACTCTATTATTCCATGGGAACTTACAGGACATTCTACCCAAAATCCACTGAATATACGTTCTTCTCATCAGCTCACGGAACATTCTCTAAGATTGACCATATCCTAGGACACAAAGTAAATCTCAAGAAATTTAAAAAAATAGAAATCAGACCATGTACCTTCTCAGATCACAGTGGAATAAAAGTAGAAATCAACCCTAACAGAAACTCACATTTCTACACAAAAACGTGGAAATTAAACAACCTCCTACTAAATGATTAGTTCATAAATGAAGAAATCAAGATGGAAATTAAAAAAAATGCTATACTCCTACACTACTGGTGGGACTGCAAATTAGTTCAACCTCTGTGGAAAGCAATATGGAGATACCTTAAAGTTATACAAGTGAATCTACTATTTGATCCAGCAATCCCATTGCTGGGCATCTACCCAAATGATCCAATGACACTCTACAAAAAAGACACCTGCACTCGAATGTTTATAGCAGCACAATTCATAATTGCAAGGCTGTGGAAACAACCCAAGTGCCCATCAATCCAAGAATGGATTAATAAAATGTGGTATATGTATACCATGGAGTACTATTCAGCTCTAAGAAACAATGGTGACATAGCACATCTTATATTTTCCTGGTTAGAGCTGGAACCCATACTATTAAGTGAAGTTTCCCAAGAATGGAAAAACAAGCACCACATATACTCACCAGCAAATTGGTATTAACTGAACAGCACCTAAGTGGTCACATAGGTACTGCAGTAATAGGGTATTGGGTCGGGGGGGACGGGTATATACATATATAATGAGTGAGATGTGCACCATCTGGGGGATGGTCATGCTGGAGACCCAGACTTGTCAGGGGAGGGGGGGAAATGGGCATTTATTGAAACCTTAAAATCTGTACCCCCATAATATTACAAAATAAAATAAAATAAAAAAATGTTAAAAAAATAATTCCTCTATGCATAATACTAATCAGCAATGACAGCTCTACTCTTTACCATAAATGCAAATTTTGAAGTAAATTGCCATTTTGGATGGCTCCATGCTCAGCTTTCCCTATGGCCTTCATTAAAGGCTTCATTGAGTGGCTCACAATTGGGGGATGATACATAAGTAATGCCACTTGAGGCAAAGAATGGAACTTACAGATTAGGCAGAGATTACTGACAGCTTTCATGTATTTATATTAAACTTTAGCCAAAGACTATGGAACCCTGAAAAAAACTATAACTTTGCCATCTACATGTACAAGAATGGGCAATCATACCCTCATACTCCCTGTACGAGATACTCCCACTCAATCAAAAGGAGATTAATGGGGACATACTTATAAGGGAAACATGAGGGCAGAGGGACACTCTGGTCCACCAGCTCATTTACAAGGTTCTGGATGATAGCATGATGGGGGAAATTGAGACCATAGGGAAGTACCTGAGGGCAGACTCCCTTACAGTAGTTCGGGGTATAGTGACAGGGAGCAACGACCTAGCAATCCTAGCCCAGCTGGCAAAAGTTGACTTGGAAATGGTGGAGGGAACACTGGTTATTTTCAGGCCCATTACGTTCTGGGGAGGAGCCAGGAGGCTGAGACCTAATACTGTTTTGCTCATCGGGTTCTCCTCAATAGGAGTTGAAATTTGCTTTCTGTAAACTCATCTGGGAACCTAGAAAGGGATTGTGCCTCCTTAACACTTTTATAAGTGTCATTGAAATAGAGTAACAAGAAGGCAAGATCCAAGGACAAAGTGTCACACCACCGGTGCTCAAGACCTTTACTACCTTTTTGCTGCTCACACTGGAAATGGAAACGTAGAACACAGGGCC
Organism: Microcebus murinus; assembly: GCF_040939455.1. Classification (NCBI taxonomy): domain Eukaryota; kingdom Metazoa; phylum Chordata; class Mammalia; order Primates; family Cheirogaleidae; genus Microcebus; species Microcebus murinus. The sequence continues at coordinate 124,061,653 of NC_134136.1, read as the reverse complement.
CTGTGTGATTCCAGAAACTTTGCTGAACTTCTTGTGTGATATCCTTCTCTCTCCAAGCTTTAGACATCAGGGAAGGCCTTGAGGAACCTCTTCCTGAAGGAGGAAAGTGGTTGGTTGGGCTTTCCTCAGCACAGCGCTCGACATGGTAGGAGAAGTAGAAACCAGTTAGGTGGAGATCTTGGCGGTAAACCACAGTGGCTCTGACTAGTTGGTATGCTACCTGTTTTGGTTTCAGAGTGAAGTCCAAGGTCTGTAAATGCCAGGGGCATGCACAGGTAAGAGGAAACAAGAACAGAGGATTAGCTTCTTACCTCCTAGCCTGAATCTTCCTCACAAACCTGCTCAATATAGACTGATAGCTATAATTAGCCCTAAAATTAACTCAAGATAACAGCTATCATTTATTGAGCAGTTACTAATATACTAGATGCTTTACAGGCATTAGCTCTTTAATCTTCCATAGCCTTATGAGATAATCATTATCCCCATTGTACAGACAAGGAAACTGAGGCTCAGAGAAGCTACGTCAAAAAAACCCCACAGCCATTGTTATGGTAGAATTAAGATTTGAACAAAATCTGTTTTTCTAAAGTGAAACTGTCTCTTTTAGATCACTTACAACACGAGGCTCAGGGGAAAATCTCAAATATAGAACTATTTTGTGTGTATATTGTGTATATGGGTGAAGATCAACCATATCATTAGTTGACTATTAAAGGTAACCAATTAGAATTGTTGAGACATATATAGATTAACAAAAGTCCTCATGTCACATGACTATACAGATGCAGCTTTGGGGCAACAATCCAATCTTGGGTGCTATGACTTGCCTTCATTTCAAACCTAGGATCACAGGCACTACAAATGAATTTGTTTATCCACTTCTAGTGGGACAGTTATTTTTCCATGTCTGCATTTCTGCCTTCCACCAACTTTAAGTAGTGCTTCTTAAGCTTCTTTTCCTCATTTGGTCATTTCCCTATTAGCGCTCAATTTCTCTTATCATTTCTTCCTGGAAATGGTTCTCCATTTACCCTATTCGTTTTACCACTATTCCCTTAAATACCATTTTCAACAAAGCTTTCATCACATAAATATTTTGTTTGCTGAGAAGTTTCATGTCCCTTCGTGATTGAGACCTTTAATTCAAACTGCAGCGCTGACACTCAGTGGCCAAAGGGTTGGAAGGTTGGGCCAACATGCTCTGAATTTCAGCGCCCCCTCCTGGCAAGTGTCAAGAGCAAAGATTACAAAAACCTGGCCTCTTACAAAAACCCTTCTCTCATCTTCAAGCATCTTAAATATTTCCATGTTAATTTCTATATCATTCACCTAACCATTCTTCTCCACTAAATACACAAGCTTTAAATTCATTGGTATTCCTGGCACTTTCAACATGGAAGCTCTTTAACATGTTGATGTTCCAGATTACTACAAGTTCAACTTCCAGGGGCTTGTGGTTCTAGACATCATTAACACAAGCTGAAGCAAGGCCTGTATTTGCTTTCTCAAGTTACTCCACACTCCCATCTTACAGTAATCTTTCCAAGGGGCCCACCCATATGCCTGCCCCACCCTGCCTGAAAAGGAATTCAACCCGAACCTCTAGCAGGTTATCTGGGCAGGAACTGCTCCTTCCTTCCAGACCTTGACATCACATGTTTCCTGAAGCAGGATGGGGTTGCTAAGAACAGAGCCAGGCAGGGCCTGCTCTGCACTTTTCAGAAAAAGGCTGACCCACACATCCTGTGTGATTCAATCTTTCATCTGTTTCTGGGTCCTTTCCAGAGTCCCTAGATGCTAGTATGTTACATAGTTAAGACCATGATACTGGCCTAACTCTAGGAATTCTCCTTTCTAGCTTCATATCATCTGTACAAACTTCATTTGTATAGCTTTCTTATGCACTTACAAATGAAACCCAAATCCTTTATCATGGCCTACAGGTCCTGCCTCATCAGCCTCATATCCTACCACTCCCCACAATGCTCATGAGGGGGCTCCAGCCACACTGATCCTCTTGTTTTTCAGTTAGGACAAGCTTGTTTGCACCCTCTATCCTTTTGCACGTGTTGCTCCTTCTGCCTAAATCAGGCTTCTGCCTACTCTTCTCATACCTAGCTTTTTATCTTACAGGCCTGAGCTCAAATGGCACTTCCTCAAAGATACCTTCTCTGACAGCCCCATGGAAAAGGAAGATCACATTTGCCATTTTCATTCTTTGATACCACTTGCCACAGTTCGCAGTTGTTTAACTGAATTTGCTTATTTGTCTCCACCATGAGAATGCATGCTCCATGAGAGTAGGGCTTTTGCCTATGTTGATCACATCTGTATGCCTAACACTAAGCAGGTAATAAGTGGTTACTTATTACCAGTACTTATTAAGTGCCAGTAATAAGTGGTTACTGAATGACTCTCTAGTCACACCAAGCTATTTTCTTTCCTAAATCAGAAGACACTTCTGTCTCAGTGCAGAGTCACCTGGATACTTCTGCAAGATTTATTTCAAATACTACCTCCTCCAAGAGGCCTTCCAACAGTCTCCTTGTTTTCCGTTTCTTACTTCAAGCAACGAGACATTTCTTCTGAGGTCCTGGGAGCCCTATTGCTTATCCTTTTCAAAGCACTTGTCATATTGTTACATAATTATGTGATTATTTATCTATCCATTCCACTGCACGGAGAGCTCCTGGAAGTCAAGAAAGTAATTATTTTCGTTTATATAACCAACCCAAACACACTGCCTAGTGCTCAGTTTAAATCTGTTGGGGAATCAGCACAGGATGGTGATTAACACACAGGCTCTTGGGCCTGAGAGCCTGCCTTTGATACCTGGATCTACCAATTATTAGCTTTATGACATTGAGTAAGTGACTCTGAGTCTGTTTCTTCACCTATAAAATAAGTCTGTTAATACTATATACCTCATTGGTAGTGGTGAGGATTAAGATAATGTTTGTAAAGCATCTTCTGCAATGCCTAGTACACAGTAAGCTCACAGCAAGGGTTAGCTAGGATAATATTGAGTGTTTCACTTGGAAGGGGGAGCATAAATCCTTTCTGTTGTGATCTGAGACTAGTGAAGGTCCAAGATTGATTTCACTAGGTTTCCCAAGAGTTCCTTGAAGTTGATGGCTGTCTTCATTCCCTAGAGAGCCCATGTTTCAGGAGCCCACTGTTCTAAACTGTGTCTTATGCAGGTGTTCAAAGGAAAATCAAGCATAATTGGGACAAAGAAAATTCCGAAGTACATTTAGTATGAAAATCCTAAAGTAGCAACATGGCCCAAGTAGAAAAACTGTTTGGTGTACAAGGATATTGGGGTACTGCATTTAAACACTTAAGTTATGGACAGACCTTATAATCAGACTTGAGCTCAGATCCTATCTCTGCCACCCATGGTCCATGTGACATTTGCAAGTTATGTAACCTCCCCATGCCTTACTTTTCTTATCTTTTAAAATTAGGCTAATTGCTTAAAGATAGCTCATGATAGTAGCTGTCATTAAGGATTAAATATAATATCAGATGCTCACAGAGCCAGGTATACAGACCCTCAAATATTAGCTACTTTGTGTCCTTCCTGAGGCCTTGTAATGTTCCCCAACTGAGCATCCTGTATTTTTTTTTCCTTCTAAGAGCAAAACACCACATAAAGAGCCCTCCACAAGAATGTAGTTGGGTATTTCGCAATCACAGTTTTCAGAGCTATAACAATTAATAAGACTTTTTTTAAAAAGATAGAGGCTGACACATCACTCAGTTGTCCTGGGTCCTGGGAAAATTCTTCAGTAGGCCCCAAGGCAATCTATATTTAAGTTGAAGCCCCAAAGGGAAGTAGACTTGGAACCAGATTCTCCTAAGCTTGGTATCCTTTGAAAACTAAGCCTGAGAGAACTACCCACCCACCAGACAATGAGGCCTGACAGTAAACCCACAGATTCCCTTTTATCTACACTCCTCTTATCCACTTCTCTCCCCTCCCGAACAGTATGAAGTCATGATAACTCACCTGTGAGAGGCTCTGCTACATTGGCCAAGGCCTCACCAGCCTCACCATGGTGGCCCCAATGGTGTGGTTCTCCCAAGGGTTCCCAAGTGAGTCAGCTGAACTCTGAGTTGAGTATGGGACAACTTTAGCATGTATTGCATTTCAGGTCCTTGGAGCTGTGGCTTCCACTGCTGCTTGCCAGGAGCTACTTCTAGCAGCTCCTGGCAATATAGACCAGGAGTCTACATTCTTAGCAATCATCCCAGATAGTTTCATTGCAAATTATTAGGAGACCACATTTGGGAAATGCTCTATTAGAGGTACACTACTCTACACTCCTCTTCTTCTCTTTTGGTCTGGACCAAAACACAGACTCTCTGGGGGTGGTGTCCAGAAATATGGACCTTAACAAGTTCTCCAAGGAGTTCCTATGAAGGCTAAAATATGGAAATCACTGAGTATGGCTGCTAGAGCTCAAAGAAGATGCCTTAACAGTGGTTCTCAATCTTTACTGTACATTGGAATCACCTGGTGAGTATTAACTATTATGTATGTCATAATTATATACCATCCCTAGACAGTTGCCTCCCTAGAGATTCTGATGTAATGGGTCTGGGGTGTTACAAGAGTATCAGGACTTTTTAAAGTTTGCAGGTGATTTCATTTTCCTTTTCTTTAACATAATATATGTTTACTTTAATGTACAAACTATGAAAAATTATACAAAGACAATGAGAAGACTTATTCCAAATAAAACTTCAGAGAGTTGTGAGGGTTGTATTGTATTTAGTAATGTACAAGTAAGGGATATAAAGAGATGATTCATAGTGGCAAAACCTGAATGCAAAATATGTATGAAAGATGTAATAGAAATCAGAAAAATAAAACTGAAAACCACATAAAATATTAGGTCATTAAATATGAAATATTCAATTTTGAAGGAAGTGTAGTTTATTATCTCTTAAACAAGAAGCAATACAATTAATCAGACTATGCACCTAAACTATTGACAGAGTGTTGCCATCTTTACAGTACCTTGTTTATGCCAGCAGTGAAGAAGCCTGGATAGCAAGTGGTGATGAAATTGCCAAAGGCATTATTCACAGCTTGTTGAGAATTGAATATTTTTCCTGTAAGAATTGGTCCAAATCCTGGAAGAAGAGGTAAGTAGTTGGCACAAGGTGTGGTGAATATGGTAAATGACGAAGTTTCCAAGTCCAGATGCTGTAGTTTGAGCAGCATTGTTTGCACAATACGTGGTCGAGCATTGTCTTGCAAGAGGATTGGTCTGTCTCAATTAACTAATCTCAGCTGCTTAATCACAAACATCCTCATCATTTCACCCCACTGGTTGCAGTAGATGCCCGCTGTAATCAATGGACCAGGTTTAATAAAGCTGTATGGATAATGCCAGTGCTGGACTGCGAAACAGAAACCATTAGCTTTTTTTTCTTTTTATTTAATCATATTATGGGGGTACAAATATTGTTAAGGTTACATATATTGCCCTTGCCACCCCCCCCAAGTCAGAGCTTCAAGCATGTCCATCCTCCAGGTGGTGCGCATCGCACTCATTATGTAAGTATACACCCATCCCCTCCTCCCCCCTCCCACCTACTCAACACCCAATAAAAGTTTTAGTTTTTTTTTTTGTTTTGTTTTGTTTTTTACATTTTGGTTACATTTTATATCTTTGCCTCTCCCTAGTAAGGGTTAGAAGTATGCCCTCCCCCTCAACAATGCTCACCACATCCTTAAGATGTGGGTCTACCCCCCAATCCGTGGTGAACACTACCACCCTTTGAGCACCATAGTTTTAATCAGTCAGTACCAATTTGATGGTGAGTATATGTGGAGCCTATTTTCCTGATCTTATGTCGCCTCACCTTGGATAATGGGCTTAAGCTTAATCCAGGATAGTATAAATGGTGCTAGCTCACTGTCGTTTCTTAGAATTGAGTAATATTCCATTGTGAACATATACCAAATTTTGATCATGCACTCATGAATTGACGGGCACTTGGATTGTTTCCATGTCCTTGTAATAGTGAATTGTGCTGCCATAAACATTCGAGTGCAGATGTCTTTACAATAGAATGTCTTATGCTCTTTTGGGTAGATGCTAGCTTTTTTGATGACTATTCAGTTTTGGACTTTGTTTTGGTACTTCGTTTTATCCAGACATTGTGCTGAACACTTGTGATTGTCAAAAGTAATTCATTTTTCTTCACACATATCAATATGGTGTAGAAATGGTTGTCCTTTATGTCATGACATCAGTGAAAAGCAAGCTTCGAGACGATTTACCTTCTGATGCTCTTTTAATTCATCTATCCAGCTTCTCTACCTTGCTGATTTGTTTCAAATGGTCCAATATTTTTGGAATAGTAACATCAAACCTTGTTGCTAATTCGCACATCGGTTGAGATGGATTCACTTCCACTACAGCTTTCAGCTCATCATTATCCACCTTGGTCTCAAGTTGTCCACATGGCTCATTTTCAAGATTAAAATCGGCAGGACAGAAGTTCTCAAACCATCAACATACTGTGCATTCATTAGCCACATCCTTCCGAAACACTTTGTTGATATTTTCAGCTGTCTGTGCTGCATTGTTTCCACGACAGAACTCATGTTCGTAAATAGCATGAATTCTTTTTTTTTCTTTTTTCTTTGAGAAAGTCTCACTCTGTTGCCCGGGCTACAGTGCTGTGGCATCAGCCTAGCTCACAGCAACCTCAAACTCCTGTGCTCGAGCGATCCTACTGCCTCAGCCTCCCGAGTAGCTGGGAACACTATGCGCCACCATGTTCGGCTAATTTTTTCTATATATTTTTAGTTGTCCAGCTAATTTCTTTCTATTTTTAGTAGAGATGGTGTCTCACTCTTGCTCAGGCTGGTCTCGAACTCCTGAACTCAAACGATCCACCCGCCTTGGCCTTCGAGAGTGCTAGCATTAGAGGCGTGAGCCACCACACCCGGCCAATAACATGAATTTTTGACTTATTCATGGTTTCATAATAATTGCTCTTAAAAAAATTGAAAGATAATCACAAGCAAAAATGTGCATTTGGAAGAGTGAGGATGTACCTTCACCATAAACTAAAACAAGAAGTGTCAAAGTGAAATGTCTGAGATATCAACTGCCAAACTTAGTGCTTAAGGAAATTGGACATTTCATACTCAATAACCTAATATAATTTCACGTTTACTGGATTGGCAGCACATTAAAAGACTTACTCTATTATGTTCAGGTGAGGATAGAGAACATGGCTAACTCTCTTACACTACTAATGGAAATGTGATTTAGTATAATCATTTTGGACAGCAATCTGACATTATCTCTGGTAAGGTTAAAGACATACAACTCAGCAATGCAGTAGAGCTTTCAGACATTTTTGTCTGAATCACAAAAATAAATGCATTTTACATAAATACATTTGCAACCCAACACAAACATGTCCATGGAAAAGTCAAACACTGTAAAATAATTTAAGGAAGTTTATTCTGAGTCAAATTTGAGGATCATGGCCCAGAGTCACACCCAAGAATCCTTGAGCAAGTAGACTCACTGGGGTTGGGCTACAGGTTGGTTTTATACATTTCAGGGGCACAGGAATTACACAGAAAGTCATAAATCATTATGTGGAAGGTGTACATAGGTTTGGCCCAAAATGGTGGGACATCTCCAAGTGGGGGCTTATAGGTTATAGGTGGGTTTAAAGACTCCGATTTGTAATCAGTTAAAGAAATGAAGCTTTTGCTAACGGCTTGGGATGTTTTAAGTTAAGATAAGGAAGGTGATCCATTCACTCAGCTGGGAAGGGCTTAATATTTTTAGTTCACAATTCCCCCGTTTTTGGCCAAGATCTGACAGAGGCAGCATCATTAGCCAAACTCTTATTTTGTCTCATTGTTGCCAGGGTGGTGTGGCTACCTGCCCCAGTCCATCTAGGCCCTCCGTGGGACCCTTGTTGCCAACAGGACTTAAAAGCCAAAGGGTGCAAAAATTTTCTCCCATTCTGTAGGCTGTCTGTTTACTTTCATGACTATTTCTTTGGCTGTGCAGAAGCTTTGTAGTTTGATCATGTCCCATTTATTTATTTTTGTTGCTGCTGTGATTGCCTTTGGGGACTTCTTCATAAACTCTTTGCCCAGGCCGATGTCTAGGAGAGTGTTTCCAACTTTTTCCTCTAGAGTTCTAATAGTTTCATATCTTAGGTTTAAGTCTGTTATCCAGCGTGAATTGGTTTTTGTGAGAGGTGAAAGGTGTGGGTCCTGTTTTAGCCTTCTACAGGTGGCTATCCAGTTTTCCCAGCACCATTTATTGAAGAGGGATTCTTTTCCCCAGCGTATGTTTTTGTCTGCTTTGTCAAAGATGAGATGGCTATATGAGGATGGTTTTATATCAGGATTCTCACATCTGTTCCACTGGTCAATATTCCTGTTTTTGTGCCAATACCATATTGTTTTAATTACTACAGCTTTGTAGTATAGTTTGATATCTGGCATATTAATGCCTCCCATTTTGTTTTTGTTGCCTAGAATTGCTCTTGATATTCGGGGTCTTCTTTGGTTCCATACGAAGCGTAAAATTATTTTTTCTATATCTGTGAAGAATGCTGATGGGATTTTAATAGGTATTGCATTGAATCTGTAGATCAGTTTGGGTAGTATAGACATTTTGATGATATTGAGTCTGCCGATCCACGAGCATGGTATGGATTTCCATCTGTTTACATCCTCTGCTATTTCCTTCCTCAGTGTTTCATAGTTCTCCCTGTAGAGGTCTTTTACCTCTTTGGTTAAATATATTCCTAGGTACTTTAATTTCTTTGTTGCTATTGTGAAGGGAATTGAGTCTTTGATTTGGTTCTCAATTAGATTGTTGTTGGCGTATATGAATGCCTCTGATTTCTGTGTATTAATTTTGTATCCTGAGACTTTACTAAATTCATTGATCAGTTCCAGGAGTTTCTTGGTTGAATCCTTGGGGTTTTCTAGATACAATATCATATCATCAGCAAACAGTGAAAGTTTGATCTCTTCTGCCCCTATTTGGATACCTTTGATTCCATTTTCTTGTCTGATTGCTGTAGCCAAGACTTCCAGCACTATGTTGAACAGAAGTGGAGATAGTGGGCAGCCTTGTCTGGTTCCAGTTCTAAGTGGGAATGATTTCAATCTTTCCCCATTCAGTATGATGTTGGCTATGGGTCTGTCATATATGGCTTGTATCATTTTTAGGTATGTCCCTTCTATGCCTATTTTCTTAAGTGTTCGTATCATGAAAGGGTGTTGAATTTTGTCAAAAGCTTTTTCTGCATCTATTGAAAGGATCATGTGGTCTTTGTTTTTGCTTCTGTTTATGTGGTGAAAAACAGACAGCCTACAGAATGGGAGAAAATTTTTGCATCCTATGCATCCGATAAGGGACTGATAACTAGAATATACTTAGAACTCACGAAAATTAGGAAGAAAAAATCAAATAACCCCATTAAAAAGTGGGCAAAGGACTTGAACAGAAATTTTCCTAAAGAAGACAGAAGAATGGCCAACAAACATATGAAGAAATGCTCAACATCTCTAATCATCAGGGAAATGCAAATCAAAACCACAATGAGATATCACTTAACCCCAGTGAGAATGGCCTTTATCAAAAAATCTCCAAACAATAAATGCTGGCGTGGTTGCGGAGAGAGAGGAACACTCCTACACTGCTGGTGGGACTGCAAACTAGTTCAACCTCTGTGGAAAGCAATATGGAGATACCTTAAAGCGATCCAAGTGAATCTACCATTTGATCCAGCAATCCCATTGCTGGGCATCTACCCAAATGATCCAGTGACACTCTACAAAAAAGACACCTGCACTCGAATGTTTATAGCAGCACAATTCATAATTGAAAGGCTGTGGAAACAGCCCAAGTGTCCATCAATCAAAGAATGGATTAATAAAATGTGGTATATGTACACCATGGAATACTATTCAGCTCTAAGAAACAATGGTGATATAGCACACCTTATATTTTCCTGGTTAGAGCTGGAACCCATACTACTAAGTGAAGTATCCCAAGAATGGAAAAACAAGCACCAGATATATTCTCCAGCAAACTGGTATTAACTGAGTAGCACCTAAGTAGACACATAGGTGCTACAGTAATAGGGTATTGGGCAGGTGGGAGGGGGGAGGGGGGCGGGTATATACATACATAGTGAGTGAGATGTGCACCATCTGGGGGATGGTCATGATGGAGACTCAGACTTTTGGGGGGAGGGGGGGAATGGGCATTTATTGAAACCTTAAAATCTGTACCCCCATAATATGCCAAAATAAAAAAAAAAAAAAAGCCAAAGGGGCTTACAGCCAATTAAATGATGTAAGCCAGATGTGGCCAGAGGTGGACAGGCACTCATCAATGCTTAAAAACCTTCTAGACAACAGAAGAGTGAAAATCAAAATGTCAAAGGCAAGGCTACAAAAAATAAATTTATCTATAAGTGTTGATCTGCTATATTCTTGGGTTCAGTTGCAGACTTGTAGCAATTTTGTTATATAAAACATAAGCATTGGGAACCATTTAAGCTAAGGAACTAGAGACTTTTGTTGTGTCACCATATTTTAGTCTCTTTAGTAATTTGTCCTAAGGTGGCTGATAATTCCTTGTTATACCTCCTTTTGCATAAACCCCATAATTGAGAACAGTTATACTCAGGAAGCTCTAAGTCTATGGGAAGCAGGAAATTCTTTATGGTTGGGATGGTCATTTATATAACTGAGAGTGATAGTCATCACAAGACTTTAAAGGCAATGCAGGAAGTTATATGGGTGTAAACTTTAACCCTTAAAGTTTAGTTGTTCTAGTTAGTCAAAAACCTAATAAAGACAACAACACAGAAATTAATCTTGATAAAGCATAAAATCTTTCTTTCAGGCAAGTTACCCAAATGGTAAAAACAAAACCAAAAACTAAAAAACAAAGAAACTGTCTGTAGTGTAATTGCTTTGTTCTTTATGGGAAGCCCATTTAGATAACTTGGAAGTTAAACCTGATGAAAAGTGCACTTGAATTAATCAGACACAGCATTATTGTATTCAGGGTAATGAGTTTATGATATAGAGGAATGTGAATAAGAAAAACTAGCAACTTGAATAGGGGAACAAATGACTCTTAGTAAGAGTATAAGAAATTTTCTGACAATATTAAATAATTTAGAAATATTAAAAGAGTGCACTATTAAGTTACATTGGAGGAAAACATTTTTTTCCTAAACCTTTAATATAAAACATTCTAACATCAGGCCATAACAGCAGACTTAGAAACAGAAGGAGAAAAAAGTTATAGGAGATGAAAAAATTTGAGGGTGAGAGTTACCATCCCAGCTTTTTTAATGGGAGAAAAAGCTGAAATCATTAAGACATAGAAGAAGTTGAGCTTTTAAGATATAGGTCTTATAATTTTTCAATTAAAAAAGGAAACAGGCCGGGCGCTGTGGCTCACGCCTGTAATCCTAGCTCTTGGGAGGCCGAGGCGGGCGGATTGCTCAAGGTCAGGAGTTCAAAACCAGCCTGAGCAAGAGCGAGACGCCGTCTCTACTATAAATAGAAAGAAATTAATTGGCCAACTAATATATATATATAAAATTAGCCGGGCATGGTGGCACATGCCTGTAGTCCCAGCTACCTGGGAGGCTGAGGCAGAAGGATCACTCGAGCCCAGGAGTTTGAGGTTGCTGTGAGCTAGGCTGATGCCACGGCACTCACTCTAGCCTGGGCAACAAAGCGAGACTTTGTCTCAAAAAAAAAAAAAAAAAGGAAACAGCTTATAGAATTAAAACTAATATGGCATTTAATTTCATTAACAACAAATTAGTATTTTAAGAAAACTTCGTTTTAGCCAAAAATTCTCTGTTTTAAATATAGGTAACTTGATCACATACAAAATTCCTTCATAAATTCCCGTCTAAGAATCTTATGCTGACTTGCACAGATTGTCTACAGCTGTGATCCCCAGCCCCCAGTCGTGACCCCAGCCTCCATGGCCTATTAGGAAAACAGGGCCACACATCACCACCTGAGCTCTACCTCCCGTCCTACCCCCCACCCATCACCCCCCCACCCGTCACCCCCCCCACACCCCATGAAAAAATTGTCTTCCACGAAACTAGTCCCTGGTGCCAAAAATGTTGGGGACCACTGATCTACAAAATATTTAAGCTTTCTGTTTGTCCTAAATTTCTCTTTTCTTAAATAACCAGTTATTTTAGGACACAAAAATTTCCAAACAAGAGCCTTTCTCATATGGTATTATTCTCCTTTCTGTTTTCATTAACAAAATGCATTCTACCTCTATATCCATTGCCTTTTTACATCTTTCTCTTACCTCACTAGTTCCTTTCTATCTTGTTTTAATTTTCTTCCTAAATTTATATTATCAATCAACCTTTAAATAACCTGTGAATAAGATAAAATTATAGATATACAATTTTTTAAATAAGAACACATTTCATGCCTATTTTTAGAATTTTTCTTATTAAAAACATATCTTATTCTTTGGTATATTTGATATATAGAATCACAGGTGTTGACTAGAATTTTTATTTTTAGTAACTATAAATTTTAGAGAAATCCTAAGAAGCAGGCAGTCATAAATTGTCTGCCATAACACACTTGTCATTGAGAAACAGAATCACAGTTTACTATAAAATTATAGTCATTCACTTAGCCAAACTGATAATTCAAAGATTTTGAAAAGCAAGAGTCTTACTCTTGGAGGGATGAAAAAAGGGCAGAGTAAAGGTGACCTCCTGGCTCTCTGCTCCCACAGAAAGAGGAGTGAAGAACCCGGACTGCTATGCATGAGTGAATTGCTCCCCCGCAAGAATAAAGGTGACCTCCTGGCTCTCTGCTGAATAAAACCCTGAATAAAATATGAGTGGCGCCCCCTAGCCACAGATCAAGCACCCAGTGAAGCACACACATCCAGGCTGGTAGGCAGAAGCTGTGATCTGCCTTGCTCCTACCACCATCTTAAGGGGGAATAGGGTCCAAGTCCTTGGGAATGGCAAGATCCTTCCTAAAGGTTGGGGCATTAGTATTAATTGCCCAGGGATCAGAAAACAACACAGCGGCATCAGATTACCTCATAACTGGCTCCTCAACTCAATGTACACTAATGACAGAGAGGGTAACCCCATAGCTGAACACAGTACCCTCCAACTCAAGCTATTAGAGGGCAGTGGAGTAATACACACAGGTGTCATTAACTACATGGGACTTAAATTGGGGACCAAACTCACTAATCTCCACTGGCAAGAAGTGAAGACAACAAGTCAGAGGTAACCCAACCTGCCAAAATACCTCTAAGGCAATACAAGACCAGCGCACCTCCTCCCACCACTGTTAAGGAACGTCCTGTGGGTGCTTGAAGTAAAGGGAAATAACAGAACTAGCACTCCCAGTTCTCAATTACCCTGATGGGAAAGAATCAGATAAAGAACACAGGGAATATGAAAGAGCAGAAAGGTCACCACCAGGGGAAATCATGAGACCTCAAAATCAGATATTAATTTAAATGAAATGATTAAATTAACAGAGGAAGAATTCTGAATATGGGTGGTAAGGAAACTCAATGGAATTGAAGAGAAAATAGAAACCCAAACACAAAGAAACCACAATAATAATACAGAAAATGAATGAAAAATTATCTAAAGAATTTTTTTCTTTTTTTTAATTTCATCATATTATGGGGGTAAAAATATTGTGAAGGTTACATATATTGCCCTTGCCACCACTCCCCACTCCGCCAAGTCAGAGCTTCTAGAGTGTCCATCCTCCAGGTGGTACGAATCGCACTCATTATGTAAGTATACACCCAACCCATCCTCCCCCCTCCCACCTGCCCAACACTTGATAAATGTTTCTCTCTTTTTTTGACATTTTAGTTACATTTTATATCTTTGCCTCTCCCTAGGAAGGGTTAGAGGTGTACTCTCCCCTTCCACAATGTTCACCACATCCCTCAGATGTGGGTCTACCCCCCAACCCCTCAATCCCTGGTGAATAGTACCTCCATTTGAGCACCATGGTTTTAATAAGTCAGTACCAATTTGACAGCGAGTACATGTGGAGCCCGTTTTCCTGATCTTGTGTCGCCTTACTTTGGATAATGGGCTTAAGCTTAATCCAGGATAGTATAAACGGTGCTAGCTCGCTGTCATTTCTTAGAGTTTAATAATATTCCATTGTGAACATATACAAAATTTTGATTATCCACTCATGAATTGATGGGCACTTGAGTTGTTTCCATGTCCTTGAAATAGAGAATTGTGCTGCCATAAACATTCAGGTGCAGATGTCTTTATAATAGATTGTCCTATGCTCTTTTGGGTAGATGGCTAACAATGCTATTTCTGGTCAAATGGTATTTCCATTTCTAGCTGTTTGAGGTATCTCCAAATTCTTTTCCACCAAGGTTGCACTAATTTGCAGTCCCACCAGCAGTGTAAGAGTGTTCCTGTCTCTCCACATCCTCGCCAGCATTTGTTCTTTTGGGATTCCCTGATACAGTCCATTCTCATTGGGGTTTGTTGATATCTCATTGTGGTTTTGACTTGCATTTCTCTAATGATTAGTGATGTTGAGCATTTTTTATATGTTTGCTGGCCATTATTCTGTCTTCTTTAGAAAAGTTTATGTTCATTTGCATTGCTCATTTCTTGATGGGGTTGTTTGATTTTTTTCTTGTTAATTCTTTTGAGCTCTAGAAACATTCTTTTTTTCCCCTTTTTTTAATTTCATCATATTATGGGGGTATAAATATTGTTAAGGTTACATATATTGTCCTTGCTACCCCCCCCTCGCCATGTCGAAGCTTCAAGCGTGTCCATCCTCCAGGTGGTGCACTCATTATGTAAGTATACACCTATCCCCTCCACCCCCTCCTACCTACCCGACACTCGATAAAAGGTTTTTTTTTTTTTTTGACATTTTGGTTACATTTTATATTTTTGCCTCTCCCTAAGAAGGGTTAGAGGTATGCCCTTCCCCTCCACAACGCTCACCACATCCCTAAGATGTGGTTCTCCCCCCACTCCCGAATCCCTGGTGAGCACTACCATCATTTGAGCACCATAGTTTTAATCAGTCAGTACCAATTTGATGGTGAGTACATGTGGAGCCCGTTTTCCTGATCTTGTGTTGCCTCACTTTGGATAATGGGATTAAGCTTAATCTAGGATAGCATAAATGCTGCTAGCTCACTGTCGTCTCTTTGAATTGAGTAATATTCCATTGTGAGCATATACAAAATTTTGATTATCCACTCATGAATTAACGAGCACTTGAGTTGTTTCCATGTCCTTGCAATAGTGAATTGTGCTGCCATAAACATTCAGATGCAGATGTCTTTAAAATAGAATGTCTTATGCTCTTCTGGGTAGAATGCCTAACAATGCTATTGCTGGGTGGAATGGAATTTCTATTTCTAGCTGTTTGAGGTATCTCCAAATTCTTTTCCACAAAGGTTGCACTAATTTTAAGTCCCACCAGCAGTGTAAGAGTGTTCCTGTCTCTCCACATCCTCGCCAGCATATGTTGTTTTGCAATATCTTGATACAGGCCATTCTTACTGGGGTTAGGTGGTATCTCATTGTGGTTTTGATTTGCATTTCTCTGATAATTAGAGATGTTGAGTATTTTTTTATATGTTTGCAGGCCATTATTCTGTCTTCGTTGGAGACGTTTCTGTTCATTTCCATTGCCCATTTCTTGGTGGGGTTGTTTGATTTTTTTCTTGTTAATTCTTTTGAGTTCTAGATAGATTCTTGTTATTAGACCTTTATCAGAAGTGTAGAGAGCAAATATTTTCTCCCATTTTGTGGGTTGTCTATTTGCTCTAATGATAGTTTCCTTGGCTGTGCAGAAACTTTTTAATTTGATCAGATACCATTTGTTTACTTTTGATGCTGCGGTGATTGCCTTGGGGGTCTTCCTCAAAAATTCTATGCCAAGACCAATGTCTCAGAGTGTTTTCCCAACATCTTCTTCTAGGATTCTTAAAGTTTCATGCCTTAAGTTTAAGTCTGTTATCCATCTTGAGTGAATTTTTGTGAGAGGTGAGAGGTAGGGATCCTGATTCAATCTTCTGCATGTAGCTATCCAGTTTTCCCAGCACCATTTATTGAAGAGAGATTCTTTCCCCCATTGTACATTTATGTCTGCTATATCAAAGATTTGGTTACTGTATGCTGATGGTTTCATCTCTGGTTAGATGGATTCTTGTTATCAGACCTTTATTGGAAGTGTAGAGAGCAAATATTTTCTCCCATTCTGTAGGTTGTCTATTTGCTCTAATGATAGTTTCCTTGGCTGTGCAGAAGCTTTTTAATTTGATCAAATCTCATTTGTTTATTTTTGATGCTGCAGTGATTGCTTTGGGGATCTTCTTGAAGAATTCTTTTCCTATACCAATGTCTGATCAGGTTTTCCCAACATCTTCTTCTAGGATTCTTAAGGTTACATGCCTTAGTTTTAAATCTGTTATCCATCTCGAGTGGATTTTTGTGAGAGGTGAGATGTAAGGATTCTGATTCATTCTTCTGCATGTAGCTATTCAGTTTTCCCAGCACCATTTATTGAAGAGAAATTCTTTTCCCCATTGTATATTTTTGCCTGCTTTATTAAAGATTAGG
Organism: Microcebus murinus; assembly: GCF_040939455.1. Taxonomy (NCBI): domain Eukaryota; kingdom Metazoa; phylum Chordata; class Mammalia; order Primates; family Cheirogaleidae; genus Microcebus; species Microcebus murinus. The sequence continues at coordinate 124,044,967 of NC_134136.1, read as the reverse complement.
TTACTGTATGCAAATGGTTCCATCTCTGGAATCTCACTTCTATTCCAAATATCGATGCTTCTATTCTTGTGCCAGTTCCAGGCTGATTGAACTATTATTGCTTCATAGTACAGCTTGAAGTCAGGGAGACTGATGCCTCCCAGTTTGTTCTTTTTAATTAATATTGCTTTGGCTATACAAAGTTTTTTCTGGTTCCATAAAAAGTGCAGAATAATTTTTTGTAGATCTGTAAAGAATGATGGTGGTACTTTGATGGGGATTGCATTAATTCTGTAGATAACTTTGGGTAATATTGACATTTTAACAATATTGATTCTACCAATCCATGAACAAGGTAGATTTTTCCATCTGTTTACATCTTCTACAATTTCTTTTTTTTTAACATTTCATTGTGCTTCTTGTATACATCTTTCATACCTTTCGTTAAATATACTCCTAGATATTTAATTTTCTTTGGGGCTATAGTAAAAGGTATTGTGTTTTTGATTTGAGATTCTGTTTGATGGTTCTTGGCATATATGTATGCCTCTGATTTGTTTATATTGATTTTGTATTCTGAAACTTTACCAAATTCATTTATCAAATCCAGGAGTCTCTTGGATGAATCCATGTGGTTTTCCCAGTATAATATCATATCATGGGTGAAGAGCGAGAGTTTGATCTCATCTGCTCCCACTTGGATGCCCTTAATACCTCTCTCTTGCCAAATTGCAATAGCTAGGACTTTGAGCACTATGTTGAATAGAAGATAGTGACATCCTTGTCTAGTTCCGGTTCAAAGAGGGAATGATTTCAATTTTTCCCCATTCAGAATGATATTGGCAGTGGGTTTGTCATAAATGGATTTGATAAATTTAAGGTATGAGCCGCCTATGTCTATTTTATTAAGAGTTTTTATCATAAAGGTGTGTTGGACTTTGTCAAATGATTTTTCTGCATCTATTGACACAATCATATGGTCTTTGTTCTTGTTTTTATTTATGAAGTGAATTCCATTGATACACTTGTATATGTTGAACCAGATTTGCATCCCTGGAATGAAGCACACCTGTTCATGGTGAATTATTTTTTTGATGTGCTGCTAAATTCTATTTGATAAAATTTTGTTGAGGATTTTTGCATCTATATTCATGAGAGATATTGGTCTGTAATTTTCTTTTTTTGTTGCATCCTTTCCTGGCTTTGGTATCAAGGTGATATTGGCTTCATAGAATGAGTTAGGAAGGATACCATCATTCTCAATGCTGTGGAATAATTTCTGTAGTATAGGCATGAGATCATCTTTGCATGTTTGGTTGAACTCTGAAGTGTAGCCATCTGGTCCAGGACTTTTCCGTTTGGGGAGGTTATTAAATACTGCTCCAATTTCTGCACTTGAGATTGGTCTATTCAGGCATTCTGTTACCTCCTGGGTGAACTTAGGGAGGTTGTATGAATCCAGGAATTTTTCCTTTTCCTCCTCATTATGTCATTTTTGGGCATATAGTTTTTTGTAGTAGCCCAACATAATGTTATGTATTTCTGTGGTGTCTGTTGTGATCTCTCTTTTTTCATTTCTTATTGAGTTTATTAGAGTCCTTTCCCTTTGAGTCCTTGTCAATCTAGCAAGAGGGCCATTAGTTTTGCTTATCTTTTCGAAAAACCAACTTCTAGTTTTGTTTATCTTCCGTATAATTCTCTTGTTCTCCATTTCATTTAGTTCTGCTTTGATCTTCATTATTTCTTTTCTTCTACTAGGATTGGAATTGGTTTGCTCTTCATTTTCCAATTTCTTGACTCTATTCACTAAGTTGTCAGTATATAAGCTTTCTGTTTTTTGGATGTGAGCATTTATTGGTATTAGTTTTCCTCTCAGGTAAGCTTCTGCTGCATCCCACAGTTTTGGTAACAAGTATCTCCATTATCATTTTGTTCGAAGAAACTCTGGATTCCCTCTGAATTTCCTCCTTGACCCAATGATTTTTCAATAATAGATTGTTTACTTTCCATGATTTTGTGAGGCGTTGAATGGTTCTATAGGAATTGAACTGTAATTTTATACCACTATGGTCAGAAAAGATACAAGGTATAATTTCTTTTTTTTTTCCTTTTTTTTTTTATTTCAGCATATTATGGGGGTACAAATTTTAAGGTTTGAATAAATGCCCATTTCCCCCCCTCCCCCCAAAAGTCTGAGTCTCCATCATGACCATCCCCTAGATGGTGTGCATCTCACTCATTATGTATGCATATAGCCGCCCCCCCCTCCCACCTGCCCAATACCCTATTACTGTAGTACCTATGTGTCCACTTAGGTGCTACTCAGTTAATACCAGTTTACTGGAGAAAATATCTGGTGCTTGTTTTTCCATTCTTGGGATATTTCACTTAGTAGTATGGGTTCCAGCTCTAACCAGGAAAATATAAGATGTGTTATATCACCATTGTTTCTTAGAGCTGAATAGTACTCCATGGTATACATATACCACATTTTATTAATCCATTCTTGGATTGATGGGCACTTGGGCTGTTTCCACAGCCTTGCAATTATGAATTGTGCTGCTATAAACATTCGAGTGCAGGTGTCTTTTTTGTAGAGTGTCATTGGATCTTTTGGGTAGATGCCCAGCAATGGGATTGCTGGATCAAATGGTAGATTCACTTGTATCGCTTTAAGGTATCTCCATATTGCTTTCCACAGAGGTTGAACGAGTTTTCAGTCCCACCAGCAGTGTAGGAGTGTTCCTCTCTCTCCGCAACCACGCCAGCATTTATTGTTTGGAGATTTTTTGATAAAGGCCATTCTCACTGGGGTTAAGTGATATCTCATTGTGGTTTTGATTTGCATTTCCCTGATGATTAGAGATGTTGAGCGTTTCTTCATATGTTTGTTGGCCATTCTTCTGTCTTCTTTAGAAAAATTTTTGTTCAAGTCATTTGCCCACTTTTTAATGGGGTTATTTGATTTTTCTTCCTGATTTTCGTGAGTTCTAAGTATATTCTAGTTATCAGTCCCTTATCGGATGCATAGGATGCAAAAATTTTCTCCCATTCTGTAGGTTGTCTGTTTACTTTCATGACTATTTCTTTGGCTGTGCAGAAGCTTTGTGGTTTGATCACGTCCCATTTATTTATTTTTGTTGCTGTTGTGATTGCCTTTGGGGACTTCTACATAAACTCTTTGCCCAGGCCAATGTCTAGGAGAGTGTTTCCAACTTTTTCCTCTAGAGTTCTAATAGTTTCATACCTTAGGTTTAAGTCTGTTATCCAGAGTGAGTTGGTTTTTGTGAGAGGTGAAAGGTGTGGGTCCTGTTTTAGCCTTCTACAGGTGGCTATCCAGTTTTCCCAGCACAATTTATTGAAGAGGGATTCTTTTCCCCAGCGTACGTTTTTGTCTGGTTTGTCAAAGATTAGATGGCTATATGAGGATTGTTTTATATCAGGATTCTCACATCTGTTCCACTGGTCAATATTCCTATTTTTGTGCCAATACCATATTGTTTTAATCACTACAGCTTTGTAGTATAGTTTGATATCTGGCATATTAATGCCTCCCATTTTGTTTTTGTTGCCCAGAATTGGTCTTGATATTCGGGTTCTTCTTTGGTTCCATACGAAGCGTAAAATTATTTTTTCTAAATCTGTGAAGAATGCTGATGGGATTTTAATAGGCATTGCATTGAATCTGTAGATCAGTTTGGGTAGTATAGACATTTTGATGATATTGAGTCTGCCGATCCACGAGCATGGTATGGATTTCCATCTGTTTACATCCTCTGCTATTACCTTCCTCAGTGTTTCATAGTTCTCCCTGTAGAGATCTTTTACCTCCTTGGTTAAGTATATTCCTAGGTACTTTAATTACTTTGTTGCCATTGTGAAGGGAATTGAGTCTTTGATTTGGTTCTCAATTAGATTGTTGTTGGCGTATATGAATGCCTCTGATTTCTGTGTATTGATTTTGTATCCTGAGACTTTACTAAATTCATTGATCAGTTCCAGGAGTTTCTTGGTTGAATCCTTGGGGTTTTCTAGATACAATATCATATCATCAGCAAACAGTGAAAGTTTGATCTCTTCTGCCCCTATTTGGATACCTTTGATTCCATTTTCCTGTCTGATTGCTGTAGCCAAGACTTGCAGCACTATGTTGAACACAAGTGGAGATAGTGGGAAGCCTTGTCTGGTTCCCATTCTAAGTGGGAATGATTTCAATTTTTCCCCATTCAGTATGATGTTGGCTATGGATTTGTCATATATGGGTTGTATCATTTTTAGGTATATCCCTTCTATGCCTATTTTCTCAAGTGTTCGTATCATGAAAGGGTGTTGAATTTTGTCAAAAGCTTTTTCTGCATCTATTGAAAGAATCATGTGGTCTTTGTTTTTGCTTCTGTTTATGTGGTGAATTGTATTTTATAGATTTACATATGTTGAACCATCCCTGCATCCCTGGGATGAAGCCCACTTGGTCGTGGTGGATTATTTTTTTGATACGTGTCTGGATTCAGTTAGCTAAGATTTTGTTGAAAATTTTTGCATCTATATTCATTAGGGATATTGGTCTGTAGTTTTCTTTTTTTGTTGCATCCTTTCCTGGTTTTGGTATCAGAGTAATATTCGCTTCATAAAAGGTGTCGGGGAGGTTTCCGTTCTTCTCGATGTTGTGGAATAGTTTCTGCAAGATAGGTACTAGTTCTTCTTTGTAAGTATGGTTAAATTCAGGTGTGAAGCCATCTGGACCGGGACTTTTCTTTTTAGGGAGATTTTTAATTGCTGTTTCTATTTCAGCTGTTTAGATTGGTCTGTTCAGGGAATCTATTTCTTCCTGGTTGAGCCTAGGGAGGCTGTGTGTTTCTAGAAATTTGTCCATTTCCTCCACATTTTCTAGTTTGTGTGCATAAAGATTTCTGTAGTACTCATAAATTGTATCTTGTATCTCTTTGGGATCAGTTGTGATATCTCCCTTTTTATTCCTGATGGAGCTTATTAGAGATTTCTCTTTTCTGCTTTTCGTTAGCTTATCCAATGGTGTGTCAATTTTGTTTATTTTTTCAAAGAACCAACTTTTTGTTTTATTAATCTCCCGAATAGCTTCCCTGTTTTCAATTTCGTTTAGTTCTGATTTGATCTTGTTGATTTCACTTCTTCTGCTGGGTTTAGGGTTGGTCTGTTCTTCTTTTTCCAGCTCTTTGAGTCGTTTCATTAGATTGTCTATTTGTGATCTTCTTGCCTTTTGGTTATAGGCATTTATGGAGATAAACTTTGCTCTCAGAACTGCTTTAGCTGTGTCCCAGAGGAGTTGATAACTTGTCTCTCCATTGTCGTTTTTTCATAGAACTTTTTTATTTCCGTCTTGATTTCTTCATTTACGAAGTAATCATTTAGTAGGAGGTTGTTTAATTTCCACGTTTTTGTGTAGAAATGTGAGTTTCTGTCAGGGTTCATTTCCAGTTTTATTCCACTGTGATCGGAGAAGGTACATGGAATGATTTCTATTTTTTAAAATTTCTTGAGATTTTCTTTGTGTCCTAGGATATGGTCAATCTTAGAGAATGTCCCGTGAGCTGATGAGAAGAACGTATATTCAGTGGATTTTGGGTAGAATGTTCTGTAGATGTCTGTCAGACCCAATTGTTCTAGAGTTTTGTTTAAGTCCATTATTTCTTTATTAATTTTCTGTTTGGAGGATCTGTCTCGTGTTGTGAGTGGGGTGTTGAAATCTCCGGTGATTATGGAGTTGCTATTAATCCATTTGCTTAGCTCCAGTAAGGTTTGCTTTATGAATCTGGGTGCACCTAAGTTGGGTGCATATATATTTAAAATTGTTATCTCTTCTTGTTGGACTGTGCCCTTCATCATTACATAATGATCCTCTTTGTCTTTCACTACTTTTGTTGCTTTATAAACTAAACCATCTGAAATTAGAACTGCCACACCAGCCTTCTTTTGGCTTCTGTTTGCTTGGAATATTGATCTCCACCCTTTTATTTTTAGTCTATATGCATCCTTGCAGTTTAGATGTGATTCCTGAAGACAGCATAGACTTGGCCTGTATTTTTTATCCATTCAGCCAGCCTATGTCTCTTGAGTGGAGAGTTTAAGCCATTCACATTTATTGAGAGAACTGATAGGTAAGGTAGATTACTGATCATTCTGTTTGGTTGGATGTTGTTGCTACGATTTCTGTCTTGAGGCATTGTAATATCTGGCCTTTAATATCTTTGGGTTTTGGTTGTTTTTATATTCGTGGGTTATTATTATGATGTTCCATGCATAACGCTGTTTTTAGTACTTCTTGTAGGGCTGGTCTTGTCTTGGTGAATTCTCTGAGCCTTTCCTTCTCTGAGAATGTTTTTATTTCTCCTTCATATACGAAGCTTAGTTTTGCAGGGAATAATATTCTAGGCTGGCCATTGGTTTGTTTCAAAAGAGTGAGAATGGGGCCCCAGTCTCTCCTTGCTTGTAAAGTCTCATTAGAGAAGTCTGATGTTATTTGAATTGGCTTTCCCTTGTATGTTACTTGCTTCTTTTGTCTTACAGCTCTTAGAAGGGCCTCTTTAGTTTATACTTTGGTCAGTCTGATGACTGTATGTCGTGACGTCTTCCTGTTTGCATTGAATCTCCCAGGGGTCCTCTGAGCTTCTTGAACTTGTATATCAAGATTTTGAGCAAGGCCTGGGAAATTTTCCTCTATTATATCTTCAAACAGCTTGTCCAACCCTTGAGTGTTGTCTTCTTCCCCTTCTTGTAACCCTATGGCCCTCACATTAGGTTTCTTCACATAATCCCACAGCTCTTGTAGGCTTTGCTCTTTTCTCTTGTTTCTCTGCTCTATTTCTGTGACTGATTTATTTAATTGGAGGGTGTTATCTTCAAGCTCTGAGATTCTTTCTTCTGTTTGTTCTACCCTGTTCATGAGACTTTCCACTGTATTTTGTAGTTCCTTGAATTTATTCTTCATTTCCAGGAGTTCGGTTACACTTTTCTTCATTGTGTCTATTTCTTTTCCCATATCCTGGAGACTTTTTGTGGTTTCTTTGTGTTGGTTATTGAGTTGTTGTTGCAGCTGGGTGAGTGTTCTTATGTTCCACATACGAAATTCCTCTTCTGTCATATTGGTTGCCTGATTTTGGTTTGTGTCTGTTTCTAGGGGGCTGGTGCTCTTCTTGGGGGTGTGTTTTCCGTTTGGTTCTTCATATTTTCTGAGTTCTTTCGCTGATTTCTTCCCATGTCGATCATTTGTTGTTTCTTTCCTTAAGTTATTGTTTTGGTATTCACACATCTTGTTTAATTTTTGAGGCGTTAGGTGGTGTCTGTGGGTGAAATTGGACAACTCCCTGTATATTGAGTCATTGTGTGCCATGGAAAGGCTATGCAAGATACCGTCCCTGTCAGTAGGTGGCGTTTGCTTGGAGGAACAGGCTATACTGTTGATTTTGTGTGCTGTTAACAGCTCTTGTTCTGGGCGGAGCTGGGTTGGGTAAGCCTTCCCTCAGGCCCTTAGCAGGGGTCAAAGTTCTGTTCTCTGCTTCCAGGGAAAGCTGTCAGGGCGGGACTGGAATGGTCCCGCTCAGCCAGAAAGTCTGTGTGTTGGGGGTGGGGCTGTCTGAGACCCGCATTCTGGAGCGGGCCTCGCTTCTTTCCACCCTCCCGAACTCCGCAGCCACTCCTGGGCCTCTGCCAGCAGGCCAGACCACAAGCCACCAGGCCTCCCTGGACTGTGATGCCAGCGGGGATGTTCCCTGCACAGGAACACCACCTGGGTTGGGCGCCCGGCCTCCTCCTGGGAGGAGGGTTGCTCTCTAGGACGCCGATCCGACCCTGGAGGCACACACACCTCAGTAGGCTGTTCACGTATAACCCTTCTGTGCCCCGGGCAATGCTAGCCCTCAGTGCAGGTGATCTGGCCTGCAGGTACGACCTCTGGGTCCCAGAGTTCAAACTGTATCCCCACCAGGGAGAGGATTTCTGTTCCCAATTCACCCACAGAGAGCCCCAGCTCGGTCTATGTCTCTCAGTCTCTGAGTCGGCACCGTTCTCCTGGGAACACGGTGCCAGCTGCATCTGGGAGGGCGGGCAGGTAGGGAGCTCACAGTTTGAGTTCCCCTAAGTCAGGTTAGGGTCCCAAACGGGAAGGTCCAGTTCCCTGGAGGTGCCTCCGGCTAGTGACTGTATTGTCTCTCTGGGCAGGCGCGGGTAGGGTCGGCGGAGGGGAGGAGGAGGCAAAATTGCGCCTGCCGCGTGGCTGGGGTGTGTGCACATGGAGGTGCCCAGAGGAAGTTGGGAACCTGGTGCCATGTCTGCTACAGGCTCATTGTCGGCAGGCGGCGGCCGTCTCTGGGCTGGTGTCCGCAGGTCTCTCCACCTGCTGGGGAGCCCACCAGCAGTCCCGAGTGCAGGGGAGGGGAAACAGCAATCCACCTACCCTTGCTGCTGGTCTCCGGGCTGCTCCGGTGGTCTCAGCCTCCAATTCTCCTCCACAGCCTCCTCCCATGGAGTCTCCCGGGGTCTCAGAACCCCTCCTTCCGGCCCTTGTCCGCTGTATGCTCGTCTTCTTGCTTCTTTCCTCTAATTTCTGCTAGAATCTGTCTTTACTGCAGAGACACTCTGTTTGGTGGTGTTATTCGTCCGCCATCTTCTGATTTCTCTATAATTTCTATTTTCTTGAATTTTTCGAGATCTGATTTGCAGCCTAGGATGTGATCAACTTTGGAGAAGGATCCACTGGCTGCTGAGAAGAATGTAAATTCAACTTTATTTGGTTGGAATGTTCTATATAGATCCTTCAGACCTTTTTGATATAGGGCTTTGTTCAGGTCCATTATTTCTTTGCGTATTTTCCCTTTGGAAGATCTATCCAGATCATTCAGTGGAATCTTGAAGTTCTCTGCAACTATGAAAGTGTTGTGTAACATGGTGTTTAGATTAGACAAGGTTTGCTTTATGTAATTGTGTGCTCCTGCATTGGGTGCTTAAATATTAAAAATTATTAAATTTTCTTGTTTGATCTTCCTTTTCACCATTATATAATGTCCATCTTTATCCTTTTTTTACTTTTGATATTATAAAGCTTATGTTATCTGCAAATAGTATAGCCACCCCAGCTTTCTTTTGACTTCCATTTGACTGGATGATATATTTCCATCTCTTGACCTTCAGCTGGAAGGCATCTTTGTTGGTTAGATGCATTTCCTGTGGAAAGAAGATACTAGGCTTGTGGATTTTCATCAACTCTTCCAGTTTATTTCTCTTCAGAGGACACTTAAAGCATTTTATATTTATAGAGAGGATAGAAATTGGAGGTAGATTTCCATTCATATTGTTGGGTGAAGTCTTGTTGCTTTGTCTTACTCCTTGAGCCATCATGTATTTCGAGATCTAAACTTTAATTCTTTGAATATTTTGCTTTCATGAGTGTCTATTGCCCTGTTTGGTTAGAAATGTGGGTCTGAGAACGTCCTGTAGGGCTGGCCAGTACTTTGCAAATTCCTTCAGTGGTTGCTTGTCTGAGAAGGATTTTATTTCTCCCTCATAGTTGAAACTTATTTTTTCCAGATAAAGAATTCTAGGTTGTGCTTTGTTCTGTTTTAGAAGATTAGGGATAGGCACCCAATCCCTCCTGGCTTGTAAGGTTTCAGATGAGCAATCTCGTGTTAGAATGATAGGTTTTCCTTTATAGGTAAATTGTTGTTTTCGCCTCGCTGCATGGAAGATTGCTTCTTTCATGTTTACTTTGATCAGCCTAATGACCATGTGATTAGGGGATTGCCTTTTTATGTTGAGTCTCCCGGGAGTTCTTTGTGCTTTTTGTATTTGGATATCAAGATTTCTGGCCAGGCATAGCACATTTTCTTCCAGTATTCCATGAAATAATTTTTCAGCCCCTGTCATTGTTCCTCTTCCCCTTCTGGAATCCTGTTCACACTGAAATTTGGCTTTTTTACATAATCCCACACTTCTTGGAAGCTTTAGTCTTGTCTCTTGTTTCTGTGTTCCCTTTTTTCCTCTGATTTGTTTAGCACATAGCCATAATCTTTGAGTTCTGAGATTATTTCCCCTGTATGGTCCATCCTGTTCTTGGTGCTTTCCACTGTATTATGGAGATCCTTGATTATTTCCTTCATTGCCAAAATTTCTGATTTGTTTTTCTGCATAATTTTAATTTCTTTGTAGAATTTTTTATTCATTTTCTCAATTGTTCTGTGTTTCTCTGTGTTGGGATTCTATTTTCTTTTCAATTCCATTGAGTTTTCTAACAATCCATATTCAGAATTCTTCCTCTGTCAGTTTAATCATATCATGTAAGTTGGTGTCCGTTGATGGAGGTCGAGTATTTTCCTTTGAGGTGACTTTTTCTCTCTGCTCCTTCATGTTTCCTGTGATCTACCATTGGTTTTTTCTCATCTGGGTGTTTTGTCAAGGATCAGAGGTGTTGGGACTTGGTTTGAGCCAAACTCTAGAATTCCAAAGGAATGATCTTTGGCAGGGCTGGGAATATGTGCTCTGCTCCTGTATCATCTTAGATGAGTTTGAGTCTGCTGGGTTATCTTTTATCTAATGTCTTCACCTTCTGTGTACAGAGATTAATGTTTTTAGGCCCCTTGCTTAGATACTCAGGATTTAGATCACTTTTATGAGAGCAATTTTGCTCTCAACCCCTAGGTTCAAGTGGGAGGCTCTATAATAAGCTCTGGGATTACTCTCTCTTTTGTTACCTGAGGCTTCTGAGAGTCCCAAACCAGAATGTGACCTGCCACATCGCTTAGCCCCTGCCAGGATGAGGTCTGCCCCTTCCGCACAAAATCACAGTGATCTGGTTTCCGCCAAGGGTCTTCTTCAACCCCAGCAGACCTCAGCCCAGACAGCAAATTCCCTCACCCCTCTGCAATTCCCAGGAATGGGGTTTACCCTTTGGCTGGAGGCACTGACTATCAGGCCACAGTAAAGAGGTAAAGAGGGGATTTACCTTGATAGGCTGTCCTGATAAGCTGTGAGAGCTGCCTTTCCGTGGTCAGCACCAGCAGTGAGGCAGAACCAATGTGGAGGTGACAGTCTTGCAACCTGGGTTTTGGGTTAAACAGCCTCTTTATCAATTCTTCCCATAGGCAAAGTCAGATCCTTTGGCGTGAAGCACCCAGACACAAATCATAGGAGTGTGTGGGTGATGATGTCTCTCCAGGTTATATCTGGAAAAGCAGCCTCCTTCACAACTCTGCCTTGCCAAGACAGGCTATTCTCTCTGGACACAGAGCACAGGCGGCTTGTGCAGTGACAGACCATCTAAGATCAATCTGGTGGGGCAGCCACATGAACTGCAACTCTGCGCCTTCTGCCCCTTTAAACACAGAATTTCAGACAAGTGGCAGGAATGGGAACAGCCTCTTCCTCAGTTCCACCCAGAGGTGGACTTAGACCCTTTCGTGCGAAGCACCCAGTCCCAAGTCACAGGAGGGTGTAGGTGATTATGTCTCCACAAGTTATATCTGGAATAGCAGCATCCTTCACAACTCCACCTTGCCAAGATGGGCTCTGTTTTCCGGACACACAGCGCAGCCAGCTTGTGCAATGAGAGACCACCCAAGATCAATCTGGCAGGTCAGCCACGCCAACAGCCACTCTGCACCTTCTGCCCCTTTAAACACAGAGTTCAAGTCAACCTGCAGGAATGGGAAGACCGGGGGCAGTGTTGGAGGAGCAGAGGGACTTCCTCCAGCTTGCAGAGTCCCCACGGTTCAAGGAATCAAGTTTTGTACTTGCTGTCCACCAAGCGCCAGCCAAAACTTGAACTATATATAAGGTCAAAGCCTCCCTTCGGGCTTCTGCCCCTTTAAACACAGAGTTCAAGTCAACCTGCAGGAATGGGAAGACCGGGGGCGGTGTTGGAGGAGCAGAGGGACTTCCCCCAGCTTGCAGAGTCCCCACGGTTCCAGGAACCAAGTTTTGCACTCGCTGTCCACCCAGCTCCAGCCAAAACCTCAACTATGTATAAGATCAAAGCCTCCTTTTGGGTACACTCCCCTCAACCTTGTCCTGGAAGCATGTGTAGTGAGAAGCCAGACTGGACTCTCCTGCTGAGTAGGGGAGCAACTGCTGTGTTCAGACCCTCCCCCACCTGAAATTGCCTCAGCTGAGCACTAAGGAGAGTTCAAAGTGTTCCCTGCTCCAGTCACCTCTCCACACAGCTTTTCCTGGCGCTACCACTTCCCACCAACTTCAGGCATTTCCCAGCCTGCGGGGGTATGGAACTCGGTAGGGGGGCATCTCCCAGTGCAAGGTAGAGCTGATGCCACAGTTGGCCAGCAGCCAGTCAATCCACGCCTCACTCCCTCCCTGTTGTATATTTCTGATTCCCTGGATTTTGCAGAAGATTATCCAATTCACCTTTGATTTCAGCTACAGTCTTTCTTTTCCCGCCATTTCCCAGTGATAGTCTGTAGGCTTGTGAAGCTGGTCTGTGGAAGTGCAGTTCGCTTGCATGTGGTTATCTACTTTCTTCACTTTTCATTCTGGGAGCAGAGAGCCAGGAGGACACCCCTACTCCACCACTTTTAACAATCAGAAATTGAAATATTATGAAAAGAAAATCAAACAGAAATACTGGAAATGAAGGAGGCATTCAAGGACCTTTAAAACACAGCGTAAAGCCTTAAAAATAGAATATATCATGCAGAAGAGAGAATCTCAGAGATTATAGATAATGCCTATGTGCTAAACAAATCAGATAAAGAAAAAGAACACAGAAGCAAGAGACAAGAACAGAACATACAAGAAATCTGGGATTATGTAAAGAAATCAAATATAATAATTATAGGCATCCTAGAGAGAGTAGAAGAAAACACACAAGGGCTGGAAAATCTATTTCTTGGAATACTGGAGGAAAATATGCCTGGCCTGGCCATAAACCTAGATATCCAGATAAGAGAAGCACACAGAACTCCTGGCAGACTCAATGTGAAGAGGCAAACACCATGTCACATAATTATCAGACTGGAAAAAGTAAACAGGAAATCCTTCACACAGTAAGATGAAAACAACAGACAACCAATCAGACTAAGTGCAGACTTCTCAAATGTAACCCTACAAACCAGAAGGGACTGGGGACCCATCCTCAATCTTCTTAAACAGAACAATGTCCAACCTAGAATTCTTTATCTGGAAAAACTGAGCTCCATCTATGAGAGAGAAATAAAGACTGTCCTAGACAATCACTGATGGAATTTGCGAAGACCAGACCTCCTCTTCAGGAAGTACTCAGACCTGCATTATACACTTAACAGTGCAATAGGCACCCACCAAATTAAAAACACTGAAGAGTTAAATTCCAAAACCCAGATTTCACAATGGCTCGAGAGGTAAAACAAAACAATAAGAACTCACCCAATACTATGAACAGAAATCTACTCCAAATATCAATCCTCTCAATAATGTGAATGGCTTGAATTGTCCTTTGAAGAGACATAGACTGGCTAAGTGGATAAAAAATTATAAGCCAAGTATCTTCTGTCTCCAGGAAATGCATCCAACCCAAAGGATACTTTCAGACTCAACGTCAAGGGTTGGAAAATAAACTTTCAGGCAAATGAAAACCAAAAGATAGTGGCAGTAGTGATTCTGATTTCAAACAGTATAAATTTTGAAATAGCAAAAGTGAAGAAAAACAAAGATGGTTGCTATATAATGTTGAAAGGAATAATCCAACAAGAAGACTTAACAATTCTTAATATCAATGTACTCAACACAGGAGCACCCAGATATATAAAGCAAACCCTGTATGAACTAGATAGCATGATAAACACTAATGCCATAGTAGTGGGCGACTTCAACACCCCACAGTCTGAAATGGACAAATCCTCCAAACAAAAAATAAGCAAAGAAATAATGGACTTAAACAAAGCCCTAGAACAAATGGGTCTAACGCACATCTACAGAACATTCCACCCACATAAAGGCTGATATACATTCTTCTCATTAGCTCTTAGAATTTCTCTGAAATTGACCACATCCTAGGCCACAAATAAGACCTCAACAAATTAAAAATAAATTGAAATTGTGCCATGTATCTTCTCAGATCATAGTATTATAAAACTAGAGATCAATTCCAACATAAATGCTCACTGCTTAACAAAGTCATGGAAATTAAACAATCTATTGCTGAATGACTGCTGAGTGAAGGAAGAGATTCATATGGAGATAAAAATCCTTTAAATTAAATAATAACAGGAACACAAGCTATCAAAACATGTGGGATACAGCAGAAGCATTCTTGAGAGGAAAACCAATGGTATTAAATGCTCACAACCAAAAGACAGAAAGCTCATAAATCAAAAAACTAATAAACCATCTAAAGGAACTGGAAACGGAAGAGCAATTTAATCACAAACCTAGCAGAAGAAAGGAAATAACTAAGATCAGAGCAGAACTAAAGGAAATTGAGAACAAAAGGACTATACAGAAGATTAACAAATCCAAAAGCTGGTTTTTCAAAAAGATAAAATTGATAGACCTCTTACTAGCTTGACAAGAACTGGAAAGGAAAGGACTTAAATAAGCTCCATCAGAAATGAAAAAGTAGAGGTCACTACAGCAGACATCATGGAAATACAAAACATTATTTTTGAATACTATAAAAGTCTACATGCCCCAAAGCCACAAAATGTGGAGGAAATGGACAAATTCTTAGAAACACACAGTCTCTCCCAACTCAATCAGGAGGAAATAGAACTCCTGAACAGACCAATATTAAGCATAAAAATTAGAGCAGCAATAAAAATCTTCCAAAAAAAAAATGTCACAGAGCAGATCTGAATTTTACCAAATATACAAAGAACTTATACCTATACTGCAGAAATTATTCCAAAATATTGAGAAGGATTGTGTCCTACCCAAATTATTCTATGAAACCAATATCACCTTGATACCAAAGCCAGGAAATCATGTAACAAATAAATAAAACTACGGGTCCATATCCCCCATGAATATAGATGCAAAAATCCTCAACAACATTTTAGCAAACCAAATCCAAAAGCACTTAAAAAAGATAATTCACCATGACCAGGTGGGCTTTATTCCAGAGATGCAAGGCTGGATCAACCTACACAAACCTATTAATGTAATTCACCATATAAATAAAAGCAAGAACAAAGACCATATGATTCTTCCAATAGATGCAGAAAAGGCATTTGATAAAATCCAGCACACATTTATGATTTAAAACCCTTAAGAAAATAGGCATAGATGTGACATTTCTTAAAATTATTAAGGCCATTTATGATAAACCAATAGCCAATATCATATTGAATGGGGAAAAACTGAAAGCATTTCTGCTTAGAACTGGAACAAGAGAAGGTTGCCCACTAAATCCACTTAGATTCAACACAGTGCTGGAAGTTCTTGCAGAGCAATCAGACAGGAGAAGGGAAATAAGTGTGTCTGAATGGAAGCAGAAGAGGTCAAACTCTCACTCCTTGCTGATGATATGCTATTATACTTAGAAAATCCCAAGGATTAAGCCAAGAGACTCCTGGAATAGATAAATGAATTCAGTAAAGTCTCAGGATACAAAGTTAACACACACAAATCAGTGGCATTCATATACGCCAATAATAGTCAAGCCAAAAATCAAATCAAAGATGCAACACCTTTCATAATAGCATCAAAGAAAATTAAATATTTAGGAATGTATTTAACGAAGGAGGTGAGAGATATTTATAGGGACAACTATGAAACACTGAGAAAAGGAATTGTAGATGATGTGCACAGATGGAAATCCCTACCATGCTCATGGATTGGTAAAATCAATATTGTTAAAATGTCCATTCTACTTAAAGTGATCTACAGAATTAATGCAATCCATATCAAAATTCAACCACCATTGTTTCCAAATTTAGAAAAAATGACTCTACACTTTGTCTGGAACCAGAGAAGATCTCATATGGACAAAGCAATCTTAAGCAAAAAGAACAACAAATTGGAAGGCATCAATCTCCCAGACTTCAATCCTTACTACAAGGGTATAGTAACCAAAACACCATTGCACTGGCACAAAAACAGAGATATAAACCTTTGGAATAGGATGGAGATCCCAGATATAAAACCATCCTCATATTGTCATATAATCTTTGACAAAGCAGAGAAAAGTATACATTGGGGAAAATAATCTCTATTCAATGAGTGGTACTGGGAAAACTGGATATCCACATGCAGAAGATTGAAACTGGATCCCCACCTCTCACGTCTCACAAAAATCAACACATGTTGGATAACAGACTTAAACCTTAGATGTGAAACCTTAAGAATTCTGGAAGAAAATGTTGGGAAGCCTATTTTAAACATCAGCCTACATAAAGAATTTATGGGGAAAATCCGCAAAGCAATCACAGCAGCAACAACAACAACAAAAAAAATGTGACCTGATCAAAGTAAAAAGCTTCTACACAGCCAAGAAAACTGTCCTTAGAGTGAATAGACAACCTACAGAATGGGAGAAAATATTTGCTTTCCACACATCCAATAAAGGGCTGAGAACAAAAATCTATAGAGAACTTAAGAAAATCAACAAGAAAAAAAATCAAACAACCTTATCAAAAAATGGGCAAAGGACATGAACAGAAACTTTGCAAAAGAAGACACCCTAAGGGCCAGCTAACATATGAAAAAGTGCTCAACATCTCTAATTATTAGGGAAATGCAAATCAAAACTACAATGATATATCACCTAACTCCAGTGAGAATGGCCTCTATCAGAAAGTCCCAAAATAACAAATGCTGGCTTGGGTGCAGAGAGATTGGAACAGTCTATCTTCTTTTGAAAAGTTTCTCTTCATATCTTTTATCCACTTTTTGATAGGGTTGTTTGATTTTTTTCTTGCTGATTTTCCTGAGTTCTATATAGATTCTTGTTATCAGCCATATAATGTTTGTATAACATGTGATTATTTTCTCCCATTCTGTAGGTTGTCTGTTTTGTCTCATGATACATGGCTTGGATGTGCAGAAGCTTTTTAATTTGATCAGGCCCCATTTATTTATTATTATTGTTGTTGTGATTGCCTTTGGCATCTTCTTCATAAATTCTTAGTGCAGGCTGATGTCCATAAGAATTTTTGCCACGTTTTCTTCTAGCATTCTTATAGTTTCATGCCTTAGGTTTAAGTATGTCCTCCAGCATGAGTTGATTTTTGTGAGAGATGAAAGTTGTGGATCCTGTTTCAGTCTTCTACACTTGTCTATCCAGTTTTCCCAGCACCATTTATTAAATAAGGATTCTTTTCCCCAGTGGATGTTTTTGTCTGCTTTGTCAAAGATTAGATGGCTATATGAAGGTGGTTTTATATCCGGGTTATCAGTTCTGTTCCATTGGTCTGTGTCTATATTCTTGTGCCAGTACCATGATGTTTTAGTGACCACAGCCTTGTAGTATAGCTTGAAGTCTGGTAAGTTGATGGCTCCCAAATTGTTCTTTTTGCTTATGATTCCTTTTGCTTATATGGGGTATTCTCTGGTTTCATACAAAGCATTGAATTATTTTTTTCTAGATCTGTGAAAAATGATGTTCATATTTAAATAGGAATTGCATTGAATCATTGATCACTTTGGGTATAATAGATATTTTAACAATGTTGATTCTGCCGATCCATGAACATGGTATGGTTTTCCCCCTGTTTATGTCTTCTGCTATTTCCTTCCTCAGTGTTTTGTAGTTTTCCCTATAGAGGTCTTTTACCTCCTAAATAAAATATATTTCTAGGTATTTTATTTTCTTTGTAGCTATTGTGAAGTGTATTGAGTCATTGATTTAGTTCTCAGATTGACTGTTATTGGTGTATAGGAATGTTACTGATTTCTGTACATTGATTTTGTAATCTGAGACTTTGCTGGATTTGTTTATCAATTCCAGTTGTTCTCATGGCAGAATCTTTGGGGTTTTCTAGATATAAGTCATATCATCAGCAAAGAGCAATAGTTTGACCTCTTCTTCCAGAATTTGGATGCCTTCGATTTACATTGCTTGTCTCATTGCTCTGTCTAGGCCTTCCAGAACTATATTGAATAGAAACAGTGATAGTTCACCATTTCTTATGGCTGAGTAGTAATTCATGGTATATATATGCCCCATCTCATTAATCCTCTCATGTATCGATGGGCACTTGGGTTGTTTCTACATCTTTGTAATTGTGGATTGTGCTGCCATAAACATTTGAGTACAGATGTCTTTTTTATAGAATGTCTTTTGTTCCTTTGTGTAAATACATAGTAGTGGGATTGCTGAATCAAATAGTAGTTCCATTTTTAGCTCATTGAGGCATTTACATACTACTTTCCATAGCAGTTGTACTAGTTTGCAGTCCCACCAACAGTGAATGAGTGTTCCTGTCTCTCCACATCTCACCAACATTTGTTATTTTGGGCCTTTTAAAAAATTTTTGTTTTATTTTTTTATTATTATTTTTTATTTCAGTGTATTATGGGGGTACAAGTGTTAAGGTTACCTATATTGCCCATGACCCCATCCTCCCTCGAGTCAGAGCCTCAATCGTGACCATTCCCCAAACATTGCACATCTCACTCATTGTGTTTGTATATACCCATCTCCTCCTCCCCCCTCCCACCTGCCAGACACCCGATAAATGTTATTCCTATATGTCCACTGAGGTGTTGATCCGTTAATACCAATTTGTTGGTGAGTACATGTGATGCTTGTTTTTCCATTCTTGAGATACTTCACTTAGTAGAATGGGTTCCAGCTCTATGCAGGAAAATACAAGAGGTGATATATCACCATTGTTTCTTAAAGCTGAGTAGTACTCCATGGTATACATATACCACATTTTATTAATCCACTCATGAATTGATGGGCACTTGGGTTGTTTCCACAACCTTGCAATTGTGAATTGTGCTGCTATAAACATTCAAGTGCAGGTGTCTTTTTCATAAAGTGACTTTTGATCTTTTGGGTAGATGCCCAGTAGTGGAATTACTGGATCAAACGGTAGATCTACTTGTATCGCTTGAACGTATCTTCATATTGCTTTCCACAGAGGTTGAACTAGTTTGCAGTCCCACCAGCAGTGTAGGAGTGTTCCTATCTCTCCCATCCATGCCAACATTTATTGTTTTGGGACTTTTTAATAAAGGCCATTCTCACTGGAGTTAAGTGATATCTTATTGTGGTTTTGATTTGCATTTCCCTGATGATTAGGGATGTTAAGCATTTTTTCATAGGTTTTTTGGTCATTATTCTGTCTTCTTTTGAGAAGTTTCTGTTCATGTTTTTTGCCCATTTTTGATAGGATTGTTTGATTTTTCCTTGCTGATTTTTCTGAGTTCCAAACAGATGCTAGTTATGAGCCCTTTATCGGATATGTAGCTTGCAAAAATTTTCTCCCATTCTGTGGGTTGTCTGTTTGCTCTCTTGACAGTTTCTTTGGCTGTGTAGAAGCTTTTTAATTTGATCAGGTTCCATTTATTTATTTTTGTTGATGCTGTGATTGCCTTTGGAGTCTTCTTCATAAACTCTTTGCCTAGACCAATATCTAGAAGAGTATTTCCAACGTTTTCCTCTAGAATTCTAATAGTTTCACACCTAAAGTCGGGACTTTTTGATGAAAGCTATCATCACTGGAGTTAAGTGATATCTCATTGTGGTTTTGATTTACATTTCCCTGATGATTAGAGATGTTGAGAATTTATTCATGTTTGTTGATCATTAGTCTATCTTCTATTGAAAAGTTTCTGTTCATGTTCTTTTCCTGCTTTTTAATGGGGTCAACCCCATTAAGACCTCATTCTTATCCCCAGACTTGAAAGTTAATGTGATTGTTTCTTGGAAATGTCTTTTGTTGGGTCCAATATATGCCACTGCTCCAATCCGCCAGAAGAGGGCACCAACTGTCTTTCTAACCTTCTAGTTTGGGTGGACGGGGAGAGTTATAGATGTTTGGAACAGGATCTAGTAAAGAATATTTACCAGCACTCCCTGCTTTCGAAAAAGCCAGTATGTGAAAAAACTACCTGTATAAATTGAATGATTTAGGAGGTGATTACTGGCACAACAATGGGGTTATTGACAAAACAAAATGGGTCACTGCAAGTTGCTCTGAGCAGCAGGAACTTTTAAAGCTCAAGTGTGAGTTAATTTTTTAAACTATAATGTATTGGGCATGCTGGTAAAATGCATGAAATTAACAAAGAATAGATTTTTATCCATTTTGGGAACATGCTATTATACAAAGTACACATGTGTAATGGAATTCTTCCTTTATATGATTATAATTTACATTTTCTTGCAATTGCATTCATTCATAAATATCTAGTAAGCACCTCCTGTGTGGTTGTGTTAGGTGTTATGGGTGCAGGCCTGGAGCCAGTCTGCCTGGGTTCAAATTACAGCTCTACCATTTAACTAGCTTGTAATTTGGGGCAATTGACTTAATCTTTTTGTGCCTTAGCTTCCTCATCTAATAACAAAGATAAGAATAGCACCTCTTTAAAGGGCTATTGTGAGAATGAAATGAGTTAATGCATGTAATAAGCATACTGTGTTCTACACACTGTACTAGACCCTAAGAGTGCAGAAATTAACAAGGCAAGTCCTCTATCTACAGCACTCCTGGGTACTTTGCTAGTCACTGGGGTCAGTCGGGGAGATACCAAGATAAACGTTTTTATCCCAAGAAGATTACCTGTATAGTAAACATTTCCCACAGCCATGACATTTCCTCTGATTACTGTTCTGAGTCCTGAAAAAATGGGCATATTTCCTAGATAAATCGCGTTTTAAGAAACATTTTCCACAACACAAAAGGATATGTTGTATTTTACAAAAATATCTATTAATTTGTCACTGGGCTACAACTTTTTACATATTATATTTTGTTTAATCATCATATCAGCTCTATGAACTTAGGTATTATTATTCTCATTTACAGGTAAGAAAATTGAAGATCAGAATAGGTAGCTTTCCCAAGGTTGCACAGATCTCAAATGGTAGAATTCATGAGGAATCCTCTCCTTATACATTTTAGGTTGCTATATAATTGACAGTGAGCATTTGGGCCCTTTATATGACACAGTTCCCCTATAAAATAATCTCACAGAGGTTCCTGAACATGATACTAAATTATAAGCTCTGTGAATTCAAGGATCATGCTTATCTTATACATTGTTGTAGATGCTTAATAAATATTTGTTGAACAAATTATTGCAATAGGAGATTATCATTCTTGCAGAAATCTAGGCTGATGGGCAGACTCTTGTTGAAGATGTTGTAATGTGTCCTCAGAGAAAGCTCACCTGAGTTTTGAGCACATTCCTCACTGCTTTCAACCCTTCTTAGGAACACAATCAGTATTGCCTTTATTAAGTTCTTGTGACTCTCTGCATACCTGAAGATTTTAGAAGCCCCAGGGAAAGAAACTTCCCCCTTTGCCATACACAGATAGCAAGGATCACTGCTCCCAGCACTTGGAAATAGGCATTGCACCAGCTTCCCTTGCCTGAAGACCAGAGTGGCTCTAACCCAAATACAGTTGGTTCAGGTCTAGAGTTGGATAGAGCCAAATAAGCCTTGGGTCCTGAACCCAGCACTAAAACACAGTTATTAAGCCTCAAAGGTGTGCCAAGCATTTTGTTAGGCATATAATAGTGAAATTCAATAGTCACAATAGTGACTTGTAGCTGAAACAAATTCAGCTACAAGTCACTCATACTAATGATCTACTGTGTACTAGATCCTTTGTACATATGTTATTTCGTTAATTACAACTGCGAAGTAGGCACTGTATTTGTATTCCTGTTTTACAGAAAGAGGAACTGAAGTTCAAACTGTTAAATAAATTAACCTGAATCAAGCAGTTATAATGGCTGTTAAATAAATTAACCTGAATCAAGCAGTTATAATTATAATTTGCAAGTGCCCTACTTATAAGGCTTCTAGCTTTCACTGTGCTTTGGCCTCACTAGCCTTCTGTTTTTCTTTCAGTTTTTCCAACAAACTACAATACATTTTGCCTGAAGATCTTTACATACTCTGCCTCCCTCTACCCAGAATATTCACTCCCCTACCCTTTACCAGAGTACTCCAACTCAGCCTTCATATATCAGCTCAAACGTCACTTCCTTGAGTTCCTAGTTAAGTTCTAAAGAGCATTTGAGAAAGATTTGTAACAAGATTGACTCTTGAATTGGGTCCTCAATTATGTCTAGAATTTTGATAGTTGGAGAAAAGAAAGTATGCCATTACAGGATTAGTTCAGAATTTTTCAAATATTGCCCTGAAAATGATAAGAAGTATTTGAAAAGCAGTATCATCCCTACCATGGAACCCTTAGAGAGAATTAGGCAGCAGTTTTACGGCACAGCAGTTGTAAGAAACAAATTCAGCTACAAGTCACTCATACTAATGATCTACTGTGTACTAGATCCTTTGTACATATGTTATTTTGTTAATTACAACTGCGAAGTAGGCACTGTATTTGTATTCCTGTTTTACAGAAAGAGGAACTGAAGTTCAAACTGTTAAATAAATTAACCTGAATCAAGCAGTTATAATTAAAGGCATATTGGCTCTCAGTTATCATAACTCTGAGTCCTGTGCTTTTGTAGTACGTTTGAGGAGTCTGTACTTGTCTTCTATAGTACTCTCCAGGCTTGGCTTCCCATGCTGGAACTTCAGAATTTGGTTTTCAGTGTGGGAATAGAAAAACTTCTATCCAAACAGTCCCTATAAAAGTTCCTCATGGTGTCTCTGGGATCCTTGCACTGGAGGGAGTGTCCAAGTAGAGTATCTCTGGGAACAGCAACCTAGAAAGATAACCTTATAAATTTTAGCATAAGGGTACAGAATTTTAACTCTCATCATTGCTTATAAATCATAATCACTCCCAGAGCAACTAAAAGTGTATGTTTTCTTTTTGCCAAGCAAGCAAGCCACAAGTAAACATGATATTCTCTAAAGATCCTTTCAGCTGAAGGACCTCAGGAAATTTCACCCCAAAATATGACTCCTTGGTATAAGGAATATTTTGAATTACAGGCCCTTTGAGATCAAAGACCATTGGAAGGGGCTTTTCCTCTGTCTGCATAAACTGGACTCACAGATCAAAAGAACAATTGACTTCCCTTCCCCTCTCTGTTATCTCAGTATATTGCAGAAAAAAAGATCAAAAATGCAACCAGGCCGGGCGTGGTGGCTCACGCCTGTAATCCTAGCTCTCTGGGAGGCCGAGGCGGGCGGATTGCTCAAGGTCAGGAGTTCAAAACCAGCCTGAGCAAGAGCGAGACCCCGTCTCTACTATAAATAGAAAGAAATTAATTGGCCAACTGATATATATATATATAAAAAAATTAGCCGGGCATGGTGGCGCATGCCTGTAGTCCCAGCTACTCGGGAGGCTGAGGCAGAAGGATCGCTCGAGCCCAGGAGATTGAGGTTGCTGTGAGCTAGGCTGACGCCATGGCACTCACTCTAGCCTGGACAGCAAAGCGAGACTCTGTCTCAAAAAAAAAAAAAAAATGCAACCAGACATGGCCCAAATAATTTAAAATATAATACCTGTTTTTCAGGATAATTTAATTTGCTAAGAGAATCATTTATATCTGGTTATGCATGCATTCATCCTCCCTAACAACCATTTATTGCTCTTAAACAGAATTACCCATACTGCTCATCTTCCCCGCCCCTCTAAAAAACACATATAAAAATATCTGGATGCCAGTGGACATTGAGTAATTACTCTGTGATTCTCCCCATATGCATGGTCAATAAACAGTTCTCTTATTAAACTTCTTTAATTATGAGTTGATCTTTCAGTGAATTTTCAGGGGAAAGGGGAAGATTCCTCTCACTCTCAGACTACCTTCTCATGGACAGCATTATCTGGTGTAGCCATTGGAGTTTTTGATCTTGTCTAGATAATCACATCATCAGTAAAACATAGACCATATTCCTATTCTCTGGCCTTGCTCTATGGTCCCAGTAGCCATTTATACATTTTTAAAATTTTATACTTAATGCGAATTAGTAGGCAACTGACTTCTTGTGTTAGATATGGGAAAGCTGTTCTTTCCCTGAAAGTCCTACAAAGACTAGCTACATAGGTATCATTCCATTTTCTCTTCTTTTCTTTCTTTTATTATTTTTTGATTCTCATTGACAGAGTATGTATTTATTAAACTGTTTCTATTGGATGTTGGCTTCCTATGGGTCAGACATGTCTGAATAACAATGGAGCCAGGGCCAAAGCAACTCAATATAGGGAAGACATTCTGAACACATGAGAAGAGGAAAGGGAGATTAAGAATGGATTTTTCCAGCACTCAGCAGCTATTCTTCTGCTCTGCAGGTCTAAAGGCCTGTCTTTTTCTCAAAAGCCAGTGTAGAGTTTGGTATTTAAAAGTAAAATACCTAAAGCTTGGACTTACGCCAAGCACTTGAGACCAACAAAGGGGAGTATAAGGATTTTTAAAAGTATAGTCAGTTTCTCTCTCTAAACATCCTTGACACTGTCCTACTGAGTCAGACAAGGCCAGAAATGCCTCTGTCTCACTTGTCACTTCTGATATTTGGAAGAAATTAGACAGGTTGAGATTTCTCTTACACTGTCAATCCATAAGAAGTGTTCTCTTCCCCTACTACTGTGGAAAGACCAGAGCTTAAAGTTACCATGGACCCAGAAGCCAGAGTCTGGGACATGGCCACCAGGTATCATGAGGTTCGGAAGCACAAAGTCCTGATCTCAGCTTTTCTAACTTGGGCCTAAACTTAACTGCTCCATTTGGGCCATGAGGAAAGCCCAACTACATCTTTCACATTGAAACTGAAAGTTGAAGAAAAAAATCTGTGAATAACTGAATTAGCCACAGATAAATTGATTGCCTAAACTTGGAGATAATTCAAAGCTTCATCCAAATCTCTAAGCAGATCGCCAATCTTTTGGATTCTCAAGAAAATCTAATGAACGTTTTATTGTGTTTTTCTTTTTGCCTTTTGTCAAGATAAATAAAAGCTGATGAAAACCTCAGGTAGAGGCCTGGGGGCAAAAGGAGAACAGGGCAGTATAATACTTAGCTCCAACCTGAGAAGGGTAAAAATGAGAAAATTGCTGAGAACTTTACTGAGTTCTCAAAGATAGTTCTTGATCTTTCAGAGTGTCCATTCATTAGACCCTGAAGTAGGCTCCCAAACTCAGAAGACTCTTTCCTCTTTGTTAGAGATGTAAATTTTTTTTTGAGAAAAACATGTACTCATTCACACATTCATACATATATTCACTGAATGAACATATATTACTAAATAACTTCCTACATTATGTATCAATTCTTGGTGTTGAGGACACAGACAGAAACAATATTGATAATGTTCCTGTCCTTGTGGAGTTTACAATCAAGTATGGGAGATAAACAACATGTAAATAATTTTATAAATGAATAAATATTTATAATTATGTTAGAGTGCTAGGAAGGAAAATTCATAATTCATCAGGGATGAAGGTGGGATGGAAGATTCAGATGGGTCAAGGAGGGATCATTCAAGGAAGTAATATTTAAGCTGAGACATAAAAGTCAAGTAGGAGTTCACCAAGTAAAGATTTAGAGAAAGAACATTCCAGATAGAAGATATACCAATATAAAGACTTTGAGGTGTTCCCTGCTGGAGAGCTCACCCTATGCTTTCTTGTTCCCTGGGTTTTCTTCTTGGCTCACTTTCCACCTCTGCCATGCTTTGCTCTGAAGAGACACCTATCATTTCCCCCAAGTGCTCAGGCCTGTGGAGGAAGGTGGCATATTGCTTCACTTTTCCAGGCCCTAGGAACATGTCAAGGCCCAGACCAGGAGGTCCACACAGGCCTATGGCTATGATTTGTATAATTCCTGTGATTATACAATATCAACTATGGAGAAATCTCTTGTGAAAGTGGACATTCAGATAGGTCTTCCTTCTGCATGTTATGGAACAGCAGCTCCATATTTTGGCTTGGCTGCAAAACACTTTCTAGGTGTAGGAACTGATGTCATAGATGAAGGTGATACAGGAAATGGTGCTATTAAATTTTTGCAAAATATAAGTTTAAAGGAGAGAAGGGACAAGATGGCAGAGGAGAGCAACTGCCAGCCAGAGTGTCTCTGCAAGAAAGACAGATTTTAGAAGAATGTGAAAAAAAAAATCAGGCAGACAAACATAGATTGGATGAGGATCAGAAGGAAGTATGCCTGAAACTATAGGAGACTCCAAGAGGAGGAAGTTTCAGAGGAGAACTGGAAGGATAAAGCCCCCTGAGAGGCTTGGAGGCCAGTGACAAGGGCAGGTGGAGTGGTTAAATTTACCCTCCCTTGCATCTTGGACTACTGGTGGGCTCTTGAGCAGTTAGAGAGACCTGCCAACACCAGCCTAGAAATGGGTGCCAACAGTGCCCAGTGAGCCTATTGCAGACAGGGCACCAGGCTCCCAGGTCCCTTGGGGAACTTCCTGGCCTGCAGACCCAAGCCAATTGGCAGGCACCATGTTGCTCCATTCTCCACTTCCAGTGCCCTATCCATGGCTGCCAAGAAAGACAATATAGCCACCACCTGGAAACATCTGCAGGGAATGTGACCTTCCCTTTGGGGGCCCTACAGATGACTGAGGGGTACTCAGATGGTGAGCTCCCTACCTGCCAGCCCTACCAGGTGCTGCTTGCCTGGTGACTCCAGGAGAGTAGGATAAATTCCAAAGCGGAGAGACATTGATCCAGTTTGGCTACCCTGTGGGTAACTTGAGACCAGCACTCCTCTCCCTGGCAGGGGCAGAGATTAATCTCTGGGGCCCAGGGGACAGGCCTGCTTACCAGATTCTGTACATCCAGGTCTTGATCTCATTGTCTGGGGCACAGAAGGGATATTTGTGAATGAGCCTACTGAGGTGTGTGTGCCTTCAGGGGCAGATCAGCGTGGTTCAGGAGCAACCCTGCTCCCACGAGAGAGCCATGCACCCAGCCAAGGCTGCGATCCTGGGCAGGGACTCTCCTGGCTCACATCACAGACTGGGGAGATCCACTGGCTTGAAGTCCTGCCTCCTGGCAGAGGCCTGAGAGAAACAGCAGAATAGTGGAGGATGGAAAGGAGCAAGGCATGCTCCAGACTGCAGGTTTCAGACAGCCCAACCCACAAATGCAGACTTTTCAGCTGAGGGAGGCCATTTAAGCCCCTCCCTGACAGCTTTTCCCATATGCAGATAACAGACATTTGAAAACTGCTAACTGCATTTGTGGTGCTTGAGGGCAGGCTCAACAAACCCAGCACTGCCCAGACTCACTCCCCCACCTGCCCCCATTGAGGTGGATAATAAGGACACACCTGGATATCCAAGGGCCCCAGCCACCACCTGGGGCAGTAGAGCGCCTCTTCAGAGTCACAATAGCTGGTTACAGGGCCCCAAAACAACACTGCAGCCTGCTCCTCTCAGCAAGTTACACCTACTGACTGGGAGGTCATTCTGAACACACTTTAGGTGCAACTCCTGGCTCACCATAAAGGGTGTGGTCAAATATCACACACAAGCACCACCTACCAGCTCAGAGACTAAACAGGGCATGTCATTATTCAAACGAAAATCTAAAGATAAGAAGCAAGAGCTGATCAAGATGGGAAGGAATCAGCAAAAGAAATCTGAAAATATGAAGAATCAAACAGAAAGCACACCTCAAAATGGGAACACCAGCTGTATTGCAATGGACATCAACCAAATTTAGAGCACTGAAATGACAGAATAAGAATTTTAAACATGGATTGCATGAAAACTCAATGATATGCAATAAAAAATGGATAATGAACACAAAGAAACCACACACAAAAATTCCAGGACTTGGAAGAAAAATTCACTAAAGAACTAGAAATATTAAAGAAAAATCAAACCAAATTTCTCGAAATGAAGAATTTATCCAAGGAGGGAATTACAAAACACAGTGGAAAGCCTCAAGAACAGGGTAGATCAAACAGAATAAATAATCTCAGGGATTGAAGATAACACTTTTCAATTAAGTAAGTCAGTCACAGAGGTAAAACAGAGAAATAAGAGAAAAGAGTAAAGCCTACAAGAAATGTGGGATTATGTGAAGAGCCCTAACATGAGAATCATAGGCATCCCTGAGGACGAAGAAGAAAATACACAAGGGTTGGAGAAGCTATTTGAGGATATAATAGAGAAAAATTTCCCAGGCCTTGCTAATAATCTAGATATCCAGGTACAAGAAGCTCAATGGAGTCCTGGGAGATTCATTGTGAACAGGAATAAACCACAACACACAGTCATCAGACTGACCAAAATAACCACCAAAGAGGCCCTCCTACAAGCTGTAAGGTGAAAAAAGCAGGTAACATACAAAGGAAAACCCATCAGAATAACAGAAGACTTCTCAACTGAGACATTACAAGCAAGAAGAGACTGGGGTCCCATTGTCACTCTTCTCCAATGGAATATTGCCCAGCCTAGAATCCTGTATCCTGGAAAATTAAATTTGTATACAAAGGAGAAATAAGGATATTCTCAGGCAAGCAAAGACTGAGGGAATTCATCAAGATAAGACCTGCACTCCAGGAACTTCTCAAAATAGTGTTGCTCATAGATCAGCACAATAAACACTCATGAATGTAAAATCATCCAAAAGGTAAAGCTCAAAGGCCAAACACCACAATGGTTCAAGAGAGAAAACAAAGCAACAAAGTTCAACTGAAGAGGATGAACAGAAATCTGCCCCACTTATCAATTCTCTCAATAAATGTGAGTAGCTTGAACTGCTCACTAAAGAGACATAGGCTGGCCAAATGGATAAATATACATAAGCCAGTATATGCTGTCTTCAGGAAACACATCTAAGCCATAAGGATGACTTCAGACTCAGGGTGAAGATATGAAAAACAATATTTAAAGCAAATGGAAGCCAAAAGAAAGCTGGCATAGCAGTTCTGATTTGAGATAACTTAGTCTTCAAATAAATAAAAGTAATGAAAGAGAAAGAGGGTCACTATAAAATGGTGAAGAATACAATTCAAAATAAGACATAACAATTCTAAATATTTATGCACCTAACTCAGGTGCACCCAGATTCATAAAGCAAACCCTACTTGATCTAAAAAAAATGATAAACAGCAACACCATAATAGCTGGAGGATTCAAGACCCTTCTGACAGAACAGGACAGATCCTCCAAACAGAAATTAAACAAAGAAACAAAGGACTTACACAGAAATCTTGAACAAATTGGTATGACTGACATTTACATAATATTCTACTCCAAACCCTCTGAATATACCTTTTCCTCAGCAGCTCTTGGGACATTCTCTAAGATTAACCATATCCTAGGCCACAAAGCATGTCTCAACAAATTTTAAAAAATAGAAATTATACCATGGCTCTTCTCAGACCACAGTGGAATAAAATTTGAAATGAACTCCAACAGAAACTCTCATCTCTATGCAAGGTCATGGAAAATAACCAACCTTCTGCTGAACAATTATTGCATTAACTAGGAAATCAAAAGATTCTTTGACTAAATGACAAAGGAGACACAAGTTATCAAAATCTGTGGGACACATCTAAAGTAATCCTGAGAGGAAAATTTATATATATACAGGCCTACATCCAAAATACAGAAATATCACAGTTCAACAATCTAATGAATCATCTCAAAGAACTGGAAAAAGATGAGCAAAGCAATCCCAAACCCAGTAGAAGGAAAGAAATAACAAACATCAGACCAGAACTAAATGAAATTGATATAAAAAAAATATACAGAAGATTAACTAAAACATAGGTTCTTTGAAAAAATAAACAAAATTGACAAGCCACTGGCTAGATAAGGAGAAACACAAAGCAAAAAACTCTAATAAGAGAAATTACCACTGATGCCATGGAAATACAAAATATCATCTATGAATATTATAAAAACCTCTACGCACAGAATCTGCAAAATGTGGGGGAAATGAACAAATACTTAGGAACACACAGCCTCCCTAGGCTCAATCAGGAAGAAATATAATTTATGAAAAGGCCATTATCAAGTACTAAAACTGAAACAGCAATTAAACACCTTCTTAAAAAGAAAAGTCCCAGACCAGATGGTTTCACACCTGAATTTTACCAGACCTACAAAGAAGACTGGTTCCTATACTGCAGAAATTATTCCACAACATAGAGGAGGAAGGAATCCTCCTCAACACATTTTATGAAGCCAACATCATCCTGATACTAAAACCAGGAAAGGATGCAACAAAAAAAGAAAACTACAGACCAATGTCTCTTATGAATATAGATACAGAAATTCTCAACAAAACCTTAGCAAACCGAATTCAAGTGCTCATCAAAAAAATAATCCGTAATGACCAAGTTGGCTTCATCCCAGCGATGCAGAGATGGTCCTACATACAAATATCTATAAATGTAATTCACCACATAAATAGAAGCAATAACAAAGACCACATGATCCTCTTAATAGGCACAGAAAAAGCATTTGACAAAATTCAACATCCCTTTATGATAAGAATGCTTAACAAAATAGGCATAGACGGGACTTACCTAAAAATGATACAAACACTATATGACAAACCCACAGCCAACATCATACTGAATGGGTAAAAATTCAAAGCATTCATACTTAGAACTGGACCCAGACAAGATTGCCCTTAATCACCATTCCTATTCAACATAGTGCTGGAAGTCCTAGTCAGAGGAATGAGACAAGAGAAGGAAATCAAAGGCTTCCAACTGGGAGCCAAAGAGGTCAAACTACCACTCTTTGGTGACAATGTGATCTTATATCTAGAAAACACCAAAAATTCTGCCACGAGAATACTGGAATTGATAAATAAATTCAGCAAATACTCACGTTACATAATCAGTGTACAGAAATCAGTAGCATTCCTATACTCCAATAACAGTCAATCTGAGAACGAAATCAAAGACTCAATACTCTTCACAATAGCAACAAAGGAAGTAAAATACCTAGGAATACATTTAACTAAGGAGGTAAAAGACCTCTATAGGGAGAACTATGAAACACTGAGGAAGGAAATAGCACAGGACAAAAACAGGTATAAAACCATACCATGCTCATGGGTTGGCAGAATCAACATTGTTAAAATGTCTATTATGCCCAAAGTGATCGACAGATTCAATACAATCCCTATTTAAATATGAACATCATTTTTCACAGATCTAGAAAAAATAATTCAATGGTTTATATGGAACCAGAGAAGACCCTGTATAGTAAAAGCAACCATAAAAAAAGAAGAAATTGGAAGGTCTCAATTTACCACACTTCAAGCTATACTCCAAGCTACAGTCACTAAAACATCATGGTCCTGGCACAACAACATAGACATAGACCAACGGAACAGAACTGAGAACCCAGGTATAAAACCTTCTTCATATAGCCATCTAATCTTTGACAAAGTAGACAAAAAATATACACTGGGGAAAAGAATCCTTATTAAATAAATGGTGCTGGGAAAACTGGATAGACATATATAGAATACTGAAACAGGATCCACACCTTTCCCTTCTCACAAAAATCAACTCATAGGGGATAACAGACTTAAAGCTAATGCGTGAAACTATAAGAATGTTATAAGAAAATATTGGAAAAATTATTATAGACATTGGTCTAGGCAAATAATTTATGAAGAAGACCCCAAAGGCAATCATAGAAGCAACAAAAATAAATAAATTGGATCTGATCAAATTAAAAGGTTCTGCATTGCCAAGGAAACTATCATGAGAGCAAACAGACAATCTACAGAACGGGAAAAAATATTCGCATGTTACACATCTAATAAAGGGCTGATAACTAGAATCTATATAGAACTCAGGAAAATCAGCACAAAAAAAATCAAACAACCCTATCAAAAAGTGGGCAAAGGACATGCACATACACTTTTCAAAAGAAGATAGATTAATGGCTAAGAAACATACGAAAGGATGCTAAGCATCTCTAATCATCAGGGAAATGCAAATCAAAACCACAATGAGATATCACTTATCTCCAGTGAGAATGGCCTCTATGAAAAAGTCCCAAAACAATAAAAGTTGGAATGGATGCAGAGAGGTAGGAACACTTATACACTGCTGGTGGGATTGCAAACTAGTACAACCTCTGTGGAAAGTAATATGGAGATACTCCAAAGGGATACAAGTGGAACTACCATTTGATCCAGCAATTCCATTACTGGGCATCTACCCCAAAAAACAAAAGGCATTCTATAAAAAAGACATCTGCACTGGAATGTTTATAGCAGCACAATTCACAATATTGCAAAGATGTGGAAACAACCCAAGTGCCCATCTATACTTCAGTAGATTAATAAAATGTGGTGTATATATATACCATGCAGGTCTACTCAGCCACAAAAAACAATGGTGATCTAGCACCTCGTGTATTATTCTGGATAGAGCTGGAGCCCATTCTACTAAGAGAAGTATCACAAGAATGAAAAACAAGCACCACATGTACTCACATAGTAATAACTTTCATCTGGTGCCGGGCATATTGGATGGATGAGGAGGGGATGGAAATATGCATACCTAGTAGGTTTGGTGCACACCATGTAGGAGATGGATTCACTTGAAGCTCTGACTTGGGTTGGGCAAGGGCAATATATGTAACCTAAACATTTGCACCCCCGTAATATGCTGAAATAAAATAGAAAAATAAATAAAAATAAAATTAATAAATAAATGTTTGAAGTCAGAAAAGGTGATTGAAGCATAGCTCATTTGTGAACAGTTTTTTATTCTTAAATAGAAGTTCAAGTTTTGGATGGACCTGAAAGGGATTCAGGACGTTTTGGTTCTGCTAGAAAGAATTAAAGTGTGTGCCAAGAATAGAAAATGAGACGTTTTCTTTAAAATAAAAAGGGTTTGCTTTAAAAATAATTTCAAAAATGACTTTGAGGCCAAAAAATAAAAATAAAAAAAGGCCTGAGTGTCTGAAAGGAATTTAAAGAAGGCAAGTTTGACACCAGCACAGAAAATAAAGCTGGAAACTTATTGGAGTCAATTATGCTATGGCCATTTAGAATATATTCACAACTTTGGATTTGGAAGAGCAACTTCTGAAGAAATGATCAAATTCTGTTATGTTCCACTGGAAGAATGGGAGTCTATGGTACTGAGTTTTAGAACACTAGAAGAACATATTTGGGGGGGGGGAAGGAGATAATGAATTTGATTTCAGTTATTATGCTTTCAAGTATATGCCAAGTAGGTGATTGGATATATAGGCATACCTTTTTTATTGTGCTTCAGAGATATTGATTTATTTTACAAATTGAAGGTTTGTGGCAACCCTGAATTGAGGAATTCTATTGGTACAATTTTTCCAACAGCATGTTGGAAACAGCATGTTCCAAGAGCAAACTCATCAGTTGATGTCTTCTGTGTCATGTTTTTGTAATTCTCAAAATGTTTCAAAGTTTTTGATTATTATTATATCTGTTATGGTGATCTGTGATCAGTGATCTTTGATGATACTATTATAATTGTTTTGAGCTATCATGAACTGTACCCACATAAGATGGCATCTGGGCACATCATCCAGGGTACCTGAGGATAGACCTACCCTACCTGCAACTGCTAATGCCAACACACGCTATCCAGGGGCCTGAAGACAGAGCCATCTGCCCACCCACATAGTCTGGGGGGCATGAGGGTAGGCTCTGGATGGCCTGTTGCTACTGACACATGCACGTGCCATCCAGGGGCATAAGGATGGGCCAACCTCACCAGAAAGGGTGCCCATGCGTGCCTCTCAGGAACTTGGAATTGGCTCACCCATCCTGCTGTCACTGCCACTGGTGCCCACCTACATGTGCCACCTGGGGGCCTGGCTACCAGCCTGGTCAGCCTACTACCACTACTGCTGGTGCCAAAACAAGCTGCTCCAGGACCCAGGGGTTGGCCTCTTGCTGCTACTAACACTCCTGGTGCTATGCATGCCACCTGAGGGCCTGAGCACTGACCTGTCCAGCCCATCACTGCCAACTTGTGGCACGCAAGCACACCAAGCTTCAGCCCCGTGGATCTTAGCAAAGTAAATTGAAAACATTCTGGAAAAGATTCACTATTCTAGATGCCAGTAAAAATATTGGACGTTCGTTGGAGGCAGTGAAAAATATCAACATTAACAGGAGTTTGGAAGAAGATTCCAACCCTCATGGATGATATTGAGGGGTTCAAGACTTCCGTGGAGGAAGTAACTGCAGATGTGGGGAAAATAGCAAGAGAACAATAATTAGAAGTGGAGTCTGAAGATGTGACTGAATCACTGAAATGGTAAAACTTTAATGGATGAGGAGTTGTTTCTTATGGATTAAGAAAGAATGGTTTCCTTTTATTTATTTTTTTTCCAGCATACTATGGGGGTACAAATGTTAAGGTTATGTATATTTCCCTTGCTCTCTCTCCCCCCTGCAGTCAGAGCTTCAAGCGTGTCCATCCCCCGGCTGGTGCGCATCACACTCATTATGTATGTATATACCCATCCCCTCCCCTCCACCTGCCCGACACCCAATAGATGTTATTCCTATATGTCCACTTAGATGTTGATCAGTTAATACCAATTTGCTGGTGAGTACATGTGGTGCTTATTTTTCTATTCTTGGGATACTTCACTTAGTAGAATGGGTTCCAGGTCTAGCCAGGAAAATACAAGAGGTGCTATATCACCATTGTTTCTTAGAGCTGAATAGTACTCCATGATATACATATACCACATTTTATTAATCCACTCCTGTATTGGTGGGCACTTGGGTTGTTTCTACAACTTTGCAATTGTAAATTGTGCTGCTATAAACATTCGAGTGCAGGGGTCTTTTTCATAGAGTGACTTTGTTTTTTTGGGTAGATGCCCAGTAATGGGATTGCTGAATCACATGGTAGAGATCCACTTGTATCACTTTAAGATGTCTCCAAATTCTTTTCCACAGAGGTTGCATTAGTTTGCAGTCCCACCAGCAATGTAGGAGTGTTCCTGTCTCTCCACATCCACGCCAACATTTCTTGTGTTGGGACTTGTTAATAAAGGCCATTTTCACTGGAGATAAGTGATATCTCATTGTGGTTTTGATTTGCATTTCCCTGATGATTAGAGATGGTTTCTTGAGATGGAAACTATTCTTGGTAAAGATGCTGTGAACGTTGTTGAAATGACAACAAAGGATTTAGAAGATTTCATAAACTTAGTTGATACAGCAGCAGCAGGGTTTGAGAGGATTGATTTCAATTTTGAAACGTTCCACTGTGGGTAAAATGCTATCAAACAACATTACATATTACAGAGAAGTCTTATTTGAAAGGAAGAGTCTTCCCAGTACCATTTATTGAAAAGGTATTCTTTTCAATAAATGGTACTGGGAAACTGGATAGCCACTTCTAGAAGGCTGAAACAGGATCCATACCTTTCACCTCTCACAAAAATCAACTCGCACTGGATAACAGACTTAAACCTAAGGTATGAAACTATTAGAATTCTAGAGGAAAATGTTGGAAACATTCTCCTAGACATCGGCCTAGGCAAAGAATTTATGAAGAAGACTCCAAAGGCAATCACAGCAGCAACAAAAATAAATAAATGGGACCTGATCAAATTAAAAAGCTTCTGCACAGCCAAAGAAATAGTCATGAAAGTAAACAGAAAACATACAGAATGGGAGAAAATTTTCACATCCTACACATCTGATACAGGGCTTATAACTAGAATCTACTTAGAACTCAGGAAAATCAGCAAGAAAAAATCAAACAACCCTATAAAAAAGTGGGCAAAGGGCATGAATGGAAACTTTTCTGAAGAAGACAGAATATTGGCTAACAAACATATGAAAAAATGCTCAACATATCTAATCATCAGGTAAATGCAAATCCAACCACAATGAGATATCACTTATTTCCAGTAAGAATGGCCTTTATCAAAACGTCCCAAAACAATAGATGTTGGCGTGGATGCTGAGAGATCGAAATACTCCTACACTGCTGGTGGGACTGCAAACTAGTTCAACCTATGTGGAAAGCAATATGGAGATGCCTTAAAGCAATACAAGTGGATCCACCATTTGACCCAGCAATCCCATTACTGGGCATCTACCCAAAAGATCAAATAACACTCTACAAAAAAAAAAAAAAAAAAAAAAAAAAAAAAAAAACACCTGCACTCGAATGTTTATAGCAGCACAATTCATAATTGCAAAGTTGTGGAAACAACCCAAGTGCCCATCATTTCATGAGTGGATTAATAAAATTTGGTGTATATATATATATATATACCGTGGAGTACTATTCAGCTCTAAGAAACAACAATGATATAGCACATATTGCATTTTCCAAGATAAAGCTGGAACCCATACTACTAAGTGAAGTATCCCAAGAATGGAAAAACAAGCACCACATATACTCACCAGCAAACTGGTATTAACTGAGCAGCACCTAAGTGGACACATAGGAACTACATTAATTGGGTATTGGGCGGGTGGGAGGAGGGAGGGGGTTGGTATATAAATACATAATGAGTGAGACATGTACCATCTGGGGGATGGTCATGCTTGAAGCTCAGTCTTGTGGGATGAGGGGCGGGAAGGGCATTATTTGAAACCTTAAAATTTGTATTCCCATAATATGCTGAAATAAGAAAAAAAGAAAGAATCAATTGATGGAGCAAACTTCATTGTGTCTTATTTTCAGAAATTGCCACAGCCACCCCAAACTTCAGCAACCACAACCCTGATCAGTCAGCAGCTATCAACAAGGAGGCAAAATGTAACAGGGAGAATGGCCTGAAAAAGGAGAAAAATATTTTCTGTCTCTTCAAAACTCCTTCTCCCCTTTTGAAAACTAAAACCTACATCGCTGCTTCAGGCTAGTTGTCGGGAGAGGAAGGAGAGTGTCCTTAGTTCTTTGTGCCACAGGAAATAGCTTGGGGGAATTGTCCTCTAGAGGCCATGAGATTGTTTTAGCCAAAGATGGGACTATGGGATCAATCATAACCTTTAAAAGCTCTGTACCTCTGCTCAGAGGCAGGCCATTGGTACTTTGAAACAGGAGTCTGCCAACCTCCTTATTTGCTGGAAATTTTTGAACTCCTCTTCCCTTCTCCTCAAAACACTTGTCCTCATTCTTGTGTTGCAGCCTTGGGACAGGTGCTGAACTTTTGATGACAAAGACCCTTCACAATTTTTTTTTTTTAATTGCAGTTTGCTGAAGGGTTAGATGACTGCTAACATTTTTTAGCAATTGAGTATTTTTAATAGTATGTACATCATTTTTAAAAGACATAATGCTATTGCACACTTAACATATTACAGTATAGTGTAAATATAACTTTTATATGCACTGGAAAACCAAAAATTTCCAGTGGCTCATTTCATTGTAACATACACTTTATTGCGGTGGTATGGAACAAAACTGGGATTTTTTTTAGCATATACATGATTATTGAAGATATGGGAATGGTTGAGTTCATTTATACAAAGTACAGAGTAAGAAAATGAAAAGAGCCTAGGGTGAAACTCTGGATGATTCCAGCATTTTATAAACATCAGATAAAAGTAAGATGGCCAATGAGTCATTAGAAGAGCCAGGAGAGTTCTGAGTCCAGAAGCTCAGGAAAGACAGTGTTTCAAAAAGAAGGAAACTGTATTGACATATGCACAGATGTAAAGAAAATGAGAACTAACCAAGTAACATGGATTTAGCATCAAGGCAATTGATAACTGGTGAAAGCTGTGGGGTTTGTTTTTCTTTGTTTTGTTCTGAGATAAAGTCTCAGTCTGTTGCCAAGGCTAGAATACTGTGGCATCAGCCTAACTCACACCAACCTCAAACTCCTGGGCTCAGGCAATCTTCCTGCCTAAGCCTCCTGAGGAGCTGGAGCTACATGTGCGTGTCACCACACCCAGCTATTTTTTTCTATTTTTAGTAGAGATGGGGTCTTGCTCTCACTCATGCTGGTCTCTAACTCCTGACCTCAAGCAATCCTCCCTCCTAGGCCTCCCAGAGTGCTAGGATTACAGGCACGAGCTATCAGCTACCAAGCTACCACACCCAGCAAGAGCTATTTTTAGTGAAGTGGTGGTAGTATTAATCTAATTGTTCTGAGTTTGGGAGTGAATATGAGGAGAGACAATGGAAAAGTTAGGCTAGAAAATCCTTTTAGAAGTGTCAATTACAAAGGAGAGAAAAAGAGATACAGTGGGAACTGAAGGAAAATGGGATCCAGGAAGATTTTTTAATGGGAGAAACTTAGAAGTGCTAATGGTAATGTACCATATACCAATTCTATATTTCAGGCTTTAAGGACCAGAAATTAGTCAAGGTTGGGCCATAGACAGAAAGCTTGGACCTACAGCCAACAAAAGTAGATTCCCTTAGGGTGCCTTGATCAGACACAACTAGACTGCTCTCAAATCCTTTAAATAAGCTGTGTGTCATTTCTCTAATGTCCTCTAAAAGAAGAAACATTTTCCTAAAATTTTAATAGGCTAAGGCCCTGTTTATCACTTGGATAATATCTGGATGCCGTCTTTAGTTTTGCTCAAGATCATTTACACTATGACTACTGAACATACATGAGTAGGTCACTGTCCTGCTTCACATATTTTAGTTGTTTTCTAATACCTTCAAGATAAAGTCAAAAATCCTTAGAATGAACAAACAAGGCTGTTTTGATCTGATCTGACCTGTAATTATCTATCTGGCCTCATCCATGTTTATATCCACAAATTTGTATCCTACCATTTATTGAAGCCAAAGTACTAATAG
Organism: Microcebus murinus; assembly: GCF_040939455.1. NCBI lineage: Eukaryota > Metazoa > Chordata > Mammalia > Primates > Cheirogaleidae > Microcebus > Microcebus murinus. The sequence continues at coordinate 124,006,210 of NC_134136.1, read as the reverse complement.
TTCTTTGAACTATCCAAGCTCTCTATAATCCCTCCTACCATTCTCATGCTACTTGCCTTGCGTAGAATGCCTTCAGATGAGGTGCTCAGCAAAAGATTACTAAATAAATGAATAAGTACATGAATGAAGAAATGAGCTTGCCTCCATTTCCTTGGCACTTTGCCTCCATGTCCTTGGCACTTCTGGAAGGAGGCTGTACATGGTAATGAGTGGAGTGTTTATTTTGGGAAGCTAGATGACACTTAAATGGCAGGATTTCAGGAAATCACTGAGGCCTTCACTGCATTACGTCATCACCCCTGTTAACCTGTCTCTGGTTATTGCCCCATGGGAGTTTCATTTCCATGAGCAAGGGCTTGGTGTTACTGGAAATCCCTGAGGGAGGGAGAAGTGCTAAAAAAGAAAGAGGGGGCCAGAGAGAGAAACTAAAAGTGGGAGGCAGCTGATGGGAAACAGCTAACAGTATCATTTTGCTTAGAACTGATGATGTGATTGTTTGGAACAGAAACAAGCCAATCTAAAATATAACCAATTGAAGGGGAAAAGTTGTTTTAGAGCCTAAAATGTGCTTTGAGCAATTTTAATCATCCTGTTGTTGAGCTAAAAAGCAATTAAAATCACTTTTACTCCTCATCCTGGATGTCCAAGATGGAGGACTAAGTGGAATGCAGTAAGAGGGTTCAGGCCATTTTGAGAGATAGATTACTTGCAACAGAGCCCTTTGGATTTGAGATGGAGGGAGGTGGGTATATCAGGATCTCCTAGCAGAGCCAAGTCCATGAGATAAACAGCCCCAGTAAATCCCAGGATTTTCATAGTCTGAATGAAGGGACAAAAAGAAGCCTGGTTCATAAGTATCATAAACCTGGTGATCAAACCAAGAAGCTTTCTTCTCTGACCACTTGCAGGCATACTGAGAAATAGATCAAACCTACCCAGTCTTCTGGGATTTTCTGGGCTGGCTGGCTAGAGTTGGCATTTCAGGGATTCTAGTATCTCAAGTCAAAAGAGCCCCATTCTTCTACAGGAGCCTGGGACACAATAGGAGATAGGAAGTAAGAAAATCAAATTCCATTATACTTTCCCTCTGATACTCTATTCCCTGTTAACTATGAAACATAACTTCCTTCCACTGGCCAATTTTATTAGTTATTTGAGAAAACAGGATATTGGAGGATTGGATAGGAGACAAAGCTTGGGAAAACATAGGATACAAATGAGCATTATAGGTCTGTTTAAATAAATCAGATCCCATAGAGTTGTCAAAGGGTAGTGGGTCTTGTACCTACTTTATTCAAATTCTGCCTTTACTAACTTATTAGCTACATGACTTTGGAAATGTCCCTCACTGGGCCTTAGTTTTGTTAAATTAAGTTAATAGGGCCAACTTCACCCACATGCAGATTAAATGCTTGGTACCTAGGAGATAGTCAGTTAATGCTAGGTAATTTCCCCCCTATTTGCAGAAAATGGTGGGGTGGTAGGTGAATCCTGCTCTAAGGGACAAGGAGTTTGAAACCCTGGGGTCAGAATTGAGCAGAAAGGGCTTAGGTAAGTACACAGATCTTATGAATGGGGTGTGTAGAGGGGAGGGGTCATTGAATGTATAAAGTACAACTCTAGATGGAAACTACTGTCTGGGTACCTTCTATATGAATGAACTGAGTTTGGAGGGTAATATGTAAGTGTGTGATGTAATAGGGCCTGTGATAGCATAAAGTTTGGGCTTCTTACCCTGCCTGGCTCAACTTTGCACTTGTGTTATCTTGCACAAACCATTATATTTTCCCAATTATAATTGTTTTCTCTAACTTCCTGACCCTACTCCCACCATCAAACCAAGTTTTTATGCAAACTAATAACTATTTACAAGCTACGAAGCTCTGTATGCTCTGTGGAAAAAGGAAAGGGGGGGTGAAGGTTGAGAAAGAGATGGAGTATCATTAGCAGGAGAAGGAGCTCTAGAAAAAAGCTCTAGAGAGGTGCTCTGGAAAGGTGTTTTGCATAATAAGGAATATGGTTTGGCATTTAACTTGTGGATTTTGAGACCATAATTCATGACTCTTTATTTGTCAAGAGTGGAATTTGCCTGAGTGGTCCAATTGGAGGGCTTTGCTTTAAGCCACCTAAGATAGAAGTTGAGAACACCAGTCTATATTGTATAACATTGAGATATTTACAGGATTAGTAAAGGTTTTGTGATATGAATAGAGCTGGTAGGAATAGAAAATAATATTTGCCCTTCTATCAATTGAGCGATATTTAAATTACTCAACCATTTATGTAAAGAACTCTACAAGTAGCCATCCTAAGCATGCTTTTCTCTCAATATTTCTACTCCCTGGAGATATATTTCTATCTCTTTCTTTCATTTCACCATCTAATATCTGGCTTCATAATTACTCTTTCAATGACTTCTGCTCCTGGATTCAACCTATAACAATGACCTTCACATGGTCTAAGTCTCTGTTCATTTCTTTCTTAATCCGCTAATGTTACTGATTTCTTCCCCTTTGAAACTCCTTTTTCCCCTAGACTTCCACGAGCCTGCGCATGTCAGGTTCTCTCATTACCTCTTTGACAGCTGTTTCTTTGCCTCTCAAGGCTCTGTTCTCCCTTTGGCACACTTGGTACAGATTTCCCTCAACATTCTCTCCCAGATTCTCTTCTCTCTCTGTATTCCTTCTTTTCCACCTCATACCCACAACATCAACTATCCTCTCTAAGTGATTTGGGTCTCCTTATCTCAATATCAAACTCATATAGCGTTTCAAACTGCCAGCTGAACATCCCTACCTGGATTTTCTACTGTCACATGCTACTCTTGTGCTAACCACATGTCTACTTCCCCAAGCCAGTTCCCAACTCTGTATTCCCTGCTGTTATTGCCACTACCACTTTGTTAGCCAAGAAACCCAGTCATCCTTGGCTCCTCTCTCTCCTTCAGCCTTCATATTTAGTCCCCACATACTATTGATTCTATCTCTCAAGAGTACCTTATACCTGTGCCCCCTTTACCATTCCCATTGTCACTACTCTAAATGTGGTTCTCATTACCTCTACCTTGAACACTTACAATAACCTTTTTATACATTTTTTTATTGGAAAACAGCTCATTTTTTCAACAAACATATATTGAGCCAGTTACAGTATAATTTGTCCTAGGTATAATACAACCATGGATCTTCTCTAAAGAAACATACAATCCAGTAGGGAAGGCAGGCAACTAAAAAGGGATTAACCTTTTAAAGATAAGCGTTGGAACAGATGTAAATACAGGAAACTGTGGTACACACAGGGACAGCCCCTAACCCATAGTGAGGGTTAAGGAAAGCTTCACAGAAAAGGTGACTCAATAAGTGTGGGAGATCACTGAGAATGAGTGATTAACAGGGAATTAACAGGGAATTCTAAGCAGAAAGATAAGCATGAACAAAAGCATGGGAGAAAGAGAGAGCACATACTCCATTTGGGGAAACACAAGTTATTAGAGAATTCTAGTGTGAAGCATGAGAAGTGGGACAATAGGCTAGAGAGGTTGGCAGGTGTAGGATCATGAAATACCTAGTATCACTGCTGAGGAGTTTGGGAGCCTAAGAAACCAGTAAAATATTTGAATTAAGAGAGGAACAAATATGATTTGTACATGAAGAAGCTTTCCCTGGCAGTGGTATGGAGGTTGAATTGGACAAAGGCAATTCCAATGCAAACCTAAGAATAATTTTTAGAAGCCTGAAAAGATAAAATATAATTGTAAAATTAAACAGGCAAGATAATTTTAAAAGTTATACAAAAAGGCAATTAATAAGGATCAAGAAAGTCTAGCACTAGGAAAAATAGCTCCATGGTTAAGACTACCATGATGATTAATTGTATGTGTCAACTTGAATGAGTCAGAGTTTCCATACATTTAGTCAAATATTCTGGGTGTGTCTATGGGAGTGTTTCTAGATGAGATTACCATTTGAATTAATAGATTGAGTAAAGCAGATTGCTCTTCCTAATGTGGGTGGGCCTCATCCAACCAATTGCAAGCTCAAATGCAACAAAAAGCCTGGCCTCCCTCTAAGAGGGAACTCCTCCTGCCTGCCTTCTCGAGCTGAGACATGTGTTTTTTTCCTGCATTCTGACTCAAACTGAAACATTTTCCCTTCTTGGATATTGAGCCTGCCAGCTCTTGGGCTAGAACTACACCCTTGGCTCTCCTGGTTCTCAGGTCTTTGGACTTGGACTAGAACTACACCATTGGCTCTCCTGGGTCTCCAGCTTGCCAGCTGCAGAATATAGGAATTCTCAGCCTCCATAATCATGTAAGCCATATATATATATATATATATATACATGCATGCATGCATGTATATATGTGTACCTGTATCTTGTTGGTTCTGTTTCTCTAGAGGACTCCAATACATATTTTGGTGTCAAGAAGTAGGAGACTCCTGTAATGCATATCTAAAAATGTGGAAGCAGCTTTGAAACCTGGATAATGGGTAGATTCTGGAAGTGTTTTGAGGTGCATGTTAGAAAAATGGATTTTAAAGGTGATTCTGGTGAGACCCAAGGTGGAAATGAGGGATAGCTTATTAGAAACTGGAAGAAAAGTAATCCTTATTATAAAATGCCAAAGAACTTGGCTGAATTGCTTTCTAGTGTTGTATAGAAAGTAGAGCTTGTGAAGAGGATCAAGAACACGGACGAGAGACACCACCAGACAGAGTGTCTCTGCAGAAAAGACAGATTCTACCAGAAATTAGAAAAAAGAAGCAAGAAGACGAGCATACAGGGGACGAGGGCCAGAAGGAGGGATACCTGAGACCCCGGGAGACTCCACGGGAGGAGGCTGTGGAGGAGAACTGGAAGCTGAGACCGCCGGAGCAGCCCGGAGACCAGCGGCAAGGGTAGGTGGCTATGCCGTTTCCTCTCCCCTGCATTTGGGACTGCTGGTGGGCTCCCCAGCGGGTGGAGAGACCTATGGACACCAGCCCAGAGACGGCCGCCACCAGCCAGCGGTGAGCCTGTAGTGGACGAGGCACCAGGCTCCCAACTCCCTCACGACACCTCCGTGTGCACAGACCCCAGCCGCGCAGCAGGCCTCATATTGCCTCCTCCTTCCCTCCTCCGACCCTACCCGCAGCTGCCCAGAGAGACAATACAGCCACCAGCCGGAGGCACCTCCAGGGAACAGGACCTTCCCTTTTGGGACCCTACAGCTGACTCAGGGGAACTCAGACTGTGAGCTCCCAACCCGCCAGCCCTCCCAGGTGCTGCTGGCACAGTGTTCCCAGGAGAACGGTGCAGACCCAGAGGCTGAGAGACATAGACCCAGCTTGGGCTCCCTGTGGGTGAATTGGGACCAGAACTCCTCTCCCTGGTGGGGATACAGTTTGAAATCTGGGACGCAGAGGTCAGACCTGCAGACCAGATCGTGTGCACCGGGGTCTAGCATTGCCCAGGACACAGAAGGGTAATACCTGAAAAGCCTACTGAGGTGTGTGTGCCTTCAGGGGCAGATCAGCGTCCTAGAGGGCAACCCTCCTCCCAAAAGGAAGCTGTGCGCCCAGCCCAGGTGGCGTTCCTGCACAGAGAACCTCCCCACCGGCAAAACAGTCCGGGGAGGCCTGGTGGCTTGTGGTCTGGCCTGCTGGCAGAGGCCCAGGAGTAGCTGCGGAGTTGGGGAGGGTGGAAAGAAGCGAGGCCCGCTCCAGACAGCAGGTCTCAGACAGACCCACCCCCACAAGCAGACTTTCTGGCTGAGCGGGACCATTCCAGCCCCACCATGACAGCTTTTTCTGGAAGCAGAGAACTGAACTTTGACCACTGCTAATGACATTGGTGGTGCCTGAGGGCAGGCTTACCCAACCCAGCTCCGCCCAGAACACGAGCTGATAACAGGACACAAAATAAACAGCATAGCCTGTTCCTCCAAGCAAGCACCACCTACTGACAGGGACAGCATTCTGCACGACCTTTTCATGGCACCCACTGACTCAATATACAGGGAGTGGTGGAATCTCACCCACAAACACCACCTAACGGCTCAGAAACTAAACAAGGTGTGTGAATACACAAACAAAAACCTAAAGGGAAGAAACAACAACGGATCGACATGGGAAGAAATCAGCAAAAAACTCAGGAAATATGAAGAACCAAATGGAAAACACACTGGCAAAGAGGAGCACCAGCCCCCTATAAATGGCCACCAACCCAAATCAGGCAACCAATATGACAGAACAGGAATTTCGTATGTGGATCATAAGAACACTCACCCAGCTGCAACAACAACTCAATAACCAACACAAAGAAACCACAAAAAGCCTCCAGGATATGGAACAAAGGTTCACTAAAGAGATCGACACAGTGAAGAAAATTTTAACCGAAGTCCTGGAGATGAAGAATCAACTCAGGGAATTCCAAAATACTGTGGAAAGTCTCAAAAACAGGGTATATCAAACAGAAGAAAGAATATCAGAGATTGAAGATAACACCTTCCAATTAAATAAATCAGTCACAGAGATACAGCAGAGAAACAAGAGAAAAGAGCAAAGCCGAGAAGAGATGTGGGATTATGTGAAGAAACCTAATGTGAGGGACATAGGGTTAGCAGAAGGGGAAGAAGACAACACTCAAGGACTGGACAAGTTTTTGAAGATATAATAGAGGAAAATTTCCCATGCCTTGCTCAAAATCTCGATATACAAGTTCAAGAAGCCCAGAGGGCCACTGGGAGATTCAATGCAAACAGGAAGACATCACGTCATGCAGTCATCAGGTTGACCACAACATCTACTAAAAAGGCACTTCTAAGAGCTGTAAGACGAAAGAAGCAAGTAACCTACAAGGGAAAGCCAATACGAATAACACCAGACTTCTCTAATGAGACTTTACAAGCAAGGAGAGACTGGGGCCCCATTTTCACTCTTCTGAAAAAAACAATGCCCAGCCTAGAATCTGATTCCCTGCAAAACTAAGCTTCATATATGAAGGAGAAATAAAGACATTCTCAGACAAGCAAAGTCTCAGAGAATTCACCAAGACAAGACCAGCCCTACAAGAACTACTCAAAATGGTGTTACGCACGGTGCACCATAATAAAAACTCACGAATATAAAAAAAACCCAAACCCAAAGATTAAAGGCCAGATAATACAATGGCTCAAGAGAGAAATCAAAGCAACAACATCCAACCCAACAGAATGAACAGTAATCTACCTTACCTATCAGTTCTCTCAATAAATGTGAATGGCTTAAACTCTCCACTCAAGAGACATAGGCTGGCTGAATGGATAAGAAAATACAGGCCAAGTATATGCTGTCTTCAGGAAACGCATCTAACCTGCAAGGATGCATATAGACTGAAAGTAAAAGGGAGGAGATCAGTATTCCAGGCAAGTGGAAGCCAAAAGAAGGCTGGTGTGGCAGTTCTAATTTCAGACGATTTAGTTTTTAAAGCAACAAAAGTAGTAAAAGACAAAGAGGGTCATTATATAAAGGTGAAGGGCACAGTTCAACAAAAAGAGAGAACAATTGTAAATACATATGCACCCAACTTAGGTGCACCCAGTTTCATAAAGCAAACCTTACTGGAGCTAAGCAAATGGAGTAATAGCAACTCGATAATCGCCAGAGATTTCAACACTCCACTGATGGCACAAGACAGATCCTCCAAACAGAAAATTAATAAAGAAATAATGAACTTAAACAAAACCCTGGAACAATTGCTTCTGACTGACATCTATAGGACATTCTACCCAAAATCCACTGAATATACGTACTTCTCATCAGTTCACGGGGCATTCTCTAAGATTGACCATATGATAGAGATTTACACAAAGTAAATGTCAAAAAAATAAAAAAAATAGAAATCATACCATGTACCTTCTCAGATCACAGTGGAATAAAAGTAGAAATCAACCCTAACAGAAACTCACATTTTTACACAAAATCGTGGAAATTAAACAACCACCTACTAAATGATTACTTCAAAAATGAAGAAATCAGGACGGAAATAAAAAAATTCTATGAAGAAAACGACAATGGAGAGACAAGTTATCAACTCCTCTGGGACACAGCTAAAGCAGTTCTGAGAGGAAAGTTTATCTCCATAAATGCCTATAACCAAAAGACAAGAAGATCACAAATAGACAATCTAATGAAACGACTCAAAGAACTGGAAAAAGAAGAACAGACCAACCACAAACCCAGCAGAGGAAGTGAAATCAACAAGATCAAATCAGAACTAAACGAAATGAAAACAGGAAAGCTATACAGGAGATTAATAAAACAAAAAGTTGGTTCTTTGAAAAAATAAACAAAATTGACACGCCATTGGCTAAGCTAACGAAAAGCAGAAAAGAGAAATCTCTAATAAGCTCCATCAGGAATAAAAAAGGAGATATCACAACTGATCCCAAAGATATACAAGATACTATTTATGAATACTAGAAAAATCTTTATGCACACAAACTGGAAAATGTGGAGGAAATGGACAAATTTCTAGAAACACACAGCCTCCCTAGGCTCAACCAGGAAGAAATAGATTCCCTGAACAGACCAATCTCAACAGCTGAAATAGAAACAACAATTAAAAATCTTCCTAAAAAGAAAACTCCCGGTCCAGATGGTTTCACACTCAAATTTTACCACACTTACAAAGAGTACCTATCTTGCAGAAACTATTCCACAACATCGAGAAGAACAGAAACCTCCCTGACACCTTTTATGAAGCGAATATTACTCTGATACCAAAACCAGGAAAGGATGCAACAAAAAAAGAAAACTACAGACCAATATCCCTAATGAATATAGATGCAAAATTTTCAACAAAATCTTAGCTAACCGAATCCAGACACTTATCAAAAAATAATCCATCATGACCAAGTGGGCTTCATCCCAGGGATGCAGGGATGGTTCAACATACGTAAATCTATAAATGCAATTCACCACATAAACAGAAGCAAAAACAAAGACCACACGATTCTTTCAATAGATGCAGAAAAAGCTTTTGACAAAATTCAACACCCTTTCATGATACGAACACTTAAGAAAATAGGCATAGAAGGGACATACCTAAAAATGATACAAGCCATATATGACAGACCCATAGCCAACATCATACTGAATGGGGAAAGATTGAAATCATTCCCACTTAGAACTGGAACCAGACAAGGCTGCCCACGATCTCCACTTCTGTTCAACATAGTGCTGGAAGTCTTGGCTACAGCAATCAGACAAGAAAATGGAATCAAAGGTATCCAAATAGGGGCAGAAGAGATCAAACTTTCACTGTTTGCTGATGATATGATATTGTATCTAGAAAACCCCAAGGATTCAACCAAGAAACTCCTGGAACTGATCAATGAATTTAGTAAAGTCTCAGGATACAAAATCAATACACAGAAATCAGAGGCATTCATATACGCCAACAACAATCTAATTGAGAACCAAATGAAAGACTCAATTCCCTTCACAATAGCAACAAATAAATTAAAGTATCTAGGAATATACTTAACCAAGGAGGTAAAAGACCTCTACAGGGAGAAGTATGAAACACTGAGGAAGGAAATAGCAGAGGATGTAAACAGATGGAAATCCATGCCATGCTCGTGGATAGGCAGACTCAACATCATCAAAATGTCTATACTACCCAAACTGATCTACAGATTCAATGTAATACCTATTAAAATTCCATCAGCATTCTTCACAGATATAGAAAAAATAATTTTACGCTTCCTATGGAACCAAAGAAGACCCTGAATATCAAGAGCAATTCTAGGCAACAAAAACAAAATGGGAGGCATTAATATGCCAGATATCAAACTATACTACAAAGCTGTATTACTTAAAACAATATGGTATTGGCACAAAAACAGGAATATTGACCAGTGGAACAGATGTGAGAATCCTGATATAAAACCATCCTCATATAGCCATCTAATCTTTGACAAAGCAGACAAAAACATACGCTGGGGAAAAGAATCCCTTTTCAATAAATGGTGCTGGGAAAACTGGATAGGCACCTGTAGAAGGCTAAAACAGGACCCACACCTTTCACCTCTCACAAAAATCAACTCATGCTGGATAACAGACTTAAACCTAAGGTATGAAACTATTAGAATTCTAAAGGAAAAAGTTGGAAACACTCTCCTAGACATCGGCCTGGGCAAAGAGTTTATGAAGAAGTCCCCAAAGGCAATCACAGCAGCAACAAAAATAAATAAATGGGACATGATTAAACTACAAAGCTTCTGCACAGCCAAAGAAATAGTCATGAAAGTAAACAGTCAACCTACTGAATGGGATAAAATTTTTGCATCCTACGCATCTGATAAGGGACTGATAACTAGAATATACTTAGAACTCACAAAAATCAGGAAGAATAAATCAAATAACCCCATTAAAAAGTGGGCAAAGGACTTGAACAGAAACTTTTCTAAAGAAGACAGAAGAATGGCCAACAAACATATGAAAAAATGCTCAACATCTCAATCATCAGGGAAATGCAAATCAAAACCACAATGAGATATCACTTAACTCCAGTGAGAATGGCCTTTATCAAAACGTCTCCAAACAGTAAATGATGGCGTGGATGCAGAGAGAGAGGAACACTCCTACACTGCTGGTGGGACTGCAAACTAGTTCAACCTCTGTGGAAAGCAATATGGAGATACCTTAAAGCGATCCAAGTGAATCTACCATTTGATCCAGCAATGCCATTGCTGGGCATCTACCCAAAGATCGAATGACACTCCACAAAAAAGACACCTGCACTCGAATGTTTATAGCAGCACAATTCATAATTGCAAGGCTGTGGAAACAGCCCAAGTGCCCATCAATCCAAGAATGGATTAATAAAATGTGGTATATGTATACCATGGAGTACTATTCAGCTCTAAGAAACAATGGTGACATAGCACATCTTATATTTTCCTGGTTAGAGCTGGAACCCATACTATTAAGTGAAGTTTCCCAAGAATGGAAAAACAAGCACCACATATACTCACCAGCAAATTGGTATTAACTGAACAGCACCTAAGTGGTCACATAGGTACTACAGTAATAGGGTATTGGGCAGGGGGGAGGGGGGAGGGGAGCGGGTATATACATATATAATGAGTGAAATGTGCACCATCTGGGGGATGGTCATGATGGAGACTCAGACTTGTGGGGGTGGGGGGAAATGGGCATTTACTGAAACCTTATAATCTGTACCCCCATAATATGCCGAAATTAAAAATAAAAGAAAGTAGAGCTTGTGAATTATGAAAGTGGATATTTAGTAGAGATTTCTAAGCCTAGTATTGAAGGTATAGTTTGGATCTTCCTTACTGCTTATAGTTAAATCTAAGAGGAGAGAAATGAATTAAAGAAAGAACTGAGGCCAGGTGCAGTGGCTTATGCCTGTAATCCCAGCACTTTGGGAGTCCAAGGCTGAAGGATCACTCGAGGCCAGGAGTTTGAGTCCAGCCTGGTTAACATAGTGAAACTCTATCCGTATTTAAAAATAAGAAAGAAAATCATCAGCCGGGCATGGTGGTGTATTCCTATAATTCTAGCTACTCAGGAGGCTGAGGCAGGAAGATTGCTTGAGCCTAGGAGTTGGATGTTACAATAAACTATGACTATGCCACTGCACTCCAACCTGGGTAAAGAACAAGACCCTGTCTCAAAAAAAAAAAAAAAGGAATTATTATAGAAAAAGGCACTATAACTAAAAGATTTGAAAATTATTAATCTTTCCATATTGTAATGAATAAGAAAGGTTGTTCTGAACAGAAAACTAAGGATGTGGCTGAACAACCTTTGATAAAGAGATTATGGTTGCAATTCACAGATTTAATCAGTCATCTGGGCGGAAGCCAGGATTAGGGAAGGATTTTTTTTTTTTATTTTACAAGTATTTATTGTGCACTTTGGAAATGGAGGTGGAAGGACGTCAGCATATATTTGACCTCAAATAATGTAAGCCAAGCGTCAGCAAACTATATAGCCTTGGGGCTAAACTCAGCCTGCTGCCTCTTTTTATATGGCCTTAGAGCTCAGAGTGGTCTTTTACTTGTTTTTATTCTTTTTGTTTTGTTTTGGGAGTTTTTTGCTTTTGTTTTTCTTTCTTTTTTATTTCACAATATTATGGTGTTACAAATATTTTGATTGAATGAATTACTTTTGTACAGTTTGAGTCAAAGTTATATGTGTGTCCATCATCCAGATAGTGTACATTGTGCCCATTAGGTGTAAATTTACCTACCCCTTCCACCCCCTGCCACCTGCTTGATTTCCATTGAATTTTACTACCATATGTACACATGAGGGTTGCTCATTTAGTTCCAATTCAATAGTGGGTACATGTGGTGTTTTCATTTCCATTCTTGCGATACCACACTTAGAAGCATGGCTTCCAGTTCCATCCAGGTTGTTAAAAAAGGTATTAGTTCACCATTTTTTATGACTGAGTAATACTGCATGGTATACATGGTATACATATATCACATTTTATTAATCCACTCATGGATTGATGGTCACTTGGGTTGTTTCTCCATCTTTGCCATTGTGAACTGTGATGATATACACATTCCAGTGCAAGTGTCTTTTTGATAAAATGGCTTTTTTTGCCTTTGGGTTAGTACCCAGTAGTGGGATTGCTGGATCAATTGGTAAGTCTACTTTTAGTCCTTTGAGGTATCTCCATACTACTTTCCATAGAGGTTGAACGACTTTGCAGTCCTACCAATAGTGTATAAGTATTCGTTTCTGTCTGAAACTATGCCAGCTTTTGTTGTTTTGGGAATTTTTGAAAAGAGCCATTCTTGCTGAAGTTAGGTGATATGTCACTGTGGTTTTGATTTGGTTTTGTCTGATGATTAGAAATGTTGAGCATTTTTTCACATTTGTTGGCCATTAGTTTGTCTTCTTTTGAAAAGTTTCTGTTTATGTCTTTTGCCCACTTGTTAACAGGGTTATTTGATGTTTTCTTGCTGATTCGCTTGAGTTCTTTGTAGATTCCGTTTATTAGCCCATTATCAGATGTATTGCATGCAAATATTTTCTCCCATTCTGTAGGTTGTCTATTTGCTCTATTGTTTATTTCCTTTGCTGTGCAGAAGCCTTTTAATTTAATCAGGTCCAATTTATTTATTTTTGCTGTTGCTGTCATTGCCTTTGGGGTCTTCTTCAAAAATTCTTTGCCTAGGCTGATATCTGTAAGAGTTTTTACAACCTCTTCTTACAAAATTCTAATAGTTTCATACCTTAGGTTTAAGTCTGTTATCTATCATGAATTCATTTTTGTGAGTGCTGAAACAGGTGTGGATCCTATTTCAGTCTCAAATATGTGGCTATCCAAGTTTCCCAGCACCATTTATTGAATAGGGATTCTTTTCCCCAGTGTAAGTTTTTGACTGCTTTGTCAAAGATCGGATGGCAATATAAGGAGGGTTTTATGTCTGGGGTTCTCTTTCCTGATCCATTGATCTAGGTTTCTGTTCTTGTGCCAATACCATGTTGGTTTCATTAGTATAGCCTTGTATCAATAGTATAGCTTGAAGTCTGATGAAGAGATGCCTCCTGATTTGTTCTTTTTGCTTAAGGTTGCCTTGATTATTTGGGGTATAATATGGTTCCATATGAAGCATAAAATTATTTTTTCTAGATCTATAAAAAATGACATTAATACTTTACTGGGGATTGCATTGAATCAGTAGATCACTTTGGGTAGTATAGACATTTTAACAATGTTGATTCTGCCAGTCCATGAGCATGATATGTTTTTCCATTTGCTTACTTCATCTGCAATTTCCTTCCTCAGTGTTTTATAGTTCTCCCTGTGGAGATCTTTCCCCTCCTTAGTTAAATATATCCCTAGGTATTTTATTTTCTTTGTTGCTATTGTGAAAGGCATTGCATCTTTGATTTGATTCTCAGCTTAATTGTTATTGGCATATATGAAAGGTACTGATTTGTGTAGATTGATGTTGTATCCTGAAACTCTGCTGATTTATCAATTTCAGAAGTCTCTTGGTTGACTCCTTGGAGTTCTCTTGATATTAGACCATGTTGTTGTGTCTTTTCCTGGCTTTGGTATTAAGGTGATCTTGGCTTCATAGTACAAATTGGGGAGGATTCCTTCCTTCTCTATGTTATCAAATAATTTATGAAATGTAGGTACCAGTTCTATTTTGTAGGTCTGGTAAAATTTGGCTGTGGAACCATACGATCCAGGCATATTTTTTTTTTTTTTTGCTTTGAAATTTAGAAACAAATTTTATTTAAGATCTGAAATACAATTCCTAAAATATCAACTTTTCGAGAAAACCGTGGCTACACAATAATGCATTGCCTCTATCATGTTAGAACTTGCATTAGACTCAAATACAAAAACCATGAAACAAATCACCATCCTTCAACAATTTGAGCAAAGATAGAATGCCTAAGGAACAACATAGATGGACTTGCAGAGAGGATGGGCTGTTTTACTTCAAGCACCATAAAAAAAAAAGAGCACAAATGCATGGGTTTTCGGGTATATACATTAAGTTGAACCTTTGGCACTAGGAATCAGGGCGTTTTGTCACGTAGCATTAACACATATTAGAAAATTGTGTAGTGTCAAAGGGATAGAACCACCAGCATTCAAGCAATGTTGTCAACTAGGCAAGAAAATGTTCTACTGAATGTTTCATCTTTGTCTAATTACTGCATACACTGGTAGCAACTTTGAAATGAGAAAAGGAGCGTCACTCCTTTTATTTTCTGTTTAAAACGGAACAGAAAACAAACTGAAACATAAGCCCTGTTATACATTAACAATTTTAAAGAACATCAATTATACAAGAAAAGGACTAAGAACAAAAAGATTTTACAGATACCAGACAGATAACAGTGAGTGGTCAGTAGACCCTCACAGGGCTTTGCGGTGGTACTCAGCAGAAGCCACTTTGCAATCACTGGCAGTAAACAGAGACGCAGAATTCTTTGCCAGATATTTTAGGAAATCATGCAAGTAGCCCAACAATAATGCAAGGCTCTTCTCATCAAGGGGCGTATAGGCCAACATTGCTCCGATTCTTACAAATAATCTCAGTAGGTGTGGCGCTCCATAAACCTGGGACATCGGCGCATCAGGGTGAGCCAAGAGGATTTCAGCATACTGGGGCCTCTCAAACTTGTAGAGCAGCTGGGTGCCTAACATCACGTTGAAATATTCTTTTATTCCTGCCACGACTTCGTTAACTGCGTATTCCTTGTTATCAACATTGCCCTGTGACTTCTTGCAATTTGCATACTCTTCCAGAATAGCATCTACATTCTTCTTAGCAGGAAGTTGGAAGAGTTGCTTCTGCCTGGTAACTAAGTCCCAGTCCTCAACAAGCCATGGTTTTAATTCTTCTGGAATCTTCACTTTAACCTCCATTCTATTCTTAAATGCCTCTTCACTTTCAACAGTGGGGTCTGCCCGGGCCCTTTTCTTCCTAGGGGGCTGAGGTGCTTCGCTGGTACTGCCACCATCTCCGTTTCCAGGAGCCTTCTGTTTGTTCTTTCTAGTCTTCCTCACAGATCCTGAAGGGGGGTTCTCTGTAGAGCGACCCCCCCATCTTCCCAGGAGAGCCGGCTCAAGATTTTTCTGCTGTGGACCAGCGGTCTTCTTTCCTGAGGATGCCCCTCTCATCCTACATCTCTGCATGTTGCTTCTAGTTGGTTTTTTGAAGTTGTCTTCCTCTGCAGATTGTTGTCCACGAGTTTGAGAAGCCTGCTTTCTGGAACTCATTCAACCCTGTTTTTATTCCAACCAATAATCTTCCTTCTTTCCCTTCTAAGAACTCCTAGTGATTTCCCAGATGGAATCTTATTAGATCTTCTGGGATGGTCTGGAGGATGTAGTGGGAGACACAACCCAAGATTCTGTAATCAGGGATGGTTCTGCAATCAGGATCAGATCTCCTGATCCTTACTGTACAGCAAACTTAGCTTTTCTGATGGTGACCTTCTGATCTCCACGCACAGTGCCCTTCTGCAGGCAAATGCGCACTCGGTTAGTTTTCCAGGCATATTTTTGTCAGGATTTTTTTTTTCTACTTCTATTTTGTTACTTGATATTGGTCTGTTCAGGAATTCTATTTCTTCCTGACTGAGCTGAGGGAGGTTGTGTGTTTCTAGGAATTCATTCATTTCCTTGCCACCTTCAAGTTTATGTGCATAGAAATTTTTATAGTATTCAGAGATGATATTTTGTATTTCTGTTGTATCAGTTGTAATATCTCCTTTTTTCTTTTATGTTTTAGCTTAGTAGGGTCCTTTCTTTTCTGTTTCTTGTTAATCTAGTAAGAGACCTATAGATTTTATTCACCAATTCTAAGAACCAACTTTTGTTTCATTTATCTTCCGTATAATTCTTTTGTTATTGATTGCATTTAATTCTGCTCTGACCTTAGTTATTTCTTTTTTCTGCTGGGTTTGGGATTAGTTTGGTCTTATTTTTCCAATTCCTTGAGATAATTCATTAGATTGTTGATTTGTGATCTTTTTGCATTTGGGATGTAGGCATTTATAGCTATATATTTTCCTCTTATGACTGCTTTTGCTGAATCCCATAGATTTTGATAACTCATGTCTCCTTTGTCATTTACTTTGAAGAATATTTTTTGATTTCCATCTTAATTTCCTCCTTGACCCAATAACTATTCAGCATAGGGTTGTTTAATTTCCATGCCTTTGTGTAGAGTTGAGTTTTTCTGTTGGAATTTATTTCTAATTTTATTCTACTGTGGTCTGAGAAGGTACATGGTATAATTTCTATTTACTTAAATTTATTGAGACATGTTTTGTGGCCTAGGATGTGATTCATCTTAGAGAATGTTCTATGAGATGATAAAAGAACATAAATTCAGTGGGTTTTGAGTAGAATGCTCTGAAAATATGTCTTAGGCCCATTTCTTCTAGAGTTCCATTTAAGTCCATCATATCTTTGTTTATTTTCCTGCTTGGAGAATCTGTCTCATTCTGTCAGTGGGGTGATGTCCCTGGCTATTGTGATGCTGTTGTTTATCATTTTGTTTAGATAAAGTATGCTTTACTTTATGAAACTGGGCACACCTGTATTAGGTGCATAAATATTTAGAGTGTTAGGTCTTCTTGTTGAATTGTTCTTGTCATAATTATATAACGAGCATCTTTGTTTTTCTTTACTTTTGCTGATTTTAAGTCTATGTTATCTGACATGAGAATGGCTACACCAGTTTTCTTTTGGTTTCCATTTGCATGGAATATTGTTTTGCATCCCTTTACCTAGAGTCTGAATGAGTCCTTGTGGGTTAGATGTGTTTCCAGGAGACAGCAGATACTTTGCTTGTATTTTTTGTTTGTCCATTCAGCCAGCCTATGTGTCTTAAGTGGGGAATTTAAGCCATTCACATTTATTGAAAGAATGGAAAACTGGGGTAGATTTCTGTTCATCCTGTTGAATAGAACTTTATTACTTTGTTTTACCTCTTGAGGCATTTTGGCATCTGGGCTCTGGCCTTTAGCTTTTGGGTGATTTTACACTGGTGGGTGTCTATTGTGCTGGTCAGTGTATAATGCAGATCTGAGTACTTCCTGTAGGGCAGGTCTTGTCTTGACAAATTCCCTCAGTGTCTGAGGAATTTTTCTGAGAAGGTCTTTATTTCTCCTTCATATAAGAAACTTAGTTTTGCAGGATACAAAAATTCTAGGCTGGCCATTATTCTGTTTCAGAAGACTGAGAATGGGGCACTAATCCCTCTGGCTTGTATGGTCTCAGTTGAAAAGTCTGCCATTAGTCTCACATGTTTTCCTTTGTAAGTTACCTGCTACTTTAGCCTTATGTCATGTAAGAGTGCCTCGTTAATGTTTATTTTGGCCAGTCTGGTGACTATGTGTCCTGGTGATTGCCTCTTCCTGATGAATCTCCCAGGGTTTCGTGAACTTCTCGTGCCTGGATATCTAGACTGCTAGTAAGGCCAGGGAAGTTTTCCTCAAGTACTCCCTTAAATGGATTTTCCAACCCTTGAGTATTTTCTTCTTCACCCTCATAGATGCCTATGATTATTATGTTAGGCCTCTTTACATATCCTTCATTTCTTGTAGGTTTTGTTCATTTCTCTTTTTTCTCAGATCTTTCTCTTTGACTTGTTTAACTCAAAGTGTTTTCTTCAATCTCTGAGATTCTTTCTTCTGCCCAATCTAGCCTATTGTTAAGGCTTTCCACTGTGTTTTGTATTTCCTTGATGACTTTTCATTTTCAGACCTTCTGTTTGATTTTTTTAATAATTTGATTTTCTTAGTAAATTTTTCATTCATTTCCCACATTGCTTTTGTGGTTTCTTTATGTTGGGTTTCTATTTTCTCTTGTATTTCATTGAGCTTCCTTAAAATCTATATTTGGAATTCTTCATCTCTCATTTCAACCTTTCATTTTGGTTGGCATCCATGGGTAAGGAGTTACTGTTTTCTTTTTTAGGGTGTCCTTTCACTCTTAGTTTTCATGTTTCTGGAGTTCTTTCACTGATTCCTTCTGATCTGGCCTCTTGGTCGAGATCTTGGGGTGCATGGCCTGGCTTATAGGCCTATCTCTAGGTCCCTGAAGATCAATCCCTGGACATGCTAGGAAGAGGAGTGCTGGTCCTGAATTGCCTATGGGATGTTCTAGCAGGTTTGGTGTACCTCTTGGGTTACCTCTCACCTGCTGTCTTTATCTCTTCCCAACAGTGTGTAATCAGTTAGTTTCCCCAGCTTACTCTTAGTGATGGTGGGTGGTACTTGTGAGTGTGAATCATCCAGGCCCTGTTTGCTTGAGTTGGAAGACACTATGATAAGCTATATCAATGTTCTCACTGTTATTGGTTGATGTTTATGTGATAGAGCCAGCTGTTGAGATTTTTTTTTTGCATTTGTAGTAGTCTCAAGTACACTCCCGGTGGAGTACTTGAGTGTCCCAAGCTTTATGAGGGACCATGTAGCTCCCAGGGGGTTTCTTGATCTCCACCATCCCTCAGGTGTGGGGAGAAACAAGACAGTTCGTGAATAGGTTGCAGGAACCTGAAAGGCTTTTCAAAGACTTGGCAGGGCTTAGAAGTTGCTTTTCTAGAGATGGAATTATACTGGCAGGAATACTGCCAGGTGGGCCTAAAGAGGACAGAAAAAAATGAGACAAAATGAAGGCAGGTTGTTGGACTTCCTAGATGCTACCATACCAAACCATAGAGCTATTCAGCTGTACTCTTCATTACACTTTTCTTCAAGAGAAGAGATGAATGACCCATCCCAAAGACAATTCAGAGATCACTATCATCCTAAGTGAAATAGCACAGGAATGAAAAAAACAAACAGCACATGTACTCTCTAATAATTGGAAGCTAAACATGGGCACACATGGGCACAAAAAGATGTAAAGTCATTGTAAATCAAGAAATGCGGAGAAGGGTAGGGGTAAAAACTTACCTTTTGGGTACAATGAACACTATTTGCATGATGGGCACACTAAAAGCCTCAATATAAGCATTATAGAAGGTATTCATGTAACAAAAATATTTGTACCACCTTAATATTTTGAAATTATGTAAAAAGAGATCATTAGGTCATCCTCCTATGTTTCAAAGGGTGAGGCCATTGCCTCAGTTTCAACACAGATGAAATTTTGTTTCATAGTTTCTGACCAAAGCCGTGGAGTGGATCCACTGCCCCAGTGGGACTAGAAGGTGAGTATCAAGCCAAAGAGGATTATTCTTGAGCCTTAAGATCTAATAAAATTTGCCTTGCTAAATTTTGTATTTGATTGGGAACCTTTATCACTTCCTTGTTTCGTATTTTTTTCTTTTGAAATGGAAATGTCTTATGACTGTCCCACCATGGTACTTTATAAGCACATAACTTGTCTGGTTTCACAGGTTCACAGCTGGAGAGGAATTTTGTCTCAGGATCAATCATACCTCAAGTCTATCCCATCTCACCCATTAGCTGATATTTTTTATGAGACTTTAGAATTTAGAGTTTATACTGAAATGAGTTAAGAGTTTTAGGACTATTAGGATAAAATGAATATTTTTTGCATACTATGAGGACATGAATTTTAGTTGTCCAAGGGCAGAATGCTCTGGACTGAATTGTGTCACCGAAAATTTATATGTTGAAGCCCTAACACCCTGTGTGCTATATTGGATCCTTTAAGGAGGTGATTAAGATAAATGAGGTAATCAGGGTGGAGCCCTGATCTGAGAACTTTTGTCATTATAAAAGAGGAAGGGACAACAAATCTCTCTCTCTCTCTCTCTCTCTCTCTCTCTCTCTCTCTCTCTCTCTCTCTCTCTCTCTCTCTCTCTCTCTCTCCCTCCCTCCTTTTTCCTGCTCTTTTCTATGTGAGGACACAGCAAGAGGGCAGCCATCTATAAGCCAAGAAGAGAGCCCTCACAGAAACCAAATTCTGCAAGAACTTTGATATTGAACTTTCCAGCCTCCAGAATAGTGAGAAAATAAATATCTGTTGTTTCTGCCACCTAGTCTATGATATTTTGTTATGGGAGTCCTAGCAGACTAAAGCACCCACAGACTCTAATACTTTATTACTTGGTTTGAAGTCCCAGCTTTACCACTTACATAATAGGTGGCCTCAGATAACAGAACATATTTGGCTTATTTCTGCATAGTTTTTTTTGCCTCTCACATATAGTTCCATGTTTCTGTATGGTTTTTATAACTAGCATTTTAAACTCATGTATCCTTTACTTTTCTGTTGAGTTTTAGATGTTTTCTTTATGTTTACTATTATAAAAATATTCATAGATATAACCTACTCTTTTCCATTGAATTTTTTTCCCTAGAATTGAATGTCAGGAGTGAGATTACTAGGTCAGAGAGCAGGATTACTGGGCCTGGGGGTGGGTTGGATTTTTCCCATGGTCATAAACCATCCAAGCCACCTCACATGACAAATGTCATTACCAGCCCTTTCAGGCAAATGTTTCCAAGTAAGCTTCTGATGGGGTTATTTGCTTGGAACTATCAGGCATAGGATCACCAGCTTTCCCTCTGTTCTAGGAGAGGTAGAAGCCAGACTTGCTATCTGGGAAGAGTAGGATTGGATCCTCCTAAATTGTTTCTCTGAGCTTAGAAGGGGAAATAAAATAGAAGTAGTAGTAACTATTTTGATCAGAGTGGCTGGTTATTAGTTACCCATCCTCTCTGAGAAATGGACTTCAGTTCTCAAGGTTGGTTCCATCCTTATCCATAAAAGGAAAGCTCCCCACATAAGAATGCTATGCAAACAAGAAAATTATCTCCCCATAATATAAAAAGATACAATGTGTCTCTTGTATAGTGAAATTCCATTAGGACACATATCAGCAGGACCTTAATTCAGATATACCACTTTGAAAGTAATAATATATGACATGGGCACACAGCCTCAGCATTTATAAAGCACTTATACTTCCATTATTCCATTGATACAACAAATCCTTAACATAGAGAGCATTCGCCTCTGTATTGGTCATAATATAATAGGTTATGCCGAGACAACAAAGAATCCCAGAACTTTAATGGTTTAAACCAATGAAAGAATATATATTTTTTATTCATTCATTCTACATGCCCCTTGCTGGCCAGTGGAGGATACACATCACTTCCACTCATCTTTCATTGGTCAGATCAAGCTATAAGGCCACATCTAACTTTAAGGTGGCAAAGAGGTAAAATAAAATACCCCTGCATTACTTAAAGTAGAAAGGAGCTTAATATTGGTGAACAGTAGTAATTTCCATAAACCAAAGGGCTCAGAGAAATTACATGTTGAGGCAAGCAGTTTGAAATTGTATACTGAGCTTATAATAAATGATTTTTAGCTATTGCTACTAAAATACAGCATGCTTTCAGTAGAGAGAAGGTTCTTGGAGATTGAGAACATGAGAACATAGGCTTTGGAGTCAGCCAGTCTTGGGTTTAAATCCCAAATCGTTCCATTTACTAACAAAGTACTTCACGTAGGTGAAACCACTTCTCTGAGATTCCATTTCATCATCTATAAAATAGGGATAAAGGATTAAAAAGAAAAATTTGCAGGGTTGATGTGATGATTGGAGTTAAATGGAGTTAATGTGGATTAAGTACCTAAGTCAAAACTCACTTATGCTAAGTCCAAATTTATACCCTTACCACCTTGCCTCTGCTAGGTATGCTAGAACATGGAAATCCTGTGGAACAACTCTTGGTCTGATTCTTTTCTGGCTTTCTATTTCCCACTGTAACATGTGAAGAGGTGAGAGGACAGAAAGGATGAGGATAATTTGAGACAAGAAGGAAAGCCATTTTTACCCTGAGTTCAGAAATATATTTGTATACCCTGTTCCCTCTTTTTGCTATATCCTCTCCTATCTCCTTTGCTCAGCCAACTCTTACTTATCCTTTAAGACTTAGGTCAATCCAATCACTTGTCTGGGAAGTGTTCCCAGACTCCTTCATGCTGAGTTTGAGGCCCCTTCTCTGGACCCTCCCGCACCTCCCCACCGCCACCACAAATACTCTGTGTCTAGATCTATCTGGGCACTTAGTACAATGCCTTGTGTTTGTCACACAGCAAATACTTACTCAATGTCTATCCAATGAATGAATAAGATTTTGCATGGCATACAAGACCTTGTTGATTTTTTGTCTGGCCTCATTTCTCTCCATCCATCTCCTGACCTTTCTCTACCCATTCCTCTCACCATTACCTCAAAACAGACACCTGCTATTCCAGAAGTAAACTGAAGGAGCTTAGAAAATTTCATCCCAAAATATGATTCCTTTGTATAAGGAGTATTTTGAATTAAATGTCCTTACAGATCAACAGTCCCTTGGAAGGGGCTTTCCCTCTGTCTACATAACCAGATGGACCCATCAAAAGAACAATGGGCTTCCCTTTCCTTCCCTGTTATCTCACTATATTGAAGGAAAGAAAATCAAGAATGCAATCAGACCTGGCCCAAATAATTTTAAATATAATATCTGTCTCTCAGGTTAATTTAACTTGCAAAGAGAATCATATACAAGCCAATCTGTTTCCCTCATCCATTCATCCTCCCTAGCAACCATTTATTGCCCCTAAATAGAACTACCTATACTCTTCATCTCCCTCTCCCCTCTAAAAGAAGGGTATAAAAATATCTGGATCTTGTTGTGATATTGGGTAATTCTCTGTGATTCTCCTTGTGTACATGGTAAATAAACCTATTCATCTTATTAATCTGCCTTAATCTTTCAGCAAAATTTTGGGGGAAATGGGACATTTCTCCCTCACATCCACATACCACACTGTTTATTGACCCAAGAATCCCTCAGAATCTTTAGGCCTCTCTATTTATACATGCTTCTTCCTCTTCATGGCATGCTCTCTCACTATCTGGCCACCTTTCAAACATTTATTCATCTTTTAGTAAGGGCTGAGGACAGGAAGTTTGGAGCTCTGAACCTAGGCTACCTGAGTTTAAATTCCAGCTATGGTTATTAGCTGTGAGTCCTCAGAAAAATTATTTAACTTCTCTGGGCCTGTTTCATATTATAGGCTTAATAAATGTACCTACCTAATAGACTTGTTATGGAGATTAAATGAGTTAATACATTTAAATTGTTTACAAGAGTATCTGATACACAGTAACTTCTATAGAAGTGTTTGCTATTATTATTCAAATATCAGTGTAAACACTACTTCCTTTGTCTAAGCTGGGGTCATAAATTGGCAGCTTGCAGGGCATGTTTTATTAGGACCACATGATTGTTAGGATGGTGATGCCTATGCACTTGGGTTTTGAGAAAGATTTATCCCAACAGAGATTAGGATAGGAAGAAAACGTTTAATTACTTTTCCCTGGGGGAAGGGAAAAGGACCAGCATAGAGGTGGAAAGGGAAAAATGTGCTGGCCCCTAAAATTAACTATCAGAGGACTTTTTAAAGGGGATTGTAAAAATGGCAGAGTATAGTTGAGAAATTGCTGTATCCTCTCCTTTCTTTCTTCTTGGTGGCAAGTATATTTAAAAAACTGCTAAAATGTCAAAGTCCAAGACTTGGTTTCCTGCCTTTCCTTGGAGAAGGGATTATCACAGGAGATGTGACTCTGTCCTAAAGAAACAGTTGAGGCTGTAGCTCATTCTTCTGCTGTTTACTCAGGAACTCTGTAAAAGCAGATTCTTAAAAACAAACAAACAAACAATGGTTTGCTGCATGGTGGGGGCACTAGATCACTTGTACACATTGATTACCAGCCCGTTCTTCTTTTAAAGTGGTAGAATGTAGGTATTGGTCAACCATCTCTTTACAGACCCCGATCCAAGCTCGTTCTGCTACATAGCTTGGCACAGTGCATGGTATTCAAAGCCCTGCATGCTCTAGCCCCTGCCTTTCCTTCTGTATTCTCTGGCTCTTCCTCAAACACTGGCTCAGAACCTTCTCTTAGCAATTGGCACTCTATCAGGGAACATAGAAATCTGCAATAATAATAATAATAATAATAATAGCATCTAACACATTACATGCTGAGCACCTTTCTAAGTTCATATCATGTATTGATTTATTCAGTCTTCACCACAACAATCTTATTAGGAGTTAACTTATATTATCATCTCCATTTTGTGGGTGATAATATCAAGTTTTAGGTCTTAATGCTAATATGTAGTGGTGTTGTGATTTGAGCTCAAATACATTGAGCATGACAGCCATGCTCGTGGTCACCATGCTGTGCTTTGCTTTTGGTTTTTTTTTTTTGTTTGTTTGTTTTTTGGTATATCTCCCCCTCTAGACTTGGAGTTCCTTATGAGCAGCAATTTTATGCCCAGTACATAGTACAGTGTTTGGCACATAGCAGTGATTAATAAATTTTTATTGAATGAGTGAATAAATGAATCCATAGTGAAAAGAGTAGAGAATTTGGAGTCAGAAACCCCAGTGTCAGCCTGGTATTTATCATCTAATGATTTTGGAGGCTTTTAGTGATTGAATTAAACTTTCAACCTTTTTATGTCCAAACAGGATAGTGTTTATATACATGGGTATACATAGGAGCCAGGCTGTCTGTGTTCAAAATAAGGCACTACAACTTATTGGATGTGTGACCTTGTACTGGTCTCTTGTCCTTTCTGGGCTTCAGTTTCCTAATCTTAAAAATTAGGACAGTTGTAATAACCAGATCATAGGGCTGTTGTGATGAAAATATGAGTTAATGTGTACACAGTGCTAAGAATACTGTCTGGTACATAGCAAGTGCTTGACAAATGTTACTCATTGATGTTATTATTATGCTTTAATATTTTCACATATAAAGAGGGAATAAGAATATTTATCTCACTAGATTATTGTGAGGATTCAATAAGGCAATAGATGTAGAAGTGCTCTACCATCTGAACAGCATAGTGTAGATGCTAGAACTAGATTTAGTAAATATCCCAAATAATTTATTTAGGCCCTGAAGCTCAGGCTCAGTGTAGCTTAGCCCCACACTCACAAGTGAGTAGCAAACTCCCAAAAGTCTGGAGAATCCAACTAGGGATGACCCTTCAAGTGCTAAGAGGCCCACAACTTCAAGATTATGTGTTAGCATGGTGCTATGTAGACAGATTCCTTCATACAGGCTGTGGGCTACAAAGTCTTCTGGTTAGCTGGCATTTACTCCCATAAGAGACCAGGAGGTAGTCAAGACTTAGCAGGAAGAATCCCTGGGCACCAAAATAAACAGACTACATCAATCACCATGGTAAGGAGAAAGAAAGGACCTGTGAAGACTCAGGAAAAGGCTCTGTCCTGTGCACCTTAGGTCTCCACTGAGAGAGGGGAGTGAGCAAGGCACAGAGCAAATGAGGGATTTGGACACCATGAGTGAGAGAGAGGAGTGGAGAGGAGGATAAGAACTTAAGCAGCAGTCCAGCAATTCTGGTTCCTAAGAAGGAAGGAAGGAGGGAGTGAAATAACCACACATTGCCCTAAAATTCCTATGCTAGTGCATGGAAAGTGCCTGAGGATATTACAGTTCATACATGCTAGGATTTCCAGAGGCAAAGGTGGCTGAATTTTGCTCAGATTGTGGGCCCTCTTTGGTCTGCTTTAGGGCAAGTGCCTCGTCCACCTAGCCTCATTGACAGCAAGAGGAATCCAATCACTTCAAGTGAGCAAGAAACATTTATTAACAGTAAGGAAACTGCAAAAGGTCTGGAAAATCTCCACTTGAGTTCTCAGAACCCCTTACTGCTGGCAGCTGTTGACTGAAGTTTGAGGGTGAGGGTATGAAGGAGATAGTGAAGAAAGAGAGGGAGAGATTTATGGATAGACTGGACTGAGGGAGCAATACAAAGGAGGCCAGTTGAGTGCAACAACGTATAATGCCTGGATTGGAACCACAGACAACAGTGAGTGCAGGATACAGACTTTTTTTTTCCATATGGAAATTGGAGGAGGAAGTATACTATTTTCTTGTTGTTTTGTAATGCCCATGGTGACTGGCATAGGAATGGCCATGCAAACAGTTCACTGACTAATAACAGAAGGGCTGCTTAGCAAGGCTTCCATGCAGTTTGGAAAGCCTTGGGAACCTCGGACTGGAAGTTAAAGCTATGCTATACATCTTAAATAATTTTAATGTGATTGCAACAAAAATGTTATGGAAATTTCAACACTTGTCCCCAAAGCTTACTCAGAAGAATGAGGACAAGTGGTTTGAGGAGCAGGAAAGAGATGTTTATTAATTTGACAGCAAATGAGGAAAATGTCAGATTCACATTTTAAAGTACCATTGTCCTCACTATAAGCAAAAATACCGAGCTTTTAAATGGGTAGTTTTCAGCTTCAGGGTATTGCTGTTTAACTATAGTTGATGGTTCTGATTGACCCCAACTCCGTCGAAGACACCATCTCCATGAAAGACAAACTCATGACTTCTGCCTGGACAATTCCATTGAGCCATCTCCTGTGGTACAAAAAAACAAAGGACACTCCCCTGCCCCTCTGATAACTGGCCTTGGGCAGGGATGCAGATTTTAATTCCCAAAAAGAGTACGGTGGTAGTGGCGGGGGGTTAAAGAGAAAGCTGGTAAAAACATTTTACCCTTTTTTCAGGCTATTCCTTCTGTTACAAAAATATGTCACTAGAGCTACTGGCTAAATGCTTGACTGGCTTGTACTACATCCACTGGATCATCAACTGGATTTTAATGTGGGTTTCCTGAGCCCCTAATTGGGACTTAGCCTCAGGAGAAGGGAGTTGTGGTAGACACAAAGAAATGGAAACCTAGCCCTCAGTATCTAGTTAGGAATATAAAACAAACCCTTGGGTTTCATTACAAAATGTACTAAAGGACCATATGAGTAGCCTCAGAGACCCCAGGAAGGCAAAAGTGGACTGGAGTTCTGGACCTTGAAGGATGGTAAGATTTGCAAAGGTTGAAAAGGGAAAAGTCAGGGAAGGAGGGAAAGAGGGTACTCCAGGTAAGGGAGCAAATTGAGTAAAGAGTTGGAGGCTAGAATGAGCATAGCCTATTCAGGATACATGATCCTAATGCAGTATAATATTTGACCCTTATTCAAGACACTTCCTCCACTCTTTGATCTAACAAATGTTTGGCTATGGCTATAGAGAAAGAGAGAGAGAGAGAGAGAGAGAGAGAGAGAGAGAGAGAGAGAGAGATAGTAGTCCTGGACCAGGAAACAGGACCATGGTTAATTATTCTGGGTTTGTCACTAGTTCACTATATGACCTTGAACAAGTAGTCATTTACTCTCTGAGGCCTCTGCTTTCCAAGCTGCAACAATAGGGGATATAGGGGTGGAAGTAAATAGTTCTCATACCATTTCACCTTAAATTATCTACAGAACTGTTTCCCATACCTTAGTATTCTTCAGAAACACCTCAAGAAGCTTGATAAGAGTGCAGATTCCCAGAGATTCTGGTTTATTAGATCTATGATGGGGCCTGGGGAAGTATATCTTAACACGGAACACAGATGACTCTCCTATGTGTGATTCACACAAGAGACTGTGAGGCAGAATGTCCTAGGGTTTGTATTCAAATACATATTAGAGTCTGTTTCTGGGGTTCTGGGATACTGTAACAATATCCTCATATCTTCCCTTCCCCATACTCAAGCCAGTTCTGAATAAGATCTCCCTCACCATTTAGGGGCTTCAACAAGGACTATTCAGTTATAGCATGTCATGGAAGAGAGATGTCTCTTCTACACTTGTGGGGGTATGGTACTATCTGGCATAGTCAGGAAGGACTAGGAATGCTTGGGCAGAAGGACATGAGCTGCCACATAATGGGGCCAGGCATAGTAGGGCTGAGAGGAAACTTTCCCTTTCCCCTGAAAGTTTGCTGAAAGATCAACTCACAATTAAGGCAGATTAATGAAAGAGAGATGTTTATTTACCATGTGCATGGAGAGAATTACAGAGTGATTACTCAATATCCCAATGACATCCAGATATTTTTATACTTGATTTGTAGAGGGGAGGAAGAGGTGAAGAGCATAAGTCATTCTGTTTAGGGGCAATAAATGGTTGTTAGGAAGAATGAATGGATGGGGGAAAAGGATTCACTTGTAAACTAAATTAACATGAAAGACAGGAATTATATCTAAAATGATTTGGGCCAGGTCTGGTTGCTTTCTCTTTTTTTAATTTTAGCGTATTATGGGGGTACAAGTGTTAAGGTTACCTATATTGCCCATGCCCCCACTCCCCCATCGAGTAAGAGCTTCAAGGGTGTCCATCCCCCAAACATTACACATCTCACTCATTGTGTTTGTATATACCCATCCCCTCCTTCCCCATCCGACCTGCCTGACACCCGATAAATGTTATTCCTATATGTCCACTGAGGTGTTGATCCGTTAATACCAATTTACTAGTGAGTACATGTGGTTCTTGTTTTTCCATTCTTGAGATACTTCATTTAGTAGAATGGGTTCCAGCTCTATGCAGTAAAATACAAGAAGTGATATATCACCATTGTTTCTTAAAGCTGAGTAGTACTCCATGGTATACATATACCACGTTTTATTAATCCACTCATGAATTGATGGGCACTTGGGTTGTTACCACAACTTTGCAATTGTGAATTGTGCTGCTATAAACATTCAAGTGCAGGTGTCTTTTTCATAAAGGGACTTTTGATCTTTTGGGTAGATGCCCAGTAGTGGAATTACTGGATCAAACGGTAGATCCACTTGTATAGCTTGAAGGTATCTCCATATTGCTTTCCACAGAGGTTGAACTAGTTTGCAGGCCCACCAGCAGTGTAGGACTGTTCCTAACACTCTGCATCAATGCCAACATTTAACGTTTTGAGACTTTTTTTTTTCGGCATATTATGGGGGTACAGATTTTAAGGTTTCAATAAATGCCCATTTCCCCCCCCACACAAGTCTGAGTCTCCATCATGACCATCCCCTAGATGGTGCACATCTCACTCATTATGTATGTATATACCCACCCCCCTCCCTCCTCCCACCTGCCGAATACCCTATTACTGTAGTACCTATGTGTCCACTTAGGTGCTACTCAGTTAATACCAGTTTGCTGGAGAATATATCTGGTGCTTGTTTTTCCATTCTTGGGATACTTCACTTAGTAGTATGGGTTCCAGCTCTAACCAGGAAAATATAAGATGTGCTACATCACCATTGTTTATTAGAGGTGAATAGTACTCCATGGTATACATATACCACATTTTATTAATCCATTCTTGGATTGATGGGCACTTGGGCTGTTTCCACAGCCTTGCAATTATGAATTGTGCTGCTATAAACATTCTAGTGCAGGTGTCTTTTTTGTAGAGTGTCACTGGATCATTTGGGTAGATGCCCAGCAATGGGATTGCTGGATCAAATGGTAGATTCACTTGTATCGCTTTAAGGTATCTCCATATTGCTTTCCACAGAGGTTGAACTAATTTGCAGTCCCACCAGCAGTGTAGGAGTGTACCTTTCTCTCCGCAACCACGCCAGCATTTATTGTATGGAGATTTCTTGATAAAGGCCATTCTCACTGGGGTTAAGTGATATCTCATTGTGGTTTTGATTTGCATTTCCCTGATGATTAGAGATGTTGAGCATTTTTTCATATGTTTGTTGGCCATTCTTCTGTCTTCTTTAGAAAAATTTCTGTTCAAGTCCTTTGCCCACTTTTTAATGAGGTTATTTGATTTTTTCTTCCTAATTTTCGTGAGTTCTAAGTATATTCTGCTTATCAGTCCCCTATCGGATGCATAGGATGCAAAAATTTTCTCCCATTCTGTAGGTTGTCTGTTTACATTCATGACTATTTCTTTGGCTGTGCAGAAGATTTGTAGTTTGATCATGTCCCATTTATTTATTTTTGTTGCTGCTGTGATTGCCTTTGGGGACTTCTTCATAAACTCTTTGCCCAGGCCAATGTCTAGGAGAGTGTTTCCAACTTTTTCCTCTAGAGTTCTAATAGTTTCATACCTTAGGTTTAAGTCTGTTATCCAGCGTGAGTTGGTTTTTGTGAGAGGTGAAAGGTGTGGGTCCTGTTTTAGCCTTCTAGAGGTGGCTATCCAGTTTTCCCAGCACCATTTATTGAAGAGGGATTCTTTTCCCCAGTGTATGTTTTTGTCTGCTTTGTCAAAGATTAGATGGCTATATGAGGATGGTTTTATATCAGGATTCTCACATCTGTTCCACTGGTAAATATTCCTATTTTTGTGCAAATACCATATTGATTTAATTACTACAGCTTTGTAGTATAGTTTGATATCTGGCATATTAATGCCTCCCATTTTGTTTTTGTTGCTTAGAATTGCTCTTGATATTCGGGGTCTTCTTTGGTTCTATAGGAAGCGTAAAATTATTTTTTCTATATCTGTGAAGAATGCTGATGGGATTTTAATAGGTATTGCATTGAATCTGTAGATCAGTTTGGGTAGTATAGACATTTTGATGATATTGAGTCTGTCGATCCACAAGCATGGTATGGATTTCCATCTGTTTACATCATCTACTATTTCCTTCCTCAGTGTTTCATAGTTCTCCCTGTAGAGGTCTATTACGTCTTTGGTTAAGTATATTCCTAGGTACTTTAATTTCTTTGTTGCTATTGTGAAGGGAATTGAGTCTTTGATTTGGTTCTCAATTAGATTGTTGTTGGCGTATACGAATGCCTCTGATTTCTGTGTATTGATTTTGTATCCTGAGACTTTACTAAATTCATTGATCAGTTCCAGGAGTTTCTTGGTTGAATCCTTGGGGGTTTTCTAGATACAATATCATATCATCAGCAAACAGTGAAAGTTTGATCTCTTCTGCCCCTATTTGGATACCTTTGATTCCATTTTCCTGTCTGATTGCTGTAGCCAAGACTTCCAGCACTATGTTGAACAGAAGTGGAGATCGTGGGCAGCCTTGTCTGGTTCCAGTTCTAAGTGGGAATGATTTCAATTTTTCCCCATTCAGTATGATTTTGGCTATGGGTCTGTCATATATGGCTTGTATCATTTTTAGGTATGTCCCTTCTATGCCTATTTTCTTAAGTGTTCGTATCATGAAAGGGTGTTGAATTTTGTCAAAAGCTTTTTCTGCATCTATTGAAAGAATCATGTGGTCTTTGTTTTTGCTTCTGTTTATGTGGTGAATTGCATTTATAGATTTACATATGTTGAACCATCCCTGCATCCCTGGGATGAAGCCCACTTGGTCGTGGTGGATGATTTTTTTGATAAGTGTCTGGATTCGGTTAGCTAAGATTTTGTTGAAAATTTTTGCATCTATATTCATTAGGGATATTGGTCTGTAGTTTTCTTTTTTTGTTGCATCCTTTCCTGGTTTTGGTATCAGAGTAATATTCGCTTCATAAAAGGTGTCGGGGAGGTTTCCGTTCTTCTCGATGTTGTGGAATAGTTTCTGCAAGATAGGTACTAGTCCTTCTTTGTAAGTATGGTAAAATTGAGGTGTGGAACCATCTGAACCGGGACTTTTCTTTTTAGGGAGATTTTTAATTGCTGTTTCTATTTCAGGTGTTGAGATTGGTCTGTTCAGGGAATCTATTTCTTCCTGGTTGAGCCTGGGGAGGCTGTGTGTTTCTAGAAATTTGTTCATTTCCTCCACATTTTCTAGTTTGTGTGCATAAAGATTTTTGTAGTATTCATAAATTTTATCTTGTATCTCTTTGGGATCAGTTGTGATATCTCCTTTTTTATTCCTGATGGAGCTTATTAGAGATTTCTCTTTTCTGCTTTTCGTTAGCTTAGCCAATGGTGTGTCAATTTTGTTTATTTTTTCAAAGAACCAACTTTTTCTTTTATTAATCTCCTGAATATCTTCCCTGTTTTCAATTTTGTTTAGTTCTGATTTGATCTTGTTGATTTCACTTCTTCTGCTGGGTTTAGGGTTGGTCTGTTCTTCTTTTTCCAGCTCTTTGAGTCATTTCATTAGATTGTCTATTTGTGATCTTCTTGTCTTTGGGTTATAGGCATTTATGGAGATAAACTTTCCTCTCAGAACTGCTTTAGCTGTGTCCCAGAAGAGTTCATAACTTGTCTCTCCATTGTCGTTTTCTTCATAAAACTTTTTTATTTCCATCTTCATTTCTTATTTTACGAAGTAATCATTTAGTAGGAGGTTGTTTAATTTCCACGTTTTTGTGTAGAAATGTGAGTTTCTGTTAGGGTTGATTTCTACATTTATTCCACTGAGATCTGAGAAGGTACATGGTATAATTTCTATTTTTTTAAATTTCCTGAGATTTTCTTTGTGTCCTAGGATATGGTCAATCTTAGAGAATGTCCCGTGAGCTGATGAGGAGAACGTATATTCAGTGGATTTTGGGTAGAATGTTCTGTAGATGGCTGTCAGAACCAATTGTTCTAGAGTTTTGTTTAAGTCCATTATTTCTTTATTAATTTTCTGTTTGGAGGATCTGTCTCGTGCTGTCAGTGGGGTGTTGAAATATCCAGCGATTATGGAGTTGCTATTAATCCATTTGCTTAGCTCCAGTAAGGTTTGCTTTATGAATCTGGGTGCACCTAAGTTGGGTGCATATATATTTATAATTGTAATCTCTTCTTGTTGGACTGTGCCCTCACCATTATATAATGACCCTCTTTGTCTTTTACTACTTTTGTTGGTTTAAAAACTAAATCGTCTGAAATTAGAACTGCCACACCAGCCTTCTTTTGGCCTCTATTTGCTTGGAATATTGATCTCCACCCTTTTATTTTTAGTCTATAGTCATCCTTGCAGGTTAGATGTGATTCCTGAAGACAGCATATACTTGGCCTGTATTTTCTTATCCATTCAGCCAGCCTATGTCTCTTGAGTGGAGAGTTTAAGCCATTCACATTTATTTAGAGAACTGATAGGTAAGGTAGATTACTGATCATTCTGTTGGGTTGGATGTTGTTGCTATGATTTCTGTCTTGAGGCATTGTAATATCTGGCCTTTAATATCTTTGGGTTTTGGTTGTTTTTATATTCGTGGGTTATTATTATGATGTTCCGTGCATAACGCTGTTTTAAGTACTTCTTGTAGGGCTGGTCTTGTCTTGGTGAATTCTCTGAGCCTTTGCTTGTCTGAGAATGTTTTTATTTCTCCTTCATATATGAAGCTTAGTTTTGCAGGGAATAATATTCTAGGCTGGCCATTGTTTTGTTTCAAAAGAGTGAGAATGGGGCCCCTGTCTCTCCTTGCTTGTAAAGTCTCATTAGAGAAGTCTGATGTTATTCGAATTGGCTTTCCCTTGTATGTTACTTGCTTCTTTTGTCTTACAGCTCTTAGAAGGGCCTCTTTGGTTGATACTTTGGTCAGTCTCAGGACTGCATGTTGTGACTTCTTCCTGTTTGCGTTGAATTTCCCAGGGGTCCTCTGAGCTTCTTGATCTTGTATATCGAGATTTTGAGCAAGGCCTGGGAAATTTTCCTCTATTATATCTTCAAACAGCTTGTCCAACCCTTGAGTGTTGTCTTCTTCTCCTTCTGGTAACCCTATGACCCTCACATTAGGTTTCTTCACATAATCCCACAGCTCTTGTAGGCTTTGCTCTTTACTATTGTTTCTCTGCTCTATTTCTGTGACTGATTTATTTAATTGGAGGGTGTTATCTTCAAGCTCTGAGATTCTTTCTTCTGTTTGATCTACCCTGTTCTTGAGGCTTTCCACAGTATTTTGTAGTTCCTTGAATTGAGTCTTCATTTCCAGGAGTTCAGTTACACTTTTCTTCATTGTGTCTATTTCTTTTCCCATATCCTGGAGACTTTTTGTGGTTTCTTTGTGTTGGTTATTGAGTTGTTGTTGCAGCTGGGTAAGTGTTCTTATGATCCACATACGAAATTCCTCTTCTGTCATATTGGTTGCCTGATTTAGGTGGGTGTCCATTTCTAGGGGGCTGGTGCTCCTCTTTGGGGGTGTGTTTTCCGTTTGGTTCTTCATATTTCCTGAGTTCTTTCGCTGATTTCTTCCCATGTCGATCATTTGTCGTTTCTTTCCTTAGGTTATTGTTTGGGTATTCACACACCTTGTTTAGTTTCTGAGGCGTTAGGTGGTGTCTGTGTGTGAATTTGGACCACTCCCTGTATATTGAGTCGGTGGGTGCCGTGGAAAGGCTGTGCAAGATGCCGTCCCTGTCAGTATGTGGCGTTTGCTTGGAGGAACAGGCTATACTGTTGATTTTGTGTCCTGTTAACAGCTCTTGTTCTGGGCGGAGCTGGGTTGGGTAAGCCTGCCCTCAGGCCATTAGCAGGTTTCAAAGTTCTGTTCTCTGCTTCCAGGGAAAGATGTCAGGACTGGGCTGGAATGGTCCCGCTCAACCAGAAAGTCTGTGTGTGGTGGTGGGGTTGTCTGAGACCCGCAGTCTGGAGCGGGCCTCACTTCTTTCCACCCTCCCCCAGTCCCTAGCTACTCCTGGGCCTCTTCCAGCAGGCCAGACCACAAGCCACCAGGCCTCCCAGGACTGTGATGCCGGCGGGTAGCTTCCCTCACAGGAACTCCACCTGGGCTGGTCGCACAGCCTCCTCCTGGAAGGAGGGATGCCCTCTAGGACGCCGATCCGCCCCTGGAGGCACACACACCTCAGTAGGCTGTTCACATATAACCCTTCTGTGCCCTGGGCAATGCTAGCCCTCGATGCAGGGGATCTGGTCTGCAGGTCCGACCTCTGGGTCCCAGAGTTCAAACTGTATCCCCACCAGGGAGAGGATTTCCGGTCCCAATTCAACAACAGGGAGCCCAAGCTGGGCCTATGTCTCTCAGCCTCTGAGTCGGCACCGTTCTCCTGGGAACACTTGCCAGCAGCACCTGGGATGGCTAGCGTGTAGGGAGCTCACAGTCTGAGTTCCCCTGAGTCAGCTGTAGGGTCCCAAATGGGACGGTCCCGTTCCCTGGAGGTGCCTCCGGCTGGTGGCTGTATTGTCTCTCTGGGCAGCCGCAGGTAGGGCCAGCAGATGGGAGGAGGAGGCAATATTGCGCCTGCCGCGCGGCTCGAGTCTGTGCACACGGAGGTGCCCCGAGGAAGTTGGGAACCTGGTGCCATATCTGCTACAGGCTCACCGTTGGCAGGCGGCGGCGGTCTCTGGGCTGGTGTCCGCAGGTCTCTCCACCCACTGGGGAGCCCACCAGCAGTCCCAAATGCAGGGGAGGGGAAACAGCAAATTCACCTACCTTTGCCGCTGGTCTCCGGGCTGCTCCAATGGTCTCAGCCTCCAGTTCTCCTCCGCAGCCTCCTCCCGTGGAGTCTCCTGGGGTCTCAGGTACCCCTCCTTCCGGCCCTTGTCCGCTGTATGCTCGTCTTCTTGCTTCTTTCCTCTAATTTCTGCTAGAATCTGTCTTTTCTGCAGAGACACTCTGTCTAGCGGTGTTATTCGTCCGCCATCTTGCTCTGCCCCCCTCTGTTTTGGGACTTTTTGATAAAGGCCATTCTCACTGGAGTTAAATGATATCTCATTGTGGTTTTGATTTGCATTTCCCTGATGATTAGAGATATTGAGCATTTTTTCATAGGTTTGTTTGCCATTATTCTGTCTTCTTTTGAGAAGTTTCTGTTCATGTCCTTTGCCCATTCGTGATAGGGTTGTTTGATTTTTCCTTGCTGATATTCCTGAGTTCTAAATAGATGCTAGTTATCAGCCCTTTATCGGATGTGTAGCTTGTGAAATTTTTCTCCCATTCCGTGGGTTGTCTATTTGCTCTTTTGACAGTTTCTTTGGCTGTGCAGAAGCTTTTTAATTTGATCAGGTCCCATTTATTTATTTTTGTTGATGCTGTGATTGCCTTTGGGGTCTTCTTCATAAATTCTTTGCCTAGGCCAATGTCTAGAAGAGTATTTCCAACCATTTCCTCTAGAATTCTAATAGTTTCACAGCTAAGGTTCAAGAATACTCAACAAAATAGGCATAGATGAGGCTTACCTAAAAATGATACAAGCCATATATGACAAACCCACAGCAATATCATACTGAATGGGGAAAAATTGAAAGCATTCCCACTTTGAACTGGAACAAGAAAAGGTTGCCCACTATCTCCACTTCTATTCACCATAATTCTGAAGTCCAATCAGACAAGAGAGTGGAGTTAAGGGTGTCCAAATGGGAGCAGAAGAGATCAAACTCTCACACTTTGGTCATGACATAATATTACACCTAGAAAACCCCGAGGATTCGACCAAGAGAATCCTTGAATTGATAAATGAATTTGGTAATGTCTCAAGATACAAAATCAATACACAGAAATCAGAGGCATTCATATAGGCCAACAACAATAAAGCTGAGAACCAAATCAAATACTCAATTCCAATCAAAATAGCAACAAAGAAAATAAAGTACCTAGGACTATATTTAACTAAGGATGTAAAAGACCTCTATAGTGAGAATTATCAAACATCGAAGAAAGAAAAAGCAGAGGATGGAAACAGGTGGAAGAATAAACCATGCTCATGGGTCGGCAGAATCAACATTTTTAAAATGTCTATACTACCCAAAGCGACCTACAGAGTCAATGCAATCCCTATCAAAATGCCCCCATCATTTTTCACAGATATAGAAAAAATAATTTTACATTTTGTACAGAACCAGAGAAGACCCCGTATAGCAAAAGCAATCCTAGGCAATAAAAACAAAATATGAGGTATCAATTTACCAGACTTCAAACTATACTACAAGGCTATCGTAATTAAAACAGCTTCGGACTGGCACAAGAACAGGGACAATGACCAGTGGAACAGAACCGAGAACCCAGATATAAAACCATCCTCCTATAGCCAACTAATCTTCGACAAAGCAGACAAAATCATACACTGGGGAAAAGAATCCTTATTCAATAAATGGTGCTGGGAAAACTGGATAGCCACATATAGAAGACTGAAACAAGACCCACACCTTTCACCTCTCACAAAAATCAACTCACGCTGGTCGCTTTTTTAAATCATTTTTTCCTGCAATATACTGAGTTAAAAGAGAGAGGAAGGGAGGTCAATTGTTCTTTTGATATGCCAGTGTGTTTTATGCAAACAGAGAGAAAACCTCTTCCAATGGTTTTTGATCTCAAAGGGCCTGTAATTCAAAATACTTTTTATATCAAGGAGTCACATTTGGGAGTAAATTTTCCTGAGCTCCTTCAGCACCCAGACTCTTAACCTGGAGAAAATTCATCTTCTTCCCTGCCTCTTCCTCACCCACATGCTCCTAACATTGCTGCACAACCCCAAGGAGCCCAGATAATATTCCCATGAAGTGAACAGGATCTAATCAGAGGCAATAACACCAAAAGCCAAAGCCCGTCACAGCCTGAGTCCATTCTGCTATCCGGATTAAACCTCAGATTGAGGATGGTGGGCAGGGGAAAAGGATAAAGTGTGGACTTGGGACCTTGACTGCTGCTGGAGAAGCAGCCCTTGTGACTTGGGAGGCAGAGGTTTCAGTCTGCCATCCCAGGCCCAACTGGCTGCCCTTGGCCACCCAGGAAGCAAGCAGGGCTGAAGCTGGGCAGCCAAGAGACAGACACAACCCAGGTACCAGCGTGTCAGGTGCAAAAGGGGCCTGAAGCCCACCTGTCCCACTTTGCCAGTCCTTCTCCCTCCAGGCCCTCACCAGGGTCAAGATAGAAAATCTTTCTGGTCTCCTGCTCCCATCCTCTCTACCTGCCTCAGGACTTCCCTCCGCATCCTTCCTGCCAAGTGCTCCCCACCCACCCAGCTTTCAAGTGAACTGGGATGGACCTGGAAGCTCCCTGTCTCTGCAGGCACAGGATTCCACTTGTCAGAATGTTCTTCCTGCTGATGAGCCAAGCTTGCTCCCCTGTGACTTCCTCCTACTCACCCCAGTTCTGCCCTGAGGACCACCACCCCAATAGGACTGCTTCTTATTCTCAGCAATGTCCTTCACATATTTTGACACAGCTACCTCTGTCATTCTTGTTCCCCTGCCAGACACATGTTTCTCTTTCTCTCTCCCTCTCCCTCATCTCTCTCTTTCATTTCTATATCTCTCTCACAAATAATTTCATTGCTATATAATTCATGTGCCATACAGTTTGCCCATTTAAAGTGTACATATCTATTTCATGTTTATTGATTTGTCTATTCTGGAAACTTCATATAAATGGAGTTAGGAAACATGAGTTTGATCCATGTTGTCTGTGAACCTTTGGGTTAATCATTTCACCTCTCTGATTCCATTTCCCAAGCGTAAAATGTAGCAATATTGGTATTTACCACATAGGGTCTTAATGAGGCTTAAATAAGCTAATGCATATAAAGCATTTAGCAGAGGGTTTTCTTTTATTACTACTTTTTATAAAGTGATTTTCCTAATTACTGCTCTCATCTTCAACTGGTATATTGAAGATGGCATGGAGTTGAGCAGGACATGGGGTATTTATGCAAGCATTTACGTAATATCTGGACATATTTCTGGATAATTTTTGGATAATTTCTCTCACTGGCATGGAGTTGAGCAGGACATGGGGTATTTATGCAAGCATTTAGGTAATATCTGGACATATTTAACAGCCCATTAATGTATAGGCATGACCCAACAGAATGGCCTGAGCACTGAAGCGGGTCCTATAGGTTCTCTGTTGGGCCTGGCATTAATCCACTAATTTCTGAATTGTGGAGAGGTCAAGGGTCCAGGACATCACCACGGTAACAGACGAGACACTCAGAGGGTTCTGAGCTACTGCTATTTACTAATCAATATGGAAATATTTCAATATTTTAATACCCAATATGGCCACACCATCATGTCCTGGCTGGAGGTTTAGCCTGAGCAGTACCACCATCTTCCTTGGTATGGACATGATATGATGTTCAGAGCCTTAGATTTATAAATGTGATTCATATGAATTGTTAAGGTCCTGAATTAGGGTGTGTACTTCATACTAGACCTTCTAAAGAGACTTCAAGGCTGCCAGGCAGGCAAGCAGGGCTGACAATGGCAGCAATGACACTTGGCCCCCACATATGTTCTTTGGTTTCTCAGAAGTGTAAGGGATTCTGTTTAGCCTAGCCCTTGCCCATAAAACTAGAATATACTACATGTTAAGAAAAGAGGAGATGGCCTGAGGGAAGAGAAGGAGGTGAAAAGACTATTAAAAAGGACTCCAAAGAGCATAAGACATTCTATTATAAATACATCTGCACCCAAATGTTTATCACAGCACAATTCACTATTGCAAGGTCATGGAAACAACCCAAGTGCCCGTCAATTCGTGAGTGGATAAATAAAATGTGGTATATGCTCACAATGGAATATTACTGAATTCTAAGAAACAACAGTGAGCTAGCACTGTTTATGCTATCCTGGATTAAGCTTAAGCCTGTTATCCAAAGTGAGGCGACACAAGACATGGAAAATGGGCCCCACATCTACTCGCCATCAAATTGGTACTGACTGATTAAAACTATGGTTCTCAAATGGTGTTAATGTTCACCAGGGATTTGGGGGGCGACCCAATCTTAGGGATGTGGCGAGCATTTTGGAGGGGAGGGGCATAACTCTAACCCTTCTTAGGGAGAGGCAAAGATATACAATGTAACCAAAATGTCAAAAACAAACAAACAAACAAAAAAGAAAAAAAAAAAACTTTTATCGGGTGGTGGGCAGGTGGGAGGGGGGAGGAGGAGAAGGGTGTGTACTTACATAATGTGTGCGGTGCATACCACCGGGGGATTGGACACGCTTGAATCTCTGGCACATCGGGGGGGAGGGAGGGGAGCAGGGGCAATATTTGTAACCCTAACAATATTTGTACCCCCATAATATGATGAAATAAAAGGAAGAAAAGAAGAATAAAAGAAAAAAAAAGAATCAAACCTCCAATCTAAACAGAGATGTGGCAAAACCAGAGTAATACTAGCTCCAAGCAGTTCTTCAGGTGATGGTTGATTCGGGAATAGTAGCCAGGAAGGAAGCTTCAGAGGTGCAGGCAGAATGAGCCTTGGGCAAAGCAGAGACATTCCAGCAAATCTAATGGAAAAGAAGAGGAACGTGAATAGGAAAATGACCTGAAATGAGGACAGCATATGAGCTTCTGTGTGGATGGTAGTGTGTGAGGTAGTGAGGGGAGAGGGACAGGAGTGGAGGTGGTATCTGGAACTTTTCCCCTGCAACCCAGAGTAGCAAGGTATTTCAAATCTTGTTATTGGGAAGGTTTTTTTTTTTTTTTTTTTTTTTGCTACTTGTCTGCCTGGCCTCTCAATGGTGCTGAAAGTGGGGAGAAAGGGCAGCCAGTACAAACAGCCAGGGTGTGGCTTAATCTGGGCTGAGGGCCGACAATCTGAGGAGCCAGTGTGCAGGCAGCTTGTCTAGTGAGGAGGGCAGAGGCCTTTTCAAGCTAAGCAGCTGATGTGCTGAGGAAGAGGACTGCTAGCATCTGGGGACCTGATGAAAGAAAAGTATCTCCTCAGAAAGTCAATGGAGCAACTTGGAAAGAGAAGGAAAAGGGTAGAATTGCAGCTTCAGTTTTTGCTCACCTCTGGTGGCTGAGTGCTGTGGCATGGGGTGCAGGTATTCAAGAGACCATAAAACACTCTGTGCAGACCTCAGAGCTGATGCTCACTGATGCTGATTCCAATCACGATATCTCTCTTAAACACTATGCTATGAATACTTGCTAATAAAAACCCTGGGCTGTTGAGCAGGGTGGGGTGTATTTCCTGGGCGAAACCCTCAAGTGTAGTTTGGGTCTTTTTCTCTACAATGCATTCTTGTTCCCAAGGC
This sequence comes from Microcebus murinus, assembly GCF_040939455.1. NCBI lineage: Eukaryota > Metazoa > Chordata > Mammalia > Primates > Cheirogaleidae > Microcebus > Microcebus murinus. The sequence continues at coordinate 123,965,027 of NC_134136.1, read as the reverse complement.
TAGGCTTCTCTTTGACTTCATGAGGGTTCATAATGTTGTGGCTAAGAGCAGAGTCCTTCTTTTCCTGGGTTCAAATTCTACTCCTGCTACTTACTAGCTGTGTCATCCTTGCTTTGCCTCTCTGTGACTCAGTTTCCTAATATGTAGAATGGCTATAATAAGAACATCTGCCTCATTGCATTACTGTGAGGAAACAACATAGGTCAAGTGTTTATAACAGAGCTTGTATTGTACTAGGAACTCAATAAACATTTGGATTCTGACAATTATCCAATTTATGTCTCCTGTTTTATGTCTTCTGTAAATGTCCCTAACTAAGTCACTGGAAAAAATGATGTTGGCACAAAAAGGAATCTCTCCTTCCCTTCCTACCAGCCTCCTATTCAGTTCTCTGAGCTGTCCAAACACTTCTGGCACATATGTTTATACAAGCTGTGGCTACTGAGATCTTACCTCTCACTCCTGCTGCACTCTTCTAAGACAACCCCCTACATACTCTATCTCTCTTGTATTACCAGACTTCTTTCCCCTGGAGACTGCTCCTTCTGTCTTTCTTCTCTTGCTCCTTCTTTTCCTTCTACCTACACTGACTACCCATCATCCAGTCATACAAGCCAGGTACCTAAGAGTCATCATCCTAGCTCAGGGGTTAGCAAACTTTTTCTGTAAAGAGCCAGACAATAAATACCTTAGTCTTTGAGAGCCACATACAGTCTCTGTCATAACTACTCAACTCTGCCATTGCAGCACAAACCAGCCATAGACAATACATAAATAAATTAATATGGCTGTATTATAATAAAACTTTAGTTACAAACACAGGCAGAAAGCCCATTTGGTTTGCAGCCTATAGTTTGATAAGAATTATTGCAAGGCATAACTTTTTCCTCAAAACCTATTCTCTCATCTAATGTTATATTTGAGATTCACAAGGCTGCAGGACAGAGAGACAGAGTCACTGAGCCTGTAATTATCAAAAGGAGTTTTATTGTCTAGCTCGAGCTAGGGTCCGAGGCCCCAGAGTGCCAGCGCAGTGGCCTCTTCTCCAGGCAGGGACCCTCCTTTGTGTGTTAGTCCCCTTTTTATAACTCAGTTGTTTACACACTGGTCATGCACCCGCCCCCACAGTGATTTTTACTTCATCCTGCCCCTGATAGGCTCTAACCTGTTCTGGGTCCTAGCTGAGAGACTCAGGTTTCCGCGTTCTTTGTCTTTTTCCTCTGCGTCCCATAATGTACTCATAATGCCTTGTGGTTAGCAAACAAGCAGTAAACAGAAGCTAGAAGGTGTCCATTGTCCTTATAGCCCAGTATCTTACACAAATTCATAAAAATATCTCAAATCTAATACAACTTCTATGGAAAGTAATGTGGAGATACTTCAAAGAGCTACAAGTAGATCTACCATTTGATCCAGCAATCCCTTTACTGGGCATCTACCCAAAAGAACAAAATACATTCTACCAAAAAGACATCTGCACTCAAATGTTTATAGCAGCACAATTCACAATTTAAAAGATGTGGAAATAACCCAAGTGCTCATCAATACACTAGTGGATTAATAAAATGTGGTGTATGTATACCATGAAGTACTATTTAGCTATAAGAAACAATGGTGATATAGCAGCTCTTGTATTTTCCTGGATAGAGCTGGAACCCATTCTACTAAGTGAAGTATCCCAAGAATGGAAAAACAAGCACCACATGTACTCACATCAAATTGGTATTAACTGATCAACAGTTAAGTGCTCATATAGGAATAACATTCATCAGGTATCTGGCAGATGGGAGGGGGAAGGAGGGGACGGTAGGGTGTGGTGCGCACCATCTTGGGGATTGACACACTGGAAGCTCTGACTCAAGTGGGGCAAAGGCAATATATGTAACCTAAACATTTGTACTCCCGTAATATGCTGAAACAAAATTTTTTTTTTTTAAATCTCAAATCTATCTACTCTTGCCAATTCCACTACCTCCACCCTGGACCAAGCCACTGTACTCTCTTGCCTCTACCATTCATTTCAGGAGCTTCCTGATTGGTTTCTTTGACTCTACTTTTGTCCTACAGTTCATTCTTCACATAGAAGCCAGAGTGTTCCTTTCGAAGTTCACATCTGATAACATTACCCTTGTTTAAAACCATTCAATGATTTCACACTATTCTTAATATAAAGACTTAAATCTTCAATATGGTTTATAAGACAGTGCATAATCTAAGCCTGCCTATCTTTTCAGAGTTTTCTCTTACCATTCTCTCTCTCTCAATGCCTATCACTTAGCAACTCTGGCCATCCTTCAGTTCTTCAAACATGCCAAGATCTTTCATACCTCAAGGCCTTTGCATAAACTGTTTCCTGTACTGACAATATGCCCCTCCCCATCTCTTCATCTTCATTAATCCACCTGTAATTAATGCCTATTCATCCACCAACCCTCAGTTCAAAGGTCATTTTCTTAGGAAAGCCTTTTCTAATCAGTCCCAGACTGGAATAGGCCCCACATTAATATGGTTTCAGAGCTCCTCATGCATTTTTCTTTCTAGAACACATCCCAATTTATAATTTGTTTTGTATGATTAGTTGATTATTTGATTAAAGTCTATTTCCCCTTATTAGGGTATGAGCTCCATGACAGCAGACACAAGTTCTACTTTCTATCTTGTTGATTATGTAGACCCAGTCTTTAATAAAACTTGTTCTTAGTAAGTTTTAATTACAAAAAATGGATTAATAAAATGTGGTATATGTATACCATGGAGTACTATTCAGCTCTAAGAAACAACGGTGATATAGCACATCTTATATTTTCCTGGTTAGAGCTGGAACCCATACTACTAAGTGAAGTATCCCAAGAATGGAAAAACAAGCACCAGATATATTCTCCAGCAAACTGGTATTAACTGAGTAGCACCTAAGTGGACACACAGGTGCTACAGTAATAGGGTATTGGGGAGGTGGGAGGGGGGAGGGGGGCGGGTATATACATACATAATGAGTGAGATGTGCACCATCTGGGGGATGGTCATGATGGAGACTCAGACTTTTGGGGGGAGGGGGGGAAATGGGCATTTATTGAAACCTTAAAATCTGTACCCCCATAATATGCCAAAATAAAAAAAAAGTACAATTAAATAATTTTGACATATACACATATATGTATATACAGTTGGCCCTCTGTATCTGTGGTTCTGCATTCAATGATTCAACCAACTTCAAATCGAAAATATCCAAAAAAATTAAATTAAAAATACAACAGTAAAATATAATACACATTTTTAAAAAACAGTATAATAACTATTTACATAACATTCACATTGCATTAGGTATTATAAGTAATCTAGAGATTATTTAAAGTATATGGAAGGATATGTGTAGTTATATGCAAATACTGCACCATTTTATATTAAAGGACTTAAGCATTCATGGATTTGGGTATCAGTGGGAGTTCCTAGGACCAATGCCCCATGGATATCAAGGGATGATTGTATATGTGTGTGCATGTGTGTGAATACCATTACCACAATTGATATAACACTATATTCATTACTTCCCCAAATTTCCTCATTGTCCCCTTTGTAATGTCTACCTTCCAAGGCAACCACTGATCTGCTTTCTGTCATAATAAATTAGTTTGAATTTTCAAGTTTGGGGGTTTGTTTTGTAACTGGGAAGTTATTTTTTGGGGGGGCTTCTTTTGTTTGTTTGTTTTTTATTATGGCATATTATGGGGGTACAGATTTTAAGGTTTCAATAAATGCCCTTTCCCGCCCTCCCCCCACAAGTTGAGTCTCCAGCATGACCATCCTCCAGATGGTGCACATCTCACTCATTATATATGTATATACCCGCCCCCTTCCCCCCTCTCACCTGCCCAATACCCTATTACTGTAGTACCTATGTGTCCACTTAGGTGCTGCTCAGTTAATACCAGTTTGCTGGTGAGTATATGTGGTGCTTGTTTTTCCATTCTTGGTTTATAGCAGCACAATTCATAATTGCAAGGCTGTGGAAACAGCCCAAATGCCCATCAATCCAAGAATGAATTAATAAAATGTGGTATATGTATACCATGGAGTACTATTCAGCTCTAAGAAACAACGGTGACATAGCACATCTTATATTTTCCTGGTTAAATCTGGAACCCATACTACTAAGTGAAGTTATTTTTATTGTTGTAACTTTTTCCTTATCCATTTCAACCTCCTCCTCCCCGCCCTTTTATATTGTGGTCACATATGTATAGCATAAAATTAGCAAGTTTAACCATTTTAAGTGCACAATTGAGTAGCATTCATTATATTCACTATGTTGTGCAACTGTCACTGCTATCTATTTCCAAAACTTTCTTATCAACCCAAACAGAAACTTGGTAAACATTAAGCAATAACTCCCCATTGTCCCCCTCTCATTGTCCCTCCCATTGTCCAGATGCTCATAACTAGTACTCTATTTTCTGTCTTTGTAAATTTGCCTCTTCTAGATATTTCACATAGGTGGAATCATAAAATATTTGTCCTTTTGTGTCCAGCTTATTTCACTTATCATAGTGTTGTCAGTGTGCACCCATGTTGTAGCATGTCTCAGAACTTCATTCCTTTTTCATGGCTAAATACTATTCTATCATATATATACACCACATTTTGATTATTCATTCATATGTTCATAGACACTAGGGTTACCTCCACCTTTTGACTGTTATGAATGCTGCAGTGAACAGTGGTTTACAAGTATCTCCTTGAAACTTGTTTTCAATTCTTTCAGAGATATATCTAGAAATATAATTACTGGGTCATGTAGTAATTTTATGGTTAGGTTTGTGAATAGTTGCCAAACTATTTTACACAGTAACTAAAGCAATTTACATTCCCACCAGAAATTTATGTGGATTCCAACTTCTCTACATCCTTGCCAACTCTTATTATTCTCCATTTTCTTAAATTATAGCCATCCTAGTAGGCATAAAGCAGTATCTCGTGATTTTCACTTGCATTCCTCTAACTGTGATTGCATGAAACGTTTTTCTTTTTTGCCCAGCTACAGAGCAAGAGTGCAGTGGCATCATCATACCTCACTGCAACTTTAAACTCCTGAACTCAAGTGATCCAGCCACCTCAGCCTCCCGGAGTGCTAGGAATATAGGCATGACCCACCACACCCAGCATCATATGTTTATTTTTTTATATTCTTTGAGGGAATTTATTTTTAAGTCCTTCTCACATTTTTCTAATTGGGTTGCTTTTTTTTATGTTGCTGAGTTGTAGGCGTTCTTTATATATTCTGGATATTAAACACTTGTCAGATATATGATTTTCAAATATTTTCTCTCATTCTGTAAGTTATCTTTTCAAGTTCTAAATAATATCCTTTAATGCACAAAAATTTTAAATTTGAACAAATCCAACTTAGCTATTTTTTCCCTTTGCTACTCATGCTTTTGGTGTCATAACTAAGAATCCATTGAGAAATCCAAGGTTCTGAAAGTTTACCCCATGTCTTCTTTTAAGATTTTTATAGTTTTTACTTTTATATTTAAGTCACTGATCAAATTTCAGTTAGTTTTTGTATATGCACATAGTTTTGTATATGTAGGGAGTCCAAAGTCACTTTTTTGCATGTAGAAATCCAGATGTCCCAGCACCATTTGTTGGAGAGACCATTCTTTCCCCATTGAAATGGGCTGGACACCCTTGTCAAAATTCAACTGCGCATAGATATATGGGTTTATTTCTATTCCATTGATCTATATTTCTCTCCTATGCCAGTGTCATGCTGTTTTGATTACTGCAGCCTTTTAGTAAGATTTGAAATTTGTAGTATGAGTCCTCCAACTTTGTTCTTCTTTTAGAAGATTGTTTTGACTATTCAGAGCCCCTCCATTTCTATATGAATTTAAGGATATGCTATTTTGATTCTGCAAAAAGAAAAAAAAAGGCTACTGGAATTTTGATAAGGGCTGTGTTGAATCTGTAGGTGCCCTTGGGTGGTATTGACACCATAACAGTATTAAGTCTTCTTACCCATGAACATGGGATGTTTGTTATTTAGATGTTTAATTTCTTTCATCAATATTTTGTAATTTTCAGCATACAAGTCTTTCTTTCACCTGCTAGATTAAAGTTATTACTAGGTATTTTATTCTCTTAGATGTTACTAAGTGGAATTTAATTTCTTTTTCTTAGTTTCTCTTTTTTTTGTGTGTGTGTTGGTCTTACACGTAGCTACTTTGCTAAATTATTTACTTAGCTCTATTATCTTTCTTCTGGTTTCTTTGGCATTATATATATGTTGTATCATATTATCTTCAAGTAGAGATAGTTTTCCTTCTTTCCTTTCAGTTTGGATGCCTTTTATTTCTTTTTCTTATCTGATTGCTCTGGCTAGAACTTTCAGTACAATGTTGAACAGTGGTGGTGAGAGTAGGCATCCTTGTCTTATTCCTAATCTTAAGGGGAAAGCTCGCAGTCTTTCACAATTAAGTCTAATATTTGCTATGGTTTTTCCTAAATGTCCAGTATCATGTTGAGGAACTTCTTTTCTATCCTTAGTTTTCTGAGTGCTTTTTTCATGAAAGAGTTTTGGATTTTGCCAAATAGGCACTGCATCAATGGCAATGAGCATGTGGGTTTTTTCCCCAATCTATTAATGTGGTGTATTACATTGATTGATTTTTCTTATGTTAAACCACTCTTGCATTCCTGGAATAAATCCTACCTGCTCGTGGTGTATAATGCTTTAAATACGTTGTTGGATTCAGTTTTCTAGTATTTTGTTAAGTATTTTTGCTTCAGTATTTATAAGAGATATTACATTAGCCTGTTATTTTCTTTTGGTGTCTTGTCTGGCTTTGGTGTCAGGCTAGCACTGGCTTCATAGAATGAGTTAGGAAGTGTTCCCTCTTTTATTTATTAGAAAAGAAGGATTGATTTAAAAAAAAATATGTGGTAGAATTCAGTATTGAAGCCAGGGGGACTGGACTTTTCTTTGTAGAGAGGTTTTTGATTACTGATTCAATCTGTTTACTTTTTATAGATCTCTTGAGATGTTCTACTTATTGAGTCAGTTTAGGTAGTTTGTGTGTTTTGAGTAATTTATCCATTTCATCTAGGTTATCCAATAATTTGGTGTACAATTGTTCATAGTAGTCTTTTATAATCCTTTTTATTTCTATACGATTTGTAGTATTGTCCCCACTTTCATTTTTTATTTTAGTTTTGTGTGTCTTCTCTCTTTTTTCTTTGTCAGAATAGCTGAAAGCCTGTTAATTTCGCTGATCTTTTCAAAGAACCAACTTTTTGTTTCATTGATTCTATCCTTTTTTTCTGTTCTCTACTATTCCCCACTCTAATCTTTATTTTTTTCTTCTTTCTGCCAACTTTTATTTTAGTTTGCTCTTCTTTTTCTAGTTCCTTAAGGTATAAAGTTAGGTTATTGATTTGAGGTATCTATTCTTTTTAAATGTAAGCATGTACAGCTATAAATTTCCTTCTGGGCATATCCTTTGCTGCATTCTATTAGTTTTGGTATGTTGTGTGCATTCAGTGAAGTGTTTGTTCCTTAGCTTGTATTCAACTACTAGTGTTTTCACAGAGATTTCCTTCAACGCTCATAGATTAAAGTGAACAAACAAACAAACACCTCTCCCAGTCTTTGCAGATTGGCTAGTGATCAGCCCAAGGTGAATGCTTAGTGCTATCTCAGCTCTTTTCTGAGCGTGTGCCTTGCCCTAGGAATGCATGTGGCCTTCTAAATTCACCAGTATGTATGATGCTTTTGAATGTCCAATTTCCCAAAAAAAACACTCTTCCAAGGTTTTCCTCCCAGGCCTTAGGCAATCTATTGTATATTTTGAAAGTTATATTTTGGTCCAGCCATCTGTGGGTTGTTAGTTCAAGTTGCAATGTTTTCAAGCAATGACACATGCTTTTCCAGCCTGAGTTCTGAGTTAGGTGAAACAGAGATGAGCACCTTGCATCCATCCTTCATGTAGTCCCCAGAGAGGTTAGAATAGACATACCTGGTAGTTTTCAATGAAGGTCTCCTTTTCTCCGGAACCAGGCACCAAGATCCCACAATGGGAAAATGGACTAAGACTACTGCTGCACGGGGAAGATGTTAAGGAAAAGGCAAATAAAAGTCCCACAAAGCAAGGCCAGGTGCAGTGGCTCACGCCTGTAATCCTAGCACTCTGGGGGGCTGAGGTGGGCGGATCGCTCAAGGTCAGGAGTTTGAAACCAGCCTGAGCAAGAGCAAGACCCCATGTCTACTAAAAATAGAAAGAAATTAATTGGCCAACTAAAAAAAGATTATATATATATATGTATATATAAAATTAGCCGGGCATGGTGACACATGCCTGTAGTCCTGGCTACTCCAGAGGCTGAGGCAGAAGGATCAATTGAGCCCAGGAGTTTGAGGTTGTTGTGAGCTAGGCTGATGCCATGGCACTCTAGCCCAGGCAACAAAGTAAGACATTGTCTAAAAAAAAAAAAAAAAAAAAAAAAAAAAAAAAAAAAAAAAAAAAAAAAAAAAGTCGCCACAAAGCTTTCCTACTATTTGGAAGTTGTATTTTTCATAATTAAGCATTCACTTGCTTGTTGCAAACCTTGACTATCTTCCAGAGTTCTGACAAAGTTGGTTCTGAAAGCTTTTCCTTACTTTTTGGTTTTTCTGTGGGAAGGCAGAGCTCCTACAAGCCCTCAAGGTGATTCTGATGCAAGCTCTCATTTGAGAACCTCTGGTCTAGACATGTCATATGGCCTATAATATGTGGCTTATTTTCCTGAGGCCATAGCTGGAGCCTTTGTGACAGTCTCTGGCATCTCTATGTCAAGATTCTTTGAGAAATCCAGAACAGATGTTCAGTAATGAGTTGACCTCTACTCATGTCTCCCTTTCCTACTGCTCCCAAACAGAGTAGTCATAGCCACTCACCATTGGCTGGCTCCATAGCCCTTATACCTGTGGACTTTTACCTAAATGAATCAAAGTCTGAGTTAGCCAGACCAGCTGTGGCTGGGTGCAGATCTTGGCTTAATCTCATTCTACAGAAGCAGGGTGTCTGGTCTCAATAGCCACACAAAAGGCTGTAGACCCAAATTCAGAGATTGAAGGAATTCAAATGAATCTCAAAAAAATGATGTTCTGGGGCAGTAGAGGTCTGAGTTTCCAAGAAGAAGGATCTTGGATAATTGTTCTGTTTGTAAGTGGACAGAATGAAAGAAAACTAGGGAATCTGTTCTGAAGCTACATTTGAAGAGCAAGCATACTATTTTGAATTAGGTTGTAATTTTTTCTGGGGACTTTGAGAATGACTAGTAGTTTAAAGACCCACCCCCGCACTAATGGCAGCCCAGGTGTCTCTCCCCTAGCTGGCCTTAAGTTCCCTTGGCCAGTAATGACTAATCATTTGCAGAAATGAATTTGAGGGGGTAGAGAAAAGGATCAGCATGATGAAATAGCAAAAACCTCCAGCCTCACTGTCTAGGGTTGTGGTTCTCCTATGTAGGAGTCAGAGATGAAAAGCCTAAACTGGAGTCACCAGACATGAAGGCAAGCACAATCCACCCTCCTGCACTCACGTGGTCCCCTAAGAGGCCACATACCACACCCCACACACATGCTGTGAGCCGAGACACAGCATGATTCTACTCTAAAACAACAACAGCAAAGCATTTATTTCCAAAAAAGGGACAAGGTCACCAGAAAAGGTCTATAATAAGTAACCAAGTCAATGGAAAACTCATTTTTAAAATACCCTGCATGGAGTTTTAGGACAAAACAAGAGCTTAGTAAATGTTTGGTTACAGTTAATAGCTACTTATTTTGCCCCTGATACACAACTGTGATTTTTCAGCCTCCTCTGCCAATCTTGCTCAGCACTAGAGGTTCGAAGGTTAAAGTCCAGGTATGTAAATGGAATAGCCATATTTGCAACCTTGATATGTGGGCTCTGCTGAGCCTAGTGGCCCCTGTGTTGATTTTTGTCTGTTATTACCTTGGCAAAGGGACTAGAAACTACACTAGTTAGGAAAACAGGGCCTGTATCAAAATGTCCAATAGTTGAAATTTAATAGGGGGAATAAGTTGAGAGAGCTGAAAGATCCAACAGGAGAAAGTGAGGCAACCCAGAGAAGGACAATAGTAGAAACCTGCCTACTACCCCTAGGGCTGCAACAAGACAAGGAAGAGAGAGTGTTACTATAGCTCAGGTGCCAAGTTCATTGCAGAGGCTGCCAGATAGAAGCTATAACAATGGAAGGCTCATCAGCAGAAATTATAACTTAGAAAGAGACCCAAGTACAGACAGAGATAACGCTTGAATTAGAGGACACTCTGCTGGATACCTTTGTTTTTGCTCAACCGGCGTCTAGTCCCATTTCTTCTGATAAGTACATCATGATTTTCTTTTCTGATGAACTGTGCCTCTCCCATTGGGTATAGTCTTGGTGGTAATGTTAATCAAGGTGCTCTGGCCAGCCTAGTCAAGGCACGTAATACAAGGTATGCCAAACATACCTTCTCTCAGGAATTTGACTCCTGAGCACAAGAGCAGAAAATACTTGGACCTGTTTCAACCATATTGTAGTACCTTGAAAAGACCATGCATCTTTTCCTATCTACCTAGGTCCCCAGATATACTCTAGTTTGCATTTTATCTCCCTGAAGCCCTTTATTAACTCTTCTATTAAATTCCTTTATTTGCTCAAGTTTGTTTAAGTCTGACAAGTTTTAACTGCAATGTTTGCCTTGTTTCTAATTCTCAGAACATCCTTTCATGCCTCTTTGGCCTTAAGAATGTCTACTCATCATTCAGTACTTAATCTAAATATTCCTTTTTCTGTGAAACTTTCCCCAGTCCCCGCGCTCTCCAGAACATTTAGTTACTTATCTCCTCTCACTTTCTGTAATACTCTATACCTATCTCTATTTCAGCACTTATCAGAATATCTGATTATTCTATATTTACTTGCCTGTCTCCCTTCTAGACTATGGGGTTCTTGAGAGAAGAGTATTTCTTATTTTTATCTCAGGATTCTCAACACATAGCTGCTTGGCACAGAGTAAATGCTTGATAAAAGCATTTGTATGACTCTATGAATAAGTGAATGGATAATGTTGCCAGCGTATCTCCACTAAAAAACAGTAGAAAACACAGTTCTTTCCATCTTTGCATTTAAAAGAGTTTGGAGCTCATGGCCTTAAGAAATTAAAGTAGAGAAATGAATCCAATATATGCTCCCAATAAGAGGAGATATAAAAAAGATAATTTTATAAAGACAGGAGACATGAATGACAGAGAAAGGTGTGGATGGGGGAGACAGGGAATGTGAAGAGGGCAGCAAGACATAACAACCAATTACAAGCCTGTACAAGGAAATACCATTTTGGGCATAGAGATATGCAGAAAGGGCTTAGTGTTCCACTTGAGATGGTGGCCATTAGATTCCCTGGAGACTTAAGGGAGGTAAGTCCAATGGTATGCTGGTAAATATTTACCAATCAGCTCTCTCGGGGAGAAAGTGCCTTAATTTGTAGAATTTGCCACTTTCCTTGTTGTAAATACTCCCACCAATGGCCAGTTTCAAGCTACTAGGCAGCATCAGTGAATGCAGTGTTGAGAAGAGATGCCCCATAGCATGTCATCATATAGGATTTATACCATATAGATAAGAAAGACATAAATGACTTTAAAAACATAGATAATAGTAAATGTAGTAAAATAAGAAATAATGAGTATTTATTACTTTTGCTTAATTGTGAGTTTATATAATTTAATTTTGAATGATGGCTGTGTTTAACAACTTCCTTGCAAACTTTCTAAAAATTTAACTATTAGCTCTCATGAGCAGGTGTGAGCTAGTGGCATAGCACTATAGGTAACCTTATCTCCAGACTACCTGGGGACTCAGAAGCAGCCTAAATAGGCAGAAGTATACCAAGGTGAGATAAAGATTTCTGGTCAACTGTAGCTATAGTATGATCAAGAGGATCCAGGCCTGCTAGGTGATGTCATAGTTCCCAGGGGAGATATTATACTTGGTAGCTCCAAATACTAGAGAGCTCTATAACAGAATGCCTCTGATTCCTTATAGAATCTTCCATATTGCTGAAAATTTTCTTCATAATTGGGATTGAGTTGGTGAGCAAAACAATTCATTCTGTTAAAAGCATCCACTGAGTACCCCTGGACTGAGATCGTGCTTATAGAGCTATGTTGAGAGCCATGCTGTCTGAAATTTGTACAGTCAACAGTTTGGCCTTCATTCTAAAGTGTCCTGTTTACAAATCCTCCTCTTTGCTCAAATAGAGGAAATGGACACTAGTTCAGATGTTATGCATGCAAGAGGAAGGTGGTGCCAATTATAGTATGCCAGGAAAGTTTTACTTTTGCAGTGAGACTTTCTCTTAGTGGTGTGTTGGGCATATTAGTGGTTCTTCACTTCAACATTATATTTTTAGTCTTCCTAAACCTTTGGTTCCACTTTCACAGGACATTGTCAGTACCGAAAAGAACAGAAAGAAAATACAGCTCAACACCTAAGTCTCACAGGCTTCTGCACTACACCATGCTGCCTGAAGAGCTGTCTCTGCATTTGGAGAGTTAGTCCGGGAGAGTGGGTGGTCTGTGTATAGTGTCAAAGGATAAGTACAAAGACATGTGTCTTTCTGGAGAATCACATGAGAATTCTGAACTCAGGTCCATAAGCTTTAAAAGCACAACTCAGTGCCCCACCTCCTTATATCAAATATATGACCAATCTTAAGGAAACTTTAAACAAATATTTCTTTTTAAAAGCTGATACTTTAGGGCAACATTTAAAGCAAGCCATTGAATACAATTAGATACCTTTGCTCCCTTTCTCTATTTTTCTAAATCCTTTTCCTTGTCATACTTTGGAAGGGAAGATCTTTCCTCTTAGGTTAGCTCACACTTCTTGTTCAGCCTCAAAACCTCTTCACCCTTCATCTCTGTTATCAGATACAACTTTCCTTTTTATCTTGTCTCTCCCACTCTCAGTCTGAAAGAACACCTTACATAATGACAAGGAGGCAGGAAAGAAAAATGTGATTCCTGTCTTCTAACATTTCTCTTTTTCCTTTCCATGAGTAAAAGCAAAATGCCTCACTTATTAGGTTTATTCCAATCATACAAAGTTTTATAGACATTTTGCCTGAACAGTATTTTCTTGTGTGTGTCTGTGTGTGTGTTTTTTCTCCTTCCCTAGTAGAGTTCACTCCACATTCCATCCTTCCACAAGAGTGCCTCAAGCAGGGAGTTGCTTATATACATAGCTGAGGTTACTGCTAAATTTTTAGCTGGTTCCACCTAGAAACCCCTTAACAACTGACATATTTACAAACTGCTCCAGAAAATTGGAAGAAAACATATGTATTCCATCTGAACGAAATAATTTGAATTGAGTTTGTCCTGAAAATTACACTAGTTTTATTACAGGGCCCTCTTATTTTCCCTTTTATTAGTGTTCTTTTCTCTCTCCAGCATTTCTCCTTCTCTGTTGCCCAGTGTTCTGCCTTTCTGCAGCCCTGTCAGGAGGCCACAAGCCCCTACCCACACCCCAACAACAACAAAAAAAAACTAGCTAGAAGCCTAGTGCTGAGTGGTTTCAACTGTGGTTGCACAACAGAATCATCTGGAGAGATCTTAAAATCAATCCTCTATGATAGAGTTTGGGCATCAGTATTCTTTCAAAGCTTCCTAGATAACAATTCTAATTCTATTCTCTGGGCTTGTCCTCCCCATCCCATCTTTTTCCCTACCAAAATTTGTTCTCATCTATCAATTACTTGGGAAAAGATTTAATCAAATAATCTGCAAAAAGGCATTGATAACTGATAGAAGCTTAATGTGCTAGTGTGTTAGTGGGATTTAAAATTTAATTATGAAAATAAAATTTAAACTCTATCACAGAAATCCAGGGATGGAAGGATATATTTGTGTTGGGAGAGTTTCCCAGTCCCCAACTCATATATGTTAGTATTTTCCATGCTTTTATTTTTCTTTAGCATATTATGGGGGTACAAGTGTTAAGGTTACATATATTACCCATGCCCCCTTCTCCCCTCTAGTAAGAGCATTTCCATGCTTTTGATGTGTGCTCACATAGACACACACACACACACACACACACACACACACACACACATACATTATCAGCTTTAATAAAAACAAAGAAACTGACTTTTAAAATTCAAGGACAATGACCATTTTATTATAATGATACTAACAACAATTTCTTTGCAATATGTCACCAAGACACCTATATATAGACAAATAATGACTGAGTTATAGGTCAGGTTTGATATCCCTTTGTTTTTCTTACCTTTATTTTTACTAAAAGAGAAAATCCCAATTCACCAATTTAAGTAGTTGGAAATGGCAGTAAGCATTTGGTGGCTTTGGAAGATAGTTTTAGGTATTCATATTTGAATAGAATATTGTCTTATAAATTATAGAATGCTTTCTCACTAAAGACTACTTTCAATACTCCAACGAACATGAAGATGATAAGCATTCCACACTTAAAAACTGGAAGGTTGAAATGTTTCAACTTGGAATATGGATCTAATCCTTTCTTTGGTTCCATACAGCTCTGAAAGGTATCTTTTCACATTTCTTTACAAGATGTGGATGTGGTTTTAAAATATGACACATTTTTTTCTCTGATAAGGGAAGAAAATCACCGAGTCCAACTCTTGGTGATTGAATAAAACATTTATACCTCATTTGAGTCATCTAAAGAAATCCTGATATCATAAAATGGTAACATTTAAGCCCTGAAATGATAAGCTTGGGCTGTTCAAAATACAGAATGTATTGCCAAGATATACTTGTACAATTCAATTGAAATCATATAGACAGTCTTTTCTTGTGTTAGCACTGTCATGAAGAAATGCTTTATGTTTCACCCTTGAAAAAACTTGGGAAAATATCTTTCCTCATGATAGCTCTCATAAATCAGCATGGAAAAATAGACTTGTACTCTACTCCCCATTTCTTCACTTAGCATCATGAAAAAATGAACACTCAATGGAAGATATATTATCATAATCCCAATCCTGACTCTTTTCTTCTATACTAAATCTGCTATAAACATTCGAGTGCAGGTGTCTTTTTTGTAGAGTGTCATTGGATCATTTGGGTAGATGCCCAGCAATAGGATTGCTGGATCAAATGGTAGATTCACTTGTATCGCTTTAAGGTATCTCCATATTGCTTTCCACAGAGGTCGAACTAGTTTGCAGTCCCACCAACAGTGTAGGAATGTTCCTCTCTCTCCGCAACCACGCCAGCATTTCTTTTTTTTTTTTTTTTTTTTTTTTTTTTGAGACAGAGTCTCGCTTTGTTGCCCGGGCTAGAGTGAGTGCTGTGGCGTCAGCCTAGCTCACAGCAACCTCAAACTCCTGGGCTCGAGTGATCCTTCTGCCTCAGCCTCCCGGGTAGCTGGGACTACAGGCATGCGCCACCATGCCCGGCCAATTTTATATATATATATCAGTTGGCCAATTAATTTCTTTCTATTTATAGTAGAGACGGGGTCTCGCTCAGGCTGGTTTTGAACTCCTGACCTCGAGCAATCCGCCCGCCTCGGCCTCCCAAGAGCTAGGATTACAGGCGTGAGCCACAGCGCCCGGCCGCCAGCATTTCTTGATTGGAGATGTTTTGATAAAGGCCATTCTCACTGGGGTTAAGTGATATCTCATTGTGGTTTTGATTTGCATTTCCCTGATGATTAGAGATGTTGAGCATTTTTTCATATGTTTGTTGGCCATTCTTCTGTCTTCTTTAGAAAAATTTCTGTTCAAGTCCTTTGCCCACATTTTAATGGGGTTATTTGATTTTTTCTTCCTGATTTTCGTGAATTCTAAGTATATTCTAGTTATCAGTCCCTTATCGGATGCATAGGATGCAAAAATTTTCTCCCATTCTGTAGGTTGTCTGTTTAATTTCATGACTATCTCCTTGGCTGTGCAGAAGCTTTGTAGTTTGATCATGTCCCATTTATTTAATTTTCTTGCTGCTGTGATTGCCTTTGGGGACTTCTTCATAAAGTCTTTGCCCAGGACAATGTCTAGGAGAGTGTTTCCAACTTTTTCCTCTAGAGTTCTAATAGTTTCATACCTTAGGTTTAAGTCTGTTATCCAGCGTGAGTTGGTTTTTGTGAGAGGTGAAAGGTGTGGATCCTGTTTTAGCCTTCTACAGGTGGCTATCCAGTTTTCCCAGCACCATTTATTGAAAAGGGACTCTTTTCCCCAGCGTATGTTTTCGTCTGGTTTGTCAAAGATTAGATGGCTATATGAGGATGGTTTTATATCAGGATTCTCACATATGTTCCAATGGTCAATATTCCTATTTTTGTGCCAATACCATATTGTTTTAATTACTACAGCTTTGTAGTATAGTTTGATATCTGGCATATTAATGCCTCCCATTTTGTTTTTGTTGCCTAGAATTGCTCTTGATATTCGGGGTCTTCTTTGGTTCCATACGAAGCGTAAAAGTATTTTCTCTATATCTGTGAAGAATACTGATGGGATTTTAATAGGTATTGCATTGAATCTGTAGATCAGTTTGGGTAGTATAGACATTTTGATGATATTGAGTCTGCCGATCCACGAGCATGGTATGGATTTCCATCTGTTTACATCCTCTGCTATTTCCTTCCTCAGTGTTTCATAGTTCTCCCTGTAGAGGTCTTTTACCTCCTTGGTTAAGTATATTCCTAGGTACTTTAATTTCTTTGTTGCTATTGTGAAGGGAATTGAGTCTTTGATTTGGTTCTCAATTAGATTGTTGTTGGCGTATATGAATGCCTCTGATTTCTGTGTATTGATTTTGTATCCTGAGACTTTACTAAATTCATTGATCAGTTCCAGGAGTTTCTTGGTTGAATCCTTGGGGTTTTCTAGATACAATATCATATCATCAGCAAACAGTGAAAGTTTGATCTCTTCTGCCCCTATTTGGATACCTTTGATTCCATTTTCCTGTCTGATTGCTGTAGCCAAGACTTCCAGCACTATGTTGAACAGAAGTGGAGATCGTGGGCAGCCTTGTCTGGTTCCAGTTCTAAGTGGGAATGATTTCAATTTTTCCCCATTCAGTATGATGTCGGCTATGGGTCTGTCATATATGGCTTGTATCATTTTTAGGTATGTCCCTTCTATGCCTATTTTCTTAAGTGTTCGTATCATGAAAGGGTGTTGAATTTTGTCAAAAGCTTTTTCTGCATCTATTGAAAGAATCATGTGGTCTTTGTTTTTGCTTCTGTTTATGCGGTGAATTGCATTTATAGATTTACGTATGTTGAACCATCCCTGCATCCCTGGGATGAAGCCCACTTGGTCGTGGTGGATGATTTTTTTGATAAGTGTCTGGATTCGGTTAGCTAAGATTTTGTTGAAAATTTTTGCATCTATATTCATTAGGGATATTGGTCTGTAGTTTTCTTTTTTTGTTGCATCCTTTCCTGGTTTTGGTATCAGAGTAATATTCGCTTCATAAAAGGTGTCGGGGAGGTTTCCGTTCTTCTCGATGTTGTGGAATAGTTTCTGCAAGATAGGTACTAGTTCTTCTTTGTAAGTATGCTAAAATTCAGGTGTGCAGCCATCTGGACCGGGACTTTTCTTTTTAGGGAGATTTTTAATTGCTGTTTCTATTTCAGCTGTTGAGATTGGTCTGTTCAGGGAATCTATTTCTTCCTGGTTGAGCCTAGGGAGGCTGTGTGTTTCTAGAAATTTGTCCATTTCCTCCACATTTTCCAGTTTGTGTGCATAAATATTTTTGTAGTATTCATAAATTGTATCTTGTATTTCTTTGGGATAAGTTGTAATATCTCCTTTTTTATTCCTGATGGAGCTTATTAGAGATTTCTCTTTTCTGCTTTTCGTTAGCTTAGCCAATGGTGTGTCAATTTTGTTTATTTTTTCAAAGAACCAACTTTTTGTTTTATTAATCTCCTGAATAGCTTCCCTGTTTTCAATTTCGTTTAGTTCTGATTTGATCTTGTTGATTTCACTTCTTCTGCTGGGTTTGGGGTTGGTCTGTTCTTCTTTTTCCAGCTCTTTGAGTCGTTTCATTAGATTGTTATTTGTGATCTTCTTGTCTTTTGGTTATAGGCATTTATGGAGATAAACTTTCCTCTCAGAACTGCTTTACCTGTGTCCCAGAGGAGTTGATAACTTGTCTCTCCATTGTCGTTTTCTTCATAGAACGTTTTTATTTCCGTCTTCATTTCTTATTTTACGAAGTTATCATTTAGTAGGAGGTTGTTTAATTTCCACGTTTTTGTGTAGAAATGTGAGTTTCTGTTAGGGTTGATTTCTAGTTTTATTCCACTGTGATCTGAGAAGGTACATGGTATGATTTCTATTTTTTTAAATTTCCTGAGATTTTCTTTGTGTCCTAGGATATGGTCAATCTTAGAGAATCTCCCGTGAGCTGATGAGAAGAACGTATATTCAGTGGATTTGGGGTAGAATGTTCTGTAGATGTCTGTCAGAACCAATTGTTCTAGAGTTTTGTTTAAGTCCATTATTTCTTTATTAATTTTCTGTTTGGAGGATCTGTCTCGTGCCGTCAGCGGGGTGTTGAAATCTCCGGCGATTATGGAGTTGCTATTAATCCATTTGCTTAGCTCCAGTAAGGTTTGCTTTATGAATCCGGGTGCACCTAAGTTGGGTGCATATATATTTAATATTGTTATCTCTTCTTGTTGAACTGTGCCCTCCACCATTATATAATGACCCTCTTTGTCTTTTACTACTTTTGTTGGTTTAAAATCTAAATCGTCTGAAATTAGAACTACCACGCCAGCCTTCTTTTGGCTTCTATTTGCTTGGAATACTGATCTCCACCCTTTTATTTTTAGTCTATATGCATCCTTGCAGGTTAGATGTGTTTCCTAAAGACAGCATATACTTGGCTTGTATTTTCTTATCCATTCAGCCAGCCTATGTCTCTTGAGTGGAGAGTTTAAGCCATTCACATTTATTGAGAGAAGTGATAGGTAAGGTAGAATACTGATCATTCTGTTGGGTTGGATGTTGTTGCTATGATTTCTGTCTTGAGCCATTGTAATATCTGGCCTTTAATATCTTTGGGTTTTGGTTGTTTTTATTTTCGTGGGTTATATTATGGTATTCCGTGTGTAACGCTGTTTTAAGTACTTCTTGTAGGGCTGGTCTTGTCTTGGTGAATTCTCTGAGCCTTTGCTTGTCTGAGAATGTTTTTATTTCTCCTTCATATATGAAGCTTAGTTTTTCAGGGAATAATATTCTAGGCTGGGCATTGTTTGTTTCAAACGAGTGAGAATGGGGCCCCAGTCTCTCCTTGCTTGTAAAGTCTCATTAGAAAGCTCTGATGTTATTCGAATTGGCTTTACCTTGTATGTTACTTGCTTCTTTTCTTTTTCTTACAGCTCTTAGAAGGGCCTCTTTACTTGATACTTTGGTCAGTCTAATGACAGCATGTCGTGACGTCTTCCTGTTTGCGTTGAATCTCCCAGGGGTCCTCTAAGCTTCTTGAACTTGTATATCGAGATTTTGAGCAAGGCCTGGGAATTTTTCCTCTATTATTTTTTCAAACAGCTTGTCCAACCCTTGAGTGTTGTCTTCTTCCCCTTCTGGGAACCCTATGACCCTCACATTAGGTTTCTTCACATAATCCCACAGCTCTTGTAGGCTTTGCTCTTTTCTCTTGTTTCTCTGCTCTATTTCTGTGACTGATTTGTTTATTTGGAGGGTGTTATCTTCAAGCTCTCAGATTCTTTCTTCTGTGTGATCTACCCTGTTCTTGAGACTTTCCACTGTATTTTTTAGTTCCTTGAATTGAGTCTTCATTTCCAGGAGTTCGGTTACACTTTTCTTCATTGTGTCTATTTCTTTTCCCATATCCTGGAGGCTTTTTGTGGTTTCTTTGTGTTGCTCATTGAGTTGTTGTTGCAGCTGGGTGAGTGTTCTTATGATCCACATACGAAATTCCTGTTCTGTCATATTGGTTGCCTGATTTTGGTTGGTGTCCATTTCTAGGGGGCTGGTGCTCCTCTTTGGGGATGTGTTTTCCGTTTGGTTCTTCATATTTCCTGAGTTCTTTCGCTGATTTCTTCCCATGTTGATCAGTTGTTGTTTCTTTCCTTAAGTTATTGTTTGGGTATTCACACACCTTGTTTAGTTTCTGAGGCGTTAGGTGGTGTCTGTGGGTGAAATTGGACCACTCCCTGTATATTGAGTCAGTGGGTGCCGTGAAAAGGCTGTGCAGGATGCCGTCCCTGTCAGTAGGTGGCGTTTGCTTGGAGGAACAGGCTATACTGTTGATTTTTGTCCTGTTAACAGCTCTTGTTCTGGGCGGAGCTGGGTTGGGTAAGCCTGCCCTCAGGCCGTTAGCAGGGGCCAAAGTTCTGTCCTCTGCTTCCAGGGAAAGCTGTCACGGTGGGGCTGGAATGGTCCCACTCAGCCAGAAATTCTGCGTGTGGGGGTGGGGCTGTCTGAGACCAGCAGTCTGTAGCGGGCATCGCTTGTTTCCACCCTCTCTAACTCCGCAGCTACTCCTGTGCTTCTGCCAGCAGGCCAGACCACAAGCCACCAGGCCTCCCTGGACTGTGATGCCGGCGGGGAGGTTCCCTGCACAGGAACGCCACCTGGGTTGGGTGCACGGCCTTCTCCTGGGAGGAGGGTTGCCCTCTAGGACGCCGATCCGCCCCTGGAGGCACATACACCTCAGTAGGCTGTTCACGTATAACCCTTTTGTGCCCCAGGCAATGCTCGACCTCAGTGCAGGGGATCTGGTCTGCAGGTCCGACCTCTGGGTTCTGGAGTTCAAACTGTATCCCCACCAGGGAGAGGATTTCCAGTCCCAATTCACCCACAGGGAGCCCAAGCTGGGTCTATGTCTCTCAGCCTCTGAATCGGCACTGTTCTCCTGGGAACACGGTGCCAGCAGCACCTGGGAGGGTGGGCGGGTAGGGAGCTCACAGTCTGAGTTCCCCTAAGTCAGGTGTAGTGTCCCAAACGGGAAGGTCCCATTCCCTGGAGGTGCCTCCGGCTGGTGGCTGTATTGTCTCTCTGGGCAGCGGCGGGTAGGGTCGGCAGAGGGGAGGAGGAGGCACTATGGCGCCTGCCACGGGGCTCGGGTCTGTGCACACGGAGGTCCCTGGAGGAAGTTGGGAACCTGGCGCCACGTCTGCTACAGGCTCACCGCTGGCTGGCGGCGGCGGTCTGTGGCTGGCTTCCGCAGGTCTCTCCACCCGCTGGGGAGCCCACCAGCAGTCCCAAATGTAGGGGAGGAGAAACCGCAAATCCACCTACCCTTGCCGCTGGTCTCAGGGCTGCTCCAGTGGTCTCAGCCTCCAGTTCTCCTCCGCAGCCTCCTCCCGTGGAGTCTCCCGGGGTCTCAGGTACCCCTTCTTCCGGCCCTTGTCCGCTGTATGCTCGTCTTCTTGCTTCTTTCCTCTAATTTCTGCTAGAATCTGTCTTTTCTGCAGAGACCCTCTGTCTGGCGGTGTTATTCGTCCGCCATCTTGCTCCGCCCTCCTATTCATGTTTTTAATGTTACCTTTAATTACTACTGATTTTCATCATTGCATTTGCACATGAAAGAACCACTTTTTAGCCATTGATACATTTTGGAAATTAGTGATAGAATGAGAAAAATGGTAACCATGAAACATGCAAAATTAAGGATATAAGCAATGACAAGAGCAAATGACACAAGACAAACAACATCTTGTTAGCTAAATGTTACCCAAGATAAACCAGTCCTATCCATCACCTCATATTTATCATTATTTTGTGGTGAGAATGTTAAAATCTGCTCTTTTAGCAATTTTGAAATATATAATACATTAACTCTAGTCATCATACTATGCAATAGATCCCCATAACTTATTCCTCCTGTCAAACTAAACGTTGTGCCCTTTATCCTCTCCATTCCACCCCCAAGCCCTGGCCTCTCCACCACTCTACTCTTTGCTTCTATGAGTATGACTTTTTTAGATTCCACATGTAAGTGAGATCATGTATTTGTCTTTCTGTGTCTGGATTATTTCACTTAGCATAATATCTTCTGGATTCATCCATGTTGTAGCAACATGGATGCTACAAAAAGGAAATGACTGAATTTCCTTTTATACAAGGCTGAATGATGCTCCATTCTGTATATATACCACATTTTCTTTGTCCAATCATCTGTTGATGGACACTTAGATTGTTTCAATGTCTTATCTAATGTGAATAGTGCTGTAATAAACATGACGGTGCAGATACCTCTTCAACGTACTGATTTCAATTCCTTTTGATATATTATTAAGTTCATCCCTTGTAGTATACACACAGCATTGCATATTAACACGACACTGAGATTTCTAGATAAAAATGATCATGATCAGTCAGGTGTAACCCTGCCATTATAACCCACAAGCTCTGGCATAGAATGTAAATACATTCCATTAGCATAAAAAAACATTATATACATGGAGAAACTGAGTTTTAGAGAGACAAAATGACTTATCCAAAGTTTCACAGGTGTGAATCAAACCCAGTTTGCTCAAGACAATTAGCTGCCTCAATATAATATTCCTTAGGCATCAATATCAGCATCACTTCCTTAGGCATTGATGAGAAGTATGAGAAATGATCTTATTTAGTTTGGGAAAGAGAAGTCTGGTGGGGGAACAAGAATGACAGAGGTAGCTGTGTTAAAATATGTGAAGGACATTGCTGAGAATAAGAAGCAGTCCTGTCTGGGTGGTGGTCCTCAGGGCAGAACTGGGGTGAGTAGGAGGAAGTCACAGGGGAGCAAGCTTGTCTCATCAGCAGGAAGAACATTCTGACAAGTGGAATCCTGTGCCTGCAGAGACAGGGAGCTTCCAGGTCCATCCCAGTTCACTTGAAAGCTGGGTGGGTGGGGAGCACTTGGCAGGAAGGATGCGGAGGGAAGTCCTGAGGCAGGTAGAGAGGATGGGAGCAGGAGACCAGAAAGATTTTCTATCTTGACCTTGGTGAGGGCCTGGAGGGAGAAGGACTGGCAAAGTGGGACAGGTGGGCTTCAGGCCCCTTTTGCACCTGACACGCTGGTACCTGGGTTGGCTCTGTCTGTCTCTTGGCTGCCCAGCTTCAGCCCTGCTTGCTTCCTGGGTGGCCAAGGGCAGCCAGTTGGGCCTGGGATGGCAGACTGAAACCTCTGCCTCCCAAGTCACATGGGCTGCTTCTCCAGCAGCAGTCAAGGTCCCAAGTCCACACTTTAACCTCTTCCCCTGCCCACCATCCTCAATCTGAGGTTTAATCCTGAGAGCAGGAGAGCAGAAGGGACTCAGGGCACTATGTGCACTTGGCAGCCAAAGATGGAGAAATGTGAGCCTCTGAGAGGACTAATCTTAACCCTTGGCCATTCCCAAACCACAGAACATCTTCTACTTGAAGAATATAGTTGGAAACCCTCTAGGTCAACTCCACCACACCAGCAAAGTGTGTAATCCCTGTATCTAATAAGCCCCACTTTGGTTTTAAGTATAAATGCAGCAGCAATAGACAAACAAGACTTAAAACAAGACCAAGAAGGTAAGTTGGCACCTAATTTGCCATTTGGTAAAAATACCAGTGTTACTAGTATCATCAGTGCACTTTTCCAAAGGTGACAATAGAAGATTTTAGAGACTTAGTTAAGCCATCTCTTTGATGTACTGTGGCATCGGCTGTTTAATTATAGCTGGCAGAAAGATCTCAAGGAATTGAAGAATTGTCTGTGGCAACATTAGAGGTGGACACTGAATGGTTGCCAAAGAATGCTTTCCTAAGCCTGGAAGCGATATGCAGCTGCGATTAAAAATCCAGAGTTAAAAATGTTAACATACTTCTGTATTGGTTTGTAAATATCTACTGCCCTAAAAGCTTCATGTACTTCGTTAGTCCTAGTCACTCCAATCTCTTCCTCCAGCCACTTCTCCCCATTATCCAGCAACTATAGGAAAATAACTGACATGAAGGAACCTTCCAGGGCTCACCTCCTACTGAGACCAAAGTTTGTTAAATATTCTGAATAGGTCTCAGGTCTTTTGCCTGGGAGAGGGGACATGAGACTGGAGGTCAAACACTTCAATGGTAACAAACCAAATTTCGAAGAATTCTATTGTACTATACATAAAGAGGAAATATGAAGAAGTTTAGGTCACGAAGAAAAGTCAGTGAAGGGCTAGGTTCTAATTTCCCACATCACAACCTGTCATGAGACACTTAAGCTCTTTGCAACAAAGTGGATCTGGTGTTATAAAGCTAAATTAAGTTGTTCCAAGAGTTTCTGATGACCGAAAGGAAAATTTTTATTTAAATATTTAAGTTGGGATTTGTTAATTACTCTTTGTGTTCCTCTGATAGTTCTGAGTACAGTAGATTACACTAGCTTTTTTCATATTGTAGGAATCCTCCTTGAGCCATCTGTCACATTTAATGATAACAGCTAACATGTACAGAGCACTTACTCATCCAGACACTATTTTCAGCACTTTACAAGTAGAGTCTAATTTAATACAGCAATTGAAGTAGACCATGATTGTCACTATTTAATATTGAAGAAATTGAAACCCGGAGATGATTTAACTTGCCCACATCACCCACCTGGTAAGTGGCTGAGCAAGGCTTTGAACTGAGGCAGTTTGATTCAGAGCCCACACGTCTACTCACTATGCTATACTGATATGGTCAACCTAGCCCTACTATGTATTGAAAACCTATTATATGCCAGGGCACCTTCATAAAAATTATCCCACTTAATCTTCCAACATCTACTTTATGATAGTCATTGTCACTCTCATTTTACAAACAGGAAACTGAAGCTCAAAGATGAAACAACTCCCCTAAGATTACCCACTCAATAATCATCAGAACTGTAGCTCTAACACAAGTCTCTTATCCCAAAGGCTATGCTTTCCTGCCTCATGTGCTTTCCCATTTTCCAAGTAATTTCCCTTCTTCTGGTATCTCTATCCTTCCCTATCTTTATATTCTCATGGTCATCTTCAACTTTCTAGATTGGTTATTCTCTTCCTGGTATCCCTGGCAGCATCTGTTCCTTACCCTTGCCCCTCTTTAACCAGTCTATGACCTGTACCTCATTAAAATGTTCTCGAGCTTTAGTGTGCCTTGATCCTTGTCTGAACCCATCTTGACCATGATGGTTGGAAATGGGTCATTTTTCCAACTCCAGCATTACTATCTTTCAAATCCTGCACAACCAAACTCACAAAGCTGGCCCTACAGTTGTTTTCTGAGCCAGTCAAAAAAACTTAGTTAATGATCCCTGTATCAGTTACGGCACTTAGGGCTGTGACTTCAGGTATCTGACTAATTCTCACTTACAAAGACAATAAAGACATTTAATGATCTCACATAACAAGAAGTATGAATCAAGTCAATTCCACAGTTGATTAACTCAGCAGTTCAATGATGTCATCAAAGCTCTTTCCATTTTTGTTCTCTATTGTTCTAGATGTGTAGTGATACCTCCCCTTTCTTCAACAGCACATATTCCTTAAAATTGATTCATCTTTTTTAGTATTTTATTTTTATTTATTTATTTTTATTTTTTAATGTGTACAAAAATATAGTTAGAAGGAATAAAATCTAGTATTGGGTAGCACAATAGGGTGACTATAGTTAACAACAATTTATGGTATATTCCCCCAAATTGAAAAAATACATGTAGAGAAGATTACCATAATCCTGTATAAAGATGATACCTGAATTCATGAAGCATTTCATATTTTTCTCACATGCCTCCTTTTAAATCAGGCTGTCCCTTATAACCTTAGTAAAAATTACAACTTCACCTCCAGAATTCCTTCTCTTCCTTTCCTGCTTTATTTTTCTCCATAGCACTCATGGAGATATGGAGAATATCATATCATCAGGCATACCATATATTTTACTTGCTTTATTTGTTACCTCTCTCACATACTGGAATGTAAGTTCCATGAAGGCAGAGACTTTAGTCGGTTTCTTTACTCTTATATTCCCAATACCATTCCTAGAACATTGCTTAGCACATACGATGCATTCAATAAATATTTATTAAATGAATAAATGGCCACAAGATCACTGGTGCAGTAGTAAACATCACATACTCAAATGACAATAGTCTAAGCAGCAAAAAAGAGGCATGGGATAAAGGTGCTGTTTTCTTCTAAGACTTGCAGCTTTTATCAAAGCGTACAGTCTTTCTCAGAAACTTTGCAGTACACTTTCCGTAGGGTCTCATTAATTAGAACTAGTCACTTGGTTACCAGTAGACCCCACTAGGTGAATGGGAATGGCATTATCATGATTGGATTAAACAAATAATGATTCACCTCCCAGGACTGGGCAAAGAACAACCCAGGGTTCTTCATTTGAACAACTCAGGGGTCTTCATTTAGCATAAGGGGAGTCATGTGAGGCTGTCGTGTGAGCAACCTACAGTGTTTACCATAGTAGCTGGGCATGCTCCTGAGAATGTTCTCTAACCCCTGGACTCCTGTCTTTCCAAGTATAAGATGGCCCTTGTCTATCTGGCCAGCCCCCACAGAACCTTTTTATCATTCTTAAAAGTACAGCTCAACAAGCCTAGTTCCCATCATCAGATTTTTGTCTCTAATACCACTTCCTACTAAAAGAAGTGAGGACTTTTTAGATGATGGCTGATTCCAGAGTTGGACTATGGCAAGTACAAGGTGAGCCTGGAACATCTTGTTATACCAGCAAATAAGGAAGCACTCAAGAAAAGGTTGGGGGCATGACACAAGGGCACAGGAAACAGTTTGAATGGGTTCGATTCAACTGAAGGGATTGAATTGTCCAAATGTGGAACAATTTGAGCACCAAAATAATTAAGAGCAGTAGTGAATTATAAGTTGTTGTTGAAAAACAGGAATCCAAGAGTTCATAGTGATAATAAATAGACAAAGAAAGAAAACGGAATGCCCATGTTTATAGTAGAATACTAAGGGCTCACTGGTAAGTATGGAGTGAGTACTGGAGTTGGAAAAATCATCATTTTGCAACCATCAAGGTAAAGATGTGTTCAGGCAAGGATCAATAGATACTAAATCTAGAGGCATTTAGTGAAAAGCAGGTTATTTGCATGCTCTTAGTGCATCTTCCCACAGATGCAAGAAGCAAAACAGTAACTAGATGGTTAAATGACTGGACAACACCTTGTCTGGGTGAACAAAATTAATATGACTAATGAGGAGTAGATGGACATTATGTACCTCCACATGTGATTCCCTAAGAAGGACATATGTCATTTTTGTTGTACTCCAGACTGGTACGTATAACTATATTTCCACAGGGAAATATCAGGTAAGCACAAATGAGGAATATTATATTTTTTGAAAGGTAGGGATAGAGAGAGTCACAGTCTGAAAAGAATACTATGGAAATATTCTAGATCAAAAGAGAGTAAAAATACATGACAGCTAAATTCAATACCTGATCCTAGATTGGGTCATTTACTGGCAGAAACAAACAAAAATGCTACAAAGTACAATAGATTGCAACAAGCCACAATTAGAATATTCCATATTCCATATATGAAATATAGAAAGTAGATTATAGTAAAGAATCACATAACTGTTAAATTTAATGATGTTGATAACTATACTGAGGTTATATAAGAAAATGCTGAAGTATTTATGAGTATAATGGCCATGTATATGCAACATAACTCGCAAATGATTCAGGAAAAATAAGGTACTGTATACATGTGGATAGATAGATAGATAGTTACATGGATACATACATACATACATACATAGATGGATAGATAGATAGATGATAGATAGATGGATGGATAGATAGGGCGAGTGAGCAAATAATAAAGCAAATGGGCAAAATGTTAACAATAGGTGGGGCAAAATGTTAACAATAGGTGAATCTGGGTAAAGCGTATATGGGTGTTCTTTGTATTATTTTTATTCTCACAACTTTTCTGTATATTTAGAAATATCCAAATAAAGTGTTAAAATACAGCTAATGATCCATCCCATCCTGTTTAGAAGTCCTCTCTGCTTAGTTCTGTGGAGGCTCTTGGGGCTCTAGAATAGGAAAGAATGTCACCTGTTTTCTCTCTTTTTTTTTTTCCTTCCCTCTCACCTGCTTCTGCATCTGACCTTAGCAAGTAAGTCACCTGTTGATTTGTATGTTTTGGCAAATAGGAACTCACCCCTGATTATTTGTAGGAGATCTTCCAGGAGAAGAGAAATTACTTTCCAAGCATTTACTGTGTTCCAGGCATTGTGCTACAGACATGCTGGGATAAAAGGTGACTAAGGCGAGCTCCTTGCCCTCAGGAAGTTTATAAACAGACATGTGGGCTGTGTCAAGTGCTGTAATTGAAGATATGCATAGGTCCTTGGAGAAGCCAGAAGAGAGATACCTTATTCAGCATGGGTTGGGAATCAGAGGTTGTAAAGGAATGTTGAGAGGTCAGGAAATATTTCCCAAAGAAGACTCTTGAGTTAATCCTTGAAGGGTTTAACCTGGTGAACAATGGGAAAGGAGAAAGGATGTGGTTGGCAGGTAGAAAGGAATAAAAGAGGTAGGGTAGTAGTTAAGAACACAAACTCTGGAACCAGACCATCTTGGCCCAAATGCCAAATCTGCCACTTATTAACTGTATGACTTTGGGTAAGTTAGCTTCTCTCTGTCTTGGTTTCCTCATCTGTCACATGGAGATGATGACAGCACCTACCACATAAGATAGTTGCTAGTCATTACATTACAAGAAATGACACCTTTAGGCCACCACCGGGCACATAATATGTGTGCAATAAATATTAGCTCAGTTCATGGTCCTTTCAAGAAACTAAAAGTTTCAGTCAATCAAGTGCAGGGTTCATGGCGGGCAAAGTAGGAGATGGAGGAAGGATGTGATGATGAGCTAAGGAAATTGTATTTTAGCCTAAAGGTAAAGTGAAGTTATTGAATAATTTTAATGGCTTGATCCAACTTGTGCTTTTAAAAGGTTCCTCTGTCTTGAAGAATGAAGCAGGGAGCATGGAGGCAAGGAAACCAGTGAAGAGGTCATTGCATCAGTTCAGATGACAGGAGATGAGGGTCTGAGTTAGGATAGTAGGGCAGAGTGATGAGTGAGGAGAGAACGTATTCAAGAGACATCATGGGAGTAAAAGTCAAGGCTGACTCCCAGGGGCTACTTGAATACCAGGATGGAGAAGGGTTCTGTCCTCTGATATAGGGAACAGAGGAGGAGCAAGGTTTTGGAGGTGGGGGACAGAGATAATGAATTGAGTTTTAGCCAGAGTAAGCTTGAAAGTCCTGTGCAATGTGCAAGTAGAGATGTTTCATAAAAGGCAGAGTATACAAGACTGGGATTTGCTATCACTTAAGACTCACAAACATATTCTACTATGCTCTACCTACATGGCCTTCAACTAGCTATGTGACTTTGCTCCACTTCCTCCATTATAAAATGATTGTGATGATTAAAATGCCCTAGTATAAGTGAAAAGTACTCAATAAAGTATGATAGGATGCCAGATATATTTCTTTTTGGGAGAGCTAACACGGGAAAAAAATCACAATTTTGGGGTCATCTTTTAGGAAACTTCAAGAAGCTTTTCCCTCTAGAGGAATACAAAGAGCCAAGAATCCATAGGAACAGCCCTGTGTATCCTAAGTCTGTGTTTTTCATCCTTCCTAATTTGTCTAGACTGAAAATAGTCAAGGTAGAGACCTTACAATGAGTCTTAAATGGGCTACAAGAAGCCACTGCTGTAATAAGGGACTACAGAGGCCAAAACTTGAAGCAGAATTAAAAGTTTCTGGGGTATGTCACCTTTATTGCGATTTGGCCAACTTCCAGACACAACAGTTACATTCCAGACTCTGACTAGAGATAGCCTTGTGAGGCCTTTTGCAAAGTACTTGGTTTTTATCTCCTCTTATCAAGATAAGTGTGGTTTGTAACTACAGAGGGCACACAATGGACACCCTAATTCTAAGTGCCACAAACTAACTTTTCTCTGCAAATTCTTAGAGGCTTCTCTGCAAAAACTGTACTCTCACTCCAATGACCTTGCCTGATAATTTTCCTATGGAAGTCCTCACAAGCACCCACATTCTTTTAGATACAGAATTAACTATTTAGGTGGCAAAACTGACTCTATTTGTAGAATGTAGAATATCTGGGGAAGGAATGAACAGTCTTTTTTTTCAGGTCAGCTTGGCAGAGATTCACTTATTAATTGGTATTTATATTCAGCTTGCATTTTGTTTGTACGCCCAGATCTTGCAACCCTGATCTGTGAGTCATTCATCTTTGAATCTGTTGGCTTTTTCTCTGTATATACACCAGTTTCTCAAAATCTCCATCAATCTCTGTGTAAGTGATGAGGGGCTTCACTTTTCTCATCTATAAAATAGAAACATTAGTGCTTACCTTATAAAGCTGTTGGGAGGACTAAATGAGATTATACATTGAAAGTATAAAATGTACATGCCAAAAAGATTGTGAAAAATGGCAGAGTAGGGGTGTACTCCTGGTTCTCTGCTCCCAGAGCGGAAAGTGAAGAAAATGGACAACTACACGAAAGTGATCTGCACTTTCACAGGACCAGCTTCACAAGCTTGCAGATATCCACCAGGAAATGGAGGGATAAGATAGTCTGCAGCCTAAAGCAAACGTGAATTGGATACCCTCCCGTAAAACCCAGGGAATCAGAGATA
This sequence comes from Microcebus murinus, assembly GCF_040939455.1. NCBI lineage: Eukaryota > Metazoa > Chordata > Mammalia > Primates > Cheirogaleidae > Microcebus > Microcebus murinus. The sequence goes on along the minus strand of NC_134136.1, from coordinate 123,934,297 downwards.
TACAACAGGGAGGGAATGAGGCATGGTTTAAGCTGCTGCCAGCTGGCAGTGGCATCAGCCCTACCTGGCGCTGAGAGACACCCCCTCCTACACCGAGCTCCACATCCACATAGGCCGGGAAGGGCCTTGAAGTTGGTGGGAAGAGGTAGTGCCGGGCAAAGCTGTGTGGAAAGGAGACTAGAGCAGGGGACATTTTGGGTTCTCCAGAGCACATAGCTGAGGCAGTTTCAGGTGGGGGTGGATCTGAAGCCAGCAGCCACTCTCCACGCTGCAGGAACCAGAGCCCACTCCGGCATCTCCCTGAAGAAAACTTCGAGGTCCAGGTTAAGGGGAGTATACACAAAAGGAGGCTTTGATATTGGATATAGTTGAGGTTTTGGACAACACTGAATGGAAAGAGTGCGCAAAGCTAGACTCCTTGATCAGTCGGACTCCCCTCCCTCTGTTCCTCCAACACCGCTCCCATCTCCCCATTCCAGTGGGATGACTTGGACTCGTTGTTTGGAGAGAGTGCCAGTACATGCCTCTGCTCAACCAATCTAATATTGGGCGGTCTCTCACTGCACAAGTGGCACGCTCAGAGAGCTGAGCCCGCCTGGGCAGGGCTTAGCCACAAAGGAGGCTGAATTTTGTGGATATAAGGTAGAGAGACTTTACGACCCACACCCTCCTGTGACTTGGGGCCAGGCCCTTGGCTCCAAAGGTTCTGTCCCCTCCATGGGGGGGAGGGGAGCTGAGATAGAGACTGTTTGCGTTCCTGCCACTTATCTCCATTTATGTAATTAAAGAGGCAGAAGATGGAGATTGGTAGGTCTGGCTGCCCCTCCTGCCGGCATCTGGATAGTCTCTCCCTGCACAAGTCTCCCCTGCTCTATGTCCAGAGAGCAGAACCCGCCTGGGAAAGGCCAAGCTGTGAAGGAGGCCACCTTTTGTAGTTATAAGGTGAAGAGACTTTATTACCACCCACACCCTCCTGTGACTTGGGGCCAGGTCTTTGGCTCCAAAGGTTCTGTCCCTGCCTTGGTGTGGAGCTGAGATAGAGAATGTTCCTGTTCCTGCAGCTTATCTCCATTTGTGTAATTAAAGAGGCAAGAAGATGGAGATTGGTGGGTCTGGCTGCCCCGCCTGTCTGTTACTGGACAGAGTAATCGCAGACCGTATCATAGTGCCTCCCTCTTCAATCTAGGGGTTGAGAGCAAATTTTCACTCATAAGAGTTATCTAACCCCCAAATCTCTGAGCAAGGGGCCTAAACCTATTAATCTCAATAGACATAAGGTCAAGACATTAGACCAAAGATTACCCAACAAAATCAAAATCTTCTAAGTCGGTACATGAATGGACCATATACGCCCAGCCCTGCCATAGATTGATCCTTAGGAACACCAGAATTAAGCCAATAACCCAGCCCCAGCACCTCAGGTCCTCGACAAAACACCCAAATGAGAAAGAACGAGTGGAAGATCACAGGAAACATGAAGGAGTAGGGAGAAAAGTCACCTTCAAAGGATAATACTCAACCCTGATCAAACGACACCAACATACGTGATACGATTAAACTGACAGAAGAAGAATGTCAAATATGGATTGTCAGAAAGCTCAATGGAATTGAAGAGAAAATATAATCACAACACAGAGAAACCTCAAGAATAATACAGGAAATGAATGAAAGATTCTCCAAAGAAATTGAAATTATTCAGAAGAACCAAGCAGAAATCTTGATAATGAAGGAAACAATCAAGGATCTCCATATACAGTAGAAAGCATCAAGGACAGGATGGACCATGCAGAGAAAAGAATCTCAGAGCTTGAAGATTATGGCTATGTGCTAAACAAATCAGAGGAAGAAAGGGAACACAAAAACATGAAACAAGTCCAAAGCTTACAAGAAGTATGAGATTATGTAAAAAAGCTGAACCTCAGGGTGATCGGGATACTGGAAGGGGAAGAGGAGCAATCACAAGGGCTGGAAAACTTATTTCATGGAATACTTGAGGAAAACATGCATGGTCTGGCCAGAAATCTTGATATCCAAATACAAGAAGCACACAGAATGCCTGGAAGCCTCAACATGAAAAAGCAATCACTTTGTCACATGGTCATTAGGTTGACCAAAGTAAATGTGAAAGAAGCAATACTCCATTCAGCGAGACGAAAACAACAATTAACCTATAAAGGAAAACCTATTAGACTAACAGCAGACTTCTCATCTGAAACCTTACAAGCCAGGAGGGATTGGGTGCCTATCCTTAACCTTCTAAAACAGAACAAAGCCCAACCTAAAATTCTTTATCTGGCAAAATTAAGTTTAATCTATGAAGGAGAAGTAAAGTTCTTCTGAGACAAGCAATCACTGAAGGAATATGCAAAGTCCAGACCAGGCCTAGAGGAAGTTCTCAGATCCTCATTTCTAACAGAGCAGGGCAATAGATACTCCTCAAAGAATTAAAGTTTAGATTTCAATCTACATGATGGCACAAGAGTAAGACAAAGCAAGAAGTCTTTACTCAACAATATTAATGGTAATCTTCCTACAATTTCAGTCTTTTCAATAAATATAAATGGTTTAAACTGTCCTCTGAAGAGGCATAGACTGGCAGAGTGGATAAAACTCCACAAGCCTAGCATCTGCTGTCTACAGGAAACACATCTAACCCACAAACATGCCTTCCAGGTGAAGGTCAAGGATGGAAATCTATCACCCAGTCAAATGGAAGTCAAAAGAAAGCTGGTAAAGCTATACTATTTGCAGATAACATACACTTTAAAATAACAAAAGTAAAACAGGATAAAGATTGCCATTTTATAATTAAATGGAAGGGAAGTGAAAGGGAAGATCCAACAAGAAGATTTAACAATTCTTAATATCTATGCACCCAATGCAGGAGTACCAATTACATAAGGCAAACCTTGTCTAATCTAAACACCATGTTACACAACACTGCCATAGTTGCAGAGAACTTCAAGACTCCACTGAATGATCTGGATAGATCCTCCAAAAGGAAAATAAGCAAAGAAATAATGGGCCTGAGCAAAGTCCTTAATCAAAAGTTCTGACAGATCTCTATAGAACATTCCAACCAAATAAAGTTGAATTTGCATTCCTCTCAGAAGCCCATGGATCCACCTCCAAAATTGATCACATCCTAGGCCGCAAATCAGATCTGAAAAAATTCAAGAAAATATAAATTATACCTTGTATCTTTTCTGACCATAATGCTATAAAATTACAGTTCAATTCCAATAGAAACACTAAATACCTCACAAAATCATGGAGACTAAACAATCTATTATTGAAAAATTATTGGGTCAAGGAGGAAATTCAGAGGGAAATTAAGAGTTTCTTCGAATAAAATGATAACGGAGACACTTGTTACTAAAACCTGTGGGATACAGCAGAAGCTTACCTGAGAGGAAAACTAATAGCAATTAATGCTCACATCCAAAAAACACAAAGCTTAGAACTGACAATCTAATGAATCAGCTCAAGGAACTGGAAAAAGAAGAGCAAACAACTTCCAATCCTAGTAGATGAAAATAAATAACGAAGATCAAAGTGGAACTGAATGAAATGGAGAACAAGAGAACTATACTAAAGATCAACAAAACCAGAAGCTGGTGTTTTGAAAAGATAAACAAAATTGATAGCCCTCTTTCTAGATTGACAAGGATTCAAAGGGAAAGGACTCTAATAAAATAAATAAGAAATGAAAAAGGAGAGCTCACAACAGACACCAGAGAAATACAAAACATTGTATTTCATTACTATAAAAAACTATATGCCCCAAAACTACAGAACAAATATGAAATGGACAAATTCCTGGATTCATACAACCTCCCTAAGTTCACCCAGGAGGTAACAGAATGCCTGAATAGACCAATCGCAAGCTCAGAAATTGAAGAAGTAATTAAAAACCTCCCCAAATGGAAAATTCCCGGACCAGATGGATACACTTCAGAGTTCTACCAAACTTATAAAGATTATCTCATATCTATTCTACAGAAACTATTCAACACCATTGAGAAAGATAGTATCCTTCCAAACTCATTCTATGAAGCCAATATAACCTTGATACCAAAGCCAGGAAAGGATAGAACAAAAAAAAGAAAATTACAGACCAATATCCCTCATGAATACTGATGCAAAAATCCTAAATAAAATTCTATCAAATAGAATTCAGCAGCACATCAAAAAAAAAAATAACCAGGCAGGCTTTATTCCAGGGATGCAAGCCTGGTTCAGCATACGCAAGTCTATAAATGCAATTCACTTCATAAATAATATCAAGAACAAAGACCATATGATTCTGTCAATAGATGCAGAAAAAGCATTTGACAAAGTCCAACACACCTTTATGATAAAAACTCTTAACAAAATAGGCATAGGTGGCTCATACCTTAAACTTATCAAATCCATTTATGATAAACCCACTGCTAATATCATTCTAAATGGGGAAAAAATGAAATCATTCCCTCTTTGAACCAGAACTAGACAAGGATGCCCACTATCTTCTCTTCTATTCAACATAGTGCTTTAAGTCCTAGCTATAGCAATCACACAAGAGAGGGGTATTAAGGGCATCCAAGTGGGAGCAGACAAGATCAAACTCTCGCTCTTCACCCATGATATGATATCATACTTAGAAAACCCCATGGATTCATCCAAGAGACTCCTAGATTTAATAAATAAATTTGGTAAAGTTTCAGGTTATAAAATCAATATACACAAATCAGAAGCATTCATATATGCCAAGAACCATCAAACAGAAACTCAAATCAAAAACACAATACCCTTTACTATGGGCCCAAGGAAAATTAAATATCTAGGAGTATACTTAACAAAAGATATGAAAGATTTATACAAGGAGAACTACAAAACCTAAAAAAGAAATTGCAGATGATTTTAACAGATAGAAAAATCTACCTTGTTCATGGATTGTAGAATCAATATTGTTAAAATATTAATATTACCTAAAGTGATCCTACAGAATTAATGCAATCCCCATCAAAATATCAGCAGCATTACTTACAGATCTATATGGAACCAGAAGAAACTTCATATAGCCAAAGCAATCTTTTTTTATTTTTTTTTTTTGAGACAGAGTCTCACTTTGTTGCCCAGGCTAGAGTGAGTGCCGTGGCATTATCCTGGCTCACAGCAACCTCAATCTCCGGGGCTCAGCGATCCTACTGCCTCAGCCTCCCGAGTAGCTGGGACTACAGGCATGCGCCACCATGCCCGGCTAATTTTTTTTTGTATATATATTTTTAGTTGGTCAATTAATTTATTTCTATTTTTGGTAGAGACGGGGTCTCGCTCAGGCTGGTTTCGAACTCCTGACCTTGAGCAATCCGCCCGCCTCGGCCTCCCAAAGTGCTAGGATTACAGGCGTGAGCCACCACGCTCGGCCCCTAGCCAAAGCAATCTTAAGTAAAAAGAACAAACTGGGAGGCATCAGTCTTTGTGACTTCAAGCTATTCTACAAAGCAATAATAGTTAAATCAGCCTGGTACTGGCACAAGAACAGAAGCAATGATATTTGGAATAGATCTGGGATACCAGAGATGTAACCATCAGTATACTGCAACCTAGTCTTTGATAAAGCAGACAAAAATATACAATGGGGAAAAGAATCTCTCTTCAATAAATGGTGCTAGGAAAACTGGATAGCTACATCCAGAAGATCTAAACAGGATCCCTACCTCTCACCTCTCACAAAAATTCACTCAAGATGGATAAAGACTTAAACCTAAGGCATGAAACCTTAAGAATCCTAGAAGAAGATGTTGGGAAAATCCTATCAGACATTGTTCTAGGCAAATAATTTTTCAGGAAGACCCCAAAGGCAATCACCACTGCATCAAAAATAAACAAATGGGATCTGATCAAATTAAAAAGTTTCTGCACAGCTAAGGAAACCATCATTAGAGCAAACATACAACCCAGAGAGTGGTAGAAAATATTTGCTCTCTACACTTCTGATAAAGGTCTAATAACAAGAATCTATCTAGAACTTAAAAGAATAAACAAGAAAAAAATCAAACAACCTGATCAAGAAATAGGCAACGGAAATGAACAGAAACTTCTCCAAAGAAGACAGAATAATGGCCTGCAAACATATAAGACAATGCTCAACATCTCTAATCATCAGAGAAACGTAAATCAAAACCACTATGAGATACCATCTAACACCAGTGAGAATGGCTTGTATCAAGAAATCCCCAAACAACAAATGCTGGTGAGGATGTGGAGAGACAGGAACACTCTTACACTGCTGGTGGGACTGCAAATTAGTGCAACCTTTGTGGAAAAGAATTTGGAGATACCTCAAACAGCTAGATGTAGAAATACCATTCGACCCAGCAATAGCATTGTTGGGCATCTACCCAAAAGAGCATAAGACATTCTATTATAAAGACATCTGCATCCTAATGTTTATGGCAGCACAATTCACTATTGCAAGATCATGGAAACAACCCAAGTGTCCATCAATTCATGAGTGGATAATTAAAATTTGGTATATCCTCACAATGGAATACTTCTCAATTCTAAGAAATGACAGTGAGCTAGCACCATTTATGCTATCCTGAATTAAGCTTAAGCCAGTTATCCAAAGTGAGGCGACACAAGATCAAGAAAATGGGCTCCACATCTACTCGCCATCAATTGGTACTGACTGATTGGAACTATGGTGCTCAAATAGTAGTAGTGTTCACCAGGGTTTGTGGGAGGGGGAGATACTCATCTTAGGGTTATGGTGAGCATTGTGGTGGGGGGAGGGAATAGCTCTAACCCCTCATAGGGAAAGGCAAAGATATACAAAGTAACCAAAAGGTCAAAAAAGGAAAAAAAAAAACCAACAATCTTTTATCGGGTGGTGGGCATATGCGAGGGGGGAGGAGTGGAAAGATACATACTTACAAAATAGGTGCGATGCGCACCACCTAGGGTTTGGGCACTCTTGATGTTTTGGCAAGGCGGAGGGTGGGGGGAAGAATGGCAGGGGCTATATATGTAACCCTAACAATATTTGTACCCACATAATATGGTAAAATAAAAGGAAAAAAAGAAAGTACATGTCAATCACATTCATTCAAAAAATATTTACTAAGAACCTACTATGTGCCAAGCTCTGCTGTGTGCATTGAAGATGCAGCAATGGACAAAGACAAATATGCCTCCCCTCATGGAGTCAAGAATGTAATAGAAGGAGTCTAACAACTCAGTAAGTATATCAGACCTTATTAACATTACTGTCACTAAAGTTGGTATACAACCCTGCACTGCTAAATTTGTCTGGCTTAAAAAAACAAAAAAAAAGAACTCAATAAGGAAAATATATAATATGACAAGTGTTGATAAGTGCCAGGGAGAAAAATAATACAGGGTAAGGTACTAGTTAGTGTCAGTCAGAGTTGGAGGTCACTATACAGTAGATGCTTCACAAATGGTAGTTATTTCTGTTAGGTCTCTTTGATCTCTATACCTCAAGTAATACTTGGATACAGATCCTATTTGCTTGTAGCAATTCAAAACACTTATCAAAACGCAACTATGGCTCAAGCATGTACTAGGTTTTGGGGATGTAAAGATGAACAAGGCATAATCCATGGGCATGAGGATCTTTTCAAGATACTATAGTAAGTGATCAGGCATGGGGTGGCGAGTGCAGAGGGTATAGGAAGGTCACTTAGCATAGACAAGAATCAGAAGAAGGCCTTTTGGACTTGTTGATGTTTATGTTGAGACTCAAAGGCTAAGAGGAAAGGAATTGGGAATGGTGAGCTTGGCAGAAGAAATAATACAAGTGAAGTCATGAGGCCATGAACTAGTGAGGTGAGTAAGAAGGAACTACATGAAGTCCATGGGATGGATAATGGCAGGAAAGGAAACCAGAGAAGTAGGTCCAAGTCAGGACATAATAAGTCAGGTTGTGGCCATCACTCAGAGGATAATTATGAAATAACTAAGTTCTATAGAGGGAAGTCATATTGCATCTTAGAAAGATTTTTTTTGTAGGGGGAAAAAGGAAGCATAAGAAAAGAGATCATGCTGGCTACAGTTTGCAGAATGGATTACAAGGAGTCAAAACTAAAGGCAGAGAATCCAGACAGGACAGTACTAGAATAGCTCATGTGGGGAAAGAGGAGAACCTGGGTTACAGAAGATAGAGAGGAAAAGATGGATTTGAGAAATATTTAGAAAGTAAAATTGGAAGGCTTTAGTGACTTATTCTACTAAAAATATGAAACATCAAGAATGACTCCTAAGGTGACTTAGGTGACTGGGTGGATAGTAGTGAAATTATGGCAAGTACAGAGCAAAGGATGGATTTCTGGTTTACAAATGATTATTTATTTTGGCCACCCAAAACATGATTCAATGGCTTATTTTCAGAAGCTACTCCTTTAGGACTTGGTATAATTTAAGGTTTTCCAATCAGGCATACCTGGGCCTAGACTATAATGTGGGAGTAGTAATAAAAATGTACTTCACAAGATGAAAAAGAAGACAAAGTTATATAATGCACATTAGTTGCTTAGCACAATGCTTGACACATAGTAAGTGCTAAATACAGATTAGGTATTAGCTATTATCATCAGCCCCTTTCCTTTCTGAGCTCAGATCACACCTCCCACTTTTACTCAATTCCTCTAAGATTGCTTTTAAGGTTTTCTATCTGACTTGCCTCTGACCTCTTAGTATACTCCTTTGGGAGCTACTGCATGAATTTCTACAATTTGCATTAATCATCCTGCTTACTTTCTAGTTTCTTCATGGTTTTCAAAAGAGCTTTGTCTTTATTCTGCACGTTTTCTTTGCTGAGTCACCATCTCACACTCCCCTTGACCTTCAGATCACTGTGCTGTTCATATTGCTTGCTTAGAGGAATTTTTAACAGGTACATCTCTGTAGGCACCAATCTGATCAGCATGAGCATGAAATGCCCCTTGTATTATTCAATAGTTCTGTTACTGGAAGAAACTGCCCAGTGCAACAATTTTGATGCTGACAGCTACTACACATTTAGCACATATTTGGCCAGGGTCTTGACATTTATTTTCCCATTTCATCCCTATAAACCCTCTGAGGTACATGCTAGTATTATTTCAGTTTTGTAGCCAGAAACTAACATTTATTAAGTGTTTGCACGATACCAGGTACTGTGTCTTACTCCATTCAGGTTGCTATAAAAAATATTATGAACTGGGTGGGTGGCTTATAAACAACAGAAATTTCTTTCTCACTGTTCTGGAGGCTGTAAAGTCCAAGATCAAGGCTCTGACAGATTCAGTGTCTGGTAAGGGCCTGCTTTCTGGTTCATAGCTGGCCATCTTCTCACTGTATTCTCACATGGCAGAAGAAACAAAGGAGTTCTCTGGAGCCTCTTTTATAAGGGCACTAATCCCACTCATGAGGGCTCTACCCTCATGACTTAGTCACATCTCCAAGGCTCCCTTCTAATGCCCTCACATGGGTGATTATGTCTCAACAAATTAATTTGGGAGAAACATAAACATTGAGTCTGTAGTATATTATGTTAGGCATTTTGCATGCCTTGATTTATTTAATTCTCATACCATCCCAAAATGTAAGTACACTTATTGCCCTCATTATTCAAATGAACAAACTAAGGCTTAGATTTGAAAAGTTAAAGTAACATGCCTAAGGCCACACAGCTGATAGTGGCAGATCAGGGATGGAAATATGAGTGCATTTGCTCCTGTGCCCTACTCTATGCCACAATGGGACAAGAAAAGGAAGGACTGAGGAGTAGCAGCTGGCTGAGTATGCCCATTTGATGGGATGAGTGGGTATGGCTATTGTATATTTTTTTATTTAAAGACAAAATTAAGTCAATTTCTTAGATGGCTTCACTTGTAAGGTGATGATCAGGAAATAGTGTTAAGGGGGGTAGAATTTGAAATTTTTTCTACAACTCCTTCCCACTCCTCATTATGTACCTAAAAACACATTAAAACTTCTAATTCTGACATCAATCATCAAAGACATTGAGTGAGGAGCAATAGACTATAATTTGACCCACTGTCCTAACACAAAACTTTTCATTTTCTATAGTCCTTTCAAGGTTGTGTCCATATAATACAATTTTGTGTGGTTGTAGCTATTTTATACTTTAATTTATGAATTTAAAATTATAAGTTGAACCTTTTATCATTCATATTTCATTTATTGATGGGCCCTAATATATATCAAGTTGCTCAATATTTAGATTATTTTCAGTTTCTCTTTAGCAAAAGTAATACTGCATTGACAATCTTTGTGCCTGTTGGCTTTTGTTTTCCATCTGCTAAAATCTGTCCTTAGGACAGAATCTCCAGAGAGGGATTGCAGTGTCAAAAGGCAGGAACATAATTATGGTTCTTGATGCAAATTACTAAACTGCTTTCCTAAAGGAACAGATCTATTTGCATTGCAGTTGTGAGAATGCAAGCTCACCACAGGGGGGCGGGGGTAGGATTTTTTAGTTGCCATATGTCTTTCCATGTTTTTAGGTTAGTTTTAATCTTTGCTGTTGCTATGATTAAGTATATATTCAAAATAGCAGGAAGGTATCAGGAAGAGAAAAATTGCCAATAAGGATTGAAATAACTGGCCACAGTTTCAAAGCCCTTTCAGGTATACTTATGGCGGGGGCGGTGGGGGGGCTCCCAGCAAGTTAGCCTTTCAATGCTTTTCAGATTAACTTTTACATAATGAGATAACAGGTGGAAGTGTAGCCACCTGGCAGGAGCTCCATTGGGAATGTTACATGTAGAGTGTGGAGGGACATCAGCCACTGTTGGGGGACCTGGTGAGTGGTGCACATAACTAGGAAACAGAAGGAAGCACCAGTTTGAGGATGGACTCAAAAAGATCCTTGGCATCAAAGTTTCCTCCATTTTGTAATTAACCCAGTAGTATCTCCCTCACACAGAAACTAATTTTTACTCAGACTAATTAGAATCAAGAAGTAGCACTGGTAACAAGAAGGAAAGTCCAGGCCTGCTCCCAAGGAGTATGGAGAGACAGAATAATAACAACCCTTATTCAGAGAGCAACATCCGCGTGTCCAATATTGTGCTAAATGCTTCCCAAAGTTTACCTTAAATTCCCACAGCAACCCTATGAGGGGGGTACAATGAAGTCAATTTTACACGTGACGAATCTGAGGCTTAGAGCAGTTTACCTGTCAGGGAACATGAAGAAACAGTTAATAGCATGAATTCCAAAGGTAGAGTGCAAGGTTGGAAACTTGGCCTCCTCAGTTACTGGTTATGTGACCTTAGGCAAGTTACTTAACTTCTCTGCCCTTCAGTCTCTTCCACTGGTAAAATAAGATAATAGAAAAAAACTGACCTTATAAAGTTGTTTGCAAGCATTAAAGGATATATTAAAATATACGCCGAGTGTTTTGAGCAGTGACCGGCATATGGTAAGCACTCCAGTGTGATGATTATTATTACCCAAGATGCCACAGCCAGTAAAGAGGAGAGCTTGGATTCTAGCTCAGGTATGCTGACCTCCAAATGTCATCCTGTCTTCATGACATCAAAAGGGCCACTTAGAACTAGTATATGTTGTTAGCAAACCCTGTTCAGTCACACAAACTATTTGTTTGTACCCTGATTATCCTAGTGAGCCACATGCAGCAGCAATGTTGGGATTTTATTTATTTTTATTTATTTTTATTCACAAATGTTATTTTATTATACATTCTGTAATTAATTTCAAAGCCATTTCTGTTTGATTATCTCCCCCACTCTGAGACAAAGCCATTTTTTTTTCGGCATATTATGGGGGTACAGATTTTATGGTTTCAATAAATGCCCATTTACCCCCCTCCCCCCATAAGTCTTAGTCTCCAGCATGACCATCCCATAGATGGTGCACATCTCACTCATTATATATGTATATACCCGCCCACTCCCCCCTGCCCAATACTCTATTACTGAAGTACCTATGTGACCACATAGGTGCTGTTCAATTAATACCAATTTGCTGGTGAGTATATGTGGTGCTTGTTTTTCCATTCTTGGGAAACTTCACTTAATAATATGGGTTCCAGCTCTAACCAGGAAAATATAAGATGTGCTATATCACCGTTGTTTCTTAGAGCTGAATAGTACTCCATGGTATACATATACCACATTTTATTAATCCATTCTTGGATGGATGGGCACTTGGGCTGTTTCCACAGCCTTGCAATTATGAATTGTGCTGCTATAAACATTCGAGTGCAGGTGTCTTTTTTGTAGAGTGTCACTGGATCATTTGGGTAGATGCCCAGCAATAGGATTGCTGGATCAAATGGTAGATTCACTTGTATCACTTTAAGGTATCTCCATATTGCGTTCCACAGAGGTTGAACTAATTTGCAGTCCCACCAGCAGTGTAGGAGTATAGAATTTTTTTATTTCCATCTTGATTTCTACATTTACGAAGTAATCATTTAGTAGGAGGTTGTTTAATTTCCACGTTTTTGTGTAGAAATGTGAGTTTCTGTTAGGGTTGATTTCTACTTTTATGCCACTGAGATCTGAGAAGCTACGTGGTATGATTTCTATTTTTTTAAATTTCTTGAGATTTACTTTGTGTAAATATCTAGGATATGGTCAATCTTAGAGAATGTCCTGTGAGCTGATGAGAAGAACGTATATTCAGTGGATTTTGGGTAGAATGTCCTGTAGATGTCAGTCAGACCCAGTTGTTCCAGGGTTTTGTTTAAGTCCATTATTTCTTTATTAATTTTCTGTTTGGAGGATCTGTCTTGTGCCGTCAGTGGGGTGTTGAAATCTCCAGTGATTATGGAGTTGCTATTAATCTTTTTGCTTAGATCCAGTAAGGTTTGCTTTATGAATCTGGGTGCACCTAAGTTGGGTGCATATATATTTAAAATTGTTATCTCTTCTTGTTGAACTGTGCCCTTCACCATTATATAATGGTCCTCTTTGTCTTTCACTACTTTTGTTGGTTTAAAAACTAAATCGTCTGAAATTAGAACTGCCATGCCAGCTTTCTTTTGACTTCCACTTGCCTGGAATACTGATCTCCACCCTTTTACTTTTAGTCTATATGCATCCTTGGAGGTTAGATGTGTTTCCTGAAGACAGCATATACTTGGCCTGTATTTTCTTATCCATTCAGCCAGCCTATGTCTCTTGAGTGGAGAGTTTAAGCCATTCACATTTATTGAGAGAACTGATAGGTAAGGTACATTACTGTTCATTCTGTTGGGTTGGATGTTGTTGCTTTGATTTCACTTGAGCCATTGTATTATTGGGCCTTTAATCTTTGGGTTTTGGTTGTTTTTATATTTGAGAGTTTTTCTTATGGTGTTCCGTGAGTAGCACTGTTTTGAGTACTTCTTGTAGGGCTGGTCTTGTCTAGGTGAATTCTCTGAGACTTTGCTTGTCTGAGAGTGTCTTTATTTCTCCTTCATATATGAAGCTTAGTTTTGCAGGGAATATGATTCTAGGCTGGGCATTGTTTTGTTTCAGAAAAGTGAGAGTGGGGCCCCAGTCTCTCCTTGCTTGTAAAGTCTCATTAGAGAAGTCTGGTGTTATTCAAATTGGCTTTCCCTTGTATGTCACTTGCTTCTTTCGTCTTACAGGTCTTAGAAGGGCCTCTTTAGTTGATATTTTGGTCAGTCTGATGACTGCATGTCGTGACGTCTTCCTGTTTGCATTGAATCTCCCAGGGGTCCTCTGAGCTTCTTGAACTTGTATATCGAGATTTTGAGCAAGGCCTGAGAAATTTTCCTCTATTATATCTTCAAATAGCTCGTCCAATCCTTGAGTGTTGTCTTCTTCCCCTTCTGGTATCCCTATGACCCTCACATTAGGTTTCTTCACATAATCCCACATCTCTTGTAGGCTTTGCTCTTTTCTCTTGTTTCTCTGCTCTATCTCTGCGACGGTTTTATTTAGTTGGAGGATGTTATCTTCAATCCCTGAGATTCTTTCTTCTGTTTGATGTACCGTGTTCTTGAGGCTTTCCACTGTATTTTGTAGTTCCCTGAATTGATTCTTCATTTCCAGGAGTTTGGTTAAACTTTTCTTCATTGTGTCTATTTCTTTAGTGAACTTTTGTTCTAGGTCCTGAAGGCTTTTTGTGGTTTCTTTGTGTTGGTTATTGAGTTGTTCTTGCAGTTCGGTGGGTGTTCTTATGATCCACATACGAAATTCCTCTTCTGTCATTTTGATTGCCTGATTTTGGTTGGTGTCCGTTTCTAGGGGGCTGGTGCTCCTCTTTGGGGGCGTGTTTTCTGTTTGGTTCTTCATATTTCCTGAGTTCCTTCACTGATTTCTTCCCATGTTGATCAGTTGTTGTTTCTTTCCTTTAGGTTTTTGTTTGGGTATTCACACGCCTTGCTTAGTTTCTGAGCCGTTAGGTGGTGTCTGTGGGTGAGATTCGACCACTCCTTGTATAATGAGTCAGTGGGTGCTGTGAAAAGGCTGTGCAGGATGCCGTCCCTGTCAGTAGGTGGCGCTTGCTTGGAGGAACAGGCTATGCTGTTGTTTTTGTGTCCTTTTATCAGCTCTTGTTCTGGGCGGATCTGGGTTGGGTAAGCCTGCCCTAGGCACCACCAATGCCCTTAGCAGGGGCCATAGTTCTGTACTCTGCTTCCAGGAAAAGCTGTCAGGGTGGGGCTGGAATGGTTCTGCTCAGCCAGAAAGTCTGCTTGTGGGGTTGGGTCTGTCTGCGACCCGCAGTCTGGAGTGGGCCTCACTTCTTTCCACCCTCCCCAACTCCACAGCTACTCCTGGGTCTCTGCCAGCAGGCCAGACCACACGCCACCAGGCCTCCCCAGAGTGTGATGCTGGAGGGGAGGTTCCCTGCGCAGGAACACCACCTGGGCTGGGTGCACGGCCTCCCTTTGGGGGGAGGGTTGCCCTCTAGGATGCTAATCTGCCCCTGAAGGCACACACACCTCTGCAGACTGTTAACAAATATCCCTTCTGTGCCCCGGGCAATGCTAGACCTCGGTGCATGGGATCTGGTCTGCAGGTCCGACCTCTGGGTCCCAGAGTTCAAACTGTATCCCCACCATGGAGAGGAGTTCCGGTCCCAATTCACCCACAGGGAGCCCAGGCTGTGTCTGTGTCTGTCAGCCTCTGAGTCGGCACCGTCCTCCTGGGAACACCGTGCCAGCAGCACCTGGGAGGGCTGTCGGGTAGGGAGCTCACAGTCTGAGTTCCCCTTAGTTAGCTGTAGGGTCCCAAAAGGGAAGGTCCCATTCCCTGTAGGTGCCTCTGGCTGGTGGCTGTATTGTCTCTCTGGGCAGCTGCGGGTAGGGTCGGCGGAGGGGAGAAGGAGGCAATATTGGGCCTGCCGCGCGGCTCGGGTCTGTGCATATGGATGTGCCCCAAGGGATTTGGGAGTCTGGTGCTATGTCTGCTACAGGCTCACCGCTAGCTGGCATCGGCTGTCTCTGGGCTGGTGTCCGCAGGTCTCTCCACCCACTGGGGAGCCCACCAGCAGTCCCAAATGCAGGGTAGGGGAAAGGTGATTTATCCACCTACCCTTGCCGCTGGTCTCCGGGCTGCTCCGGCGGTCTCAGCTTCCAGTTCTCCTCTGCAGCTTCCTCCCGTGGAGTCTCTCGGGGTCTCAGATACCCCTCCTTCCCGCCCTCGTCCACCATTTGCTCACCTTCTTGCTTCTTTTTTCTAATTTCTGCTAGAATCTTCCTTTTCTGCAGAGACACTCTGTCTGGCGGTGTTTCTCGTCTGCCATCTTGATCCTCCCCCCAAATGTTGGGATTTTAGAAAGTCATTTCCTAGCCCTTGTGGAGCACCAACTCTTCCCCTAGGGAAAGACCACCTCTTTTTTATCTATATCCATCAGCCTTGGATTACTGGCTCACTGGGGTACAACAGTTTTACATTAAGAAAGCCAAGATCTTAGGTTTCATGTCAAAAATGTAACCTGCTGGGGTTGAGATAAGCTTCTATTTTGTTCAGTCTCCTTCTCTTGAAGTCCAGAAGTTGTATTTAAGCTCGATTTTAAATCTCTAAACCAGGGCCTCTAAACTTAGGTGGAGTGTAACGGATAAAGTGATATTTTGGTAGATACTAGCTGCTGTTGAGAGCCGATCGTAAGATTTAACATTTATTAAACATTCAAAAATGTTCCAGGCACTATTCTCAATGCTTCACATTCATTTCTGCATTTAATCCTCACAATAACCCTTTGTGGTAGGTACTATTCCCATTTGGCAGAAGAAGTAGCTTAGGCATAGTGACTAAGCAATCAGCTGAAGGTCACTGAACTAGTAAATGCAGATGCTAGGATTTCAATCCAGAGCCCTAGAGCCTATAAACAACCACCACCATACCTTACTGCCTCTTTTAATCGTAAAGGGCTAATTAACAGGCAGAGGCTAATCTTTGTGTCTAGCACATCCCCTGACACATAGAAGGCATTTATTACATAATTATGAAACATTGAATGAACTGTTCACTATTCATAACTCTTTACCAAAATAGAGTCATGTTATTAATTTGTCTAAATAGCAAATTAAACTATTTTGCTAGACTTGGTCTTTAGTATGTCTCCCTATAATTTAATAACCATTAAAAATGCACAGCAGAGACATTCATTCACCCTTCACTGATTGAGAGCATCTCCTAGAAACTAAGCCCCCAAAATATCTCTAGCAACACAGTGACAAATAGACATACAGACTCACAGTCTAGTGAAAGAGACATATATATATATATATATATATATATATATATATATATATATATATACAAATAGAAATGATACAGTCTGATCAGAGTTACTGACAAGGGGAGGAATGTGGAAGAGGAAAACTAAGTGGGAGCATATAGTGCTTTTGCTGCCTAACATGGCTTTTCCTAGTGACAGATCTTATTCTATCTAGATGGGTGCATTATCCATCTCTGCCCGATCAGAGACTCTGTTTCTTCAATTCTGGAACTCTTTCTGGGAATATTGAGAAAATGAGTGTGTTTTCACTGGAGTTGCTACCTGGTAAGATGCTGAAGGAGCTCAGGAAATTTCACCCCAAAATGTGTCTTCTTGGAATAAAGAATATTTTGAATTAAAGGCCATGCCAGATCTAAGAGCATTGGAGGGGGCTTTCCCTGTATCAGCATAAACTGGAATGACCAATCAAAAGATCAAGGGGCAATTGACTTCCCTTTCTCTCTCTATTATCTCAATATATTGCAGGAAAGATCAAGAATGCAACCAGACATGGCCCAAATCATTTAAATATATTACCTTTCTCTCAGGTTAATTTAATTTGCAAAGAGAATCATTTACAAGCCAATCTCTTTCCCCCATCTGTTTATCCTCCCTAGCTCCATTTGTTGCCCCTGAACAGAATTACCTGTACTCCTCATCTCTCCTTCCCGTCTGAAAGGACATGTATAAAAATATCTGAACTTCACTGGGATATTGGGTAATCAATCTATGATTTTCCTTATGAGCATAGTAAATAATCCTTTCTCTTATTAATCTTCCTTAATTGTTCATCTTTCAGCAAATTTCATGGGAAAAGGAGACGTTTGCTCTCACCCTTACAATGTCAATCTATAGCTCTTGGCGGCCATCTTGGCTATCACGTGGGGGAGCCGGCTTGAAAACAGAGGAAATCAGAGCCAAGCAGTAGTTAACGAATTGCTGATGATACATTTGAGCATCTGGATCTAGCTATGACTAAAATTACTTTTGTATTTTCCTATTAGTATTAGTGACCCCCTTCTAGTGGCTTAAACTGATTTGTGTTGCATTTCTGTCACTTGCAAGCAAAAGAGTCCTGATCCATACAAACATCTATCTAGACTCTGGGCATGTGTACGTGTGTGTGCAAATGCACATGTTTGCGAGTCATAGGTGGCTTCCTGGAAGATGTGAGGCCTGAGCCAAGTCTTAAAGTACTGGTAGGAGTTGCCTAAGGAAAAGCAAAGCTACTCTAGGCAGAGAAATAGCATGAGTAAAAGCACAGAGGCAGGACACAACGCAGTAGAGCAGGTGCTATAAGCAGTTTGGTGTGGCCAGAGGGTAAAGTGAGAGTCAGAGGAGAGAGAGACAAAGCTTGAAAGCCAGGCAGGGGCCAGTTTGTGAAGCACCGGGAATGCCATATTAAGAAGATGACAATTAGTATTCCTTATTAGGAGTACTTCTCTACAACTCAGCCAAATTTTTACACTTTGTTCTTGTCCCAAGAGCATGTATCAGTGAACAGCATCAAAGTAGAAAGTTTTCTAGGCTTGGAGTTCGGTCAGTCTCAGGATCCTGTTTTTGGGTTCTGAGTTACTAGAGGAGCCTCTCTGAGGGATCCTATTTGCCACCTGCTCTAGATGGGACAGTCTTCATCTTCTACTCTGTGATTAAAGATTTATCAATACATCAACTAGAAAGTTCCTTCTCATAAAAACAAAAATGGCTTTTGTATCTCAGGCTCAGAGTCATGTATTTAGTGATGACTGAATATCGACTATGTCCAAGCCCTGTGATAGACACTGGGGAGCATATTGAAGAACCAGACAGGTTCCTGCCCTCATGGAACATCCATCCCTGGGAAGGAGACAATTATAGTAAAATATGAGCAGGGTCACAATGGAGAAATATAAAGGGGGTAGTGGAAACATCAAGAAAGAATATCCTAAGGCTGCTTAAAGCTGTCAAGGAAAGTTTCTTTTATATATGTGAACTTCGTGCTGACTTTAAGAAGGAGTAAAGATTTACCAGGTGAAGAAGGATGAAATGGAGGGCATTTCAGGTAGGAATAACTGTTTGCAAAAGGCTTAGAGGTACAAAAGAACACGTCATGCTTGGGGGAACTGCCCATACTTTGGTACTTTTGAAAAGCCAAGTATGCGTGGTGGGGTGGTTGGAACAGGGTTGGAGGTAACATGAGGGAAGAGTGCTGGTAATAAAGGCAGGATCCACATAATAAGAGTCTTAGTCCAGGGACATAGAATTTGTTCAGTAAGTCAACTGGAAACCATTGAAAAAAAATTGAACGGGAGTGAAATATAGTTTGTGTTTGCTTGTGTTTTAGAAAGAACACACTGGCTGAGAAGTACAGTCGTCTCCCTCAGCATACGTGAAGGATTGGTTGCAGGACCCCTGCCATATCAAAATGCATGCATACTAAAGTCCTGCAAATGGTCCTGTGCAACCCACGGATATCAAAAATTGGCGCTGCTTGTACATGGGTTTTGCATCCCATGAATACCGTGTTTTCTTTTTCTTTCTTTTAGAGAGATTTTATTTGTATTTATTTATTTTATTTCAGCATATTACGGGGGTACAAATGTTTAGGTTACATATATTGTATTTGCCCCACCCGAGTCAGAGCTTCAAGCGTGTCCATCCCCAAGACGGTGCGCAGCGCACACATTAGGTGTGTATATACCCATCCCTTGTTCTCTCCTCCCACCTGCCTGACACCCAATGAATGTTATTACTATATGTGCACATAAGTGTTGATCAGCTAATACTCTATGAGGTCTCACTTTGTCACCCAGGCTGGAGTACAGTGGCACGATCATTGCTCACTGTAACCTCCAACTCTTGGGCACAAGCAATCCTCCTGCCTCAGCCTCCCAAGTAGCTGGGATTACAGGCTCAAGCCAACACACCCAGTGAATACTATATTTTCCATCCATGTTTTCCATCCATGTTGAAAAAAATCTGGATATATGTGTACTTGTGCAGTTCAAACTCGTGTTGTTCAAGAGTCAACTATACTGCAAAGTGGAGGATGAATTAGAAGCATCTGGCAGAACTGCAGACATCAGGAAATCCAGTTAGGAAGTCATTCCAGTGGTCTAGGTGTGAGATGATGATTGAGTGGCATTGGGCATAGAGAGAAGTGGATGGATTTGAGAAGTAATTTAGGACCAGCAATGACAGAGCCTGGTGGTTGAGTGGATGTGAATGATAGGAGGAAAGAAAGAGAGGAGTTGAGTATGATATCAGGGTTTCTGAAATTTACTCTAAACCAATGAAAGAATAAACACCAAAAGTGCCCTATATATTAGACCATCACAGGACTATTCTCAAAGATATTTCTGACAATTGTTCCAGAATTCAGGAAACTCTTTCTTTAGCAATATTAGCTCCCAGACTCTCAGAAAAGGAACCAGACATCCCCAAATTTGAACATAAATCATTATGTGTGGGTTTGTTCATGTATCTATATGGGTGGAGGGGTGTGTGTGCACACATCCAGGCATGCGTACTCATGCCTGGGACCACTTCTACCAAAGAAAATATTTGAAGAAAGTAATCCTTTTCAGCAGCCTGTCTGACACTCCTGTACAAAGGCAGCTGGCTGTTCTTTCGTCTTTGGGCTAGGTCATTCTGTATTTGAACCAAAGCAAAGTAATTTCCTCTTTAGCCAGTATTTTATAGATGGTTTCATTTCTACTTAGCCTAGAGTAAAAATAAACTACCAAAAAGGAAAAGAAGAATATATCTATTTACCTAACTATCTAATGTCAAATAAAGGGCAAATAATGGCAAATAAAGGGCAAGGGAGTAAAACAATACTCAAGCTTCCCATCCCTTTTTCCATCTGTCTGCCTAAACTGTGCATCACCCTTGTCCCACCTCCCACTTATTGTTAGATGTGTGTATGTGTGTGTGTGTGTCCTTAATACCATAAATAGTTCTTTTTGACTGTCAGCTGTGTATTTCTCCAGAGCTTCAGCAAAACCATAGTGTGGGCTTTATTTTGTTTGAATCACAATGAATTGGTGTACCTTCTCTGCCATTATAGGAGGGAAAAATGACGAAAACTTTTTGAAAGGCAAAGGTCTGAGTTTTGTGTGTATGTGTATATATGACGTTTTTTCCTTTCCATAGCTGTAGGAGTTGAGGTAAGAGCTTAATATGCACCAAAATTTATATTATTGATGACCAATAAGAAATGGCTCTCAGAATACAGGATTTAAGAAGTAGAACAGATTGGCTAATACACAGCTCAAAGCAAATGATTACCCTCGTCCAAGCTGGGAACCCAGAAGTGACTATCTTCCAGCTCATATAGGGTATCTGAGCAGTTCATCTGATTTTTACATCTTTGATATGAGGAAGACATCAATCACTGGCTGACCCTCTTTTAGAGCAACGTCAAACATGCATCATAGCCCAGCTGAACTTGTACCAAGTGACAGACTTCCCCAAGGGCGAATTGAAGGTTTCCAATTGAGCTGACACTAGTGTGAACTTAGAAAACAAACAAATTAACTCCTACTCCAACAAGCCTTCTCTGAGAACACCAACCATCACAGATGGAAGCTTCTTATGGACACACAGACACACACACATTCACAAATGCTATCTAGATTGGGTTTGAGACTACAAATTCAGAGCCTCCTGAAAATCAAGCGAAGATCCTGAGATTCTATGAGACAACTGACATTTTTTATGAATGGATAAAAACATAGGATGACCCAAAATAGATGCCTGAACAACAGAAGGATTGTTTGTAAAGTTACCCAAGGAGAAACATAAACTCCATATTTCTCCAGAAGTATGTACTTAAAAGGATTTATTTAACCAAAATAATGTCTAGGTTATAGCATTTTGTATACTGTTATACTGGCTTTAACTCTAAAGAAACAGATCTTGACCATAAATCTTTCCCTAGCGCTAGGCAAAACTCCCCAGGAATCACACAAGCACTCTTCAGCAGGATGGTCTACTTAGAATTATCCTTTGCTGCACCCCCCCCCAGGCCCTACCTCCCTGCACACCCTCAGATGTACAGGTAAGAGGGAAGGAGGAGCTTGATGTTCTTTTCATAAAATCTGCATATGAATAATACCTAGAACATTGGACTTTTTTCCTCTCCACTGACAATTATCACTGTCCCAGATCTTTCCCTGTGAGAAACATCCAGAAGAGTCGGGGTAATTGTTGGGCAGGGTGGAGTAAATAGAGAAGGAGAGAAACAAGGGCCCTAGAAATCTGAATTGAAAGTCCAATAGGTCCAACTGATGAGACTAGAAATGAACATATTTTGTTATTATTTCCGACAAATATCTGTTTCCTTAAAAAATAGTCTGGGTCCCCTTTTGCTTATTAGACAACTGGCCCAGGAATAGTCTGGACTCACCAATACTTGTATTTCCAAGAAATGTTGGAGGGATGATTAGCAAAGCAATGAATCTATTCTACCTTTGGTTTCACCTGTAATAAGGGTGACCATAATTCTGACTCCTACCTTATTTTTCCCAAGGGTGTGATGAAATTAAGATAACTTGATAAAATTCACCAAGTATTTTAGAACTATGTGCCACAGAACACCAGATAACAATCACAAAATACTGATTATATTCTCTAATATGATTGTTTGCCTATGAAAAATGAGAACTTCCCTGGTTTGTAAACAATCTTTGAGCTAGCACAGAAAAGTTTTCTGAAATAGTGACTGCTCTCTTCCTTCTGACACTACTAGCAAAGAGATGGGACAAGGAAAGACTGTGGCCCCAGAATGGAAGAAGAGGGAAAGAAATAGGCCTAAGCAGTTTTTTTTCAGGTAGTGCCTGCTTCTAGTAAAAATAAACTGTCAAGAAGGAAAAGAAGAACAAAATCTTTATGATAACTATACGAAGGTGGCCCTCAAAGCCAAGTTCAACGAACACACTTTCATTCTCTCTCCCACTTTCTTCCATACACTCCCAGATCAATCTTTTTTAGGACCATATGCAACTTAAGCCTAATACCCACACGTAAATAGTATTATACAGATGTACACACATAGAAGTAACTAGGCAGTTAGAGGTGCATTCAGAAACAGGCCCATATAGATACTCAGGAGACAATATGGAATAGATAGCGAACTGAAGAACACAAAGGCAGGGTAGAAATGGGTTGAATAGATATAGTTGTGGGTAATGGTGAATAATACCACATCTCTCAAATACTACCAAGTTCAGAACCAATTGATAAATACAGGAAGAAGATAAAAAGAGATTAAAAATATCCATTTATTACTGTTAAATGGTGGTAACCACCAATCTACTCTCTATCTTCATGAGATCCACCTTTTCACTCCCACGTATCAGTGAGAACACGTGATATTTGTCTTTCTGTGCTTGGCTTATTTCACTTAACATAATGTTCTCTGGTTTCATTCATGTTGCTGCAAATGACATAATTTCATTATTTTTATGGATGAGTAGTATTTCATTGTGTATATATACCACATTTTCTGTGTGTGTGTGTGTGTGTGTGTGTAGTCTTTTTTTTTCTTTTTATTTCATCATATTACGGAGGTACAAATATTGTTAAGGTTATATATATAGCCCCTGCCACCCCTCCCCCCCACTGAGTCAGAGCTTCAAGCGTGTCCATCCTCCAGGTGGTGCGCATCGCACTCATTATGTAAGTATACACTCATCCCCTCCTCCCCCCTCCCACCTGAACACCACCCGATACAAGTTTTTTGTTTTTTGACATTTTGGTTACATTTTATATCTTTGTCTCTCCCTAGGAAGGGTTAGAGGTATGCCCTTCCCCTCCACAATACTCACCACATCCCTAAGATGTGGGTCTACTCCCCCCCCCATCCCTGGTGAACACTACCACCCTTTGAGCACCATAGATTTAATCAGTCAGTACCAATTTAACGGCGAGTACATGTGGAGCCCACTTTCCTGATCTTGTGTCGCCTCACTTTGGATAATGGGTTTAAGCTTAATCCAGGATAGTATAAGTGGTGCTAGCTCGCTGTCGTTTCTTAGAATTGAGTAATATTCCGTTGTGAACATATACAAAATTTTGATTATGCACTCATGAATTGACGGCCACTTGGGTTGTTTCCATGTCCTTGCAATAGTGAATTTTCTTTATCCATTCATCCACTGATGTACACTTAGGTTGTTCCATATTTTGGCTATTGTGATTAGTGCTGCAATAAACATAAGAGTGCATAAAGCTCTTCCATATATTGATTTCCTTTCTTTTGGATATATATCCAATAGTGGAATTGTTTGATCACATGAAGAGTTTTATTTTTGGTTTTTTGAGGAACCTCTAAACTGTTTTCCATAGTGGCTGCACTAATTTACATTCCCACCAACAGTGTACAAGGGTTCTCTTTTCTCCACATCCTTGTCAGCATTTGTTTTCCCTCTCTTTTTCATAAAAGCCATTTTAACTGTGGTGAGGTGATATCTCACTGTGGTTCTGATTCGGATTTCTCTGATGATTAGTAATATTGGAAATTTTTTCATATACCTGTTGGCCATTTGTATGTCTTCTTTTGAGAAATGTCTGATCAGACCTTTGGCCCATCTTTAATTGGATTCTTTCTTTCTTTCTTTCTTTCTTTCTTTCTTTCTTTCTTTCTTTCTTTCTTTCTTTCTTTCTTTCTTTCTTTCTTTCTTTTCTGCTTAGTTGTTTGAGCACCTTATATATTCTGGTTATTCTCTTGTCAGATGGAGAGTTCAGAAATATTTTCTCCCATTCTGTGGAGTTGTTTTTTTGCTCTGTTGATTGTTAAGAAATGCTGTTTTAATACATAGCCAAAGTGATCTACAGATTCAAGGAAATGCCTATCAAAATTCCAATGACGTTTTTTTGCAGAAACAGGAAAAAAACCCTAAATTTATATGGAGCCACAAAAGACGATAAAGAGCCAAAACAATCTCGAGAAAGAAGAAATAAAGCTGGAGGCTTCATACTTACTGACTTCAAAACATATTACATTCAAGGTTATTATTGATAGGCGAGGACTTATTGCTGCCATTTTTTGATTGTTTTCTGGTTGTTTGGTATATCTTTTGTTCCTTCCTCTCTTATTGTTTATTTTTGCAGTTGAGTGGTTTTCTCTAGTGATAATACTATAAAGGTAACAAATGTTGGTGAGGTTGTGGAGAAAAGGGAACCCTTGTACACTTCCTAGTGGACTTTTCACCTTTTTCCCACAGGCAATTTGACATAAGAGTGAATTAATCATCTGCCTGATGGCTCTGGTGTGCACACATACACACACACACACACACACAAACACAGCCTTAAACTCTTCTCCATCACTTTATTTTTACTTGTTCATCTCCATCATCAGGAATTTGTTTGCACATATACTAAGTTTAGGCACTTGGCAGGAAGTAGTCATAGAATTTGCAAACTGTAGAGGAACTTAAGAAATCAAATAGTTCAACCCCTTCAATTTACCGAGAGGGGGAGTGACCTGCTTAATATCACACAGCTAATTAATGGCAGAACTGACTTAGAATTGAAGCATGTCAGGTTCTACCCAGTACCCTTTGCAGTAGGCAATCATGCTCCCACTAACTGTACTTCCAAAAGAAGAACAAGATGCCTGCTAGCAGTAGTGATTTTTATCAGTAAAGAAGCAACATGATTTAGCCATCTTATGTTCAAAATTTCTACTACTTGTATGCTGTTTGCACAAGGGGCTAGATAATTTGTTGTTTTGCTATAATGATGGAAAGGATAAACTGAAGATTACAATAAGACATCATTGTGGAGTAAGGCTTGGAATGAAAATAGGTTAGTTAAAGGCTAGCTCAGTGTTTGCTTTCATAACAAGGTTGTGAGGATTTTTACTTTTTCCTTAACAAAGTGTTTTCATATGTACTATTTCACCTTAGTTTCTGAACAGGCTTGGGAGGTAGGAAAGTCAGAGCTTATTAGCTTAAGTTTACAGATCAAGAAAATAATGCTAAGAAGGGTTAGCCCAGTGATTTTTCCAAGGTCACCCATCCAGTTAGTGACAAGGCCAGTGCTCAGATGTGTGTCTCCTGCTTCCAAATATTTTTTCTCTAGTATAGACACATAATCCTGGAAGTCCTTAAGTGATGACTATATATCCTGTGAACTGAAGTTTACAAATTTCAATAAGCTGGGACTGCAACATGCTGAGTTCTACCAAGTTACAATTATAGAGATCTTATCCCAAAAAGAAAAAAAAATTGCTTAGTTTTAAGGTGTGGCAGAGCAAAAGAATGTTATGACATAGATTGACACAATTAAGAATCAACAAATTGTGTTGTCATTTTCTCTGCTCTCTAGTATGGAAAATACAAAAGAATAAACATGACCAAGATGGTCTCTGTATAATAGCTGTAAAAATGTAAAAGATCCAGGGTGATTTCCCATGTGAATCATCTCTAAGGACTTTAAAAGGTGAGCTATAAACACCCAAACTGCCGTTTTATTAAAGAGATGTCAGGACAGCTTTATATAATGCAGACAGTCTGGTGTGGGTGCGGAGTAGGAAGAATTGATTTGGGGGGAGCCTGTGAGAGAAGTTTCAGTGGCCTGTTGTAGCACAGGGCAGCCTGCACTGTGTTGAAGAGGCAGTGAGAAGTGAGGAAATGGAAGCAGAGAGTGGAAATCTTGACCACAGAAAGCTTGCTGTGAAGGAAGGGGCCATAGTGTGTTTATTGGCCACAAGGAAGAAGCTGCACAAGAGCAGGGGAAGAAAGTGAACAGGCAAGAGAGTGGGAACATCCTGTTGAGTCACAACATTTTCCCTGCTAGTGTGAGGTCCTTTAAAAATCCACTGCCCACATGTGGCTCTGGAGAAAACACCTCAGAGAGGGAAGATAACCTACTCAGGTGAAAGCTTAGAAACCAGCATAAGATTCAGTAACAAATTCACTTTTCAGGACGATTGTTATGGTTGTTTATTTGATCTGTTTTAAAAGCCCAGCGCAGAAACTGCAGGCTTAAGCTTGAACAGATGAGCGGAGATGTTCTTCTGGCCCCTGTCTAAAGCTGATTCTCCTCAAAGAACAACGTTATTGGGCCAGTTTATCAATGGATGCTGCTTCCTGTAGGTTTGTTTAGAGACAATACTGCTACTCATAAAATGTGCTGATTCCTGGCTTGGTCATCTCAGTGGGGCAAATGAAAGGCCGTGTCAGGAACTCCAGATGACTGGAACATACACAAGCAAGGTGTTACCCATAGACGCCAGCGCTGAGCCAGGGTGTTGCTGAGCCCCGGTAGGGGCATCCTCAAAGTGCTTCTTTACTTAAACTATGCTCTGGGGCAATGTTTCATAATGACCCCACACACCTAGCACGTACACACAGAGCAGCCTACACACACAACCCCACTGTGTTGGCTGGCCTGCGTGCTTTACTTCCCACCCCTCTAGGCAAGGTCCACAAATTAGCAGCCTTGTAACCCTCCTAGGACCCGGTTTTCGGGACCTTCAGAAGAAAAAGGCAGTCAGAGAAGCATGAACGCGCTAATCAGGAAACCAGTGTTTCAGCCCACTGGGCCACTCGGGCGTCCACACTAAGGACTTTCACCTCCCCTCGCCTGGGCTGGCTGGAGGGGCGGGGAACCTGGCAGTGAAGAGGAGGACCACAGAGGGGGCCTGCTTGAATGAAACAATGTAACAATTGATGTGAGGCCTCCCCTCGCTCCCATTCCCCTGCGTCCCTATAGGCGAGGTCCCAGTGACTGCTCTTCCCCATTGTTCCCCGTTTTCTTGTCCATTACGCAGTATCCCTCCGCCTCTCCTTTCTTTTCTTTTCTTTTTTTTTCTTTCTCCTTTTCCCCCTGGCTCCCCCTTTCTCCAGCTCCGTGTCATTTCCTCCTTGAGCTCGCTCGCTGCCCCACCGTCTCCAGCCGAGAGAGGAGGCGGGGCGAGGCGGGGCGAGGCGGGGCGGGGCGGGGCGGGGTGGCACAGAGCCACAGGGCGACGGTGGCGGAGTTGCTGGGGGCGGAGGCAACGTAGCCCCGCTGAAAAGGAGCCCCCAGCGGCTCCGAAGTGGAGCTGAGGATGGAGAACCGACCTGGGTCTTTCCAGTACGTCCCTGTGCAGCTGCAAGGGGGAGCGCCCTGGGGCTTTACCCTTAAGGGGGGTCTGGAACATTGCGAGCCGCTCACAGTGTCTAAGGTAAGAACTGTATGCTTTATCCTAACGGCGCCCAGCTTTGAATGGGCAAGTGGGCACGCGGGCTGCCTCGGGACAGGGCCCTCAGATCGACTTTGAAACTTGGCCAGGGCTGAGGGTGAGCTCCTCTGAGCAGCACAGAGGGTCTTGCCAGTCCAGGTGTAGACATCCCCTAAGGCTGGCTGGAGCACGGAATGGGAGCATGACTGGCCCCGGGTTAGAGCCTTGCGCACAAACACACTTGGGGGACTCTGGGACAGCGTTTGCTCTCCCATGTCGGGGCAGCTACTCCCCTTACTTTGGGCTGGAGAAAGTGGCGGCTGTTAGGAATTTCTCCTTGGAGTCCCCGACGGTCGCTCACATGGAACAGTGAGGGACTGAAGAGACAGGCAACTGGGCTTGGCAGAGATGTTGGTAGCTCTGGCCCCCTCCATTGACCAGCGGATCGTGCCTCCTGGGCAGGTTGCAGAGCTAGGGTCCAATGTGGAAACGGAGATGAGGCATTGGTGGCTTTAGCCAGATGGGGGCACATCCATTCAGCTCTCGGGAGTTGCTGCTGCACGTCCTGCTCCGCCTTTCCCTTCCTCCAGAGTTCTTCCCCAGCGTCGGCGAGATTTCCTGCATGTTCAGAAATGTGGAGGAAACTTTTGCTCCATGGAGTGCAGCTGTGCTGGAACTGCCGCCGCCGCTGCCACTGCCAGGGTTTGTTTGTTTTAGGAAGCTGTGATCTGCTGGAAGCCAAGTTTCACCGGAGGACAGGAGAGAGGAACTCTCCTTGGCGCTCTGGAACCCCCAAAGCTAGCCTCTTCCATAGGGGTGAGGGATGGTACAGTTGGGGCTGTTACTGGGACAAGCGACTCGTGGGACGACTCACCTTGAGCTGCAAATTGCTAAGCCAACAAACTTCACAACTCCAGGAACTTTTATCCCTCTTTGTTGTTGTTTCTCTTAAATACTCAAATTCGAAAAGCTCTCCCCCTTCCAACCTGCTCAAATGGCAGTTGAGGTTGTAGATGTGGGTTCAGGCTGCAGAAAGAAAGATATTGCCTCTCAGCAGGGAACAAATAACTTTTGGGGGGGAAGTTTAACTTTGGTCACGTCTCAACAGGGGGTTCAGTGAATGTTTCCCCCCTTCCCCAATACCCCCAACCCCCCCACACACACACCCACAATAACCTGTGCCACTTTTGCCTTGAATTGGAGCTGCTGGTTAACTTACAGTGTAGGAGTCCTTCAGGCCTTAAGGCCCACACTCTTAACAACCCTAGGATGTTGCCCTGGGGTATACAAATCAGCTTGAGCAGTCTGCGGTATGCTGGGCCAACATTTTGTGGGGCCAGCAGGGACCTCTTGTATTTTTAGCCTCCCGTAATCAGCGCTGATCTTCATCCAGTACCCCTTCCCACATACTTGTCATGTATTTCTAATCAATATGAGATGCCTTTGTCATCCACCATCACACTCCCTCCTAAGGCACTCTCCCTCCAGTGTTCTTTGGAGAGAATAAGTTGCTTTTTTTTAAACCAAAAACACTCTCGAACAACCCCTTTGGGGAGGGAAGTCCTAGCCTTCAGGAAATTTTCTAATCAAACTCCTCCTCTCCTCCATCTTTCCACCAAGGTCACAATGGGATATGCAGCCCTCCGTGGTCTGGCAGTTCTTCCCTTTCTTTTTCTCTTCACACTGCCCACAGAATTTCCAAAGTCTGCCTAGACAACCTGCCTTGGAGAGGTCATTTTTCAATTCTGCCCAGATCTGACCTATCCTGAGAAGTACTCCAGATAGTGCTTGCTGCTGTGATCCTGGATTATTTTGTGAGCCAGTGCAAGCATGGCAGGGCGTGTTGCTAAGTATCCGGCAGCCTGCAATTTGTGGTCTGGCTGGGGGATTATTTGAGGGTAGATGAGGGTTTCCTTGGCCAAGCTGTTGAGGAAGTGCCTCATGTGTTGAGAGGCAGGGTGCCTTTTAATGATTCCTTTCCACTGAATGTACAGTTGACCCTTATTATATAAAGGCTCATTATTACACACATTTGGATATGCAGGGGATAAAATCATTTCTCCTGTTCCTCCCAAATAGCCTGGCTCTTTATAGTAAAAGCCAGTTATAGCCTGATTTGCCCCAACATTATATAAAGGGACAATAGTATTTTGCAAGTGCAATTGTTGCTTGTATTTTTTTTTTTTTTTTTGCTTAACAAGACACTCTTTGGTATATTTCATTAATCCCCTCTTTTATTTTTCTGCCTTAGTTTTATTTCCTTTTATGCTTCAGAACAATACAGCTTTCTCCTTGAAAGTAGCTTGCTTTGTCTGTATACATTGATGGGGATGGGGTGGAAAGGAGTAGAAAGATAATTGGATTGGCAGATTGAAAACTTGGGTTCTAATCCTTGCTCTGCCACTCTCTACTTCTGTAATCCTGGGCATATCATTTGCCCTTCCTGGGCCTAGGCAGCCTCATGTCTAAAATGAGGTTCAAGTGGATGATCTTTAAATAACACTCTGACAGTCTAGTAGCCAGTACTTTATGCTATCTCTGGCTTTCTTCTCCTCAGAAGTGTTGCTGCAGAGTGAGGAAGATGAGGATTTGTTTCATTTACATATGGTGTTACTGTTTGCCCTGTGTTTCCACAGCCCTTATTTCATTAGCCTCTTATAGCCACACTGTGAGGCTATCAGGGAAGATTGTGGAAAAACTGTTGGAAAAGCTGATGCTATGACATATTGAGTGGCTTACCTAGGTCTATCATACAGTGAGTCAATGGCAGGCCCAAGTCCACTATATTTCTACTACTCAAAAAGGTTTCAGATTCTTCTGCTAGTACTGTAGTTTGTAAAGGAGCATGGGGCAATACCTTTCAGAGATGAATCCAGTCTTATCAGCCTCCTTGTACAGTGACCCTGTCCATGCCAGCCTGTAATTCCACAATAGGTGAGGACTGAGTTGTAGGTATACCCTGATGGAGTCTGGGCTCAGACAGTAGGAGAGGACTATTTTGGTGACTCTAAATCATTTGTGATGATCTCTGGTCAGGCAGAGACAGAAGTGACGTCTAAGAACTATGGTGGAAAATGACAGAGAATTTCCTTTGGGGTTACAGGAAAAAAAAAAACAAAACAAAAGCAATTCAGGTCTGAGTTGGTGTGGCATACATGCTTGAAGATATCTTGTGGAACAAGTGGAGCTATCTGGGGAGTGGGGGAATTTGCAAAAGTGATTAGTTGGAGAAGAAGGCAGGAAGTGTGGGAGTCTAGCTCGTATTTGTTGTGGGAGAATCTTTGGACCAGGAAATGATTGGGTTGGGGAAATCAATTCCTACTGGCTACTATGAATTCCCTGAATGTGGGGAATTCAGCTGCCTGATTTATGGAAACTTGTGTAATCTCCCCCTGACAATCAAGTGGAAAATAGAAAATATTTTTTTAAAAAAATACCATTGCCAGGTGCAGTGGCATGTGCCTGTAGTCAAGCTACTTGGGCGGCTGAGGTGGGAAGATCCCTTGAGCCCAGGAGTTCAAGGCTGTAGTGTCCTATGATTGTGCCTGTGAGTAGTCACTGCAGTCCAGCCTAGGCAACATCATGAGACTCATTGCTAAAAAAATAATTTTTTGTTGTTGATTATCCTAAGTGTTAAGGGATGGTTTATGATTTTTCTATACATTGTGGTGTTCCCAGTGAGGTCATAACAAGTAAAAGAAACATGACCAACAGGGGAATGGGGTTGACATTATTAATTCCTTTGGTTAGCATTTTATACTACCTCATTGACCCAGGGGGCCCATCTGAATGAAATCAGGACTCTCTTTTAATCAATTGTGTCTGTTTTGCTACCTAGGGATCCCTCTCTACAGGGTAGACAGTCATTCATGAAGTTGACTTCCTGCTTGGAAAAAGATCCTCTTTGGGGATGGGTGACTTTTCCAGGGTTCTGGCATCAATGATTTTGCATCACACAGGGCCTCTCAGAGGCCTCAGAGATTCATATTGTATCATCATGTGGGGTGTGTGTGTGTGTGTGTGTGTGTGTGTGTGTGTGTGAGAGAGAGAGAGAGAGAGAGAGAGAGAGAGAGAGAGAGAGAGAGAGAGAATGATAGAGAGAGAGAGAGAGAGAGAGAGAGAGAGAGAGAGAGAGAGAATGATAGAGTGAGAGAGAGAAAGAAAGAGAGAGTTCAGACTTGCTGAACTGTACCATGAGGTTCCTATATTCATTTCAAGTTCTTGGAAATGTGCCCTGCAGTTGACTGAAAGTGGAGAAAAGAAAGCGTGGAGACCAGTGTTGGGTGGGAATGCAGGAAGAGAAGAAGGAGGAAAATTGGGGAGGAGGACAGGACAGGGCATTAGACAGGCTCATCCTATATGTTTGCCCCTTTCCTGGCCCGTTTTTGGTGGATGTTTTCATAGGGCATAGTGAAGCAAGTGGGGTTAGTTACTGCCCTGAAACAAAGTAGGGTGGGGTAGAGGAGTAGTCTGGAGGAGAAAGAAGCTTCGTCTCCCTCCATGTAATGTGAACTGATGTTGCTATATCATTTTACCGTCTCTAGACCCAAGTCACTATTTGTATGGTAGTGGTAGGCATACCTTAACCATCTCTGTTATCACAGATGATCTGAGAAAGAATTGGGCAAACTCTGCTGTCCTTAGCCTAGGAAAATGGCAAAGCATGCTCTTTGTGTTGTTTTCAGCCCCTCTCCTGTCCATACTTTGACCTTATTTCTAGAAGCACACAAAGCCAGTCAAAACTTCGAGAGGACCTGGGTATGTCAAATTGAAGTTTTCTTGTGGCTAGCAGTAAATTTGTCTGTGATTTTGAGTTCTTGTCGGGTGCAGAGGTAGTATTATATGAGCAATGATAGTGTCTGTGAAACCTTGTTAGCTGTGTTACAGGCCAGGCCCACCTCTAAGGACCTTCGTGAGGTGTGCCTCTTAGGAGCTTAGTCTAGTCTAGTTACTTAGATGAATCCCCTCCTCATTTCTGCCTCTAGGTTCAGCAAAGATGCCTACTGTCTCAGTTCTCCAACTGTTGCCCTCTCCCAGAAAGTACACGGCATTTAGGGGCATGGGATAAGAATCTATCCAGAGAGATACAAAGAAGGGTGGAGGCAGGTAGAGCAAGAAGGGTGGGTGGTATGCCTGGTAGCCCTTGGCTAAGCTTTGGGTACATGCCACTTTTTGCCCTGCTGGCTGTCATAATACACCTGATACCCTGTTGAGATACACACGTATGCTCCCTGAAGTGAAAAAGGCCAAGCCTGCTAGAGGGTCTTTTCTCTCCAAAACCTCAGACAAGAAAACTAGTTCAACTACAGCTGGAAGACACTTGAGCAATGCCCCTTAAAAAATTAAAATGGTTTTCCCCCTTACTCTCCCCAACCCCTCCCCAGGAATTCCTTTAAAGAGAAAAGGGAGACTCAGACTTGAGATTGGTGGTTATGGAGTGATTATCTGAAGGGAACATCATGGATTTTACAGTTACGCTTCTTCAGAACCAGGGGGAAAAAGATGCTGACCTATGTGAGAACAGTTAATGAAGAACAGCAGAGATTATGTGAAGGGCTGCTCTCACTGCCCACCCTCCACCCCACAAGCACCAAAGGGCAGACTGAACTCAGGACAGCTGGACTCATTCTGTTCTTGGGGGAGACCTAGAATCACAGGCTCTCAGAGTGAGGAGAGCCCTTTAGAAGTCACCTAGTCTTAATCTTAACCAACTCATGAGCCACTTGTGCAATGTCCCTGAGCTTATTCTCCAGCGGTCATGGGGGAGCTCACTGCCTTCTAAGCCTGACCATTTCATTGTTGGAAAATTCTAACTGTAGACATCTTTTCCTTATGTTGAGCTGCAGTCCTTCTCCCTCTACCTAACATCCATGGGCCTAATGCTACCTTCTGGAACTACACAGAAAAAGGGTACTTTCTCTGTCTTAGGAAGGCCCTTGGGAGGTCCAAAGGCAAAGATTATGTCCCTTTGTCTCACTTTTCTAGACTAAAGAGCCTTCGCTCTTTCAACTATTCCTCATGGGCTCTCAGTTTCAGCCTCCCCTCCTGTTTCCCTCTCCCACTCTGGATGCTCCAGCTTGTCCACATTCCCCTTAAACTATGGAGCCCACAGCTCCAAAATTGAGTATGACCAAAGTTGAGTATGACCATCCTTTAAGAAAAATACAGCTGAATACCTCTTTATCTCTTTCTGGTGACCATGTCATACCAAGGCCCTGTGTCAAACAAAGCCTTTTAGTGGAAGTCGCTGTGCTGTTGCTAAGCCATACGTGCCCAAGGTCTCTACTTAGGCATCTGGGACAAGCCCATAATAGATTTAAGAGGAACACAATTCATCTCTTATTATTTATTTAGAATTGTCCCTGCCCTTAGCCCAGGCTAGCCTTGGTAAAGGTGTTGTAGAGGAGTTGAGAGAGAAGGCATAAGTCCTGACTTCAAAGAGCATATATGTTTATACAAAGAGGTTAGTAAGTTACAGAGAAGGAATTTGTATAATAGAAGAAGGAAGTGGCATTTAATGAATAATGTGAAAATCAGAATTCCAATTTTTTTTTTCTTTTTACCTCTCTGAACTTAATTTTCCCCTTCTGGGAAAAACAGTCGTCTCCAAGATTGAAGATGCTAACCATATGTGACATACAAACTGTCTGCAATGTATGGAGCCCCTACATAGGAATATACAGACAGCAGTCTCTGTCACCTTCCCCTGTCAGAAATCTATCTGTCTATATACTACCACTGGCACTGATTGCAAAAGCTCCTGCTGTTGTTGCCATCCTTAGGTTCTGTGATCTTCTTCTTGTACCTAGAACACACACGGGAGTCAGTCTGATGGAGGTCTTGCATCCACAGCTGCATCCCCCATGTCCCCATATTCACTAGTTGTCATCTGAGCTGGGAAAATACCTTTCCTTGCAACTAAAGCCCTGATTAGGGTTTGGTTTGGAGTGAGGCTTAATCCTCATTATTACTGAGGGATGAGGGGTCTAGGGATGAGAGTGTTAAAGTCTAGGAGACATGTCCCCACTGACACAATGTTATTTATAGTTGTTAGGTTCAGAACAGTTCTGTAAAAGCTTATTTAATCTGTGGTGTATGATTAGTTAAATTATACAACTTAATCATCATTTATGATATTCTATCTACAGGAAACTGTGAACAAAGCTCCAAGCTACTTATCAGTAGAAGATATTCTTGGGAAATAATATATCTATAGGTTAGGGACAAGTGCTCTAAACTTGCAGTCCATGGCCCGGGGATTAGGGACTGCAAGTTCCCGTTAGGAACCAGGCCACACATCACCGCCTCAGCTCTCCCTCCCCTACCAGCCTGTCCATGGAAAAATTGTCTTCCATGAAACTTAGAAACCAGGGGCCACACAGCAGGAGGTGAGTGGCAGGCGAGCAAGCAAAGCTTCATCTATATTTACAGCCGCTTCCCATCACTCACATCACTGCCTGAGCTCTGCCATTACCCCCTCCCCCCATCCCCCATCTGTGGATAAATTGTCTTCCGTGAAACCAGTCCCTGGTGCCAAAAAGGTTGGGGACCACTGCTCTAGACATCTTCGTTACACAAATCTGTGTGAGTCTGGGATTTCCACTACCATCAGTGCCTGAGGTGCTCATACCTTTGATGCTGGGACCACATGTATGTATATGGTTACCTTTCTCTCTGAAACTGGATTCCAGGTTTACCTGAGAGTTATCTTGTAATCAGCAAGTGACCTTTTTAAATTGGTTATGTTGGTACAGTACTGAGATCACTGTCATTCAGCTTTTAGGGAGCCAATGTTTTGTCTCCTGGTGTTCCCTGAAATACTCCCTTCACACAGACTTCAATTAAGTCATTAATGAACACATTGAGATACTATTTTTCCTGACTAGCGATTGTAGTTCCAAGGATTGGGATGAGGTAGAGGCTGTGTCCTTGTACCCCTTTGCCCTATCCCGTGTAAACAGGCCAAGTTGAAAGATTGTCTTATGCATTAATCTTGCAAGGGATGATCCGTGCTTCCTCATGTCACACTGGCATGTTTACTCAGGCACATAGCCATCCTGACCATGCACTGAAGTTGCAAAGATCAAGATGACTTGCTTTCTCAGAGTGAGCTCTAACCCCTCCCCTATGACTTCACCTCCACCCCCTCCTCTTCCAGTGTACTTCTATGACTATGTCATGTCACATAAGGAACACTGCCTAGTAGCAACAGAGACACATTTTCCATGCATCTATGCTGTCCTTATTTCATGTGCAGTCTTTGTTTCCCAGCCCCCCCCCCCCCCCATGAGCACCAGTTGCTTGAGTCCTACATTTTGGACTGTTCCATTCGAGTGTCATTGCCTCTTTGTTCATTCATTGGCCTCCCTGCCCTCTGTCCAAAACCTAACTTTTTTTCTTCTTTGGTCACAGTGGGCCCTTCTAGCCTGCTATACAAGCTTTGTCCCTCTTGGCTCAGCCATGCTTCTGGTGGGGGGTGAGAGAAACTCACAGAGTTGAGGTTGATAAGTTTGAAAACACTCAGCAAATTATAGCAGCATCAGACATTTTCTCACACTGCGTTTTTCTCTATCCTGTTTCAGTGAAGTACAGGACCTTTGTCACCTTCCTTATATTGTCTTACCAACTGGCTGAGAAATCTGGCATGCTACTTTGCATCTCTGTACTCTCCTGTTTTTTCTCAGACTATCCATGGGGCAAGCTCCTGCTTTATTGAAGGGTTGCTGAGGGCTCCAGGATCCTCCTTTGGTCTAGGCTTGGAAGTGTGAAGCCTGACTGACAGCAGGCAAATCTTACAGTACATTGCTTTTCTCCACACTCCTACTTCCTACCTTTCCAGAAGTGGCTATTTCCTGGTATGTTCTCAGGGAGGGCATGGTCTGTTAGCTTTCACTCAAGTCTTTTAATGTTACATCTGTGAGGAATGCAGGAGGTGGGACTAATTTGACAGGATCAAGGATTAAGCTCAGTGATGGACAGACCCTTTTTGGTGTCTTCTGGCCCTCACCCTAATGCCACTCAACAGATTCTTAGTTGTATGGTCTTCTCTATTCCTTCCTGAGCCACTGGCAGGGAAGTTTTGAATGGTTCTCCTATACTGCCTTTCACGGTCCATCAGAAACTGATTTTTCTTTTGAGGGAGGGGGTTGGAGTTGAGATGAGGTACAGCTAGAAGTAAAGCTGGTTTGACTAGTTATTCTGGAAAGGGGTTAGAGTCTCATGGCTGCAGCCCCATCTTTGCTTATGAGAGGATGACAAGCTAAAGCCTTGTCTTGTTGGGCTGCCTTACTGTTTTCCATTGCTTTTTGTTTGTGTTTGATGTAAGTAAAAGCTTGAAAACTTCTACAGGTAGGAAGCTTTGGATGGCATCTTATCTTTGACTGAGAGGGTGAGTGATGACATGTGAGCTTCTGAGGGTGAGTAAGTATCAGGCTTGACTCTTACGTTCTTTGGAGGACTTGACAGAGTTTGGAGCTCTGTGTTAATTTAAATTGGCAATCAGGAAGACAACAGGCGGAAAAGTGGACCAGGCAAGGATCTGGATACTTCACTTGTGTGGCTGTGCCTCACTGGGTGGAGGCAATGTAAATTGGATTTGATCTGGACAACTTCTTGAACCCAAGGAGTGGTCAGAGCCTAGACATGGTGGGATCAGAGAAGTATTAGACTGGCTGTGTGGCAAATACTACTGGTTCTAGGTGTTGTACATGTATTCTCATGTAATTTTTACAGTAACACTTAGACGTAGATATTGATGTCCCCATTGTACAGATGAAGAACTGAGGGTAGGGAGAAGTTAAATGACAGACTCTAAGTCACACAGTAAGTGGAAAAGCTGACTTTAAAATTTATTTCTGTCTGACTCCAAATCCCATGGTCTTTCTACAATATCATGTTTGCACAGGTGAAGGAAAGAGAAAGAAAATAGAATGGGACAAGAATGAGAGAGAGAGGGAGCGAGTGAGGGAGAGGAGGGAAATAAAATTGAATGCAGAAACTAGTAATATTACCAATACTTGCCACTCAGGGTCAGAATCAAAGGGAGGTTTTGTTTTATTTTATTTTGTTTTAAATCTCAAATCAGGGTAAGGGGACTGAGCTAGGATTCAGAAGACTTGAAATTTAGTGTTAACTCTGCCACTCATTATTTGTGTGACCTTGGACAAGTCATTTCTCTCTCTGTGTCTCAATTGCCTTATTTGCAAAATGAAAATAATAAAACTTGCACTGTCGTCCAAGAGGGAAGATTCATTTTATCCCTTATCTTATATAAGTACTAGGGATGGATGTGATTTAAGAAAGAAATAGAGTGTTTCAAATGTGTCCCTTATTAAACAGAAATTCGCTCAAGAAAATTTTGAATGTAAAAAATTAAGTATATGAAGTTGCCAAATTATTGGGAGTTGTGTGAAATGGTAGGACACTTTTAGTATGATGTCTGCAGCTGCCAGAAGTTGGAGGACCAGACATCATTTCCAACTAATGTCTGAAGAGCCAGCACTTTGAAAGGCTATGCTAATCTTTGTTTAGCTGTCATAAGGGCTCTCAATTAAGCCTCCAACCAATCAGTCAACCACCCAAGCAGTCAGCGCAGAATTGTTGACCACTTAGTAAAATGCCTAACCTTAAACCAGAGAACATAAGAGATACCACCATAGAAGACCGGGTCCCTGGATTCTCAGAGATCACACTTTTGCTTGAGAGCAGCATTATGGCAAGCCCAAGAAATAAAAAGCTTTAAGTGCTGAAACTTTGGGACGGAATCTAAGAGTAACATTTATTCAATGGGAAGAGATTTCATTGCTGATGTGTTTGAATTTTGTGGATAAAGGAAGAGGAATGTGAGCTAGGCCATGAGGGACATATAGGACTTGGATAGGCTAGGGGGGAAGAAGGATTGTACGTCCTAAAGACACAGACAGGAGACTGAGGCCAGTTTGCTCATTCCACAGTGAGTTGACTAATAGCACGAGGGCAGAACATGTGTTGTTTGTTTATTTATTAACTTATTATTTCATTCATTAAATTTCATCGAGTGCCTGTTCTAGAAGCTGAGCTATTCTTCCTATGGCCTATGAAACTAGTACAGAGCTCCATAGAAGTCACTTGTATTTGTTTTCTAACGAATACTTTCTAGTGTATACTCTGGGCACTGGTTTTCTATCTTGACACATATTAACTGATTTATTAACCTCATTTTACAGATGAGGAAATTGAAGCTTAGAGAGATTAGGTAACTTGCCCGATGTCATGTGGCTTGTGTGGCTGTATCAATAAATGAGTCAGTGGAGATCTACTTGATTGTTGCAGAGTAATGGCATATAAAGGTGAATGGATTTGAGCCAGGTATTCTGGAGATCCCAGAAAACTGGGCTGTAGAATGGATGCAGGTTGGGAATAGGTAGCCATGTTGTTGTTTGGAGAATTAGAGTTAATGTATTAAAAACAAAGCACCTAGCACAATACTAGCCTCATAACCACTTCTATGAAGAAAGACAGGAACTGAACAAAAGATAGAAAGGGGCATTTTGAAGGAATCAGTCATCTTGGCAATGTGCTGACTTGTCACACTTTAGTGAGTTGCCAGAGGTTAACAATAATACTTGCCATTGAAGAAACGAAGAAGAGGTAAGAGTCAGAGATGAATCCAGTATTTCTAATATAGAAGGCTGAGTAGTGTTGGGGATTAGGAAGGGGAACCAGTTTTAGTTCAGTTTTAGATCTTCTTAGACAGAGGTGTCTGCAGGACAATCAAATTAAGAAGTCCCTTTGGCAGTTGGGGAAATTGTTTATTTATGGCCACTGATCAGTTAAAAGAACAAATCATTATTTTAGGAACATAATGGTCAAGGAAGAGAATTTACTAATCTACTGATTGTTTGGAAATTATTTAATTGCCAGACAATCTCATGCCCTAAAGGTATTAGAACAGACCTGCATTGTTATTTAATATGCCTTTCCAGCTATGGCTTTGTCTTACTATGTCCTCCAATCTGTGGGATGCCTCCTCAACTGAGCTGTTACTGGCTGAAGTTCTTTTTGTATGACTTAGAACTTTCAAGGCATGGGAAAGTCCAAAAATCAAACAAACAAAAATAGAAGAAACTATCAAAACGCCAAATTTCAGACTGAAATGTTCAAATGGCTTGAGGCTGTTAAAAAACATCAGTTGGCTTGCCAGGATGTTAAGGATTGTTTTCTCTATATGAAAAACAAAATATGATGTGGTTTGGTAAGGCAAATCTCAAACCACTGGAGTTTCAAGTCTGTGTTGCATTTTTGTTGTTAGCAGTTTTATACTCTCCGCATAGTGTGGTATTATCAATCTGTAAATATCATTGTTAATATTCTACAGTAGTATTGGTTCTCAAATGTGACATTTTAAAAAGCATTATTAAACTCGAAAGTATG
Organism: Microcebus murinus; assembly: GCF_040939455.1. Taxonomy (NCBI): domain Eukaryota; kingdom Metazoa; phylum Chordata; class Mammalia; order Primates; family Cheirogaleidae; genus Microcebus; species Microcebus murinus. Next base: position 123,894,015 of record NC_134136.1, on the reverse strand, counting down.
ATTTCATCGCCTTTGGTGGTGTCCTCACCACACTAAAATTAAGGAGGAAATAGGGATTTACTTCATGGGTTCATTTGCTGCAAGTCTGGCTGGAAAACGTTGCTTTATTATTAAGAGACTTTTGCAAATTTGGAGTGATTCTCTGACCCAAACCCTAGCACTGCTATCCTTTATACTGACATGAAATTCCCAGGAAAGGTTCACTTTATGTGCAGACAGACCTGCCAATATTAGCACTAGTCTAGCCCTCCCGGCTGCCCTCCCCCCCATTCTTCCTGGAGTGGATTTCTAGAAATGTTTCTACTTTTGTGCTGCATCACCTGCTTTTCTTCATGGTGAAGAACTGAAATTCAGAACATTGCAAAGATGCTTGAGCTATAGAACTTGGTCTAAATTCACTCCTTCCCTACCTCCCTGTAGACAAAACTCACTTCTTGCAAAAAAGTTAATGGCCACATGGGTTCCTTTATTTAGCTCTTCTTTCTCACAAGATGAAATAGGTTGTAATTTATATTTGAAATTGATGTGAATATCTAGATATTGGGGAGATTTTTGTGAAAAAGATTGCCCAAGTGCTCTGGCTTTTACAAGAGCCAGGTTGCTAACTTCTCTCCACTCTTTGAACCCTGGTGTGAGGGTGATACACTCTCCTCTAGATGTAAAGGGCTACATGTGTAATTTTTGTGTTTATCCTGTGCCTTTGGCTGAAGAAATGTGCAGTGTTCTGAAACCTGCCCAGGCTCTGCACATACTGTATCTGCTTAAGGAAGGTTTTGGCTCTTAGCCCTTTTCAGCTGCACTAGGCTTCAGGTTACATCCCTCCCCCCTTCCAGCCACTAATAAAAACCAAAAGAATTAAGGATCAGGGAGAGTTAATTCACATTGCCAAGACCCAGGTGGGGCTCTTCCATCTCCTATCCACTAGGTTGGAGCCCTAATTTAAGGGTGAGCTCTAGTGTAAGCCTGTAAGTGACAGTGATCTGGATCAGGCCCCAGAAAAGCACATGACAATCAGGTTTTGCTCTATGCTGGCAGTTCTCTCCCCTCCCCTCCCCTCCCCTCCCCTCCCCTCCCCTCCCCTCCCCTCCCCTCCCCTCCCCTCCCCTCCCCTCCCCTCCCCTCCCCTCCCCTCCCCTCCCCTCCCCTCCTCTCCTCTCCTCTCCTCTCCTCTCCTCTCCTCTCCTCTCCTCTCCTCTCCTCTCCTCTCCTCTCCTCTCCCCTTCTCTATTGGGATCTTAGAGGAGAACAGTGATATCAGGGACCAAGCCAACTGACACTATTGTGGAAATGGAAATGATATATCATAGTTCTGTGGGTATGAGGGGGAAACTTGCCCTTTCCTCTGAAAGTCTGTTGAAAGAGGAACACACAATTAAGGTAGATTAATAAGAGAAAGTTTTATTTACCACGCACGTGGGGAAAATCACAGATTACCCAATATCCCAGTGAAGTCCAGATATTTTTATACCTCCCTTTTAGAGGGGAGAGGGAGATGAGTAGTATGGGTAATTCTGTTTAGGGGCAATAAATGGTTACTAGGGAGGATGAATGAATGGGGGAAACAGATTAACTTGTAAATGAGTCTCTTAGCAAATTTAATTAACCTGAGAGATAAGTGGTATATTTAAAATGACTTGGGCCAGGTCTGGTTGCATTCTTTTTTTATTATTATTATTTCATCATATTATGGAGGTACAAATATTGTTAGGGTTACAAATATTGCCCCTGCCCCCCCCTCCCCACGATGTGTCCAATCCCCGGGTAGTGTGCACCACACACGTTATGGAAGCATACACCGCTTTCCTCCTCCCCCCTACCGCCTGCCCACCACCCGATAAAAAGTTTTGTTTTGACTTTTTTTTTTGACATTTTGGTTACATTGTATATCTTTGCCTCTCCCTAAGAAGGGTTAGAGTTATGCCCTTCCCCTCCAAAATACTTGCCACCTTCCTAAGATTGGGTCTCCCCCACCACGAATCCCTGGTGAGCATTACCACCATTTGAAAACCATAGTTTTAATGGACCCTGCAATAGCATTGTTGGGCATCTACCCAAAAGAGCATAAGACATTCTATTATAAAGACATCTGCACCCGAATGTTTATAGCAGCACAATTCACTATTGCATGGTCATGGAAACAACCCAAGAGCCCATTAATTCATGAGTGGGTAATTAAAATGTGGTATATCCTCACAATGCAATATTACTCAATCCTAAAACATGACGGTGAGCTAGCACCGTTTATGGTATCCTGGATTAAGCTTAAGCCTGTTATCCAAAGTGAGGCAGCACAAGACATGGAAAATGGGCTCTACATCTACTCGCCATCAAATTGGTACTGACTGGTTGCATTCTTGATTTTGTTTTTCCTGCAATATACTGAGATAACAGGAAAGGGAAGGGAAGTCATCAGTCCAGTTTATGTAGCTAGAGGGAAAGCCCCTTCCAAGGGCCTGCAATTCAAAATAGTCTTTATACCAAGGAATCATATTTTGGGGTGAAATTTCCTGAGCTCCTTCAGTTCCTTTCATCTAAACTGGGAGATTCAGATGAAGCATCTTCTCTCTCTCTCTCTCTCTCTCTCTTTTTTTTTTTAAGTTTTTGACCCAAGTTCAGTACATTAGCAGTTTCATTCAGAATTAGAATGCATAGTAATGAACTCTGAGATAGTGAGCTCAGATGGGAAAGGGCAGCTTTGAAGGAAGGCCTTGCAAGAGCTGGGATAGGCAGCAAGAATCCTCCTTCTGGAACAACTACACTACTGTAGTCGCCTCCTCAATGTTTTTCCTTCCTTTGATCATCCCCTGCCCCACCTTAAAATTATTTAATAGTTCCTTGTTGACTATAGAATAGAGCCCAAGCTACTTTTGCCTGATGTTATGGACCATTCTCCATCTGTCTCTAGTCTTAGCACCCAGGTTTTTAAGCAGAATGGTTTACTCTCTGCTCCCCAAGCTCACCTGGGAAATTCTGACCTCTGATTTTCCCATCCTGATGATCCTTCCAGTTGCTCGGCTTCACACATCCTTGGAAGGCCTTCTTTTCTCATCTCTCTGCCCCTGCTCACAGGGCCTAACTTTAAGCCCCAGCTCTAAGCCTCAGTTTGAAATGCTAGAGTTCTGATTTTCCAGTAACCATCTTTGGGTAATTTGGCTGTCTTGTGGTTGGCTTGCTGGACCAAAATTTCCCAGTGGACAATGGCTGTACCTTCTATGTCTTCACCATCGTCAGCACAGAGCACAGAGTAGACTCTCCAGAATGGTTTGCTCATTGAGAGAACATGTAGGAAGAGTCGAGCAAAAATTTCACACTCAGTAATTGGTAATCTTTACCTTTTCCACTCCCAGCTCCAAATTAGAAAGAGGATATAACTTGAAGATCTGGATATACTATCCAAGTTTCCCAGACTTTGCATGACACCCAGTAGTGGGTGAGCCTTGCATGACACACACACACATAAGCTAGGGACAGAAGGAACACTTGGAAGAAAATATTGGTGGTGGTAGAATTTGAGAGGGATCCCTTAGGCAACCCAGAATGAGAAGGCAAATGGCAGCAGTGGATGATAAGACTGGTTACCTGCTTGTCCCCAGGATGCGTGGAGTTTGGTTTGCAACAATTGGGTTTTTTGCTTCTGCAGCTCCTGTGTGTGAGCTGTGTTCAGATGCTTGCCGATGGGAGAGGCCTGCTGGTTGATGATTACAGCATTCCCCATGCTGTTGGGATGTGTTGCTGTGAAACTCTTAAAACAGCAGCCACCCCACTTGCAGTGTGAGTCTTCTGCTTGACTCAAGTATTTCACTGCTTCAGCTGAGAGGCTGTAGCTTTAAGTGAACTACTCTGTGTGTGAGTGTGTGTGTGTGTTATCACTTTTTCTTAAGCAAGCTCTAACATGTTCTGTCTGACTGGCCTTGGATGTGAGTCACTGTCTGGTATTTATACCCAGTGCCATAAGTGTCCTCATTATTTGTCCAAGACATTCCTTTTCTCACTATTTTACTCAAAGCTGTGAATGCTGTGAAGAGCCAAAAGAAACTGAGTCTGTCCTCCTTCCTAAAGGGGTTTATCTCATTTATGGCTGTTTCTATTGTAGTCTATTAGCTTATGTTAGGGCACTAAAGGAAACAGGTTCAAATTCACAGTGGTGGTACTGTGATAGTTTAAGGGACACTCTATGGGGGCTTCTCTTTGTTTTTTTCCTGGCCAGTCTACTTCTGGAAAGTTTGACTCACTGGAATGAACTTTTAGGAACAGTACTCAGAAAGGGACCCTAGGAAGTGCTTGTCCTTATCAGGATCACATAGTAAGTATGAAAGTAGTACAAACAATCTGAGAACATCTTAAAAAGGAGGTGATTCAGCATTTGCAGGCATTGGTGAGAGAAACAGAGGATGTTAGCTTGTTCCTTACTGCTGTTTCTATTAAATTCCTTCTAAACTTTAACATTTTGTTTTAGAAGCATGCTCCTTAGAGCATGGGAATGGTAAACCTCATCAGGGGTACTATTATTATCAAAGGGACAGAGCCTCAAATAGGAATGACATGGCTGCTAGCATGGTCATTTGGGGGCCAGGCAGCCAGTAAATCATTTGAGAATGAATTAAAGGTTCAAAGGGCAGGAGGGAATTCTTTGGGTGACCTCATAGGTGCTTGAAAAATCAAAGGGTTAGCTGATATGCTTTAATGTTTTGAAGGCTGATTCAGAGGGGCAAGGGAATGGAAATGTACAGTAAAAAATTGGCCTTGCTGTTTTCATGTGCTTGGGAGCCTTAACTATAGGCTGGGTATGATCAAAGTTACCATTAATTAAATACTTATTATGTTCTGGGAATTTTATATGCATACTCTCTAATCTTCTCATCACTACTATAAATTAAGTGGTAGTATTTCTATTTCACAGATGAAAAAATGAGGTTCAGAGAGGCAAAGTAAGTAATGTTCTCCAAGTAATACAGCCAGTAAGTAGTAGAGCTGTGATTTGAACCCAGCTCTATCTGACCTCAAATCCTATACCTTGAAATTTTGTTTGAAAGATCCCCCTATTGTGCCTCATATTCTCTTTCTAATACCACTATTAACTATTGTGACTATATTTTGTGTGTCATAGCATTAGACAAAGGTGGATCTCACGTATTAGTCATTTCATAGCTTTTTTGGGAAGCTTGTTTAAAACACAGATTAGACTCTCAGGATTAAATAATATAATGTATGAGAAGTACTTAGTAGTGTCCCTATTCTAAGATGCAGAAATTGAGGCTAAGAGGGCTAAGTAACTTTCCAAAATACATTGGACCAGAAACTGGTAAAGCTGGTATTCAAAATTTGGTTTATCTGATTTTATAGTGCCTGTTCTTCCCAATGCTCCTGCTGCTTCTCAAACTGGGAGGGGAGTAAACAATAAATACAAAAACAGACTTTTCCCTCTTGGTCCTTATAAACCTACCCTTCTTACCTTTTCTCTCATTGCCAACAAATTTTCTTAAGTAAGGGATGGCCTTCCTGCCTTCCTCTCTCCCTCCCTTCCTCTCTCCCTTTTCTTCTCTTCTTCCTGGCACAGTTTGTTTAAATTGTTATTTGGGGGATAGGTGATAAATATCTATGGAACAAAATTTAAAAATATATAAATAGGCACGTCTTTCTTCACCTCTGTTCCTAAACCACCTAATTTCCCTTTTCAGAGGCAATTACTGCTACCAATTCCTTGTGTATCATTCCAAAGATACCCTTCCAATGATAGATAGGTGCATTGTATGTAGGTATATTGTGTATGCTTGTATATATGCATGCTCAGTGTCTCTGTTTCTTCACTGCCTGTGTCTTCCTTAATCCTTTCCAATCTGGCTTCCAATGAGGTCTTCCTTCGGGCCAAATTTACTGTCTTTTCACTGTCTTTATCCTCATTATTTTCTTTACACAATTGTTTTTTCAATTATTTGTTGAATTGAAAATGTAGCCACATGGTTTAAAAGTCAGTTAGTATGAAAAGGCAGACAGAATAGTTTCCCATTCATCCTTGTCCTTGATCTGCTCAGTTTCACCGCCACTGTCAACTGTGCTTAGATATTTTTTAATGTATATTTCCAGAGTTTCTCTATACATACACAAGCAAATGTGAATATAGATTCTTTATTACAAAAGGTAGCATACTAAAACTGACTTCCGTACCTCACTTTTTTCACTTACATATCCCGGAGATCTTTCCCTGTCAGAAAATAGAAGGCTACCTCCATTTTTTAATAGCTGTATTATATTTAGTTATTTAACCGGTTCATAGTATTACTAGTCATTGGTGTTGTTGTACCACTCTGACTCGACCTTCTTCAAGCCCTGCTGCCAGCATGACACTGAACTCTCTTGTTTCTCTACCATCTCTTGCTGTTTTCTACTCTCCTTTCTGAATCAACTGCCTGTCCTCTCCCCATTCTGTGGATATTCCTCAAGGCCCAGAGCTAAGTACCCCGCTTCTCTGCGTTTCTCTGTCTCTCTATGTCTATCTTTGCACTTTTCCTCAAAAAAGAGCAACAGTGAGATCTCATGACTCTTGAATCTCTAGTCTTAATCTTTTCAACTGATAGTGTCTACTTGAATAACTATTTTTTTAACCTCACATCCCAATATGTCAAAAAGAGAACTTAGCTGCCCATTGCAAAATAGGCTCTTTCCTTGGCCTCCCCACCTCCCACTCAGCTAGCATTGAAATCTTGGAGTCACTGCTTACTCATCCCCTATATCCGGTCAATCACCACATCCTGTCAGTCTTCCTCTAAAATAGCCCTCTTATCCGCCCTCTTCCTTTCAATTCCTGCCACTCCCACCCTCTCCCAAATCCTTATTACTTTATGTCTGGCTTTCTGGATTCCTGGCTGGTTTCCCTGCTTTCAGGCTCATCTTTTTTTATTTTGTAAATCACTTCTATCTGAGAATTTTAGTTTCCTTGTCTGTACAGCGAGGAAGCTAGACTAACTGTTTGGTCTCTGAGGTCCTTTCCACCTCTGACATTCTATACCAGAAATCTTCCCAAATAGTGTGTCCCCACCTCCCATCATTCCCACTCCTTATACTGGTCACTCCCACTTGAATGGCTGCTATGGCTCCATGCTGTGAGCAGTGCCTTGCACAAATCTTTCCTCCACATTGTTCCTAGAGTCTTTTTCCTAAATTAACTTACAGTTGAAAGGAATCTTAGAGGCAGGCCATCCAAGCTGACCAACACTGGCTCAGTAGCATTTATAACACTTTTGAATTTGGTTGCCTAGGCTGTGCTTGAACCCTTCTGTTGATGGGAAACACTCTCTTATAAGCCAGCCCTTTGTACTGTCATATAGCTAGAGTTTATCCATATTTCCTACCACAAACTGATACCAGTTGATCTGCCTTTATGATACTTTATTATTTAAAACCTCCTTTATCTTGATTTGAGTTAAATACCTTAGGTCTGGCATCTAAAGTTCCCCACAAATATGACTCCTATCTTCCCTTTCAGCCTTAACTCCTAGATACTTCGCTTGTGCTTCATCCAAATAAAAAAATAGCTAACATTTCTTGAGTACTTATTGGATGTCAGACACTGTTCTAAGTGATTTTACATGTATTATTTAATCCATGCAGCAACCATATAAGTTTCTATTATTCTTGTCCATTTTATAGAGGAAGAAAATGTGATATATGGAAATCCAAGTGATTTATCCATAGTCTCACAGTTAGTAAATGGTGGAGCTGAGATTTTAACCCAGAAAGCCTATCTCCAGAGCCCATGACTGTAATCACGCCATATACAGTCAGCTTCAAATGGGACTATTCTATTTCCTGAACATGCTATTTCCTGAACATGTCCAATGCTTTGTTCATCATGGTCTCTTAACCACTTCTGTACCACGCTCATTGGCTGTGAAACCTTGCCCACAGCTGGTACTCATAGTACACATGATAGTTTGTGGTGTGCATTGACGAAGAATCTGTTTTGCTCTTGTGTGATGAGGAAAGCTTTAAAGCACTGAAAGCTTGCTTTACTTTACAGGCAGCTTTACTTGTAATGTAAATCAGAATAGGTAACATATACATATATGTTTTCATTACATTATTTTTAAATGTTCACAATTTTATTTTGATAAATGAAAAATTAGAAAAGTCATATCATGGCTGTCGGCTAAAGTCGCTGTGCACGTTCATCTGTGGCTATCGACTATAGTCGACACTGGTACCAAAGTGGTTAAAACACATTTCTAGTACTATCTACCTGATTAACTCCTACCAATTCTTTGAGGCCATTCACAGATTCCACTTCTTTCTGGTCCCATTCTACCCTATCATCCATCCTTCCATTTTTCTTTCCATTCCTCCCTCCACAAAATTTTTAGAACTTTTCCGCCTCTCTTCTGGTGCTCACCATGTTCTTTCTAATGAGCTTTGCATGCTTGTTTTATAACCTTCATGGGATATGTTATCTCCTTAAAGGCAGAGTCCATAGATATAAACTGTTGGATTAGGCTTTTCACCCCATATAGGTTCCTAGAACTTAACAAGTAGAGTTAGGTTTTAGGAACTTCTGTAAGATTTGAGATTACTTCTTTTCCTATTTTATGTTTGTATGAATCTCCTGTTTCTGAATCTAGTTTCTTTCTTTGGTTCTACATTCATTTATGATATTGCCCTATGGTTCGTACATTTGTTCCAGATACCATCAGTGACAGGGCCAGAAAACAAATAGTTCCAATCGTTGCCATCTATAGTCATATCATTTATGTATATATACTAGAAGCTGAATGAAGAATGGCATAAAAATGAAAAATTTAATTACATCCTCTGTTTGCAATCTGACTTCCCTAATATTTATTACCTCTGATCTTTCTCTCTCTTGCCTCTAACCTGCATTACTGTGCTATCAAAAACTGATAGAAAATTTCCTTCTTCATGTAGATAGATAGATATATGGATAGATGGATGGATGGATAGATAGATAGATAGATAGATAGATAGATAGATAGATAGATGGAAAGAAGCTTCACCACTCATTCTAGAGATTATGGATCGAGAGGCTGAATTTTATCATATGCATTTGTGTGAATGTGGCAGAGAGAGAGAAAAGGATGGAAGGAAGGAGGGAGGGAGAGAGGGAGAGGGTTGGTATGGTGGTTGGGTGGTTGGAGGGATAGTTTTTTTAGAGTAGAAATCTTCCTTGTCTTCTGTACTGAGAAGCCCCTTTAAAATGCTACATCCTACAGAACTTCTTCCATCCCCCACCTCCTCCTTCCCTTCACTTCTTCTCATTCTCTTCTCTCTGTATTTCCTCCCTTCATTTTGTAGTGATTGTGGTTTCTCATTTGTATTTTGTAAATGATTTCTATGTTAAGTGTGCCAGGTTCTCTGACTGAGTAAGATATGCTGGGGTGTGGATCAAGATGGCGGACGAGAAACACCTTCAGACAGAGTGTCTCTACAGAAAAGACAGATTCTAGCAGAAATTAGAAAAAAGAAGCAAGAAGACGAGCATACAGGGGACGAGGGCCAGAAGGAGGGATACCTGAACCCCGGGAGACTCCACAGGAGGAGGCTGTGGAGGAAAACTGGAAGCTGAGACCGCCAGAGCAGCACGGAGACCAGCAGCAAGGGTAGGTGGCTATGCCGTTTCCTCTCCCCTGAATTTGGGACTGCTGGTGGGCTCCCCAGCGGGTGGAGAGACCTGCGGACACCAGCCCAGAGATGGCTGCCACCAGCCAGCGGTGAGCCTGTAGCGGACGCGGCACCAGGCTCCCAACTCCCTCCCGGCACCTCCTTGTGCACAGACCCCAGCCACGTGGCAGGCCTCATATTGCCTCCTCCTTCCCTCCGCCGACCCTACCCGAGGCTACCCAGAGGGACAATACAGCCACCAGCCGGAGGCACCTCCAGGGAACAGGACCTTCCCTTTTGGGACCCTACAGCTGACTCAGGGGAACTCAGACTGTGAGCTCCCTACCCGCCAGCCCTCCCAGGTGCTGCTGGCACGGTGTTCCCAGGAGAACGGTGCAGACCCAGAGGCTGAGAGACATAGACCCAGCTTGGGCTCCCTGTGGGTGAATTGGGACCAGAACTCCTCTCCCTGATGGGGATACAGTTTGAACTCTGGGACCCAGAGGTTGGACCTGCAGAGCAGATCCCCTGCACCGAGGTCTAGCATTGCCTGGGGCACAGAAGGGATATACGTGAACAGCCTACTAAGGTGTGTGTGCCTTCAGGGGCAGATCAGCGTCATATAGGGAAACCTTCCTCCCAAAAGGAGGACTTACGCCCAGCCCGGGTGGTGTTCCTGCGCAGGGAACCTCCCCTCTGGCTCCGGGGAGGCCTGGTGGCGTGTGGTCTGGCCTGCTGGCAGAGGCCGAGGAGTAGCTGCAGAGTTGGGGAGGGTGGAAAGAAGCAAGGCCCACTCCAGACTGCGGGGCTCAGTCAGCCCCACCACCACACGCAGACTTTCTGGCTGAGCGGGACCATTCCAGCCCCACCCTGACAACTTTTCCTGGAAGCAGAGAACAGAACTTTGACCCCTGCTAACGGCATTGGTGGTGCCTGAGGGCAGGCTTACTCAACCAAGCTCTGCCCAGAACAAGAGCTGATAACCGGACACAAAATCAACAGCATAGTCTGTTCCTCCAAGAAAGCGCCACCTACTGACAGGGACGGCATCCTGCACAGCCTTTTCACGGTGCCCACTGACTCATTATACAGGTAGTGGTCTAATCTCACCCACAAACACCATCTAACAGCTCAGAAACTACACAAGGTGTGAGAATACCCAAACAAAAACGTAAAGGAAAGAAACAACAACTGATCAACATGGGAAGAAATCAGCAAAGAAACTCAGGAAATATGAAGAACCAAACAGCAAACACACCCCCAAAGAGGAGCACCAGCCTCCTAGAAATGGACACCCACGAAAATCAGGCAACCAAAATGACAGAAGAGGAATTTTGTATGTGGATCATAAGAACACTCACCGACCTGCAACAGACTCAATAACCAACACAAAGAAACCACAAATAGCCTCCAGGACCTAGAACAAAAGTTCACTAAAGAAATAGACACAATGGAGAAAAGTTTAACCAAACTCCTGGAAATGAAGAATCAATTCAGGGAACTACAAAATACAGTGGAAAGTCTCAAAACAGGGTAGATCAAACAGAAGAATGAATCTCAGGGATTGAAGATAACATTCTCCAACTAAATAAAACCGTCGCAGAGATAGAGCAGAGAAACAAGAGAAAAGAGCAAAGCCTACAAGAGATGTGGGATTATGTGAAGAAACCTAATGCGAGGGTCATAGGGTTACCAGAAGGGGAAGAAGACAACACTCAAGGGTTGGACAAGCTATTTGAAAATATAATACAGGAACATTTCCCAGGCCTTGCTCAAAATCTCGATATACAAGTTCAAGAAGCTCAGAGGACCCCTGGGAGATTCAATGCAAAGAGGACGATGTCACGACATGCAGTCATCAGACTGACCAAAATATCAACTAAAGAGGCCCTTCTAAGAACTGTAAGACGAAAGAAGCATGTGACATACAAGAGAAAGCCAATTCGAATAACACCAGACTTCTCTAATGAGACTTTACAAGCAAGGAGAGACTGGGGCCCCATTCTCACTCTTCTGAAACAAAACAATGCCCAGCCTAGAATCATATTCCCTGCAAAACTAAGCTTCATATATGAAAGAGAAATAAAGACATTCTCACACAAGCGAAGTCTGAGAGAATTCACCAAAACAAGAACAGCCCTACAAGAAGTACTCCAAACAGTGTTACACACAGAACACCATAATAAAAACTCATGAATATAAAAACAACCAAAACCCAAAGATTAAAGGCCAGATAATACAATGGCTCAAGACAGAAATCAGAGCAACAACATCCAACCCAACAGAATGAACAGTAATGTACCTTACCTATCAGTTCTCTCAATAAATGTGAATGGCTTAAACTCTCCACTCAAGAGACATAGGCTGGCTGAATGGATAAGAAAATACAGGCCAAGTATATGCTGTCTTCAGGAAACACATCTAACCTCCAAGGATGCATATAGACTAAAAGTAAAAGGTTGGAGATCAGTATTCCAGGGAAGTGGAAGCCAAAAGAAGGCTGGCGTGGCAATTCTAATTTCAGACGATTTAGTTTTTCTGTTTTTTTGTTTTTTATAATACACAAAAGCAAACAAGTTTATCTTAAAAAATATCAAGTATCACATCCATAGCCTATTCCTAATTATAATTTCTTCTTAAAGCAACATTTGTCTTTGTTTACAAATACAGCAGCAGGTGATAAAACCTAACATCTCAAACAGATTGCTTACAGTTCATAATACAAATGTATATGTCCCAAATCACATTTTAGGCAGTTTAACTTAAAATGCATAGACAATTACATACATTAAATTTGTCATTATTGTCAATGAAAAATCACAATTTCAAGAAAAAAATTACAAAATATATTTACAGAACACGCATAAGAACTCAAGTTTACTTAAAGGCAACATATCAGTATCTGCTAACCAGTGACAGGCAGTGAAAGTGCCTTTATCCAGGGATAAAGTGAAGAGGAAAAACATCCCATTACTTTGTACACTTGAATAGTTGCACTGATCAACACCACAATTTTGGAAAACATCAATTTCTTAGTTAACAAAAAAGGTAAACCACACTTTGCCCTTTAACATGCCCAAAGGCTGGTTCTACAATTTCCACCAGCAGCAATCCTAACATGTGTAGGTAAACCAGTAATGAACAGGTAGACTAACGAATTCAGTTATGTCACACCTAGATTATAAGCCTCTCAAGGACAGGGACTCTCTGGCATCTGGCAAAGCACCTGATCAGATGTGTCTACTGAATGAATGCTTCAGATGTATTCTATAGCCAGAAGCTTGCATGGCATTTAAAAAATACTGATTATTTTATTGGCAAATTTTTGTTTTACTTGGCAGAATTCTGAAAATAAAAAGAAAAGTGTCTGTCTTCAATACTAAATATTGCTTTATTAAGATTAGTCTTCCCTGAAAGCCATCCATCACTTTCTATGCATAGTACAACAATATATCAGTGTGATTCATCTGAATTTAGGCTTAGGATTTTCAAATATGTTAATACTTAAAGGTCTGTGCTTATGTCTAATTTCCCCGGTTTATAACCCTGGCATTAGATAAAGATAGGTCTATATCATTCAGAGTGAGGAAAGAGACACTGGCACTTATTGTTTAGAAGTGTAGGCAACTGCCTGATAAATTAGGCTGATAAATTTCTTTTAATGAAAACTCTGAGTAGAGCAATTTTCATCTACACAAAATTTCAAATACTATACATTTGAGTACAACAGGCAGCACTAATTACTTGTGAGGTAATAGAGCATGGGCACTGACCTCTTTTCTGGAAAATATTCCAATATTATATTGTAGTGGTATGACTTGACTGAAGCCTAAAATTTACCCCTTTTCTTATTTGTGCCATTACTACCTGTACTGAAAACAACCAGCAAATGGATGCAGAATAAAGGAAGTTCTTGGGTAATTAAAAATGTATTGTCTATTCCTGAATAATCAATATTACTTTATACAAAATAGGGCTGTGGAGTCAGAGCTGTTAATAGTGTCTTCAAAAGAATGAGAAGATGAGAAGGTGGCAGTCCAGGACAGACAAGCCAAGGTATTCGTAGTACTCCATGTGATTCTTGAGAACTGTGTGGGAATGAGGACCTAAGGTCTAGGCTTTGATTTTTCACTGTCATTTTTGTGTTTAACATTTCAAAACCCATGATTCCCACTCCAGAAACACTATTCCTGAACACATCTCAAATATCTATTAAATGTATTTAAAAATTCTTGCTCTGAAGCCCAAATGTTAGTATATTCCATAATTTGTATTCCCTTAAGACCAAATATACTTGCTAACAAGCAGTCTTTTCCATAAATCAATTTCAGCCTGGCATGACTTGTTTTGAAAGCAACATTATTCCCTTGTAAAGAGGAAAAAAACCTTCCTAGATGTTCCTTCCATTCCTCCTCCGAAACTTTTGCCTTTCTTGACTCCATCCAGACTGAATTTAAAAATATTTTTGACTCAGAATGCTCACAAGAATCAAGACCCACCCCCCACAACTGGAGAAATGGTGCTTTACAAAAATAATATAAAAGCAAATTCTATTAATCACTTTGATTTTCATGCTTACATTAAAAAAAAATCTTCCCAAATACCAGTTGTAAAGCCCTTGAAAGCAAAGGGTTAAAATGGCAGTATCATCCAGGGCACCTGGGACAGTAGGGGTCAACAGCCACTATACTTACTGGGAGTAGTAATCCCAAACAAGATTTGGGATTACTTGCTAAATCCTTTACCAATAGATTTTCTCCTACAATCAATGGACTCCACAATTACAGATTCCCAATCTTGCTACCTCTTCTTTTAGTCAAAAACTATATCCTCTCTAGTGTTACATTAAATATTTCATCTAAAGCCAGAGTTGTCAACTTATCCCAATGTAGGACAGCCAAAAATAACTCCCAAGAGAGACAACTTTGCTGCTATCTCAGTTTTCATATCATCTTATCCTTCCACAACTGACAATTTAAGCCATAACACCTAAGGGTACCTGCCTTGTAGACTGGAGGCTACTTTGACAACAGATTCCAAGAGAACTGTAGATAGCTATCACCTGTCTTGAAAAGACGCTAAAGAAGAAAAGACTACTTTTGCCACTTGTAAATGCTAACAACATTCTCCAGTCTGAAACTATCCAAACAAATTAGATTCTACTTTTGTCAATCCTTAAAGTTTGAATCTATCATCTATTTAACATAAGGAATAACTGAATGTTCCTCTCAAAGATGACCATCTTTCTTTCTTAAAAGGAGGTAGCTATCAAACCATTAAATTGGCAGCATTTGGCATTCTTGACATTTTAATTATAGCAGAAATAAACTATTAAATATGTTATTACTAAGCAGAAACAAAGCTCCAGCATAAATCTCTCCTATACTGCTCTGAGAAATTCACAATACATTTTAGAAACTCAATGAATACATTCAAAATCTCAAAGTGTTACTTGACAAGTAACAAAGTTAGGTCTATCCCAAATCTAAGAATCTGATTTAAAGATTAAGGCGCCAAAAGGCTACTAGGGCTGTTGTGGTGGTTATAAACAATACTTTAAGCAACACAGTCACACTGCTTTAAACTCAACTGCAGAGATCTACAATTTATTATTATTTTCAGTGTTAGAGCTAGAGGGTAATTTTTTCAAAGATGGCACTCAATGCCTCACGTTTACCTGTCAGCAAATATAGAACTGAACTGTTAGCCATAAGCACTTTACATAGGTCCAGGAAACTATGCAGGAGACAATGACATAGCTTAACCAGACTATGAAAGACAGATATATATTTTGATTCACACTTGCACAAAGAGAACAGTCACATATGTATGACTTAAGGTTCTCTAAACAGAACTGCTGTATCTTTTTGACAGACCCATATAGAGTGTGCCAGTTTTCCATATCAGGGAGGAATCAAGGGCTATGCTCCGTCTAAAGAACTGGGAAGTGGGGATGGGTGGCTAAAGTGGCTAAAGGGAATGGTCTGGGCAGAAGAGCTGCCTCAGGTTTTCTGAGAAAGTAATTCCTGGGGTTTATCTAGTTTGAGATTCAGAACAAAGGAGAGAATTATTTCCTTCCTTGAGGTCTTCCCAAAACAATAAGCACATCTTACAATCCATCATTCTAAAGCAATACAATGAAATCACCAATTCTCTACGAATATAATTTTACATGCATGTTGGCCTGGATTAAAAAAAAAGTCAGTTTCCATAAATGGCAGATTTTAGTGCTGTATGACCCATACAGCTAAAAATAAAACCAGGAAGTTTTTGCCAAAAGCTCAAGGATATAAATGAACACTGGCTGGCTACTGAACTCAAAATCCGACAATCACTGACAGTCTTAAAATTTATATCCAAAATAAAACCTCAAGGGAACCAAGTTTATTTGTCCTATAGATAGAGCAGCTCAAAATGTTGAGGCATCATTTGTTTAGATTATAATGTGATTATTTTCAAAGTTAATTTGGGGGGTGGGGGAAGTGACTATAGAAAAATACTTGAAATAATTTGCCAATGAAGTTGCAGATCCTAACACATACTCTTAGACTTTGAAGTAGTTTCATAACTTAAATTGTTAATCAAAGATCTATTCAGTATACTTAATCACTTTAACTTTCCATGAAAAACAAATAAAAATCATATCTGAATGATTTACTTCTGTTTTCATCTGATTGTATCCATCTGATGTACTACACATCCAAGTACAAGAGGCAGTTATCTTCTCTGAGAGGTGCAAGAGTTGTTCTTTCATGAATGCCCTCTAAGAATAGTGAAACCAGCAATTCTTATATATGCATTCATGTGCATATATATGTACTTCAATAAGCAAAGTGTCATCTCTTCGTCCATTGTTAACTTAATGGTAAGAGTGGGGGCCACCAGGCATCGGTGGAGCACCAGAAGGTCCTGAAGGCACTTGGAAAGGATTACTGGGAGTAGGATAGAGTCCTGGTGTGGGATATGATCCTGCAGGGGCAGGATATGGTGCTGGTGGTCCCCAGGCTCCCGGTGGAACAGTGCCCCACGGAACAAGTGGTGCTGCTCCTGGTGCTTGGGGAGGAGGTGGAGCGGGATATGGCCCTGGAGATGGATATGGCATATTAGGGGTAGGATACTGCCCTCCCATTCCTGGTGCCCAAGGTCCAGAAGACATGGATCCCCATGGACCTAAAGGACCAGCTGTAGTTGGATCTGTGGGTGCACCATATGGTCTACGTAGCTCTGGGAAGGGCATATTTGGTGTAGGATATGGCCCTGTGGGGCCAGGACCTGGCACAGTTGGGGCTGGATAAGGACCACCAGGTGGGGGGCATGATGGTCCAGAAGGAGGAAAAGGTGCTGGGGGTCCTGGAGGTGGTCCGCTGGGAGGCACAGAGGGATACATTCCTGTTGGTGCTGGTCCAAAAGGCACAGTGGAGGGTGTTGCACTTGGTGGGAGTCCAGATGGCACAGAAGGTGGAGCACTTGGGTTATTCCAAGGGTTGGAACTTGGCCAGCCTTGAGGAGGTTGGCCAGGTTTTGTATTGCTCACAGCAGAAGTTTTGGCAGGGGAGTGTTCGGGTAGCGCATCTGCCAACTCAAATTCATCCGACATTTTCCCAGTTAGATCCAAGCCCGCAGCAGGGTCTAGAAGTGGCGATCGGTCCCAGGGAGGAGGCGACGAAGAATCGGGCGCAGGCTGACTGACGGCAGTGGCGGCAGCAGCAGCAGCAGCACCAGCAGCGCGCAGCTCTCCTCAGACGATTTAGTTTTAAACCAACAAAAGTAGTGAAAGAAAAAGAGGGTCATTATATAATGGTGAAGGGCACACTTCAACAAGCAGAGGGAACAATTGTAAATATATATACACCCAACTTAGGTGCACCCAGTTTCATAAAGCCAACCTTACTGGATCTAAGCAAATGGATTAATAGCCACTCCATAATCACCGGAGATTTCAACACCCCACTGATGGCATGAGACAGATCCTCCAAACAGAAAATTAATAAAGAAATAATGGACTTAAACAAAACTCTGGAACAATTGGGTCTGACTGACATCTACAGGGCATTCTACCCAAAATACACTGAATATACGTTCTTCTCATCAGCTCACGGGACATTCTCTAAGATTGACCATATCCTAGAGATTTACACAAAGTAAATCTCAAGAAATTTAAAAAAATAGAAATCATACCATGTACCTTCTCAGATCACAGTGGAAAGAAACTAGAAATCAACCCTAACAGAAACTCACATTTATACACAAAAACGTGGAAATTATACAACCTCCTACTAAACGATTACTTCGTAAATGAAGAAATCAAGACGGAAATAAAAAAGTTCTATGAAGAAAACAACAATGGAGAGACAAGTTATCAACTCTTCTGGGACACAGATAAAGCAGTTCTGAGAGGAAAGTTTACCTCCATAAATGCCTATAACCAAAAGACAAAAAGATCACAAACAGACAATCTAATGAAACAACTCAAAGAGCTGGAAAAAGAAGAGCAGATCAACTCCAAACCCAGCAGAAGAAGTGAAATCAACAAGATCAAATCAGAACTAAACGAAATTGAAAACAGGAAAGCTATTCAGGAGATTAATAAAACAAAAAGTTGGTTCTTTGAAAAAATAAACAAAATTGGCACGCCATTGTCTTAACCTAAGGAAAAGCAGAAAAGAGAAATCTCTAATGAGCTCCATGAGAAACAAAAAAGGAGATATCACAACTGATCCCAAAGAGATACAAGATAAAATTAATGAATACGACAAAAATCTTTATTCACACAAACTGGAAAATGTGGAGGAAATGAACAAATTTCTAGAAACACTCAGCCTCCCTAGGCTCAACCAGGAAGAAATAGATTCCCTGAACAGACCAATCTCAAGAGCTGAAATAGACACAGCAATTAAAAATCTCCTAAGAGGGGGTGGAGCAAGATGGCGGACGAATAACACTGCCAGACAGAGTGTCTCTGCAGAAAAGACAGATTCTAGCAGAAATTAGAGGAAAGAAGCAAGAAGATGAGCATACAGCAGACAAGGACCAGAGGGAGGGGTACCTGAGACCCCAGGAGACTCCACAGGAGGAGGCTGCAGAAGAGAACTGGAGGCTGAGACCACCGGAGCAGCCCGGACCCCAGTGGCAAGGATAGGTGGATTTGCTATTTCCCCTCCCCTGCATTTGGGACTGATGGTTGGCTCCCCAGCAGGTGGAGAGACCTGCAGACACCAGCCCAGAGACCGCCGCCGCCAGCCAGTGGTGAGCCTGTAGCAGACGTGGCACCAGGTTCCCAACTTTCTCCGGGCACCGCCGTGTGCACAGACCCGAGCCGCGTGGCAGGTGCCATATTGCCTCCTCCTCCCCTCCGCCGACCCTACCCACGGCTGCCCAGAGGGACAATACAGCCACCAGCCAGAGGAACCTCCAGGGAAAAGGACCTTCCCTTTTGGGACCCTACAGCTGACTCAGGGGAACTCAGACGGTGAGCTCCCTACCTGCCCGCCCTCCCAGGAGCTGCTGGCACAGTGTTCCCAGGAGAACGGTGCTGACTCAGAGGCTGAGAGACATAGGCCCAGCTTGGGCTCCCTGTGGGTGAATTGGGACTGGAACTCCTCTCCCTGGTGGGAATACAGTTTGAACTCTGGGACCCAGAGGTCGGACCTGCAGACCAGATCCCCTGCACCAAGGACTAGCATTGCCTGGGGCACAGAAGGGTTATACATGAACAGCCTACTGAGGTGTGTGTGTCTCCAGGGGCGGATCAGTGCCCTAGAGGGCAACCCTCTTCCCAGGAGGAGGCCGTGTGCCCATCCCAGGTGGCGTTCCTGTGCAGGGAACCTCCCAGCCGGCATCACAGTCCGGGGAGTCCTGGTGGCTTGTAGTCAGGCCTGCTGGCAGAGAACCAGGAGTAGCTGCGGAGTTGGGGAGGGTGGAAAGAAGCGAGGCCCGCTCCAGACTGTGGGTCTCAGACAGTCCCACCCCCACACACAGACTTTCTGGCTGAGCGGGACCATTCCAGCCCCGTCCTGACAGCTTACCCTGGAAGGAGAGAATGGAACTTTGACCCCTGCTAACGGCCTGAGGGCAGGCTTACCCAACCCAGCTCCACCCAGAACAAGAGCTGATAACAGGACACAAAATCAACAGGACACAAAATCAACAGTGCATAGACTGTTCCTCCAAGCAAACGCCACCTACTGACAGGGACAGCATCTTGCACAGCCATTCAACGGCACCCACAGACTCAATATAAAGGGAGTGGTCCAATTTCACCCACAGACACCACCTAACGCCTCAGAAACTAAACAAGGTGTGTGAATACCCAAACAATAACTTAAGGAAAGAAACAACAACTGATTTTCATGGGAAGAAATCAGTGAAAGAACTCTGGAAATATGAAGAACCAAACGGAAAACACACCCCCAAAGAGGAGCACCAGCCCCCTAGAAACTGACATCAAACAAAATCAGGCAACCAATATGACAGAAGAGGAATTTCATATGTGGATCATAAGAACACTCACCCAGCTGCAACAACAACTCAATAACCAACACAAAGAAACCACAAAAAGTCTCCAGGATATGGGAAAAGAAATAGAAACAATGAAGATACGTGTAACTGAACTCCTGGAAATGAAGAATCAAATCAAGGAACTACAAAATACAGTGGAAAGTCTCAAGGACAGGGTAGGTCAAACAGAAGAAAGAATCTCAGAGCTTGAAGATAACACCCTCCAATTAAATAAATCAGTCACAGAAATAGAGCAGAGAAACAAGAGAAAAGAGCAAAGCCTACAAGAGCTGTGGCATTATGTGAAGAAACCTAACGTGAGGGTCATAGGGTTACCAGAAGGGGAAGAAGACAACACTCAAGGGTTGGACAAGCTGTTTGAAGATATAATAGAGAAAAATTTCCCAGGCCTAGCTCAACATCTTGATATACAAGTTCAAGAAGCTCAGAGGACCCCTGGGAGATTCAATGCAAACAGGAAGACGTCACGATATGCAGTAATCAGACTGACCAAAGTATCAAATAAAGAGGCCCTTGTAAGAGCTGTAAGACAAAAGAAGCAAGTAACATACAAGGGAAAGCCAATTCGAATAACATCAGACTTCTCTAATGAGACTTTAAAAGCAAGGAGAGACTGGGGCCCCATTCTCACTCTTTTGAAATAAAACAATGCCCAGCCTAGAGTCTTATTCCCTGCAAAACTAAGCTTCGTATATGAAGGAGAAATAAAAACATTCTGAGACAAGCAAAGGCTCAGAGAATTCACCAAGACAAGACCAGCCCTACAAGAAGTACTTAAAAAAGTGTTACGCACAGAACATCATAATAATAATCCACGAATATAAAAACAACCAAAACCCAAAGATATTAAAGGCCAGATATTACAATGGCACCAGACAGAAATCATAGCAATAACATCCAACCCAACAGAATGAACAGTAATCTATCTTACCTATCAGTTCTCTCAATGAATGTGAATGGCTTAAACTCTCCACTCAAGAGACATAGGCTGGCTGAATGGATAAGAAAATACAGGCCAAGTATATGCTGTCTTCAGGAAAAACATCTAACCTGCAAGGATGCATATAGACTAAAAATAAAAGGGTGGAGATCAATATTCCAAGCAAATAGAATCGAAAAGAAGGCTCGCGTGGCAGTTCCAATTTCAGACGATTTAATTTTTAAACCAACAAAAGTAGCGAAAGACAAAGAGGGTCATTATATAATGGTGAAGGGCACAGTTCAATAAGAAGAGATAACAATTTTAAATATATATGCACCCAACTTAGGTGCACCCGGATTCATAAAGCAAACCTTACTGGATCTAAGCAAAAGGATTAATCTCAACTCCATAATCACCGGAGCAACAAAGAAATTAAGGTACCTAGGAATATACTTAACCAAGGAGGTAAAAAGACCTCTACACGGAGAACTATGAAACAATGAAGAAGAAAATAGCATAGGATGTAAACAGATGGAAATCCATACCATGCTCGTGGGTTGGCAAAGTCAACATCATTAAGACGTCTATACTACCCAAACTGATCTACATATTGAATGCAATACCTATTAAAATCCCATCAGCATTCTTCACAGATATAGAGAAAATAATTTTACCCTTCGTATGGAACCAAAGAAGACCCCGAATATCAAGAGCAATTCTAGGCAACAAAAAAAAATGGGAAGCATTAATATGCCAGATTTCAAACTATACTACAAAGCTGTAGTAATTAAATCACTATGGTATTTGCACAAAAATAGGAATATTGACCAGTGGAACAGATGTGATAATGCTGATATAAAACGATCCTCATATAGCCATCTCATCTTTGACAAAGCAAACAAAAACATACACTGAGGAAAAGAATCCCTTTTCAATAAATGATGCTGGGAAAACTGAATAGCCACCACTAGAAGGCTAAAACAGAACCCACATCGTTCACCTCTCTCAAAAGCCAACTCACGCTGGATAACAGACTTAAACCTAAGGTATGAAACTATTAGAACTCTAGAGGAAAAAGTTGGAAAAACTCTCCTAGACATCGGCCTGGGCAAAGAGTTTATGAAGAAGTCCCCAAAGGCAATCACAGCACCAACAAAAATAAATGAATGGGACATGATGAAACTACAAATCTTCTGCACAGCCAAAGAAATAGTCATGAAAGTAAATAGACAACCTACAGAATGGGAGAAAATTTTTGCATCCCATGCATCCGATAAGGGACTGATAACTAGAATATACTTAGAACTCACGAAAATCAGGAAGAAAAAATCAAATAACCCCATTAAAAAGTGGGCATAGGACTTGAACAAAACCTTTTCTAAAAAGACAGAAGAATGGCCAACAAAAATATGAAAAAATGCTCAACATCTCTAATCATCAGGGAAATGCAAATAAAAACCACAATGAGATATCACTTAACCCCATTGAGAATGGCCTTTATCAAAAAATCTCCAAACAATAAATGCTGGCATGGTTGCGGAGAGAGAGGAACACTCCTACACTGCTGTTGGGACTGCAAACTAGTTCAACCTCTGTGGAAAGCAATATGGAGATACCTTAAAGCGTTACAAGTGAATCTACCATTTGATCCAACAATCCCATTGCTGGGCATCTACCCAAATGATCCAATGACACTCTACAAAAAAGACACCTGCACTCGAATGTTTATAGCATCACAATTCATAATTGCAAGGCTGTGGAAACAGCCCAAGTGCCCATCAATCCAAGAATGGATTAATAAAATGTGGTATATGTATACCATGGAGTACTATTCAGCTCTAAGAAACAATGGTGAAATATCACATCTTATATTTTCCTGGTTAGAGCTGGAACCCATACTATTAAGTGAAGTATTCCAAGAATGGAAAAAGAAGCACCAGATATATTCTCCAGCAATCTGGTATTAACTGAGTAGCACCTAAGTGGACACGTAGGTACTACAGTAATAGGGTATTGGTCAGGTGGGAGGGGGGAGGGGGTTGGGTATATACATACATAATGAGTGAGATGTGCACCATCTGGGGGATGGTCATGATGGAGACTCAGACTTTTCGGGGAAGGGGGGGAAATGGGCATTTATTGAAACTTTAAATTCTGTACCCCCATAATATGCCGAAATAATAAAAAAAAAATCTCCCTAAAAAGGAAAGTCCCGGTCCACTGGCTTCACACCCGTATTTTACCACACTTACAAAGAGGAACTAGTACTTATCTTGCAGAAACTATTCCACAACATCAAGAAGAATGGTAACACTCCGGACACCTTTTATGAAGCGAATATTACTCTGATACCAAAATCAGGAAAGGATGCAACATAAAACAAAACTACAGACCAATATTCCTAATGAATATAGATGCAAAAATTTTCAACAAAATCTTAGCTAACCGAATCCAGATGCTTATCAATAAAATAATCCATCACATCCAAGTGGGCATCATCCCAGTGATGCAGGGATGGTTCAACATACAAAAATCTATTAATGCAATTCACCACATAAAGAGAAGCAAAAACAAAGACCACATGATTCTTCAATAGATGCTGAAAAAGCTTTTGACAAAATTCAACACCCATTCATGATATGAACATTTAAGAATATAGGCATAGAAGGGACATTCCTAAAAATGATACAAGCCATATATGACAGACCCATAGCCAACATCATACTGAATGGGGAAAAATTGAAATCATTACCACTTAGAACTGGAACCAGACAAGGCTGCCCACTATCTCCACTTCTGTTCAACATAGTGCTGGAAGTCTTGGCTACAGCAATCAGACAGGAAAATGGAATCAAAGGTATCCAAATAGGGGCAGAAGAGATCAAACTTTCACTGTTTGCTGATGATATGATATTGTATCTAGAAAACCCCAAGGATTCAACCAAGAAACTCCTGGAACTGATCAATGAATTTAGTAATGTCTCAGGATACAAAATCAATACACGGAAATCAGAGGAATTCATATACGCCAACAACAATCTAATTGAGAACCAAATCAAAGACTCAATTCCCTTCACAATAGCAACAAAGAAATTAAAGTACCTAGGAATGTACTTAACCAAGGACGTAAAAGACCTCTACAGGGAGAACTATGAAACACTGAGGAAGGAAATAGCAGAGGATGTAAACAGATGGAAATCCATACCATGCTCGTGGATCGGCAGACTCAATATCATCAAAATGTCTATACTACCCAAACTGATCTGCAGATTCAAAGCAATACCTATTAAAATCCCATCAGCATTCTTCACAGATATAGAAAAAATAATTTTACGCTTCGTATGGAACCAAAGAAGACCCCGAATATCAAGAGCAATTCTAGGCAACAAAAACAAAATGGGAGGCATTAATATGCCAGATATCAAACTATACTACAAAGCTGTATTACTTAAAACAATATGGTATTGGCACAAAAACAGGAATATTGACCAGTGGAACAGATGTGAGAATCCTGATATAAAACCATCCTCATATAGCCATCTCATCTTTGACAAAGCAGACAAAAACATACGCTGGGGAAAAGAATCTCTCTTCAATAAATGGAGCTGGGAAAACTGGATAGCCACCTGTAGAAGGCTAAAACAGGACCCACACCTTTCACCTCTCACAAAAACCAACTCACGCTGGATAACAGACTTAAACCTAAGATATGAAACTATTAGAACTCTAGAGGAAAAAGTTGGAAACACTCTCCTAGACATCGGCCTGGGCAAAGAGTTTATGAAGAAGTCCCCAAAGGCAATCACAGCAGCAACAAAAATAAATAAATGGGACATGATCAAACTACAAAGCTTCTGCACAGCCAAAGAAATAGTCATGAAAGTAAACAGACAACCTACAGAATGGGAGAAAATTTTTGCATCCTATGCATCCGATAAGGGACTGATAACTAGAATATACTTAGAACTCACGAAAATTAGGAAGAAAAAATCAAATAACCCCATTAAAAAGTGGGCAAAGTACTTGAACAGAAATTTTTCTAAAGAAGACAGAAGAATGGCCAACAAACATATGAAGAAATGCTCAACATCTCTAATCATCAGGGAAATGCAAATCAAAACCACAATGAGATATCACTTAACCCCAGTGAGAATGGCCTTTATCAAAAAATCTCCAAATAATAAATGCTGGCGTGGTTGCGGAGTGAGAGGAACACTCCTACACTGCTGGCGGGACTGCAAACTAGTTCAACCTCTGTGGAAAGCAATATGGAGATACCTTAAAGCGATACAAGTGAATCTACCATTTGATCCAGCAATCCCATTGCTGGGCATCTACCCAAATGATCCAGTGACACTCTACAAAAAAGACACCTGCACTCGAATGTTTATAGCAGCACAATTCATAATTGCAAGGCTGTGGAAACAGCCCAAGTGCCCATCAATCAAAGAATGGATTAATAAAATGTGGTATATGTATACCATGGAGTACTATTCAGCTCTAAGAAACAATGGTGATATAGCACATCTTATATTTTCCTGGTTAGAGCTGGAACCCATACTACTAAGTGAAGTATCCCAAGAATGGAAAAACAAGCACCAGATATATTCTCCAGCAAACTGGTATTAACTGAGTAGCACCTAAGTGGACACATAGTTGCTACAGTAATAGGGTATTGGGGAGGAGGGAGGGGGTTGGGTATATACATACATAATGAGTGAGATGTGCACCATCTGGGGGATGGTCATGATGGAGACTCAGACTTTTCCGGGAAGGGGGGGAAATGGGCACTTATTGAAACCTTAATATCTGTACCCCCATAATATGCCAAAAAAAAATAATAATCCATCACGTCCAAGTGGGCTTCATCCCAGTGATGCAGGGATGGTTCAACATACGAAAATCTATTAATGCAATTCACCACATAAAGAGAAGCAAAAACAAAGACCTCATGATTCTTTCAATAGATGCTGAAAAAGCTTTTGACAAAATTCAACACCCATTCATGATATGAACATTTAAGAATATAGGCATAGAAGGGACATTCCTAAAAATGATACAAGCCATATATGACAGACCCATAGCCAACATCATACTGAATGGGGAAAAATTGAAATCATTCCCACTTAGAACTGGACCCAGACAAGGCTGCCCACTATCTCCACTTCTGTTCAACATAGTGCTGGAAGTCTTGGCTACAGCAATCAGACAGGAAAATGGAAGTAAAGTATCCAAATAAGGGCAGAAGAGATCAAATTTTCGCTGTTTGCTGATGATATGATATTATATCTAGAAAACCAAAAAGATTCAACCAGGAAACTCCAGCAAGTGATCAGTGAATTTAGTGAATTCTCAGGATACAAAATCAATACACAGAAATCAGAGGCATTGATATACGCCAACAAGAATCTAATTGAGAACCAAATCAAAGACTCAATTCCCTTCACAATAGCAACAAAGAAATTAAAGTACCTAGCAACATACTTACCAAGGAGGTAAAAGACCTCTACAGGGCGAACTATGAAACACTGAGGAAGGAAATAGCAGAGGATGTAAACAAATGGAAATCCATACCATGCTCATGGATCGCAAGACTCAACATCATCAAAATGTCTATACTACCCAAACTGATCTACAGATTCAATGCAATACCTATTAAAATCCCATCAGCATTCTTCACAGATATAGAAAAAATAATTTTACGCTTCGTATGGAACCAAAGAAGACCCCGAACATCAAGAGCAATTCTAGGCAACAAAAACAAAATGGGAGGCATTAATATACCAGATATCAAACTATACTACAAAGCTGTAGTAATTAAATCAATAAGGTATTGGCACAAAAATAGGAATATGGACCAGTGGAACAGATGTGATAATCCTGATATAAAACCATCCTCATATAGCCATCTAATCTTTGATAAAGCAGACAAAAACATACACTAGGGAAAAGAATCCCTTTTCAATAAATTGTGCTTGGAAAACTGGATAGTCACCTGTAGAAGGCTAAAACAGTACCCAACCTTTCACCTCTCACAAAAATCAACTCACGCTGGATAACAGATTTAAACCTATGGTATGAAACTATTAGAATTCTAGAGGAAAAAGTTGGAAACACTCTCCTAGACCGCGGCCTGGGCAAAGAGTTTATGAAGAAGTCCCCAAAGGCAATCACAGCACCAACATAAATAAATAAATGGGACATGATGAAACTAAAAAGCTTCTGCACAGCCAAAGAAATAGTCATGAAAGTAAACAGACAGCCTACAGAATGGGAGAAAATTTTTTCATCCTATGTGTCCGATAAGGGACTGATAGCTAGAATATACTTAGAACTCATGAAAATCAGCAAGAAAAAATCATATTACCCTATTAAAAAGTGGGCAAAGGACTTGAACAAAAACTTTTCTAAAGAAGACAGAAGAATGGCCAACAAAAATATCAAAAAATGCTCAACATCTCTAATCATCAGGGAAATGCAAATCAAAACCACAATGAGATATCACTTAACTCCAGTGAGAATGGCCTTTATCAAAAAGTCTCCAAACAATAAATGCTGGCGTGTTTGCGGAGAGAGAGGAACACTCCTACACTGCTGGTGGGACTGCAAACTAGTTCAACCTTTGTGGAAAGCAATATGGAGATACCTTAAAGCGATACAAGTGAATCTACCATTTGATCCAGCAATCCCATTGCTGGGCATCTACCCAAAAGATCCAATGACACTCTACAAAAAAAGACACCTGCATTCGAATGTTTGTAGCAGCACAATTCATAATTGCAAGGCTGTGGAAACAGCCCAAGTGCCCATCAATCCAAGAATGGATTAATAAAATGTGGTATATGTATACTATGGAGTACTATTCAGCTCTAAGAAACAATGGTGACATAGCACATCTCCTATTTTCCTGGTTAGAGCTGGAACCCATACTATTAAGTGAAGTATCCCAAGAATGGAAAAACAAGCACCACATATACTCACCAGCAAATTGGTGTTAACTGAACAGCACCTAAGTGGACACATAGGTACTACAGTAATAAGGGCAACACCTCATTCTCTAATGGATCATGATACTGTTGTTAATTCCCTGTGTGTACCAATTTAATTACATTTCTGAATTCAGAGAAAATTATATAGTTCCAGTTGCTGTGTTCCAGTTCACCAAGCTTTAACTATAAATCGCTAGTGAGTACTTAATTTTCTGTTGATGGATTGGCTGTTATGTTACATGAGTATAACCCGCCTACCTCAGGGTGTCTAACTTGGTTTTGCAAAATCAAAATGTGCTCTTGAGTTCTCCCTCTGGCCCCATAATATATTTGTCAACCCCCCCCCCCACCCTGTACAGGGCCCCCTTTTCTTCTCCCTTCACATATTTCATCAGAGTCTTTAAGAGAGTCATAGACTGCTTGTGATTCTTCCCGAACCATATGGGAACCACACATCTTATTTTTCTTCTTCTACTCTCTTACATAATGATTATGACATCTTAAATGAATAAAAAAGCCCCAAGATTAGTTTTTAACTATTGAAAAACTTAGGAACAGGTAGCCTTACCTTAATTTCATCCTCTAAGAAAGCCAAAGTTAGTAAACCTTCTTTCTTTTCTTTCAGCTAACACCTGAAATCTGTTCTCCAGAAAGGTGATACTAGTTACTGCAATATATATTAGTGTGCAGCCTTCATGACCTCTCATTGTTTTTAATAAAATCTTTGTGAATAGAAAGGTCTGGGAATCATTATATAGTCTCCTGTTCCAGAATGTATTGTGCCAACTGGGTAAAGTTTGACTACAAAGTAAGGATACTGATTTTTTCCAATCTTTACTTTTTTATATTAGAATTCAGAAAGTATATTCATATCTTATTAAAATTTGAAATTCATATAACTTACTTTTTATTGTAGTGTTAACATGAGATTTACACTTTTAACAAATTTTTAAGTGCACAATTCTGCATTGTTAACAATAGGTATGATGTTTTACAACAGATCTCTAGAACTTATCATGCATAACTGAAACTTTATACTTGTTGAACAGCAACTATCCCTTTGCCTCTCCCCTTATCCCCTGGCAACCACCATTCTACTATCTGCTTCTATTAGTTTGGCTATTTTAGATATTTCAAGTAGGTGGAATCATGCAGTATTTGTCCTTCTGTTACTGGCTTATTTAATTTAGCATAATGTCCTCCAGATTCCTCTATGTTGCTGCATATTGCAAGATTTTCTCCTAAATAATATTCCATTGTGTGTTATATCACATTTTATTTATCCATTTATCCACTGATGGACATTTGGGTTGTTTCTATACCTTGGAAATGATAAATAATGTCCCAATGAACATGGGAGTTCAAATGTCTCTTCCAGGTCTCAATTTCAATTCTTTTAGATAAATATCCAAGGCTGGGCAAGGTGGCTCATGCCTGTAATCCTAGCACTTTGGAAGGATCAGACAGAAGGATCACTTGAGGCCAGGAGTTCAAGATAAATACCCAGAAACGGGATTGTTGGATCATATGTAATTTTAGTGTTAATTTTTTAAGGAACCTCCATACTGTTTTTCATGGTAGCTGCACCATTTTATACTCCGATCAACTATGTACAAAGGTTCCAATTTCTCCACATCCTCACCCCAACACTTATTACATTTATTTTTATAATGGCTATCCTAACAGGTGTGAGATAATGTCCCATTGTGGTTTTGATTTGCATTTCTCTGATGATTCGTGATGTTGAGCATCTTTTCATATGCCTGTCGGTTGTTTATTTTGGGAAAAAATGTCTATTTAAGTCATTTATGCATTTTTCAATTGGGTTATTTGCTTTTTTGCTATTGAAATGTACGAGTTCCTTATATAGTTTGGATACTAACCCCTTGTCAGATAAATTTTTTACAAATATTTTCGCCCATTCCATAGGCTGCCTTTTCTCTCTGTTAACTGATTACTTTGTTGTACAGAAGTTTTTTAATTTGATGTAGTTCTACCTGTTTATTTTTGCTTTTGTTGCCTGCACTTTCAGAGGCACATCCAAGAAATCATTGCCAAGACAAATGTCAAGAAGTCTTCCCCTTATGTTTTCATCTAGGAGTTTTACAGTTTCACATCTTATGATTTTTGTGTATTATGTAAGAAAGGGGTCCAATTTCATTCTTTTGTCTGTGGATGTCCAGTTTTTCCATACCATTCTTGAAAAGACTATATTTTCCCCATTGTGTAGTCTTGGTACCCTTGTTGAAGACCATTTAACCACACTTATGTGGGTTTATTTCTGGGCTGTCTATGCTGTCCCATTGGTTTATATATCTGTCTTTATGCCAGTGAAATACTGTTTTGATTACTATAGCTTTGCAATGTAATTAGAAATCAGGGTGTATGATGACTCCAGCTTCGTTTTTTTTTTTTTTTTTATTTTCTTAAGATTGTTTTTGCTATTTGAGTTCCTTTTTGATCCCTTATGAATTTTAGAGTTTTTTTCTATTTCTATAAAAAAGCCTTTAGGATTTTTAAAGTTTTACTTTTTATTAATTCACATGTAATAATTGTACTTATGTACAGGGGACATCATGATCAGATCAGGTGAATTAGCTTATCTATCATCTCAAACATTTAGCATTTCTTTGTATTGAGAGCATTAAATATCCTTCTATCTAATAGGATTTTGATAGGGATTTCATTGAATCTGTAGATCACTTTGGATAGTATGGACATTTTAACAATATTAAGCCTTCCATCCACTAACATGGGATGCCTTCGTATCTTCTTTAATTTCTTTCATCAATGCTTCACAGTTTTCAGTGTACAAGTATTTCACTTCCTTAGTTATATTTATTTCTGAGTATTTTTTTTGATGCTATCATAAATGGGATTGTTTTCTTAATTTCCATTTCAGGTAGTTCACTGTTAGTGAGTAGAAACACACTGGTTTTTGCATGTTGGTTTTGTATCCTGCAACACTGCTAAATTTGTTTATTTATTAGTTTTAACAGGTTTTGTTGTGGAGTGTTTAGGATTTTCTATGTATAAGTTCATATCATCAGCAAGCAGAGATGATTTTACTTGTTCCTTTCCTATTTGGATGTCTTTTCTTTCTTTTTCTTGCCTAATTATGCTAGGTAAGACTTCTAGTATGATGTTGAATAAAAGTGGTAAGAGTGGTTATCCTTGTTTTTTTTCCTAATTTTAGAGGAAAAGCTTTCAGGTTTTCACTATTGATTATGATGTTAGCTATAGAGTTTCTTATATGGCCTTTATTTTGTTGAGATAATTTCTTTCTATTCTTAGTTTGTTGAGGCCTTTTTATGAAATACTGTTGAGTTTGTCAAATGCTTTTTTGTCGTATCTATTGAGATGACCATGTGTTTTTTATCCTTCATTCTGTTAATGTGGTATATCATATTTATTGATTTGTATATGTTAAACTGTCTGTATACCTGGGATAAATACCACTTGGTCATGGTGTATCATCCTCTTCATGTGCTGTTGAATTTGGTTTCTGATATTTTGTTGAGAATATGTGCATCTATTTTCTATTAGGGTTATTGGCCTTTAGTTCTCTTTTCTTGTAATATCCTTGTCTGGCTTTAGTATCAGGGAAATGCTGGCCTCATGAGTTTGGAAATGTTCCTTCCTCTTCAATTTTTTGAAAGAGTTTGAGAAGGATTAGCATTAATTCTTCTTTATATGTTTGGTAGAATTTACCAGTGAAGCTATCTGGTCCTGGATTTTTCTTTATTTAGAGATGTTTTGGTTTACTGATTCAATCTCCTTGCTAGTTACAGGTCAGTTTAGATTTTCTATTTTTGCATGGTTCAGTCTTGGTCAGTTGTATGTTTATAAAAATTTACCCATTTCTTCTGGGTTTTCAAATATAGTGGTGTATACATTTAGTGATGTATGCACTGCATAATGATGTTTTGGTCAATGATAGCCCACATATATGACAGTGGTCTCATAAGATTGTAATACTGTATTTTTACTGTACCTTTTCTATGTTTAGATACAAAATACTTAAATTGTGTCACAATTTCCTAAAGTATTCAGTACAGTAACGTGTTGTACAGATTTGTAGCCAATAAGTAATAGGCTGCTATACCATATAGATAAGAAGCATAGTAGGCTATACCATCTAGGTTTGTGTAAGTATACTCTATGATGTTTGCAAAAAACCAAAATTGCCTAATGATTCATTTCTCAGAATATATCCCTGTCATGAGGTGATGCATGATTGTAATTCTTTATAGTATTTTTATGATCCTTTGCATTTCCATGGTATAACTTGTATCCTTTATCTATCTATCTATCTATCTATCTATCTATCTATCTATCATCTATCTATCTATCTATCTATCTATCTATCTATCTATCTAACTCAGGATAATATGGGGGTATAGACATTTTGGTTACATAAAACTCATTTGCCTCACTCAAGCCAGGGCTACAAGCATGTCCTTCCCCCATACTGTGTGCCCCGTTTCCATTAGCTGTGGATTTACCCCTACACCCTCTACCCCCTACTCTGCCACCCTTCACCTGACCGGCACCCAGTGAGTATTACTACCATGTGAGCACCATTAGTGTTGATCAATTAGTACCAGTTTGATGGTGAGTACATGTGGTGCATGTTTTTCCATCCTTATTATACCTCACTTCAAACGATGGGCTCAATCTCTATCCAGGATAATATAAGAGGGACTAGATCACCATTGGTTTTTGTAGTTGGGTAGTATTCCATGGTATACATATACCAAATTTTATTAATCCACGCACGTATTGATGGACATTTGGGTTGTTTCCACATCTTTGCAATTGTGAATTGTACTGCTATAAACATTTGAGTGCAGATGTCTTTATTATAGAATGTCTTTTATTCCTTTGGATAGATACCTAGCAGTGGGATTGCTGGATCAAATGGTATTTCTATTTTTAGCTCTTTGAGGTATCTCCAAATTACTTTCCACAGGGGTTCTACTAATTTGCAGTCCTGCCAGTAGCGTAAGAGTGTTCCAATCTCTCCACGTCCACACCAGCATTTGTTATTTTGGGTCTTTTTGATAGAGGCCATTCTCACTGGAGTTAGGTGATATCTCATTGTAGGTTTTATTTGCATTTCCCTAATGATTAGAGATGTTGAGCACTTTTTATATGGTTGCTGGCCATTTGTCTTTTTCGGAAAAGTTTCTGTTCATGTCCTTTTATGGGGTAGTTTGATTTTTTCTTGTTGATTTTCTTAAGTTCTATATAGATTCTTATCATCAGCCCTTTATCAGATGTGTAGAAAGCAAATATTTTCTCCTATTCTGTAGGTTGTCTATTCACTCTAAGGACAGTTTCTTTGTGCAGAAGCTTTTTAATTTGATCAGGTCCCATTTGTCTATTTTTGTTGCTGCTGTGATTGCCTTTGGGGGTCTTCTTCATAAATTCTTTACCTAGGCTGATGTCTAAAAGGGTCTTCTCCACATTTTCTTCCAGAATTCTTAAGGTTTTACACCTTAGATTTAAATCCGTTATCCAATGTGAGTTGATTTTTGTGAGAGGTGAGAGGTGGGGATCCAGTTTCAATCTTCTGCATGTGGACATCCAATTTTCCCAGCACCACTTATTGAATAGAGATTCTTTTCTCCAATGTATACTTTTGTCTGCTTTGTAAAAGATTAGATGACAATATGAGGATGGTTTTAAAACTGGGATCTCCATCCTATTCCAAGGTCTATATCTCTGTATCTGTGCCTTTCTCATTTTTCTTAGCTTAGCTAAAGGTTTATCAATTTTGTTCATCTTTTCAAAAAACCAACTCTTAGTTTTGTTGATCTTATCTATTGTTTTTCTGTTCTCTAGTCTGTCTGTTTCTGCTCTAATATTTTATTATTTACTTCCCTCTGGTAACTTTAGGCTTAATTTTTCTTATTTTTCTAGTTCCTTGAGGTGTAAAGTTGAGTTGTTTATTTGAGATTTTTCTTTGTTAATGTAGGCGTTTATCACTATAAATAATTCTCTCTTCCTACTGCTTTTGCTGCATCACATAGATTTTAGTATGTCTGCTTTATTTTTCATTTGTCTCAAGATATTTTATAATCTCTCTTTTTGTTTTTATTTGATCCACTGGTTGTTTACTAATGTTTAATGTCCACATATTTGTTAATTTTTTCAGTTTTTCTTCTGTTATTGATTTCTAGCTTTATTCCATTGTGGTGAGAAAAGATACTTGGTATAATTTCAGTCTTCTTTTTCTTAACTTGTTTTGTGACCTAATGTGTGATCTATCCTGGAGAATGTTCTGTGTGCACTTGAGAAGAATGTGTATTCTGCTGCTTTGGGTGGAGTGCTCTATGTATCAGTTAGGGGTCCATTAGGTCTGTAGTGTTGTTCAAATATGCTGTTTTCTTCTTGATCATCTGTCTGGATGTTCTATCCATTATTTAAAGTAGTTTATTGAAGTATCCTACTATTATAATATCACTATCTATTTCTCCATGCAGTTCTGTCAATGTTTGTTTTATATATTTAGGTAGTCTGATATTGTATGCATATGTATTTATAATTGCTATATTATCCTGTGAATTGACCTTTTATCATTGTATAATGTCCGTCTTTGTCTCTTGTGACAGTTTTTGGCCTAAAGTCTGTTGTGTCTGATATAAGTATAGCTGCCCCTGCTCTCTTTTGGTTGTCATTTGCATGCAATATCTTTTTCCATACCCTCACTTTCAGCCTATGTGTGTCCTTAAACCTAAATTGAATCTCTTGTAGACAGCATGTAGTTGAATCTTGTTTTTTATCCATTCAGTCACTCTTTATCTTTTGATTTGGAAATTAACCCATTTATATTTACAGTAATTATTGACAGGGAAGGACTTAGTATTGCCATTTTTGTTTATTATTTTCTGTCTTGTAGTTCTTTTTTCCTGTTTTTTTTTTATTTTTTTTGTATTGATATACTTCAATTTATTTATCTTTTTCCTTTGTGCATCTTTTATAAATACATTCTGTGTGGTTTCCATGGGTTTACATGAAATATATTAATAGTTATAATAATCTCTTTTAATATGAAAGCAACCTAATTTCAATCACATACAAAAATTCTATACTTTTACTCCCGCACCACACTTTGTGCTATTGATGTCACATAATTTTTATATTGTATATCCATAACATATTTTATATTTATAGTTTTTTAGTACTTTTGTATTTTTACTTTTATACTAAAATTAAACGTGATTTACCTTCCACCATCACATCATTACATTATTTTGTT
Organism: Microcebus murinus; assembly: GCF_040939455.1. Classification (NCBI taxonomy): domain Eukaryota; kingdom Metazoa; phylum Chordata; class Mammalia; order Primates; family Cheirogaleidae; genus Microcebus; species Microcebus murinus. The sequence goes on along the minus strand of NC_134136.1, from coordinate 123,858,713 downwards.
TTGTATTTATTTATATATTTATCTTTGCCAGTGAGTTTTATACTTCCATATACTTTGTATCATTATTTAGTGTCCTTTCATTTCAACCCAACTCACTTTAACATTCCTTGTAAGGCAAGTCTGATTATCTGATGATGAACTCTCTCACCTTCTGTGGCAGCTTCTTCTTCTTTCCTCCTCCTCCTCCTCCTCCTCCTCCTCCTCCTCCTCCCCCTCCCCTCCCCCTCCCCTCTCCTCCTCCCCCTCCCCCTCCTCTTCCTCCTCCCCCTCCCCCTCCTCCCCCCCTTTCTCTCTCCTTCATTTTTGATAGTTTTGCCAGCTATAGTATTCTTGGTTGGTGGGTTTTTTTTTCTTTTGGCAATGCTAATATGCTATCCAACTCCTTACAGTCTGCAAAGTTTCTGCTGAGAAATCCATTGACAGTTTCATGGAGGTTGCTGCATATATGACAAGTTGTTTTTCTTTTGCTACTTTCAAAATTTTCTCTTTGTCTTTGCCTGTGGACAATTTGGTTATAATGTGTCTTGGTGTGGTTTTCTTTCAGTTCATCTTATTTGCCATCCATTGAGCCTCCTGGATCTGGATATCCATTTCCCTTCCCAGATTTTGGAAGTATTTTGCCATTTTTTCTTTTTTTTAGTAAGCTTTTCAGAAACATTTATCTTTCTCTTCTCCTCTATAACTCTCACAATGCATATATCGGCCTACTTGATTGTATCCCATCTGTAAATCTCTTCATCCTTTCACTCTTTTTCATTCCTTTTTTTTTTTTTTTTTTGGTCTTTGTTCTCTGACTGGATCATTTCCAATGACCTGTCTTTGAGTTTGCTAATCATTTCTTTTGCTTAATCAAGTCTAATGTTGAACCCCTTTTGTGAATTTTTCAGTTCAGTTATTATATTCTTCAGTTCTAAGATTTTTGGGTCTATCTCTATGTTGAAATTTTCACTTTGCTCATGCATTGTTCTCCTGTCCTCACTGAGCATCTTTATGATAGTTACTTTGAGTCTATCAGGTAAATCATATATCTCCATTTCTTTAGGATTGTCTTCAGGATACTTATTTTTTTCCTTTGTTTGAGACATATTTCTCTGCTTCTTCATTTTTTGACTCTTTATGTTAATATCTACTCATTAGACAAACAGCTACCTCTCCCAGTCTTCATAGACACTTCACACAGGAGAAGACCCTCTTAATCATCTCAGTCTTTATGCTAGTACATCCTGCTTTCTGTTTTCTTAGCAGCCCCCAAGTATCAATCATATGCAGGGTCTTATCAGTGTTCTGAGATGAGTATGACTGAAGTGAAAGCCTTGAGCAGCCTCTGAAGAAGTTGACTCATTAGACACTCTGTCCAACTCATTCCTCCTCAAAGAGAAGTTGGCATCTAGGGTTTTCTGTTTGTTTGCTCTGCACTGAGCCTGTTGGTGGGGCTATGGCAACTTCCAGCCTAAATTGCCATCTCTGATCACACTGGTCTTGAGACAGAGTATACCAAGTCCTGTCAGCTCGTCAAGATAGACAAGACAGAAGCCAGTCCTTGGGGCCTCCCACAAAGAAGTTGGGGTATTGAATATGTGGTTCAACTCCTTCCCTTCCCAGCAAAATCTGGGAGCTAGAGATTTTTACCTGCTGGCTCTGTGTTGAGTTGGGAAGAGGGCTATAGCAACCGCTAGCCTAAACCACTCTCTCTGATCTCAATGGTTCTGAGGTGGCTAGAGTATGCTGGATCCCATCAACACTCTGAGACAGACAAGACAGAAGCCAGTCTTCTGGATAGCCCCTGGAAAAGTTGGGACATTGGACGTGTGGCCTAACTCTTTCTCTTCCTAGAGAGAAGCTGGGATCTGGGGCAGGGGTGTTCCTCCCAATTCTATGGCTCAGTGTAGGATGCAGGGATTATGGTGAGAGAGTATCTCAAATTTCCCTACTGGCTTTGATGTGGCTATTCTCATGTTCACCAACAGTATAGGAACCTCTCAAGTAGTTTCTCTATTTCTCACAAAGGAAATTCATCCTTTTTTTGTTGTTGAATTGGTGCATTCATGGAGGTAGGGAGAGTTCAGGCCTTCCTATTTCACCATCTTGCTGATACCACTCAGGATAGTGATTTTTATTTGCTTGGGAAATCAATTCTATTTTACAAGCATATTCACTATGATATTGAGGCAAAGTTGACTTAATTTTATATTTTTTATTGAGGTATAATTGATATACAATAAATTATACATGTATTTACATGTATAAATACATATACAATTTGATGAGTTTTATCAATACCTGTGAAATCTTCACCACAATTAATATAATAAACATAACACTCAAAAATTTCCTTGTGCCCCTGTAATCCAGCCCCATAACCCTTAGGCAATTACTGATCTGTTTTCAATCACTATCATAGTTTGAATTTTCTAGAATCATCTATAAAATCACATCACATTTATTTTTTGGTTGCCTTCTTTCACTCTGTATAATTATATTTGCATCCATCCATGTTGTTATGTGTATCAACAGTTTGTTCCTTTTTACTGCTGAGTAATATTCCATTGCACAGTTATATCATAATTTGTTTATTCATTACCCATTGCTGAACATTTGCATTATTTGTGGCTATTATGAATAATTTTGACTATTATGAATAAAGCTGCTATGAAGATTCACATATAAATCTTTTTGTAAACATGTACTTGAATTTTTCTTGGTTAAATCTATGAGTGGAATGGCTGAGTCATATGATAGGTATATCTTTATCATATTAAAAGGCTGCCAACTATTTTCCAAAATGGTTGTAAACATCTTACACCAGTAGTGTAAAACAGTTCCATTCCTGCACATGCTTGCCAACACTTATTATGGTCAGTCTTTTTACTTTTAGCTATTCTAGTAGATATGTATTTGTACTTCTTTGTAGTTTTAACTTATTTTTTTTTATAATGGCTCATGATGTTGAGCACCTTTTCATGTGCATATTTTCCATATGTATATCATCTTCAGTGAAGTGTCTACTTAAATCTTTTTGCCCATATTTATTGTTTCTAAAATTTATAATAGTCCTTTATATATTCTAGGTCCAAGTCCTTTGTTAGACATATGAGATTTGCAGATATTTTCTCCCAGTCTGTGGCTTGCCTTTCCATTTCTTAAAAGTGTCTTTTGAAAAGTAAAAGGTTGTGATTTTGGATTTTGATAAAGTTCAGTTTAATGATTTTTTTCTATTTGTGCTTTTTATGTCCTATTTAAGAAATCTTTACATTATCTAACATAACTATGTTTTTTTCTTCTAGAAGTTATATAATTTTAGCTCTTGCAGTTGGATATAGGATACATTTTAGGTTAATATATGTTGTGTGAGGTAAGTTCTGAATGTTTTTTTTTTTTTTTTTTTTTTTTGCATGTGGCCATCTAAGTTATTCCTGTATTACTTGTTGTATATGGGCATCCAGTTGTTCCATCACTGTTTAAAAGATTATCCTTTTCCCATTCAATTGCTTTGGTACCTTTGTCAAAAATCAACCATGTTAATGGGTCGGCAGAATCAACATTGTTAAAATGTCTATACTACCCAAAGTGACCTACAGAGTCAACGTAATCCCTATCAAAATACCATCATCATTTTTCACAGATATAGAAAAAATAATTTCACACTTCCTATGGAACCAGAGAAGACCCCATATAGCAAAATCAATCCTAGGCAATAAAAACAAAATAGGAGGTATCAATTTACTAGACTTCAAACTATACTACAAGGCTATAGTAATTAAAACAGCTTGCTATTGGCACAAGAACAGGGACATTGACCAGTGGAACAGAACAGAGAACCTAAATAAATATAAAACCATTGTCATGTAGCCAACTAATCTTCAACAAAGCAGACAAAAACATACACTGGGGAAAAGAATCCTTATTCAATAAAGGTGCTGGGAAAACTGGATAGCCACATGTAGAAGACTGAAACAAGACTCACATCTTTCACCTCTCACAAAAATCAACTCACACTGGGTAACAGACTTGAACCTTAGGTCTGAAACTATTAGAATTCTAGAGGAAAATGTTGGAAATACTCTTCTAGACATTGGCCTAGGCAAAGAATTTATGAAAGACCCCAAAGGCAATCACAACAGCAACAAAAATAAACAAATGGGACATGCTCAAATTAAAAAGCTTCTGCACATCCAAAGACACTGTCAAAAGAGCAAACAGACAACCCACAGAATGGGAGAAAATTTTTGGAAGCTACACATTCGATAAAGGGCTGATAACTAGAATCTATTTAGAACTCAGGAAAAGCAGCAAGAAAAAATCAAATAACCCTATCAAAAATGGGCAAAGGACATGAACAGAAACTTCTCAAAAAAGACAGAATAATGACCAACAAACATATGAAAAAATACTCAACATCTCTAATCATCAGGGAAATGCAAATCAAAACTGCAATGAGATATCACTTATCTCCAGTGAGAATGGCCTTTATCAAAAAGTCCCCAAACAATAAATATTGGCATGGATGTGGAGAGATAGGAACACTCCTACACTGCTGGTGGGACTGCAAACTAGTTCAACCTCTGTGGAAAGCAATATGGAGATACCTCAAAGCAATACAAGTAGGTCTACCATTTGATCCAGCAATTCCACTACTGGGCATCTACCCAAAAGATCAAAAGGCACTTTATGAAAAAGACACCTGCACTCGAAAGTTTATAGCAGCACAATTCACAATTGCAAAGCCGTGGAAACAACCCAAGTGCCCATCAATTCATGAGTGGATTAATAAAATGTGATATATGTATACCATGGAATACTACTTAGCTATAAGAAACAATGGTGATATAGCACCTCTTGTATATTCCTGGATACAGCTGGAATCTATTCTACTAAGTGAAGTATCTCAAGAATGGAAAACCCAGCACCATATGTTCTCACCAGCAAATTGGTATTAACGGATCAACACCTAAGTGGACATATAGGAGTAACATTTATCAGGTGTCAAGAGGGTGGGAAGGGATGGGTATATACAACCACACGAGTAAGATGTGCAACGTTTGGGGGATGGACATGCTTGATGCTTTTACTCGATGGGGGAGGGGGCATGGGCAATATATGTAACCTTAACACTTGTACCCCCATAATATGCTAAAATAAAATTAAAAAAACAAAACAGAAAATCAATTGATTCTCTACATATGGGTCTATTTTTGGACACTGTTATGTACTGTTAACCTACATATTTCATGCAATTGGCCATTTAGGTTTCCATTTTTGCTATTATAAATAATATTATAGAGAACATCTTTGTATATACATCCATGTTCAAGCACCTGATAATTTACTTAAAAATTTAACAATTCTCAATAAATTGTACTGATTTACAACTGGCTGATTTAATGCTTGATAAAGGATCAGGTTTTTGCCAGGGGATTGAAGTGGTTACCCAAGCATCTCTCATTCTCCCAGATTACATAGTAAACTCTTACTGGGCCCTCAGGTTCAGGAAGTCTTATCTTGGAAAATTCTGCTACATTCTGGTGTCATCACTAATTTGGGGTTTCCTTATGCTGGTAAATCAGCAACAAATATGATTACCCGTTGGAGTGAAACAGTGAGGAGACATGAAAAAAAAAAAAAGGCCTAGTTCCTGCACACATGGGGATTATCAGCTCTTTGGGGGGAAAGAGGTCAGACGCATGTGGGATAATTAAGGAACAGGTCAGATCAAAACAACAGCTTATGTAGCTTGAAAGTCTGTAGAGAAAAGAAGATATGTTGATGATATTATGGATGATTCCATTTTTTTCTTTTTGCTAATCTATATTTTCTGTGGTACCTATATTGAAAGGTTAAGAAGGTAGTGTAGTATGGATTTGGAGCAGACAGGGTTGAACTGAAATTCTGTCATTTATTTCTTGGGCAAGTTATTCAGCCTCTCTAATTCTTTATCTGTGAATTGTAGATAATATTATTTATATGTAGATTTTTTGATGTGAAGAAATTATCTAAACCACTAAGCACTTAGTGCTGTGCCTGGCACACAATAATTCTCAATAAATGCTACCTGGTATTATTATGAATATTATTAGGTATTATATTATCTAAATAAAAGGTTTAAATATACATATATATTGTGTGTATATGTAGTTTACCTTGAGAGCTGTGTATACCTTCTATAAAGAACAGAGTGGGTAAAATTTGACAAACCCTAGAAGTCCAATTGGCCCTACTTAAGGAAAGAAGCTTTTCTCTGGCACTAGGCTGCCAAGGGAAAGGTGCTGCTGCCACCCTCTCTGCCAACGTTGGGGTGCAGGGAATACTACTATGCTTAGCTATGCAGGGCTGGCTCTGTTCAGCAGCCATTGAGTTGAAAGACTACAAGATTTGGAACCAACAGATATCTGGGTTCAAAGACTGGAAGTTCTCTTTCCTAGCCATGTGCCATTGAGTAATTTCTGGGAAGCAACTCCTTATATCTCAGTTTCCTCACTTGTCAAATGGCAAGTACACTTAGGTTGCAGGATTGTTGTAAGGAGAATTAAATGAAATAATAATGTCAATATGACTTTATTTGGCCCATGGTTGAGTGCAAATTATTTTATTTCCATTTCTTTTCTTACTGGAATTTCCACCTTGCTTTTGCATGTACCACACCCTCCTCTGCTTCTCATAGCCTGGGCTAGAGACCAGTCCCCTCCCATCTCTCACCTTGATGAGACTTTGGCTCCTAACAATACTTTCTTTCACTTGTCACCCAAGTCAGATATTGATCTCTTAACATAAGTATGTAAAAATGTCCTTTTCACCAGGCTGTTCAGAATTTGCTTTCCCGGACTCTGTTCCCTCAATCTCCCTTTTACCTGCCTCTGTGAGAATGTCATTTCTTTCTCTCTACTTGCCTCAGAGTTGCCCTACCTCTTGGTCAGTCGGGGTAGGGTTGGGAGCTTTCCATATCAAAGCCTAAAATTCTTTTCAGCTTTGGAGTTCTTGCTCCAGCACTGTTCCTGGAAGCTGGACAATCTACTGGTTAACCCTCCCCGCAGCTCCTCCACCCCTTTGTACTCACATCTAGATTCTTTTCTTTGATCCAAATTGAGCTTGCCTTTGGCTTGGTGCTGATTATTCTGGCACATGAGGTGTTGTGGAAAAAAGGGCCTTAGATACCAATGATTCTCCTATCCAGAGCCCAATAGCAGCCTTTCCTAAGGAGCTACCCTGCTAGTTAAGGCAGTTCAAACATAATTCATTTATTAGAAAGGAAGTATCTTTCATAAAGCTATGCAAGAAGCATAGGCTTTAGTGTCAGTTAGACCTGGTTTAAACTTTGGCTTTGTTGTACTGAAGCAATGGAGGCCAAACCTCTCTAAACCCCATTTCCTCACCTGTACCATGGGTATGTCCCTGATAGGGTTATTGTGCAGCTTAGTATATTAAGGCAGCATCTATCATTTATTGGGAATATACTATTTATAGCATTCTTATCTCATATACCCTTTAAGTCAGGTACTAAAATTGGCATATAAGACAAAAATCATGAATTATTGAAATTATCCCTGAAAATATTTTGTATTTCTTTTTTTTTCTTTATTTTTTCCCAAATTCTGTGGGTACAAATATTGTTAGGGTTACATATCTTGCCCCTGCCCCCCTCCCCATCCCGCTCTGCCAGAGCTTCAAGCCTGTCCAGTCTTCAAGTGGTGTGCCCTGCACCCACCATGAAAGTGCGTACCCTTCTCCTTCTCCCCCCTTCCACCTGTTCACCTCTCATTAACAAAATTTTTTTTTTGACATTTTGGTTACAGTGTGTTTCTTTGCCTGTCCCTAAAAAGGGATAGAGGTAATCCTTTCCCCCCTACAATGCTCATTACATCCTTAAGATGTGGGTCTCCCCCCCTCAGATCCCTGTTGAACACCACAATTATTTGAACACCATAGTTTTAGGCTGTCAGTACCAATTTGATGGCGAGGAGATGTGTAGCCCATTTTCCAGGTCTTGTGTCATCTCACTTTGTATTACAGGCTTAAGCTTAATCCACGATAGCATAAACGGTGCTAGTTCACTATCGTTTCTTAGGATTGAGTAATATTCTATTGTGAGTATATACCACATTTTAGTTATCCATTCATGAATTGACGGGCACTTGGGTAGTTTCCATGTCCGTGCAATAGTGAATTGTGCTGCTATATATTTTGTATTTCAATAGAGTACTACATCTGTGCATAGAACCCTGTAAGAGCAATTCTTTAAGTTTGTGAACCTCTGAGCTGGACTAGAGAAAGGAACAAATGGAAAGTGTTTATATAGATATCTGGATATTCAAATCATTCTACCTCTAAGATAACCATCAAATTCCTAGTGGTGAATAAAGGATCTGTGGAGAATTCTAGAGGCTTTGTTTGTTGGATTTGTTTATTTTGTTTTTATATTAAGCCTCTACCTTAATCCATGTTAATAGATTTGTGGTTGTGATTATTTATGTTGTGTGTAAAGCAATTAGCCAGGTTTCTATCACTACCAGTAAGGATTTAATAAAATGTTAGCTGCTATTTTTCTTAATAGTAGTAATAATAGTACTAGTAAGATATGAGACAGCACCTAACACAGAGCCTGGTACATAGTCATTGCTCAATAATATTTGCTATATTTGGTTAATTGGATCCTTATACTTACTATTCTTTTAAAGTATAGTAAAAAAGGACTTGGATACATTTTCCTGTGTTTCCAAGATTGCTGCTGTGGCCCCTTGGTCATTGATCATATTTCAACCTAGAGTTTCTTCTCAAGTAAGCCTCACAGGTAAATGGACCTGTGATGCTGCCCCACTGGGAACCAGATTGCACATTATCTAAAGGCAGAGAGTCTGCCTTATTCATCTTTGCACCTCCACAGTTCCTGGAACATGATGAGTATTCAGTGAAAGAATGGATGGATGTAGAAAAAAAAAAAAAAGGTTTGACTCAAACATAGGCTTTCTTTGCCTTTGTGAGATTTAAGGGACCAAGGTTCAATTTGAGCTGTTGCTGACTTTTGGTCACCTGGGTTTTTGGCATCAGGCCTTGATGGTGCTGCATATTCCTTGAAACCTTGCTCTGAGCTAGAAATAGTTGTACTCTTAAAGGGGTCTCTCTGGCATACAAACTCAAAAGTATAACAGCTGGCTTTGATACATTGTTGTGAGCACTTCAAGGGGAGAAATGGCCCTTGAGGAGGAAGGTGGTACAGCAGCAAATAAGAGCATGAGATTCAGAGTCAACAGAAACCTAGTTTTTTCACTTTCTAGCTGTGTGTCCTTGGCAAGTCCCTTAAATTTTCTGAACCTCAGTGTCCTCTCCTCATCTATATGATGGGGACAATATTACATTCCTCATAGTGTTGTTATTAGATCAAAATATGATAAATATACTTGAAACCATGGTATATTGTAATCACTCTATGTTAACTACTATTACTATTGTTGTCATAGACCATATTTTCTTTCCTTTCTAAGACGAATATAGCTTGTTTCTTATGTCATCAAAAGCAATAGCTAGCTGGGCGTGGTGGCTCACGCCTGTAATCCTAGCACTTTGGGAGGCCGAGGCGGGCGGATTGCTCAAGGTCAGGAGTTCGAAACCAGCCTGAGCGAGACCCCGTCTCTACCAAAAAAAAAAAAAATAGAAATAAATTAATTGACCAACTAAAAATATATATACAAAAAAAAAAAATTAGCCGGGCATGGTGGCGCATGCCTGTAGTCCCAGCTACTCGGGAGGCTGAGGCAGTAGGATCGCTGAGCCCTGGAGATTGAGGTTGCTGTGAGCCAGGCTGACGCCACGGCACTCACTCTAGCCTGGACAACAAAGTGAGACTCTGTCTCAAAAAAAAAAAAAAAAAAGCAATAGCTTGTTGTTTTAATATTAGTTTAGAATATACATAAAAGTTGAAAGAACAAAATGAAAATTAGTTACATTCCTATTACCTAGAGATAATAGGCATTGATATTTAGGTGTATGTGTATCTCACACTTCATTCTTCTATGTTTATACAGCCACACATACATATACATTAAAAAAGGTCACATTATATGTATTGTTTTGTAACCCATGTTTTTACACCTAACAGTACATTGTAGAAATCTTTTTTTTCCTTCCTTTTATTTCATCATATTATGGGGGTAAATATATTGTTAGGGTTACAAATATTGCCCCTGCCCCCCTCCCTCCCCCCAATGTGCCAGAGATTCAAGCTTGTCCAATCCCCCAGTGGTGCGCACCGCACACATTATGTAAGTACACACCCTTCTCCTCCTCCCCCCTCCCGCCTGCCCACCACCACCCGATGAAAAGTTTTTCTTTTTTGTTTGTTTGTTTGTTTTTGACATTTTGGTTACATTGTATATATTTGCCTCTCCCTAAGAAGGGTTAGGGTTATGCCTTTCCCCTCCAAAATGCTCACCACATCTAGAAATCTTTTAAGATCTATATAATCATTATAATGGCTTAACAGTATCACACTTTAACTATATAAATATAGGTATATTTGACTAGTACCATTTTAATTCACATTGAATCTGCTTCTAATGTTTTGCTAATATAAACTATGCAGCAGCAGCCATTTGTGTACATACATCTTTACATACTGATCTGATTATTTTACTAAGAGATATTTATAGAAGAAGCAGAATTTCTAGGTCAAAGGGAATGCAATTTAAAAACCATCCCCTTCATTAATCACAGCACATACTGGATTAATTTTTATTAAATGGGATAATGAATGGGAGGATGCTTTATAAACTATCAAGTGTGGTGTAAGTATCAGTTATTACATAACAACTGTTATTGCTAGAAGAGTGGCAGACCAATGACCTAACAGGCTAGGAGAGGTCAGATAGCTTGATTTCTCCCAGATTCCCATGTGATACACCTAGATGAACACACATACATAAATGAGTGGTTACTGTTTATTCTAACGGAATTTACATCTCCATTCTCTCCCCCAAACTGTCAAGATGAAGAAATATTCTTGTGATCTTTAAGTGAAACAATTCCTTTTAAACATGGCTGCTTACAGCCAAATGTTCAGACCTGTTCTTTACCAACCTCAAATTTTAGGAAATCATTTGAATAGAGGAGCACGAGACCTCCCAAGCGGCTTCTGCCTGAGTTGTTCTGCTACACTCTAGAGAACCAAGCCTGAGGGCTTGGTTATTTCTTTGTGTGTGGGTGGGGTAGGTGGTGGATAAGGTTGGTGAGAAACACTTTTTTAAGGCAAGGGTGGTTGATCAATGCCCAGCTTAAGGATACTTTAGTCACACCCTCTGTGGAGACACTCAAATTTCCAGTGAGCCTGACATTCCACAGAGCTCAAACCAGCCTAGAGAGACTAACTCACCCACCCACTCTTCTGGCTTCCTGTTTTTATAGCAGCCAGAGTGCCTCTTGAGTATAACTTTATTGTAAGCATTGTTGAGTAGGGGGAAGTGTGTGTTGAGAAGTCTTGAATCTGGATCTCCTCATCTAACAGCCTGCATTCTCTCTGACTTCAAAGGCTGGGCACTCATCCAGGAATGATGCTCTTGGCCTCTGCTAGAAGGTGGGGCCAGGTGTGGGAATGCAAACAGACTGTGGGGGCCTGTGCAAGGGTGGAAGGCAGCAGGAGAATATGTGACCAAGGAGGGGAGCAGATGCCTGTGTGCTTGGTCAGGCTCCACCTTACAAAGGGTCCTCCTTGCAGGAATGTTTTCAATGATGGCTGCCAGGGAGCTAAGGCTGTTTGAACCTCTAAGTCTGAATTGGGTGATGTTTGCCATAAGCAGTAATGAGCACGGAAATGATTTACTCTGGGACCTTGACTGTGTTACTATTAAATTACTGGCATACTGTTGGGGCCTACTGATCCTCAAACTGTTTTTCTGAGTTCTCTCTACAAATCCATTCTCTCCAATCCCAGCAAATCCATTGTCATTGTAGACTGTGCATAAGCTGCTGCCTTGAAAAACAGCACCCTGTTGGTATTTTGAACTTACTCATCCTCCATTCTACCCAGGTCTTCAGTTCATTGAGCTGTGAAATTTCACCAACTCCCACCCAATCTGTTTACTTTCTCTTCTGACTCTGTAAACAAACCTGTGAGCATACCTTTTCATGTGTTTACATGTATTTCTGGGAATACCTGCTGGCTCCCCAAGGCTATCTGTAAGTCTGTGGCTGTAGTTTGTTAAAGGGATTTGTCTCATCTGCATGTGCCTTCACAGAAACTTTGATTGTGAGTGCTGTGGGGTTGGGCCTTGGGGCAGGGAAGGTATTGTGGTAGGGGAGAGTGATTGACCCTTCTCTTGGACAGGCAGGCTTTGGTAAGCCCTTAATTGAATTGTGATTCTGGAGGATAGGGAAGCTCAATGTCCATCTTTGGGGGAAGATGGAAGATTACACTGACGCTGGAAGAAAACATCCTCACTTTTTTTTTTCCAGAACATGTGGGGTATACTCAGATGACTAATCCAGTGTCCAGATTCAAAACAGTTCTTCTGTTCAGGAAAGTAAGCTTAAGCAAAGGTTTTGAATGATTCTTATGTTCCCCATCCCACCCCTAGACTCTAAGCCCTTTGAGGGCACTTTCTTATTTTTGCATTTCCTCATCATGCCTTGTACAACACAGACACTTAATAATTGGTGAATGGATTATTCAGGCAGGAGGATAGACTGCTAGGCCTATTGAGGCTACTGATGGCCCTGCAGACTCACATATAACTCCTCAGGAAGGAAAGCTTAAGCCCAGGAGGTCTTGCTTCCAGAGCTGGCCTTAGACAAGGGTTCCACCCTCCCCACTCATGAAGTAATTGGCCGAATGGCTAGAACAAGTGAATGATTGTGCCATAATTAGTTTATGACCTGAGGGCATGCCAGTTTGTAGCCCTGCCAGTCTGCTAGCTGCCACCAGCACAGATATGCCTCATAAAAGCCCAAGCAACAAAGCTATGGTACTGTTCCCTGGGCCTGTTAAGCCTAATGACTCAGGCCTATGAACTGAGAGTAACTGAGCTAGTGTGTTAACATTTCCTGAACTGACCTTTTCTATTTTCATTTTATGCAAAAGTAACCTTTACATTTATTACACTTTTTAATCCTTGCTTTGACTTAATTGTAGTGCCTTCCTCCCTTCCTTCTTTCCTTTCCTCCCTCCCTCTCTCTTTCTCTTCCCCCTTTCTCCTTCCTCACTCTCTTCCCTCCCTCTGTCCTCTCCCTTCCCTGGGTTCCTCCCCTCCCTCCTTTACTGTTTATTTTGGAGCTGCCAGAATAGTTAGGCTAGGGCAAGAGGGAGCATCTGGCCCATTATGTGACAATAATTGAAATCATTCCCTTCTGATCTGCTCAGAAATAGCTCAGCCAATATCTCCTTCAAGTCTCCCCCTCCTGGCCTACTGCTGGTATGATTGTGGTCCAAATATTCTCTCCCAGTTTTCTGTGAGTTTAAGAAACCCAACTTTGGTAATGAGAAATCTATCAATCTGCCAACCTAATTCACATAAATTTGTACCAGATTGTTGATGCCAGACCTCAGCAGATCTGGATTCTGAAACCGGGTTTTGCTTCTGAGGTTCCATGAATTCCTCTTTCCTTTCCTGCTTATCAACCTGCATCATATTTTTATCTCAGATGCTCAACTATGGACTCTTTGGACCTGTTAAAGTTGAATTAATAGTGTATGCACTATTTGTTACTGACCAAAGCACAAAGCAGCTGGTGTTCATAGGTAGAGAAAACGATTTACAGATTCATGAACACCGGTTTTACATATCAGAAATAAAACAATTTGCAGAATGACCAAACTCAAAGTATAGCTCCCATTTAGTGATTTCTTTCAGAACTATTAGGATTATTGTTTCCAGCATTACAAAAGCAGTCTTAACACCCTTTGCCCCATCCAGGCAGCAGACCCAAGGTGGGAAATTCTTCACTTTTTTTTTTTTTTTCATCTTCTTGTCATCACAGCCAAGTTTTTCACAGCTTAAATTTCTTCTAAGTGTTTTGTTTTGTTGGTTGTGCTGCTCAAAATAATATATAATTAATTCTCTTTTAACATTTCCAGCAATCACTTTTACCACCTAGAATGTTCTTATTTTTATTTATTTTGAATTGCCTTTAATGTGTCCACTGACTTCTTTGGGAGGGCTGTTCAGGTCTTTCACAAAAAAGATCTAACATGTTTATGTTAGGGTCTGTATCTGGACCCTGCTCTGATTTCAGTTTTGAAGGCTAATCATGTATGGCCCTATAAAGAGAATTTATAAAGAGAACTTACAGTTTGTTTTAAAAATAAGTTTGAAATTCGGTCCATGAGAATTGTAAGACCATGTAATTTTCACATATTTGTGAAATTCAAGCACATTATTATTATGAAGTAGTAATGAGCTGTAGTAAACCAAAAGATTTCAGTTTAAATAATTGTATTTTAGTTGATAAAAGGCATATGAGTGTGACTCTAGTAAATGAATTTGTTATTACTTCTCCCCAGATTTCTTTTTAATCATAACATGGCCATGTCTATTCTCAAAAGTTATCACTTATAGAGTTTAAGGCTGTCCTTTCTGATCAGAGGTGTTTCTATATGAAAATATTTCTAGTATGGACTAGAAGACTTTTGTTTAAATGCATAGTGTTGATGAAATCTAAACAACTTTACTAAGAGCCTATAATTAGAGCAAAACCATTTTCTGTAATGCTCTGCTTATCCTGAAGCTCAGAACACAGCCTGGACTCTAATAATAAGTTTAAAAAGAAAAAAAAAATCTCTGAGCGTTTGAAACAGCTGCCACAAAGCTCACGGTACAGAAGAGGCCCTCACATCTGACTTCAGAGGGATCCCCTGATCCTTTATTTAAGGAGAGCCTATTATTTCCTCAGTTATAGCAGAGTAAAAGGAACATATTAGAATTCGGGGTGGCAGGTTAAGTGGATTTGGGGAGGCAGTTTACTCGAGAAATAGGCACAGTGACAGTGACAGTTGAGTAACCAGACAACCAGGATGCAGAAACAGTAAAAGCAAAGGCCTGGCAATATGAAATAGGTAGACAGCCTTCCACGTGAAAATGTATTAATAAGATTGCAGTATTGATATGCCAGATTTTGCTTAGCCATTCTATTATTATTGGGGATTTAAGTTATTTAAAAATTTTTACTCTTATAAAAAGTGATACTGTGAATGGTTTCTGTACAAATTGCACTTCTTCTGTTTAGAGTTACTGCTTTCTGGTATCTTACCAAAAGTATAATGACTAAGCCAAAAGGTATGAGTTGTTTTATAGCTGTCGTTACATGTTGCCAGATTGTACTCCCAAAAGATTTAACTGTGTAAATGTGCCTATTTTCACAGATCCCTGCAACACTGAATGTTATCATTTTTAACCTTTTTGCTGGCTTAATAGGTATGTAACTATACTACCCATTTGTTTAATTTTTTTATTTATTCAGTGAGGCTTTCCATTTTTGAAATGTCATAATTTGCTGTCTGTTTCCTCAGTCATTTTCTTTCACCACTTCTCAAGTAAAATCTAGGTATTGACCTTCTATATTTTTATCCATTTCTCATATTTTGGATAGTCAACTTTATAATTTATATTTGTCACATATTTTTCCAATTTTATTACTTTCATTTTTATGTATGCTTTATCATATTTCACTATGCAAAAGTGTTCTTTTTTACATTTATATATTCAAATCCATTCATCCTGTCTCTAATGCTTCTTTCATTTTTCAATATTCAGAAATTTACCACTCCTTCACAGCTGGGACAAATATGTGATTCTGTCTTCCCAACTCCCCCAGGGTGTTTTTTCTTTTTTTTGTATTTAATTCTTGGGCCCATCTGGAATTTATTGAAGTGTATGATATTAGGTATGGATATAAAGTAAAATATCCATACTGATATCCACATGTTTTAGCAATTCAATTTGGCAAATACTTCTTGAACTCCTCCTATGTGCTAAGCATTGTGCTAAGTTCCATAAGAAAGGTTTTTTTTTTTTTTAAATGAGGCAAAGTCCATGCTCTCCAAGGCTGTGATCCTGTGTGTGTGTTTCTTTGTCTTTCTGTCTTTTATTCTTCCTCTTTCTCTGAAGGGGGTAAAGGTGGTAGTGGCAGTAATAAGGTAGATATTTAAATAATTATACTAAGCACAGAGAAGGCTATGATAGTAGGTATAATTAGAAAGGTGAGAAGCAAGAAGCTGTGGGAATTTAAAGAAGTGACTCTGCAAACTTGATACAAGGAAAGGCTTCAAGGTAGAGGTAACATGTAAGAAGGGTTCAGATGGCAGTACTTCATTCATTCAAAAACATGTGCTGAATATTCTAACAGGCCTTATGATGGATACTAGGGATGGAGATAGATAAAGCACAATCCCTGTCCTCAAGGAGCTCTCAGATTAGCAAGACAGAGTGATGGTAAAGGAGTCATACCAGGGGAAAGTAGTAGAAAGGGAAACAGATGTAGTTGGAGATAGTTAAAAGTTGGGGAGCAATAGAGATTGAGACTGATAAGAAAGGTTGGGGCTGGTTTTAAATGGACTTTAAATGTCAGGAGGAGGCATTGATTCGTTCTTTCTATGGGCATGGAGAAGGTTTATGGATATGACTGCCATGATCAGAGTGGATTTCTAGGCCAGTCTGTTTAATTTGTAAGGCTGTTTGCCAGACAGTTCTCTGAAATGTGAATATTTAGGTTCCTTGGTAGCATCACTTCTACCCTTTACAGTGTGTATCAAAGTGTCTGATCACTCTTTATAATTGATAAATTTTGTGATATGTTTCATATATTGCAGCTGGTTCCTTTTTAGCAAATCCTTCATTCTCCCTTTCAAGTAGTTAGGATCACCTGCCTTTGCATAAGTTACTTAAGAGACATTTTAGAGTGAGTCCATCAAGATGGCTAAAATGAAGTGTCTGATGCTTGAGGGAATAAAGTTCAAGTAGTTGGAAGATTCATTTATGGGAAAACAGCTCATTCCCACCTTCTTCTGGGAAAATGAGGGAGTAGTGTGCATGAGACACAAAATTAACCTGAATGTGGCTACTCATATGCACATATACCTAATGAATTTGTGAAATGTTTTCTTTCTTGTGGGCATTATGCTTATTTCTCTATTTACATAAAGCCTACACTGCAGAAATTAAATCATTGGTAAACAGATCCAGGTCATCTGAAGATCTAAAAATGGATTAGCTTCCAGGGGCCACTAAAGCTTAATAAGAGGCTTAAAAATCAGTGGTTTGAAAGCAGTATCTCCATAATAGATGTGTGAGGAGCTTTACATACCCTCTTCTCACTGAAACAGCTACTGAACTGATGGAAATTATTGAAAACAACCATTTGAAATGTCTGGAAATTGACCTAAGAGAATTCAGAATATTGAGAAGTATTTATTCAAGAAAATCTACTAGGTCTCCATAAGAACAATGGGAATCTAGCTAGCTGTCATCACTTCTCCCCCACTCAGCTTCATATTGTAGAAGGTTTACTCTGGGCAAGTGTAGCTAAGAAGATGGGGCTCCCTTTACCCCCAGCTCCCAGTTGTAGGGATATAGTTTCACTGTGGGAGAGACAGGCTGCCAACATCTTTCTTCCCTCACTCTCAGCCTTATGTTGTGGAAGCTCTATTTTGGGCTGGCATAGTCAAGAAGACTGGGGTTCCCTCCCCACTCCAGATCCCACTTCTATGGTAGAGGTTCCATACCAGGAGGGGCAGACCAAGAAGATGGGGCTACCATCCCCACCCTCTAGCTCCTGCTTATAGGGTGGAGGTATCACTCAGGAAGAATCAGACTACCACTACACCCTCATTCCACTAAAGTGGCACAGAAGTTCTGCTCAGAGGGTTAGGTAAGACTGGAGGACCGGTCAGCAGCTCTGTCTGAGTGGAATGGCTTTATTTGGAAGAGAGCATGGAAGATCTCTTTCCTGAAGGTGTTGTCAAAAACAATAGAGATCTTCATGTTGAACAACTAGTAGGAAGCTAATAGTTCCATGAAACTAGGAGCAACAAATTAAATGAGAGACTAGCCAGAAGTTTAAGAGGGTGAACCAAGGAAAGAGACAACTAAAAAGAGCCCTGTTAAGTTCACACTTATCACTGGGGGTAAGGAAGGTGTGTACATGTGCCATACTGCATTGCCTCAAAAGCAACCAGAATGGTCACTTGAGAGCTACTGGTCACTGATTGAACAGGGAACCAATTTAAAAGCATTCAACAAGCTATATAGAGATTCCTTATCAAAGTTCTGAATTCTTAAGGCTTAAGGGACATAAGCACAACTCTGACCAATTGCTAGCTGAACAATACATTATGCAGACCCAGGAGCTACTCTGAGGTAATAAACAAACAAACAAAAAAATCAAAGAAGAAAAGCTGAGAAGTAACATTAGAGATTTCATAATGCTTGGTAATTAGACTTCACAAACCTAGTCCAGACAAACCACCAAACAGCAAGGCCCATGGTGATGGTGGTGGTGGTGGTGGTGGTGAGGCTACTCAGAATCTAGATTTGCTACAACATGTCATCAAAATGCCCAGTTTTTTTTGAGACAGAGTCTCGCTTTGTTGTCCAGGCTAGAGTGAGTGCCATGGCGTCAGCCTAGCTCACAGCAACCTCAAACTCCTGGGCTCGAGCCATCCTTCTGCCTCAGCCTCCCGAGTAGCTGGGACTACAGGCATGTGCCACCATGCCCGGCTAATTTTTTATATATATATCAGTTGGCCAATTAATTTCTTTCTATTTATAGTAAAGACGGGGTCTTGCTCTTGCTCAGGCTGGTTTTGAACTCCTGACCTTGAGCAATCCGCCCGCCTCTGCCTCCCAAGAGCTAGGATTACAGGCGTGAGCCACCGCGCCCGGCCAGAAACACTGTTAAGTGTGACCATTGTACGGAAAGACAGCAGGCAATAGAAACTACTTTGAGAGGGGGCATATGACATACTTATCAAGCAGATACACACAGTCCGAAATAAATATTATAAATATGTTCAGAAATTTAAAGGAACCAGTTTTAAAAATGATGAAAAGAAGATATGATAGCAACGAGAGAATATCAAATCAAAGAGAAAATATCAAAAAAGATATAGAAATTATAAAAGAACAATCAAGTGAAAATTCTGGAGTAGAAAAGTACAACAGAAATGAAAAATCCACTAGAGGGGCTCTGCACTAGAATTAGACTGGAAGAAGAAAGAATCACCTAATTTGAAGATAGATAATTAGAGATTATACAATCTGAAAAATAGAAAAAAAAAAACTGAAGAAAATGAACAGAGCTCCAAAAACCTAAGCAACACTATTAAATACTCCAACATACATGTGATAGGAGTACCAGAAGGAGAGCAGAGAGTAACAAAACAGAAAAAAAAATGGATACATAATGGCTGAAAAATTCCAAAACATGATAAAAAATGTTAAAAACTTTAAGGAACTCTAAGAAGGTTAAATCCTTAAGTATCAGCTAGGCATACCATAGTTAAAATGTCAGAAGCCAGCTGGGTACGGTGGATCATTCTTGTAATCCCAGCACTTTGGGAGGCTGAGGCAGGAGGATCACTTAAGCCCAGGAGTTCGAGACCAGCATGAGCAACATGGTAAGACACTGTCTCTAGAAAAAAAAAATGAAAAAATAATTGACTGGGCATGGTGGTAGATACCTGTAGTCCCAGCTGCTCTGGAGGCTGAGGCAGGAAGATCACTTGAGCCCAGGAGTTTGAGGTTGCCCAATAAGATCAATAGCTGATTTCTCATTAGGAAAACAGGAGAGATGGAGACCTGCAGGCAAAGGGACAACATGAGTGTTTAAAGGCAAAAGAAATCAATCACAAATTCTGTACCTGGCAAAACTATCTTTCAAAATTGTAGGCAACATAGAGACATTCCCAGATAACACAGAAGGAGAGAATTTGTTGATACCAGAATTTCTTTACAAGAAATATCAAAGGAAGTTCTTCAGGCTGAAAGTAAGTGATACCACACGGTAATTTATATCCACATGGAAAAACTAAGAGTGCTGGAAAAGGTAATTATGTAGTAACTATAAAAGAGAGCATAATTACATATTTCTTCTCATCTTCCCATAATTGATTTAAAAAACAATAACATAAAACTATAGCAGTACAATTTAATTTGGGGGCCTGTAGCATATGGAGATATTCTTAACAATGACAGCGCAAAGTAAGGGGAAGGGAAAGATTATATAATGGAGCAAGAATGGTGATGTCAGATAGCATCTCAAATCTATAATAATAAATGAAGATTATCAAATCATAATCTCAATATAAAAATTTTATATAGTTTTTTTCCATTTTCTTTGTTCATTTAAACAGCATAAGATTATTTAAAACAATAATTATAACATTGCATTGTTGAGTTTATACTGTATATAGAAAAAATAAATATTAAAATAATAGCACAAAGGAGGAAGGAGGTAACTGAGCCATAATAGAGCAAATTTTTTGTATTTTACTGGAAGTAAATCAGTATAAACCTGAAGTAGAGTTTGATAAGTTAGGATGCATATTGTAATTCCTAGATTAACAAATAAGAAAATAACTTTAAAATTCAAGGAATTCAAACGATACATTGGAAAATATCTATTTCCTACAAAACAAGGCAGTAAAGAAGGAAGAAAATTATTTAAAATGTGATACATAGAAAATAAATAACAAAATAGCAGATGTTAATTCAGCTATGCTAATAATGATGTTAAATGTAAATGGACTAAATAATACAGTGAAAAAGCAGAGATTCTCAGACTGGATAAAAAGTTGAGGTCTAACTATATGCTGTCTAAAAGATACACATATTCAATTCAAAGATATAAATAGGTTAAAATAAACATAATGGAAAAATATATACCATGTAAATTGTAACCAGAAGACAGTTGGAGTAGCTATTAGTATACTATTATCAGACAAAATAGATATCAAAACAAAAAATATTACTAGAGATAAAAGAAACATTT
The DNA here is from genome assembly GCF_040939455.1 of Microcebus murinus. NCBI lineage: Eukaryota > Metazoa > Chordata > Mammalia > Primates > Cheirogaleidae > Microcebus > Microcebus murinus. Next base: position 123,837,752 of record NC_134136.1, on the reverse strand, counting down.
TATAATGATAAGAGTCAATTCATCAGGAAAATGTAACAATTATATTAGATATATATGCACTTAACAACAGGGCCTCCAAATACATGAAGCAAAAACAGAACTGAAGAGAGAAATAGGCAATATAGTAATAATAGTTGGGAACTTCAATACTTACGTTCAGTAATCCATAAAATAATTAGAAGACCAATGAGAAAATAGAGGACTTAACAATACAATAAGTTAAGCAGAACTAACAGACATCTGCATACACCACTCCACCCAACCATAGAAAAATATATATTCTTCTCAAGTGTTTATGGAACATAACCCAGGATAGACCATATGCTAGACCATAAAACAAATCTCAACAAACTTGAAAGAACAGAAATCATATGAAGTAAATTTTCATATCACAATGGAATTAAATTAGAAATCAACAGATGGGAATTTGAGAAATTCACAAATATGTGAAAATTAAACAACATATTCCTAAATAACCAGTGGGTCAAAAATAGATCACAGGAGAAGTTAGAAAATACTTTATGATAAATGAAAATGAAAACATATCAAAACTTGTGGGATGATGCAAAAACAGAACTTACAGGGAATTTCAGAGCTATAAATGCCTATATAAAAAGAATAAATATATAACCAAAAACTTAATTTTCTGCCTTAAGAAACTAGGAATTTCAGAGCAAAGTAAATGCAAAGCAAGCAGAAGAAAAGCAATAATAAAGATTGGCATTGAAATAAATGAAATAGTAAGCAGAGAAGCAACATAAAAAAATCAATGAGACCAAAAGTTGGTTCTTTGAAAAGATCAAAAAAATTGATATTTGCTAGGGCTGCCATAGCAAACTACTGCCATAGGAAACCACAGACTAGGTGGATTAAACAACAGAAATTTATTTTATCACACTTCTTTAGGCTGAAAGTACAAGATCAAGGTGTTTACAGGTTTGATTTCTCCTGAGGACTCTTTCTTTGGCTTGCAGGTGGCCATCTTTTCTCTGTGTCCTTACCTGGTCTGTACTCTCTACACGTGATGTGTGCCTCATTATGTGTCTAAATATTCTAGTCTTATAAAATCACAAGTAATATTGGATTAGAGCCCACCCTAACAGTCTCATTTTTACTTAATTACCTCTTTTTTTTAATTTCAGCATATTATGGGGGTACAGATTTTAAGGTTTCAATAAATGCCCTTTCCCCACCCCCAAAGTCTGAGTTTCCAGCATGACAATCCCCCAGATGGTGCACATCTCACTCATTATGTATGTATATACCCGCCCTCCTCCCCGCCCCCTGCCAAATACCCTATTACTGTAGTACCTATGTGTCCACTTAGGTGCTACTCAGTTAATACCAGTTTGCTGGTGAATATATGGGGTGCTTGTTTTTCCATTCTTGGGATACTTCACTTAGTAGTATGGGTTCCAGCTCTAACCAGGAAAATATAAGATGTGATATTTCACCATTGTTTCTTAGAGCTAAATAGTACTCCATGGTATACATATACCACATTTTATTAATCCATTCTTGGATTGATGGGCACTTGGGCTGTTTCCACAGCCTTGCAATTATGATTTGTGCTGCTATAAACATTCGAGTGCAGGAGTCCTTTTTGTAGAGTGTCGTTGGACCTTTTGGGTAGATGTCCAGCAATGGGATTGCTGGATCAAATGGTAGATTCACTTGTATCACTTTAAGGTATCTCCATATTGCTTTCCACAGAGGATGAACTAGTTTGCAGTCCCACCAGCAGTGTAGGAGTGTACCTCTCTCTCCGCATCCACACCAGCATTTGTTATTTGTGGACTTTTTGATAAAGGCCATTCTCACTGGAGATAAGTGATATCTCATTGCAGCTTTGATTTGCATTTCCCTGATGATTAGAGATAATGAGCATTTTTTCATATGTTTGTTGGCCATTCTTCTGTCTTCTTTAGAAAAGTTTTTGTTCAAGTCCTTTGCCCACTTTCTAATAGGGTTATTTGATTTTCTCTTGCTGATTTTCGTGAGTTCTAAGTATATTCTAGTTATCAGCCCTTTATTGGATATATAGGATGCAAACATTTTCTCCCATTCTGTAGGCTGTCTGTTTACTTTCGTGACTGTTTCTTTGGCTGTGCAGAAGCTTTTTAGTTTCATCATGTCCCATTTATTTATTTTTGTTGCTACTTTGCCTAGGCCGATGTCTATGAGAGTGTTTCCAACATTTTCCTCTAGAATTCTAATAGTTTCATACCTTAGGTTTAAGTCTGTTATCCAGCGTGAGTTGATTTTTGTGAGAGGTAAAAGGTGTGGGTCCTGCTTTAGCCTTCTATAAGTGGCTATCCAGTTTTCCAAGCACTATTTATTGAAAATGGATTCTTTTTCCCAGCGTATGTTTTTGTCTGCTTTGTCAAAGATTAGATGGCTATATGAGGATGGTTTTATATCAGGATTCTCAGATGTGTTCCACTGGTCAACATTCCTATTTTTGTGCCAATACAAGATTGTTTTAATTACTACAGCTTTGTAGTATAGTTTGATATCTGGCATATTAATACCTCCCATTTTGTTTTTGTTGCCTAGAATTGCTCTTGATATTCGGGGTCTTCTTTGGTCCATACGAAGTGTAAAATTATTTTTTTCTGTACCTGTGAAGAATGCTGATGGGATTTTAATAGGTATTGCATTAAATCTGTAGATCATTTTGGGTAGTATAGACATTTTAATGATGTTGAGTCTGCCGATCCATGAGCATGGATTAGATTTCCATCTGTTTACATTCTCTGCTATTTCCTTCCTCAGTGCTTCATAGTTCTCCCTGTAGAGGTCTTTTACCTCCTTGGTTAAGTATACACCTAGATACTTTAATTTCTTTGTTGCTATTGTGAAGGGTATTGAGCCTTTAATTTGTTTCTCAATTTGATTGTTGTTGGTGTATACGAATGCCTCTGATTTCTGTGTATGGATTTTGTATCCTGCGACTTTACTAAATTCATTGATCAGTTCCAGGAGTTTCTTGGTTGAATTTTTAGGATTTTCTAAATATAATATCATATCATCAGCAAACAGTGAAAGTTTGATCTCTTCTGCCCCTATTTGGATACCTTTAAATCCACTTTCCTGTCTGATTGGTGTAGCCAGGACTTCCAGCAGTATATTGAATAGAAGTGGAGATAGTGGGCAGCCTTGTCTGGTTCCAGTTCTAAGTGGGAATTCTTTCAGTTTTTCCCCATTCGGCATGATGTTGGCTATGGGTCTGTCATATATGGCTTGTATCATTTTTAGGTATGTCCCTTCTATGCCTATTTTCTTAAGTGTTCGTATCATGAAAGGGTGCTGAATTTTGTCAAAAGCTTTTTCTGCATCTATTGAAAGAATCATGTGGTCTTTGTTTTTGCTTCTGTTAATGTGGTGAGTTGCATTTATAGATTTACGTATGTTGAACCATCCCTGCATCCCTGGGATGAAGCCCACTTGGTCATGATGGATTATTTTTTTGATAAGTGTCTGGATTCGGTTAGCTAAGATTTTGTTGAAAATTTTTGCATCTATATTCATTAGGGATATTGGTCTGTAGTTTTCTTTTTTTGTTGCATCCTTTCCTGGTTTTGGTATCAGAGTAATATTCACTTCATAAAAGGTGTCGGGGAGGTTTCCGTTCTTCTCGATGTTGTGGAATAGTTTCTGGAAGATAGGTACTAGTTCTTCTTTGTAAGTGTGGTTTAAATTCGGGTGTGAAGCCATGTTGACCGGGACTTTTCTTTTTAGGAAGATTTTTAATTGCTGTTTCTATTTCAGCTGTTGAGATTGGTCTGTTCAGGGAATCTATTTCTTCCTGGTTGAGCCTAGGGAGGCTGTGAGTTTCTAGAAATTGTACATTTCCTTCACATTTTCCAGTTTGTGTGCATAGAGGCTTTTGTAGTATTCATAAATTTTATCTTGTATCTCTTTGGGATCAGTTGTGATATCTCCTTTTTTTCCTGATGGAGCTTATTAGAGATTCCTCTTTTCTGCTTTTCGTTAGCTTAGCCAATAGCGTGTCAATTTTGTTTAGTTTTTCAAAGAAACAACTTTTTGTTTTATTAATCTCCTGAATAGCTTCCCTGTTTTCAATTTCTTTTAGTTCTGATTTGATCTTGTTGATTTCACTTCTTCTGCTGGGTTTGGGGTTGGTCTGTTCTTTTTTTTCCATCTCTTTGAGTCGTTTCATTAGATTGTCTATTTGTGATCTTCTTGTCTTTTGGTTATAGGCATTTATGGAGATAAACTTTCCTGTCAGAACTGATTTAGCTGTTTCCCAGAGGATTTGATAACTTGTCTCTCCATTGTCATTTTCTTCATAGAAGTTTTTAAAATTTCCATCTTGATGTCTTCATTTATGAAGTAATCATTTAGTAGGAGGTTGCTTAATTTCCATTTTTTTGTATAGAAGTGTCAGTTTCTGTGAAGGTTGATTTCTACTTTTATGCCACTGTGATCTAAGAAGATACGTGGTATGATTTCTATCTTTTTAATTTCTTGAGGTTTACGGTGTGTCCTAGGATATGGTCAATCCTAGAGAATGTTCCGTGGGCTGATGAGAAGAACGTATATTCAGTGGATTTTGTGTAGCATGTTCTGTAAAAGTCAGTCAGATCCAATTGTTCTAGAGTTTTGTTTAAGTCCATTATTTCTTTATTAATTTTCTATTTGGAGGATCTGTCTTGTGCCATCAGTGGGGTGTTGAAATCTCCGGTGATTATGGAGTTGCTATTAAACCATTTGCTTAGATCCAGTAAAGTTTGCTTTATGAAACTGGGTGCACCTAAGTTGGGTGCATATATATTTAAAATTGTTATCTCTTCCTGTTGAACTGTACCCTTCACCATTATATAATGACCCTCTTTGTCTTTTACTACTTTTTTTGGTTTAAAAACTAAATCATCTGCAATTAGAACTGCCACGCCAGCCTACTTTTGGCTTCCATTTGCTTGGAATACTGATCTCCACCCTTTCATTTTTAGTCTATATGCATTCTTGCAGGTAAGATGTGTTTCCTGAAGACAGCATATACTTGGCCTGTATTTTCTTATCCATTCAGCCAGCCTATGTCTCTTGAGTGGAGAGTTTAAGCCATTCACATTTATTGAGAGAACTGATAGGTAAGGTAGATTATTGTTGATTCTGATGGGTTGGATGTTGTTGCTATGATTTCTGTCTGGAGCCATTGTAATATCTGGCCTTTAATCTTTGGGTTTTGGTTGTTTTTATATTCGAGAGTTATTATTATGATGTCCGTGCGTAATGTTGTATTGAATACTTCTTGTACGGCTGGTCTTGTCTTGGTGAATTTTCTGAGACTTTGCTTGTCTGAGAATGTCTTTATTTCTCCTTCATAAACGAAGCTTAGTTTTGCAGGGAATAATATTCTAGGCTGGGCATTGTTCTGTTTCAAAAGAGTGAGAATGGGACCCCAGTCTCTCCTTGCTTGTAAAGTCTCATTAGAGAAGTCTGGTGTTATTTGAATTGGCTTTCCCTTGTATGTTACTTGCTTCTTTCGTCTTATAGCTCTTAGAAGGTCCTCTTTATTTTATTTTTTATTTTATTTTTTATTTATTTATTTATTTTTTTTGAGACAGAGTCTCACTTTGTTGCCCGGGCTAGAGTGAGTGCCGTGGCGTCAGCCTAGCTCACAGCAACCTCAAACTCCTGGGCTCGAGTGATCCTTCTGCCTCAGCCTCCCGGGTAGCTGGGACTACAGGCATGCGCCACCATGCCCGGCTAATTTTTATATATATATATCAGTTGGCCAATTAATTTCTTTCTATTTATAGTAGAGACGGGGTCTCGCTCAGGCTGGTTTTGAACTCCTGACCTTGAGCAATCCGCCCGCCTCGGCCTCCCAAGAGCTAGGATTACAGGCGTGAGCCACAGCGCCCGGCCTAGAAGGGCCTCTTTAGTTGATATTTTGGTCAGTCTGATGACTGCATGTCGTGGCGTCTTCCTGTTTGCATTGAATCTCCCAGGCTCCTCTGAGCTTCTTGAACTTGTATATCGAGATTTTGACCAGGGCCTGGGAAATGTTCCTGTATTATATTTTCAAATAGCTTGTACAACCAGTGAGTGTTGGCTTCTTCCCCTTCTGGTAACCTTATGACCCTCACATTAGGTTTTTTCACATAATCCGACATCTCTTGTAGGCTTTGCTCTTTTTCTTGTTTCTCTGCTCTATTTCTGTGACTGATTTATTTAATTGGATGGTGTTATCTTCAATCTCTGAGATTCTTTCTTCTGTTTGATCTACCCTGTTCTTGAGACTTTCCACTGTATTTTGTAGTTCCCTGAATTGATTCTTCATTTCCAGGAGTTTGGTTAAACTTATCTTCATTGTGTCTATTTCTTTAGTGAACTCTTTTTCCAGATCCTGGAGGCTTTTTGTGTTTTCTTTGCGTTGGTTATTGAGTTGTTCTTGCAGGTAGGTGAGTGTTCTTATGATCCACATACGAAATTTCTCTTCTGTCATTTTGGTTGCCTGAATTTGGTTGGTGCACATTTGTAGGGGGCTCAGGCTCCTCTTGGGGGTGTGTTTTCTGTTTGGTTTTTCATATTTCCTGAGTTCCTTCGCTGAGTTTTTTTCCATGTCAATCAGTTGTTGTTTGTTTTCTTTAGGTTTTTGTTTGGGTATTCACACACCTTGTTTAGTTTCTGAGCCGGTAGGTGGTGTCTGTGGGTTACATTTGACCACTCTCTGTATAATGGGTCAATAGCTGTCGTCAAAAGGGTGTGCAGGATCCTCACCCTGTCAGTAGGTGGCGCTTACTTGGAGGAACAGGCTACGCTGTTGTTTTTGTGTCCTGTTATCAACTCTTGTTCCTGTAGAGATAACTCTAGTGCCTCAGGTGCTGGGTGGGGCCCTGGGACTTCCAGGTGTGTCCTTTTCTCCCCTCCAGTGAGGGCTAGTCTAGGAGAGAGTCTGGTGGAGCTGGGTTGGGTAAGCTTGCCCTCAGGCACCACCAATTTCCTTAGCAGGGGTCAAAGTTCTGTTTTCTGCTTCCAGGCAAAGCTGCCAGGGAGGGGCTGGAATGGCCCTGCTTAGTCAGAGAGTCTGCATGTGGGGGTGTGGCTGTCTAAGACTGGCAGTCTGGAGCGGGCCTGGTTTCTTTCCACCATCCCCAATTCTGCAGCTACTCCTGGGCCTCTGTCAGCAGACCAGACCATACGCCACCAGGCCTCCACTGGCTGTGCTGCCGGAGGGGAGGTTCCCTGCGCAGGAACACCACCTGGGCTGGGTGCACAGCCTGCTTTGTGGGGCGGCTTGCCCTCTAGGACTCTGATCTGCCCCTGAAGGCACACACACCTCAGTAGGCTGTTCACGTGTATCCCTTCTGGGCCCCGGACTATGCGAGACCTTGGTGCACGGGATGTGGTCTGCAGATCCGACCTCTGGGTCCCAGAGTTCAAACTGTATCCCCACCAGGGAGAGCAGTGCCAGTCCCAATTCACCCACAGGGAGCCTACGCTGGGTGTATGTTTCTCAACCTCAGGGTCTGCCCCATTCTCGTGGGATCACCGTGCCTGCAGCCCCTGCGAGGGCTGGCGGGTAGGGAGCTCACAGTCTGAGTTCCCCTTAGTCAGCTTTAGGGCCCCAAAAGGGAAGGTCCCATTCCCTGTAGGTGCCTCCAGCTGGTGGGTATATTGTTTCTCTGTCTCTCTGGGCAGCCGAGGTTAGGGTCAGGGTAGGGGAGGAGGAGGCAATATGGCGCCTGCCGAGGCTCGGGTCTGTGCACACGAAGGTGCCTCGAGGGAGTTGGGAGCCTCGTGCCTCGTCCGCTACTGGCTTACCACTCACTGGCAGCGGCCGTCCCTGGGCTGGTGTCCGCAGGTCTCTCCACTTGCTGGGGAGCCCACCAGCAGTCCGGGATGCAGGGGAGGGGAAACGGCCGATACACCTACACTTCCCGCTGGTCTCTGGGCTGCTCCAGGGGTCCCAGCTTCCAGTTCTCCTCAGTGACCTCCTCCTGTGGAGTCTCCCGTGTTCTCAGGTACTCCTCCTTCTGACCCTCATCCGATGTAGGCTCATCTTCTTGCTTCTTTCTTCTAATTTCTGCTAGAATCTGTCTTTTCTGCAGAGACACTCCGTCTGGCGGTGTTTCTCATCCGCCATCTTCTGGGTGCCTTAATTACCTCTTTAAAGGTTTTTTCTTTTTACATTTTTATTTTATTTCAAGAAAATATGAAAGTACAAACATTTTGGTTGCATTTTATATCTTTGCTTCTCCCTAGCAAGGGTTAGATTTATGCCTTTCCCCTCCACAATGCTCACGACATCCCTCAGATGTGGGTCTATTCCCCCAACCCCCGAATCCCTGGTAAACACCACCACCATTTAAGCACCATAGTGTTAAGCAGTCAGTACCAATTTGATGGCAAGTACATGTGGATCCCATTCTTCCGATTTTGTGTCACCTCACTTTGGATGATGGGCTTAAGCTTAACACAGGATAATATAAGCAATGCTAGCTCACTGTCCTTTCTTAGAATTGAGTAATATTCCATTGTAAACATACCAAATTTTGATCATCCACTCATGAATTGACGGGCACTTGGGTTGTTTTCATGTCTTTGCAATAGTGAATTGTGCTGCCCTAAACATTCGGGTGCAGATGTCTTTATAATAGAATGTCTTATGCTCTTTTGGGTAGATGCCTAACAATGCTATTGCTGGGTCGAACGGTATTTCTATTTCTAGCTCTTTGAGATATCTCCAAATTGTTTTCCACAAAGGTTACACTTTGCAGTCCCACCAGCAGTGTAAGAGTGTTCCTGTCTCTCCACATCCTCGCAAGCATTTGTTGTCTGGAGATTTCTTTTTTAATTTTCTTTTTTTTAATTTTAGCATATCATGTGGGTACAAGTGTTAAGGTTACGTATATTACCCATGCCCCCTCCCCCATTGAGTAACAGCTTCAAGATTGTCCATCCCTCAAATGTTGCACATCTTACTCATTGTGGTTGTATATACCCATCCCTTCCTCCCCCTCCCACCCTCCCGACACCTGATAAATGTTACTCCTATATGCGCACTTAGGTGTTGATCCGTTAATACCAATTTGCTGGTGAGTACATGTGGTGCTTGTTTTTCCATTCTTGAGATACTTCACTTAGTAGAATGGGTTCCAGCTGTATCCAGGAATATACAAGAGGTGCTATATCACCATTGTTTCTTATAGCTGAGTGGTATTCCATGGTGTACATATACCACATTTTATTAATCCATTCTTGGATTGATAGGCACTTGGGCTGTTTCCACAGCTTTGCAATTGTGAATTGTGCTGCTATAAACATTTGAGTGCAGGTGTCTTTTCCATAAAGTGCCTTTTGATCTTTTGGGTAGATGCCCAGTAGTGGAATTGCTGGATCAAATGGTAGACCTACTTGTATTGCTTTGAGGTATCTCCATATTGCTTTCCACAGAGGTTGAACTAGTTTGCAGTCCCACCAGCAGCGTAGGAGTGTTACTCTCTCTCTGCATCCACGCCAATATTTGTTATTTGGGGACTTTTTGATAAAGGCCATTCTCACTGGAGTTAAGTGATATCTCATTGCGGTTTTGATTTGCATTTCTGATTATTAGAGATGTTGAACATTTTTTCATATGTTTGTTGGCCATTATTGTGTCTTCTTTTGGAAAGTTTCTGTTCATGTCCTTTGCCCATTTTTTGATAGGGTTGTTTTATTTTTTATTGCTGATTTTCCTGAGTTCTAAATAGATTCTAGTTATCAGCCCTTTATAGGATGTGTAACTTGCAAAAATTTTCTCCCATTTTGTGGGTTGTCTGTTTGCTCTCTTGACAGTTTCTTTGGCTGTGCAAAAGCTTTTTAATTTGATCAGGTCCCATTTGTTTATTTTTGTTGCTGTTATGATTGCCTTTGGGGTCTTCTTCATAAATTCTTTGCCTAGGCCAATGTCTAGAAGAGTATTTCCAACATTTTCCTCTAGAATTCTAATAATTTCCCACCTAAGTTTCAAGTCTATTACCCAGCGTGAGTTCACTTTTGTGAGAGGTGAAAGGTGTGGGTCTTGTTTCAGTCTTCGACATGTGGCTATCCAGTTTTCCCAGCACCATTTATTGAATATGGATTCTGTTTTGGGATTTTTTAAAGGTTTTTATTTCCAAACGCATTCACATTCTGAGGTAGTTGGAGTTAGGGCTTCAACATAAGAATTTTTGATGGGCCCAATACAGCCCATAACAATTAACACACCTTTAAATATACTGACAAAGAAAAAGAAGACTCAAATTACTAATTTCCAGAATTTATGAGGAAAGATCACTTGTGAACTTACAGAAAAATTAATAAAGGATTATAAAGGAATACTATGAACAACTGTGTACCAAGAAATTAGATAACTTAGATGAAACGGAAAAATTCCTGGAAAAATACAGATTACCAAAACTGTCCAAGAAGAAATGGAAAGTCTTAATAGACTTATAATAAGTAAGGATATTGAATTAGTAATTTCAAATCTTCCCATAAAAAAAGCTCAGGACCAGACAATTTCACTAGTGAATTCTACCAAACATTTAAAGAAAAGTAATATCAATCCTTCACAAACTCTTCCAGAAAATAGAGGAGGAAACAAGTTTTCAATTCATTCTACAAGCATTGCCTTGATACCAAAGCCAAGGATATCATAAGGAAAACAAAAACAAAACTATAGACCCATATCTGATGCAAAACTCCAGAGCAAAATACTTGCAAACTGTATCCAATAATATACAAAAAGGATTATATACCATGACCAAGTGGGATTTACCCTAGGAATGAAAGGCTAGTTTAACACCCCCAAATCAATCAATGTAACCATTGCATTAGTAGAATAAAGCACAAAAAAACACATGATCAACTCCATAGATGCAGAAAAATAATCTGGCAAAATCCAGCACCCATTAATGATACAAAAAAAGCTCTCAGCAAGTTAGGAATAGAAAGGAACTTCCTCAAGCTTATGGAGGACATGTACAAAAGTCCTACAGATAGCACCATAGTCAATAGAGAAAGACTGGATTATTTCCCTTTAAGGTGGGAACAAAATAAGGGTCTCTGCTCTTTCCAGTTTTATTCAACATTATATTGGAGATTCTAGCCAGGGAAATTAGGCAAGAAAAAGTTAATTTTTCTTTATTCACAGATGACATGATCTTGTATGTAGAAAAATATTAGAAATCCACTAAAAATCTATTGGAAATAATAAACAATTTCATCATGTTTGTAGGATACAACACCATCATAAAAAATCAATTGTATTTCTTTATTGTAACAATGAATAATCTGAAAATTAAATTAAGAAGACATTTCCATTCACACAACAGCTTCAAAAATAGAATAATTAAGAACACTTTTGACCCAAAAAGTGAAAGATTTCTACACTGAAAACTATAAAACGCTAGTGAGAGAAATGAAAGAAAACCTAAATAAATAGAAAGGTATCCCATGGTCATGAATTAGAAGAATTAATATTATTAAAATGGCGGTACTCCACAGGTAATTCTACAGATTCAACATATTCCCTATCAAGATCTCAGAGGACATTTTTTTCCAGAAAATTACAAGCTAATTCTAAAATTCACAGGGCAATGCAAGGGATCCAGAATTGCCAAAACAATCTTGAAAAAGAAGATGAAACTTGGAAGACCTACACTGGCCAATTTCAAAACTTATGACAAAACTATAGTAGTCAAGTCATTGTGGGACTGACATAAGGAAAGACATATAGATAATGGAGATCAGTTGAAATTCCAAAAATAAATTAACTCAAAATTTAGCACAGACCTAAGTATAAGACCTTAAACTATAAAATTTTTAGAAGAAAATGTAGGAATAAGTCTTTGTGATCTTCAGTGACACAAAGATTTCTTAGATACAGCCACAAAAACATAAGTGATTAAAGGGAAAAAAGATAAGCTGAACTTAAAATTTAAAACTTTTGTATTTTAAAACATACCATCAAGAAAGTGAGATATGACCCCCAAGTCTGGGAGGCTATACCTATAAATCTTGTATCTTATAGAGTATTTGAATTCAGAAAATATAAAGACCACTCACAGCTTAATAATAAAAAGACCAATTATATATTAAAAGGCAGGGAACAATTTGAACGGGCATTTCTCCAAACAATATATATAAATGGCTAACGAACACATGAATAGTTACTCAATATTAATAGTCATTAGCGAAATGAAAATCAAAACTATGGTGAGATAACATTTCTCACCCACTGGAATGGCAATAATAATTTTTAAAAGCTAATGACAAGTGTTGTTGAGGATGTCGAGTATTGAAACTCTCTCATACATTGCCAGTGGAGATGCAAAATGGTGTAATTCTTTGGAAAACAGTTTGACAGTCTTCAAAATGCTAAAAATAGAGTTACCATATGACTTAGCAATTTCACTCCTAGATATATACTGAAGAGAAATGAAAACATGTGTGTATACAAAAACTTATACACAAATGTTCATAGCATCATGACTCATATAAGCCAAAAGGCAGAAATACCCCAAATGTCGTCAGCTTATGAATGGATAAATAAAATGTGGTATAACCATACAATGGAATATTGCTTGGCAATGAAAAGTAATAAAGCACTGTTATATGCTACTATATGAATGGATCTCAAAAATATTATGCTCAGTGAAAGAAGCAATACATATAAGGCCATATATTGTATGATTCCATTTACTGTATATGAAATGTTAATAAAAGACAAATCTATTGAGGCAGAAAGTGATTAGTGGTTGCCTGGGGCTGGGTGTTGAGAATGGGGACTGCTTATAAAGTGGCACAAGGTTTCTTTTTAAGATGATGTGCATATTCTAAAATTAGATTTTGGTGATGATTGCACAACTCTGTAAATATGCCACAATTCATTAAATTGTATACTTTAGATGGGTGAATTTTATCATATATAAATAATCATTAAAGCTGTTAAAATGCAGTGATTAAGAAAATAATAATTGTGATGATTTTCTAAAGAAATTTCAACCAAAACTAATTAAAGTATACATTTACTTCCCAGATAAAGTATAACTCCTGAATTTCTATTGTTGTTACCTTTTTAGGACCTTGTTTAATTTGTCAGTTTCCCCCATATTCCTGTCCTGTACCCTGCCATGGACCTCTTCCTCTGGATTCTGTGCTCCACCTTTTCCTTGCCTTGAGACTGTTCACCCTTCCAGAATGTCTTTCTCTTTCAGCATTCTGGCTTGTATTCTCACCTCTCTCCTAAAACCATTTTCTCCTGAAGCTCATTGTATTTCCAAATCCTGAGTGTTTTTCTCAAACCACTGCTTCTGTTTCTTTGATAAAAGTGGCAAAGAATTTCTCCTGGGCTCATTTGACAGATGTTTACTGGGCACCTACTGTGTACTTGGCCCTGTGATGATACTTGTAGTGGCTTATGCTGCTGATCTTTATATTTGGGGAGCAATAAGAATTTTTAATGTGCCACATAAAGAATTCTGTGAAGTACTGAGTAGCTATATTTCATGACAATTTTTGCCTAGCCCATAGAAAGGTCTCTATTTCAAAATAGCAAGTGTGTTATTGCTTTCTCGTTGTCCCTGAGTTGTCCACGTGTCTTAGGGTTTAAGCCAGTGGGGTGTTGGTAAAGTGGCTCTCCCAGAAAACAATAAATAAATAAAACCTGATTCATAGTATTTGTGGTTTCTATAGTGAACATACTCCCACCATGGCCAGTTTAAAGTCACTAACACAATATTATTGAATACAGAGCTGTAAAACTAACCAGTGTGAACCCTCTACTAAGAAGCAACTTCTTAGTTCTAATCCCACTGAGAATAGCTTTCATGCTGTCTCTAAAATACCACCCAACTCGGTTGGAAGGAATTTGGATAGAAGAGAACTAATATTTCTAAAATACCAATTCTATGCCAGGAACTGTGCCCTTTAGGTATTTGTTTCGATAACCCTATGAAGGAAATACCCATTTCACAGGTGAGAAGATGTGAGGGCCCAGAGGGTTAAAATGTATGTGACTTCAGGCTGGGCCCCGAAGTCACATACACTGCAGAGCTAGGATTTGAATCCTGATCATTTTGATGCCAAAGCTCATGCTACTTTCATTGCACCATGACACCTCTGACACCATGACAATGATAACATTGACAAAGTTATCAATGGAGATAGTGAGAGAATATACTCTGATAATGTTCTGGACATTTTTCACCTTCAACAGTTTGGCATAAGCACATTACTTGTAGCACATTTGGCATGCTAGAGGACATTAGGATAATCTCTCTGTGGGAAGCAGGCAGGAAGGCAGTGAAGACCGATGCATGGTGTGGGGAGAGGACCTCCAAAGCTTTTGTTTGACTTGAGCCCAAAGAGGGACTGCATTGATTGGCTAGAAAGTCTTAAATCTTCTGGGCAGAGATGCTGGAGCAGCACATTCCTTATAAGATTCCAGCAAGGCCTATAGTTGTCCATTAGAGGGTCAATGTTGTCTCTGGATATGGTGGTTTCTAAGTCAAGTTAGGTAATAAAAATGATTGGAGCCAGCTTTTGAAAACAAATCTATGACTTATATTTACTAGAAAGAAAACTCCATAAGGGCAGGAATCTGTTTTGTTTATGTATGTCTATTGTCTAGTACAGAGCTTGAGGCTCGTAAATTACTGTTAATGAATGGATTTGCCTCCATTGTAGCTCTTTCCCAGGCCTGGCTACTGCTTAAAACCAAGCCTCTTCTCAAAGGTCCATGAGGGACCAACACTGAAACTTCTTATGTTTTTCCCAGCTAAGGATCTCATTAGCAATTATGTAAAGATAAACAATGTCACTTGGGTGATGAGATATGTGACATTTCTTTGGAAGCCCCCTTCACTTTCTTTAGGTAGAATAGCTATCAATAATTGAGTGTTTACTATGTACCAGGTACAGAGTTAAGTGCTTTATATGCATTAACCCACTAAATCCTTATGAAGTTAATAACCTTATAAAATAGACATGCCCAGAGCTGCACAGGTTATGTGAGGAAGAGCAAGTAATCAAACTCAGTTTTCTTCAATTATAAATCCTTTACTTGTTTTACTATACTACACTGCCTCCTTTTGTATGTTACTTTCCATTCATTGATTCAGGGAATGTTTAAGTCTCAAGCTCTATTGTATACCAGACACTAAGACCTTCTGAAGGGAAAGGGGCATGTTGCTCTGCCTAAATGTCATATAAAAAACACTTATGTTTTCTTACATCATTTCCCCCATTCCCTAGAACCATGATGCCTGGTAACTTGAAGTTATGAGGGGGCATTAAATAACTTCACCCTCTCCCTTTCCAAAATGTTTCAGCAAGTTCTCTTGGGTGGGGGGAGCATCTTATTTAGTTCCAGAAGATGAGTGAAGTCCCAAGCAATGGTTTTATGAACTCCATTACACCTAACTGTTCCCAAAGTATTTCTTTTTGCTGTCAGTACTTGAGATGCTCCCAAGAAAATGGTTACTTTATATCAGATGAGTTAGGGCCATATGTATATAGCCTTTGTCTTCAAGGATATTCTTTCAAAAATGTAAAATACATTTAATACTAATAAAAGGGGCTTTAAAGGGTTACATTAGGAGTCTCAACAACACAAGTTTCATCTCTTGGGCTTGGGAGACTCATGAAATGGAAAGGGGTTGAGTTAAACCTGGGGTTGAACCAACCATTTCTTGCTACTTCTGTTAAGGTTCTTGCCCTCTTTTTTTCTTCTTTTATTTATTCAACAAACATTTATAGATTGTCAACTGTGTGACAGGGAAGGTGCTAGGCCAGCACTAGCCAATAATAATATAATGAGAGCTACGTTTATGCCATTTTAAGTTTTTAATTAGTCACATTTAAAAAGTGAAAAGAAACGGGATATAGATATTAATAGTATACTTTATTTAACTCAATTTATCGAAAAATTAACACTTAAGTAATCAATATAAAAAGTTATTAATGAGATATTTTACATTTCTTTTCTGCTGTGTATATTAAACTTACACGCTCATCTCAATTTGGTCTAGTCACATTTAAGTGCTCAATAGTCACTCAATAGCCACACATGACTGGTGGGTGGCTACTGTACCTACCGGACAGCTCAGTGCTAGGCCATGCTCACAGGCATGCTGAAATGTATCAGATACCTTTTTGTGAAGTGCTTAGAAAAGGCACACCAACTGGAATGAGCCCAATAATAATTTGTTTTGCAGAAAGATGTTCTTTTAATTATTGCCTATGTAGGCTGCAAATAATGAGGTTAAAACCCAATCTAACATTAAAAGTCCTTTAAGCTCCTTTGAAGTCTCCTCCACTGCTTTTGGGAGAGTAACTGTCTTAAGGCAGGAAAACATTTTGATTCTCCAAACATTCTCTGAGGTAGGGAGGTCAGAAACCTCTGCAGAGTGACCATGAACTAAGGCATGAAGCGATTTAAGATAGGGACTTCAGGGTCATCAAAGAAGAAGGACCTGCCATTCAAGTTCTTTAAGTAATCCGGAGGAAAGATCAACAAAGAACTAACTACTAGTCTGGAAGTTATTAATATTTCTCTATTCCCTGTCCTCTGTTCTTCTCTATTGTGCAATCTCTTCTCCCAGAACACTCCATCTCTCAGGGGTTCCCTGTCTCTCCTCTATACTCTGGGAGATGTGTAATTGTATGTGGGAGGGTGTGTGGCTGTGTGTGCTGTCGTGGCTCAGCTATGTAAGGGGTGCAGAGTAAGTTGACAGCTCTGAAAGTACAGCTAGGAATAATCAAGTATAAATATTCTTTCTAGTTTGTGTCCTCGCAGAAGAAGGAGACACAAATTAACAGAGCCTGAATTTAGGCCCTGAGCTGACCTGACAGTTTCCGTGGCAGATCCTCCCTGTAGTTGCAGCCACTGTCTGGCACAAAGGAGGATTTGAAACTGGCATTGGATTTTTTCTCCTTTGGAAAACAATATTTTAAATCCCTTTTCACACATAAAGGGCTTTCAAAGTTATCTTAGGCTTTAGGTAGTCTTCCTTGATTGGAGACTTAGAAATGTGTTCTAAGTCCAAAGAGGGCCCTTGGAGAAGGCAAGTTTCTTTTTTTATCCTTTTGAGGTAGAAAGGAAAGGAAGGGAGAGTAGTATTTTTCATGAAGAACCCTTCCCCAAATCCCTTAAATCATATCAGGCATACCCTCAGCCTGATTGTATTTTTTAGCTATGGCATTTCTCATTTTATTTATATTTCTATTTTTATATATATATTTTTAAATTTCAGAATATTACAGGGGTACAAATGTTTAGGTTAAATGGATTGCCTTTGCACCACCTGCATCAGAGCTACAAGCGTGTCCACCCCCCAGGCAGTGCACACCGCACACATTAGGTGTGACTATAGCCACCCCTTCCTCCCTACTCCCACCTCAGCTGGTTGTTATGGCAGTCTGCCTAGTGGGATTAATCATCTGAAAAGTAAGGCAGATACCCATCTTGCTGCTCTGAAACAGACACAATCTCAGGTTGTCTGATGTATGCTTTCCCAGGGAGAAGATGTGGCTCTAAGCCAGCACATCAAAAAAGAAGAAAATAGGCACATTCCTTAGGATTAAGATGTGGGTAAAATTTACCCTGTCTTCTCTATAAGAATAGGAAGTACTTATGGACCACATTTCCCAGAGTACTTAGTCTTCTGTTGAAGAAGCATGTATAGCCAAGAATGGCTAAACCTGGCTTTAAAGCTGTAGGGAGATCAGGACAGGGAATCCTTATAATACTGGGAACAAAAAACATGGAATAAAATGTTTAGTCATTTTAGTCTATGTTTAGTCAAGATTTGATGAACATCTGATCAGAACATACTGTATTGTCTTACGGATGGTAGAGAGGAAACCAGAAGGTAACTTTCACTTACAGAAATTTGCAAGCCCCTTATTTATTCTCAGGGCCAAGCACATCTTCCCCACTTTACAGATAAGGGGACTAAGACTCACAGGATTTATGTGACCTACACAGCTAGTTGAGTCCCAAACCATCTTGTTAAAAATGAATAAAGATAGGTGTAAATTAATACTGTTTCTAAAAATGCATTCTTCCAAGTTCTTTATAAAACCATGGGTAAAATTAGTAAAGGCAAATGTTGAAATTTCATCTCGTTTTTACTAAGACAGATTCTTTTTTATAATGTATGCATTTCCTCTGGGGATTTCATTTTTGCCATAAGTTAAAAAAAAACGTGAACTAGTAAACAACAGAAAACCAAGTATGAAGTAGGATTTTATTTTCTTCAACCATATAAATTATTCTGTTCTGTTCAGATTCTGTATGAATCAAATTTTCCTTCCTTCATTCTTTCCTTCCTTCTTTTTTTTTCTTTCTCTATTATCTCTCCTCTGCTTCATTCATATATATATATATATATATGTATGAATATGTATATACATACATATATGTATAAGTATGTGTTAAATATGGAATGACATATTAAGTGATATGTTAATGACTTGACAAGTCTTAATGGCCAGCATCTTCTAGTAGCCCATTTCAGGACAACCTTAACCAAGCTATGGTTGGAGAGCTTTTATTAAATGCCCAGCACTATACTACTGCCTACCATTTTCCACCCTGATCATTTGCTTGATGATGATGCACTGGAACTGCATGGGTAATTGATGTTGGCCAGGTGGACTAGCACATGAGGCATTCCTTTGTAGTCTCTCAGCATTAGGATCTCATGGCAGCCAGATGTGGGCATAGATTCTAGCAAAGACCTCCATACCAATCATTCCATTCCTAGAAGTATTGCCTGTAGGAGGCCAAGATAATGAGATGTTTATCCTCTTGTGTTGGTGGCTGTGGTCAGCCTGAAGTCCTCGAGAAGCTTCCCTGCTGTCCAGTTCCAGATCACTGTGACTTTGGGAACCCTCCAGAGATAGATAGATGATATAGGTATTATAATAACCAGATTTCTAGTGGCAGGGCACACCTAGTCTGCAGTTAGCAGTGGAAGCCAGTTCAGGTTATCAGCAACTGGTAAGCTTGCTGAACATCTTATTTTAGAGAGAATCTCCCCATAGCAAGAATATCAAGAAGTTGATTCCCCACTTTCTTGTACATCCTATTCCCTAACCAACCCAGACTTGACAAACTATCTTCCTCAAATATGCCAAGACCTTCTTTACCTCTTTGTCTTCACACATGTTGTACACTTCACTAGAATGTCCCCTTTCTCTTTCTACATAGTGAATTCTCATCCATTCTTCAAGGTCTAGCTCAAAAGACAAAAGATATATTTTTCTGTATAATCTTGTATTCATTTCAGCCACACTTTTTCTGTGGTCCCACAGCCTACTATATAAATCTTTGTTCTAGCATTGCTCGTACTACAGAGTAAATTATCTATGAGGCTATCTCTCTACTAAACCGTGACCCTTTAAAAAGTGATAATTGTGTCTATCTTATCTCTGTTATCTCCATTAGTTAGAACAGAGCTGGCATACAATAGGATGAACTGGTTAAATGCTAATTGAGTGACTGAATTATTCATTCCAATACTGGTAGCGTTCAATATCCCTCGATTCAATCATCGAGGCTTTTCTTGGTATTATACACTTATATGTGTGTATTTCAGAGACCTCTTCATTAATGAAATGATTAAACTTTTCAAACATGTTTGTTTGTTTCTTTGAGTAAAAGGTACATTTGTAGCCTTCAAGAGAATTTGTCCAATGCACAGATTCCAATAAAACAGCACTGGCTCCCTCTTGTGAGGCAGTCTCAGAATTTCTCCTGTAATTTCTTAGGAGACCTGTGGACAAGTTCCTTTTAGGGGATCATTCTAATAGTCCGAATGCTTTGGCTCCGAAGTGTTGAGGACCAACCAGTTCTTTCTTGGGAAACTTTAAGACCCTCACTTAACAAGAGTAAAAAAGCCATCTTATGGATTCTGGTCAGCTCAAAATTTGAGCTTCCTAGCGTTGGAAGGGTTCCTGGAGGTCACCTTTACAACTGAATCTCACAATGCAACTTATGACAGTTTTAAGGAATCTCACAAAGGAACTCAAAACTCACACGAGTTGCTTTCTCTTCTAGAGGTTTCTCTGTATTTTATAAGGTTATTTCTTTTAAGGAACTAAAGTCTGCCTGCAATTGGTCTAGGTCCTAGCCTTTGGAATCACACAAAACAGCCTTCTTAATAACTAACTGTCCTTTAGATATAAGACAATGTTAGGTTCCTCATGATATGTTTTCTAAATTCAGTTTTTAAAACATTTTTTAGCACCTCTCTAGTGCCAGGCACCCTGGTCTAATCTTCTCCAGGTCTCTCAGCTGTTTCCCATATGTCAGGTTTCCAGTCCTCTGAGCCACTTCTAGATAATTTCCACCTTGCCACTGGTTCTGAAGTTTATAACTTTACATGCTATCATTGTTAAATGCATCCCATTGTTCTAGTCGGCCCTGAAATTTTAAAATACCATCATATATGGGACCTACTCTGTCCTAGGAGAGCTTCCTCTTTTAGTTCATCAGTATAAGCTCTCAGTTATGGGACTTTAGAATAAAGCAGTAATTCTCAGGAAACAGCATGGTACAGTTGAACTGGATGATAGCAGGTCCACGTTCAATTCATTTAACCTCTTTGAAGCTAAAATGGTGCTAATGATTCTTCCCTCATAGGGCCATTATTGGGATTCATGACGCTATCTATAAGGCATTAAGCACTGTACCTAAGCACTTAGTGGGTACACCATAGAAGTTAATGTTCCTCTAGTCTCCTCCTGCCAGCTTTGCTCTGCCCACCACTGCCCTCTATAGAGGAGAATCAGTAGCTGCTTTCAACTTAGTTTTTTTCTGGTTTCAGCTATGTAGCTGTATTCCATTTAATCTCATTTTAGCCCTTTAGAAAGTAGCAATTGATGCAGGAGATGCAGCACAAACTAGAATACAGCAGACTGGCCTCAATTTTGTAAAGTAGCCCTGTGAAAATATTGCAGTAGGCATATTTTCCAATTTCTGACATGGCAAAACTGAATTAAGAGTTCTATATTGCATGGATAGCGATTTGTGAGAAAATTTTTTTTAATATTACAAGACCCCAAGGTGCTAATCATAGATTCTTGGAATATAATTCAGCTTTGTGGTTCGCTGTCATGTAAACAGTCAAAATCACCACCCAAATCTGAATTCATTCACAGGTTTTCTAGATAAAATTTTTCCTGTGTTCTTTCTGAGGAGGGACATTTATATGAATTGACACTCTAAATTCCTCTGACAGGGTGATGTAGGTTTGCAAAAAAGCAATAAAAATACAGGGACCCAGATGGCATTCAGTGCCACACTGATGAAGGGCCATACTGTTGGAATTCCCCTCCATGAGAAGATTTTGGGATATGGAGGGAAATCCCTAAGCTTGACAATCAGACATTACAGCAGAGTGGATAGAGGGTGGACTCAGTGTCAGATCTGAGTTTCTGCCACTCACTAGCTGTATGATCTAAGATAAGTCCTTTAACCTCACTTTACCTCAGGTTTCTCTTGTGTAAAATGGAAAACACACCAACTTTGTGGACTTGTAGGTACTATAAATGAGGTTAACAATTCTATACCACCTAGCTCAGTGCTTGATACATGGTAGACAAGCAATAAATCATTGCTCTTAGGATCAGTTAGTTGATAGCTGCTAAGCCTGTTGGAGCCACAGTATCATTTTCCTAATAGCATGTGCATGTCCATGGTTTGGGAACTTGGTCCCTGGGTCTCTATAGAAACCGGGCCACCCTGAGTCCCTCAGACTCTGTTAGAACTTTATAATCATTCACATGAAGCACAATGGGAAAACACTGGATTGATTAATAGCCCTTAGTGGTATGTAAGCAAAGACAATGAGAAGAACCCTGGTGACTTCTCAACCTCTCTTAACTGTTAGGGAAGAACCCCATGGTTCCTCTTAAGCTCTGGGATATAACTCTTTACATATGAGGACTTGGATTCACCAACACAAATAGTGAAACGCTGCTGCCTTTTTTGGATATCTAGAAAGATATGTTCATGAATCTGGTGAGCTGGTTACTAAGGCTCCCTTTATGGGGAGGCAGGTGGCTGGAATCTTCATTTTCTTGTAAGGAATCTTGACCTAAAGGCAAAAAGAAAATCCCCGAAAATTTCTGCTCACAAGAAAAGAGCAATCTGGCTGAGGAACCCTTGGTAAAAGATAAACTTTCCTACCTACCAGCTTTGCGAATTAAAAATAGCTATAAAAACTAATCTGTAATTACAGAAAGCTAATCAATGGTTAACCTGAAGATGGGGACAAGAAACAGTGGGTGGCGATACAAAGGGCATAAGAAATCTTTTGAGATTAATGTGTATATTTACTATCTTGATTATGGTGATAGGGCATACGTAAGTTAAAGCTCATTAAATTGTACAGTTTAAATATGTGCAGTTTAATGTACATCAACTGTACCTTAGTAAATCTCTTAATTAAAACAAACCCAGTGCGTACAACACCTGGTACGTAGTAGGTGTGTGCTAAATATGTGTTGAATTAACATAAATAATTGTGACAGACCAACTTTTGATGTGAGAAGCTCAACAGACCCTCTCGTCAATGAAACAACCATTAAACTGGTTAAAAAATTGTCTAAAGCAACCATTTAAAGTGTCTGGAAATTGGCTTAAGGTCATGAAACAAACTGAGAATGAATTAAGAAAATTTATGAAATCTTGGTAAGAACAATTGGCATCTATGATATTTGAGCAAGGACCTGCTCCCACTCTTCCCTTCAGCTTTATGTTACAGAAGATTTAATCCAGGTGGGTACGGTCAAGAATACAGGTGCTCTTTTTCTTACCAGCTCTTGCCTTTAGGGCCATAATTTAATTCCAGGATGAGATGAACAGGCTGATAGTGACTCTCATTCCACTCACTCTAGTTCTCTGTTATAGAATATTTATTCCATGTGATGTGGCCAAGAAGACTGGGTGCTCACACCCCCGGCTTACCTCCTACTCCTAAGGTGCAGTGAATTGTAAATAGTAGTTGGAGAAGACCAGGGGCTCCCATTTCCTCCTTCCCAGGCCCAGCGTCCAAACTTTATCAGATAAGGACTTCAGGAACTCATAGAAAAGAGATGTCACTCTAGAAGAAGCAGGCTTCTGTATCACTATCTCCCCATCCAGCTCCAGCAGAGTAACACAGCCTATGAAGGCTGACTCTATTTAGAAAAGCACATGAAAGAACTCATGCCTAAAGGTGTTGTTGAAAACAACAGGGATTATAGTAGTGAACATTAGAGAAGCAATTACATGTTAATAGCAGCTAGAAAAGAGTAGACCAGCTAGATATTTCAGAGAAACCTGGGGAAAAAGATAGTAAGGAAAAAAAAAAAGGCCTGCTAAGTTCATATTCATCCCTAGTGGTCTGGAAGGTTGTACACATGTACTAGACTAAACCTGTGCAAAAGCAACCAGAGATGTTATTTGTAAACTGCTAAATTATTTGAATGCAGGATAGAATTGAAGACTCCCTGAAGTGTGAAAGCATTCCCCAAGCCATACAAGCTGTTACTCTAAGAAGTGAAAAAAACAAGGATGTCCACTTTTACCACTAGTATTTAATATAGTACCAGAAGTCCTAGCCCGAGCAATTAGGCAAGAGAAAGAAATAAAGGGCATCCAAATTGGACAAGAAGAAGTCAAATTGTCCCTCTTTGCAGATGGCATAATCTTGTATAGAGAAAAACCTAAAGACTCCATCAAGAAAACTGTTATTACTGATAAAAACAAATTCAGCAAAGTAGCAGGATACAAAATCAGCATACAAAAATTAGTAGCATTTCTATGTGCCAATAATGGACTAACTAAAAAGAAATCAAGAAATCAATTCCATTTACAATACCTACAAAAAATAAAATATCTAGGAATTAATTTAACCAAGGATTTGAAACTTCTCCACAATGAAATCTACCAAACACTGATGAAAGAAATTGAAGAGGTCACAAAAAATTGGAAAGACCTCTCATGCCCATGGATTGGAAGAATTAATATTGTTCAAATGACCATACTACCCAAAGCAATCTACAGATTCAATGAAATCCTTGTCAAAATACCAATGACATTCTTCACAAAAACAGAAAAAAAATCATAAAATTTGTATGGAATTACAAAAGACTCCAAAGCAATGCTGAGCAAAAAGAACCTGGAAGCATCACACTACCTGACTTCAAAATATACTACAGTGCTATAATAATGAAAGTAGCCTAGTATTGGTATGAAAACAGACACATAGACCAATGGAACAGAATAGGGAACCCAGAAATAAAATACAGCCAACTGATTTTTGACAAAGGCAACATGAACACACACTGGGGAAAGGACACCCTCCTCAGTAAATGGTGCTGGAAAAAGTAAGTATCCATACGCAGAAGGAAACTAAACTCTTATTTCTCATTATATACAAAATCAACTCAAAATGGATTAAAGACTTAAATGTAAGACCTGAAATGATAAAACTACCAGAAAGAAACATGAGGGAAATGCTTCAGGACATGGGTCTAGGCAAAGATTTTATGGGTAAGAATTCAAAAGCACAAGCAACCAAAACAATAATAAACAAATGAGACTATATCAAACTAAAAAGCTTGGAAATAATCAACAGAGTAAAGAGACAACCTGCACAATGGGAGAAAATATTTACAAATGTTTCATCTGATGAGGGACTAATATCCAGAATATACAGAAACTTAGCAGCAAAAAAAAAATCTGATTAAAAAATGGGCAAAGAAGGTGAGTAGACATTTCTGAAAAGAAGACATACAAATGGCCAATAGGTATATAAAAATTCAGTATCACTAATCATCAGGGAAACGCAAATTAAAACTACAATCAGCTATCACCTCACACGCATTAAAATGGCTATTATCAAAAACACAAAAGATAAGTGTTGGTCAGAGTGTGGAGAAAAAACGAAAACTTACACACTCTTGGTGGGAATGTCAGTATGTACAGATATTATGGAAAAAGGTATGGAGGTTTCTCAAAAAAAAAAAAAAACTAAACTAAAAATACAGCTGTCACACAACCCAGCAATGCCACTACTGGGTATTTATTCAAAGGAAAGGAAGTCAGTATATGGAAAAGATACCTGCTCCCCATGCAGGTTTTTCACAACAGCAGCATTTTTTACAACAGGCAAGATACAGAATCAAATGTCCATCAACAGGTGAATGGTTAAACAAAATGTGGCATATATACACAATGGAATACTATTCAGCAACATAAAAGTATGAAATTCTGTCATTTGCAGCAACATGGATGAGCCTGAAGTACATTATGTTAAGTGAAATAAGTCAGGCACAGAAAGATAAATGTTTCATATTATTCCTCATATTTGGGACCTAAAAAAATTGAGCTTATAGAAGTAGAGAGTAGAACTGTGGTTATTAGAGGCTGTGAAAGGTAGGGAGGATGAGAGGATAGGCAGAGGTTGGTTAACGGATACAAACTTATAGCTAGATAGAAAGAATAAATTCTAGTGTTCTATAGCACTGTAGGGTAAATATGGTTTACAATTATTTATTGTATTTTTTCAAATAGCTAGAAAAGAGGATTTTGAATGTTCACAACACAAAGAAATGATAAATGTTTAAAGTGATGGATATGCTAATTATCTAATTTGATCATTACATGTTGTATACATGTATTGAAATATCACTATTTATTTCATAAATATGTAAAATTATTATGTGTCAACTAAAAATAAAGGAAAAATTGATACAAAATAAAGATTGATATTAAAAGAGAAAAAATAAAGTGGATTATTGAAGTGTCAAATTATTATTGTTGAATTGTCTATTTCTCCCTTTATTTCTGTCAATTTTTGCTTTGTTTCTTTTGGTGCTCTAATTTTTGATTATTAATGTTTGTGATTGTGATATCTTTCTGATTGATTGATTATTTTATCATTATGAAATGCTCTTCTTTATCCTCAGTAACATTTTAAAATTTTAAAGTATTATTGTTTTAAAGTCTATTTGGTCTGATATTAACATAACCACTCCAGCTTTTCTGTGGTTTCTGTTTACATGCTATATCTTTTCCATCGTTTTACTTTCAATCTATCTGTGTCTTTAAATCAAAAGTGTGTCTCTTATAGACAACACACATGTTCTTTATCCAGTCCAACATTCTCTGCCTTTTCTTTTCTTTTTTTAATTTCAGCATTTTATTGGGGTACAACTATTTAGGTTATGTATGTTGCCCTGCCCCCAGTCCGAGCTTCAAGCGTGCCCATCCCCCAGACAGTGAGCATCGGACTCATTATGTAAGTATATACCCTTCCCTTCCTCCCCCCTCCCATCTGCCTGACGCCTGATAAATGTTATTCCTATGTGTGCACTTAGGTGTTGATCAGTGAAACCAATTTGCTGGTGAGTACATGTAGTGCTTATTTTTCCATTCTTGGGATACTTCACTTAGTAGAATGGGTTCCAGCTCTATCCAGGAAAATACAATAGGTGCTATATCACCATTGTTATGTCCCCAAACAATAAATGTTGGCGTGGATATTGAGAGACAGGAACACTCATACACTGCTGGTGGGACTGCAAACTAGTGCAACCTCTGTGGAAAGGAATATGGAGATATCTTAAAGAGATACAAGTAGATCTACCATTTGATCCAGCATTCTCTGCCTTTTGAATGGGTTGTTTAATTTATTTACATTTAATATTATTATTAATATACTTGGATTTACATCTTGCATATTTTTTCATATGTCTTATGTCTTTTTGTTCCCTTTGTTTACTTTTTTTAAATTTTTCTTTATTTTGGCATATTATGGGGGTACAGATTTTAAGGTTTCAATAAATGCCCATTTCCCCCCCTCCCCCCAAAAGTCTGAGTCTCCATCATGACCATCCCCCAGATGGTGCACATCTCACTCATTATGTATGTATACACCCGCCCCCCTCCCCCCTCCCACCTCCCCAATACCCTATTACTGTAGTACCTATGTGTCCACTTAGGTGCTACTCAGTTAATACCAGTTTGCTGGAGAATATATCTGGTGCTTCTTTTTCCATTCTTGGAATACTTCACTTAATAGTATGGGTTCCAGCTCTAACCAGGAAAATATAAGATGTGATATTTCACCATTGTTTCTTAGAGCTGAATAGTACTCCATGGTATACATATACCACATTTTATTAATCCATTCTTGGATTGATGGGCACTTGGGCTGTTTCCACAGCCTTGCAATTATGAATTGTGCTGCTATAAACATTCGAGTGCAGGTGTCTTTTTTGTAGAGTGTCATTGGATCATTTGGGTAGATGCCCAGCAATGGGATTGCTGGATCAAATGGTAGATTCACTTGTAACGCTTTAAGGTATCTCCATATTGCTTTCCACAGAGGTTGAACTAGTTTGCAGTCCCACCAGCAGTGTAGGAGTGTTCCTCTCTCTCCGCAACCACGCCAGCATTTATTGTTTGCAGATTTTTTGATAAAGGCCATTCTCACTGGGGTTAAGTGATATCTCATTGTGGTTTTGATTTGCATTTCCCTGATGATTAGAGATGTTGAGCATTTCTTCATAGGTTTGTTGGCCATTCTTCTGTCTTCTTTAGAAAAATTTCTGTTCAAGTCCTTTGCCCACTTTTTAATGGGGTTATTTGATTTTTTCCTCCTAATTTTCTTGAGTTCTAAGTATATTCTAGTTATCAGTCCCTTATCGGATGCATAGGATGCAAAAATTTTCTCCCATTCTGTAGGTTGTCTGTTTACTTTCATGACTATTCCTTTGGCTGTGCAGAAGCTTTGTAGTTTGATCATGTCCCATTTATTTATTTTTGTTGCTGCTGTGATTGCCTTTGGGGACTTCTTCATAAACTCTTTGCCCAGGCCAATGTCTAGGAGAGTGTTTCCAACTTTTTCCTCTAGAGTTCTAATAGTTTCATATCTTAGGTTTAAGTCTGTTATCCAGCGTGAGTTGGATTTTGTGAGAAGTGAAAGGTGTGGGTCCTGTTTTAGCCTTCTACAGGTGGCTATCCAGTTTTCCCAGCACCATTTATTGAAGAGAGATTCTTTTCCCCAGTGTATGTTTTTGTCTGCTTTGTCAAAGATGAGATGGCTATATGAGGATGGTTTTATATCAGGATTCTCACATCTGTTCCACTGGTCAATATTCCTGTTTTTGTGCCAATACCATATTGTTTTAATTACTACAGCTTTGTAGTATAGTTTGATATCTGGCATATTAATGCCTCCCATTTTGTTTTTGTTGCCTAGAATTGCTCTTGATATTCGGGGTCTTCTTTGGTTCCATACGAAGCATAAAATTATTTTTTCTATATCAGTGAAGAATGCTGATGGGATTTTAATAGGTATTGCATTGAATCTGTTGATCAGTTTGGGTAGTATAGACATTTTGATGATATTGAGCCTGCCGATCCACGAGAATGGTATGGATTTCCATCTGTTTACATCCTCTGCTATTTCCTTCCTCAGTGTTTCATAGTTCTCCCTGTAGAGGTCTTTTACCTCTTTGGTTAAATATATTCCTAGGTACTTTAATTTCTTTGTTGCTACTGTGAAGGGAATTGAGTCTTTGATTTGGTTCTCAATTAGATTGTTGTTGGCGTATATGAATGCCTCTGATTTCTGTGTATTGATTTTGTATCCTGAGACTTTACTAAATTCATTGATCAGTTCCAAGAGTTTCTTGGTTGAATCCTTGGAGTTTTCTAGATACAATATCATATCATCAGCAAACAGTGAAAGTTTGAACTCTTCTGCCCCTATTTGGATACCTTTGATTCCATTTTCCTGTCTGATTGCTGTAGCCAAGACTTCCAGCACTATGTTGAACAGAAGTGGAGATAGTGGGCAGCCTTGTCTGGTTCCAGTTCTAAGTGGGAATGATTTCAATCTTTCCCCATTCAGTATGATGTTGGCTATGGGTCTGTCATATATGGCTTGTATCATTTTTAGGTATGTCCCTTCTATGCCTATTTTGTTAAGTGTTCGTATCATGAAAGGGTGTTGAATTTTGTCAAAAGCTTTTTCTGCATCTATTGAAAGAATCATGTGGTCTTTGTTTTTGCTTCTGTTTATGTGGTGAATTGCATTTATAGATTTACGTATGTTGAACCATCCCTGCATCCCTGGGATGAAGCCCACTTGGTCGTGGTGGATTATTTTTTTGATAAGTGTCTGGATTCGGTTAGCTAAGATTTTGTTGAAAATTTTTGCATCTACATTCATTAAGGATATTGGTCTGTAGTTTTCTTTTTTTGTTGCATCCTTTCCTGGTTTTGGTATCAGAGTAATATTCGCTTCATAAAAGGTGTCGGGGAGGTTTCCGTTCTTCTCGATGTTGTGGAATAGTTTCTGCAAGATAGGTACTAGTTCTTCTTTGTAAGTATGGTAAAATTCAGGTGTGAAGCCATCTGGACCGAGACTTTTCTTTTTAGGGAGATTTTTAATTGCTCTTTCTATTTCAGCTGTTGAGATTGTTCTGTTCAGGGAATCTATTTCTTCCTGGTTGAGCCTAGGGAGGCTGTGTGTTTCTAGAAATTTGTCCATTTCCTCCACATTTTCCAGTTTCTGTGCATAAAGATTTTTGTAGTATTCATAAATTGTATCTTGTATCTCTTTGGGATCAGTTGTGATATCTCTTTTTTTATTCCTGATGGAGCTTATTAGAGATTTCTCTTTTCTGCTTTTCGTTAGCTTAGCCAATGGTGTGTCAATTTTGTTTATTTTTTCAAAGAACCAACTTTTTGTTTTATTAATCTCCTGAATAGCTTTCCTGTTTTCAATTTCGTTAAGTTCTGATTTGATCTTGTTGATTTGACTTCTTCTGCTGGGTTTGGGGTTGGTCTGTTCTTCTTTTTCCAGCTCTTTGAGTCGTTTCATTAGATTGTCTATTTGTGATCTTCTTGTCTTTTGGTTATAGGCATTTATGGAGATAAACTTTCCTCTCAGAACTGCTTTAGCTGTGTCCCAGAGGAGTTGATAACTTGTCTCTCCATTGTCGTTTTCTTCATAGAACTTTTTTATTTCCGTCTTGATTTCTTCATTTACGAAGTAATCATTTAGTAGGAGGTTGTTTAATTTCCACGTTTTTGTATAGAAATGTGAGTTTCTGTTAGGGTTGATTTCTAGTTTTATTCCACTGTGATCTGAGAAGGTACATGGTATGATTTCTATTTTTTTAAATTTCTTGAGATTTTCTTTGTGTCCTAGGATATGGTCAATCTTAGAGAATGTCCCGTGAGCTGATGAGAAGAACGTATATTCAGTGGATTTTGGGTAGAATGTTCTGTAGATGTCTGTCAGACCCAATTGTTCTAGAGTTTTGTTTAAGTCCATTATTTCTTTATTAATTTTCTGTTTGGAGGATCTGTCTCGTGCCGTCAGTGGGGTGTTGAAATCTCCGGCGATTATGGAGTTGCTATTAATCCATTTGCTTAGCTCCAGTAAGGTTTGCTTTATGAATCTGGGTGCACCTAAGTTGGGTGCATATATATTTAAAATTGTTATCTCTTCTTGTTGGACTGTGCCCTTCACCATTATATAATGACCCTCTTTGTCTTTTACTGCTTTTGTTGGTTGAAAAACTAAATCGTCTGAAATTAGAACTGCCACACCAGCCTTCTTTTGGCTTCTATTTGCTTGGAATATTGATCTCCACCCTTTTATTTTTAGTCTATATGCATCCTTGCAGGTTAGATGTGTTTCCTGAAGACAGCACAGACTTGGCCTGTATTTTCTTATCCATTCAGCCAGCCTATGTCTCTTGAGTGGAGAGTTTAAGCCATTCACATTTATTGAGAGAACTGATAGGTAAGGTAGATTACTGATCATTCTGTTGGGTTGGATGTTGTTGCTATGATTTCTGTGTTGAGCCATTGTAATATCTGGCCTTTTATATCTTTGAGTTTTGGTTGTTTTTATATTCGTGGGTTATTATTATGATGTTCCGTGCATAACGCTGTTTTAAGTACTTCTTGTAGGGCTGGTCTTGTCTTGGTGAATTCTCTGAGCCTTTGCTTGTCTGAGAATGTTTTTATTTCTCCTTCATATACGAAGCTTAGTTTTGCAGGGAATAATATTCTAGGCTGGGCATTGTTTTGTTTCAAAAGAGTGAGAATGCGGCCCCAGTCTCTCCTTGCTTGTAAAGTCTCATTAGAGAAGTCTGATGTTATTTGAATTGGCTTTCCCTTGTATGTTACTTGCTTCTTTTGTCTTACAGCTCTTAGAAGGGCCTCTTTACTTGATACTTTGGTTAGTCTGATGACTGCATGTCGTGACGTCTTCCTGTTTGCGTTGAATCTCCCAGGGGTCCTCTGAGCTTCTTGAACTTGTATATCAAGATTTTGAGCAAGGCCTGGGAAATTTTCCTCTATTATATCTTCAAACAGCTTGTCCAAGCCTTGAGTGTTGTCTTCTTCCCCTTCTTGTAACCCTATGACCCTCACATTAGGTTTCTTCACATAATCCCACAGCTCTTGTAGGCTTTGCTCTTTTCTCTTGTTTCTCTGCTCTATTTGTGTGACTGATTTATTTAATTGGAGGGTGTTATCTTCAAGCTCTGAGATTCTTTCTTCTGTTTCATCTACCCTGTTCTTGAGACTTTCCACTGTATTTTGTAGTTCCTTGAATTTATTCTTCATTTCCAGGAGTTCGGTTACACTTTTCTTCAATGTGTCTATTTCTTTTCTCATATCCTGGAGACTTTTTGTGGTTTCTTGGTGTTGGTTATTGAGTTGTTGTTGCAGCTGGGTGAGTGTTCTTATGTTCCACATACGAAATTCCTCTTCTGTCATATTGGTTGCCTGATTTTGGTTGGTGTCCGTTTCTAGGGTGCTGGTGCTCCTCTTTGTGGGTGTGTTTTCCGTTTGGTTCTTCATATTTCCTGAGTTCTTTCGCTGATTTCTTCCCATGTCGATCAGTTGTTGTTTCTTTCCTTAGGTTATTGTTTGGGTATTCATACACCTTGTTTAGTTTCTGAGGCGTTAGGTGGTGCCTGTGGGTGAAATTGGACCACTCCCTGTATATTGAGTCAGTGGGTGCCGTGGAAAGGCTGTGCAAGATGCCGTCCCTGTCAGTAGGTGGCGTTTGCTTGGAGGAACAGGCTATGGTGTTGATTTTGAGTCCTGTTATCAGCTCTCGTTCTGGGCGGAGCTGGGTTGGGTAAGCCTGCCCTCAGGCCTTTAGCAGGGGTCAAAGTTCTGTTCTCTGCTTCCAGGGAAAGCTGTCAGGGTGGGGCTGGAATGGTCCCGCTCAGCCAGAAAGTCTGGGTGTGGGGGTGGGGCTGTCTGAGACCCGCAGTCTGCAGCAGGCCTCGCTTTTTTCCACCCTCCCCAACTCCGCAGCTACTCCTGGGCCTCTGCCAGCAGGCCAGATCACAAGACACCAGGTCCTCCCGGACTGTGATGCCGGCGGGGAGGTTCCCTGCACAGGAACGCCACCTGGTTTGGGCGCATGGCCTCCTCCTGGGAGGAGGGTTGCCCTGTAGGACGCCAATGTGCCCCTGGAGGCACACAGACCTCAGTAGGCTGTTCATGTATAACCCTTCTGTGCCCGGGCAATGCTAGCCCTCGGTGCAGGGGATCTGGTCTGCAGGTCCGACCTCTGGGTCCCAGAGTTCAAACTGTATTCCCACCAGGGAGAGGATTTCCGGTCCTAATTCACCCACAGGGAGCCCATGCTGGGTCTATGTCTCTCAGCCTCTGAGTCGGTGCCGTTTTCCTGGGAACACGGTGCCAGCAGCACCTGGGAGGGCGGGCGGGGTCCCAAACGGGAAGGTCCCATTCCCTGGAGGTGCCTCCGGCTGGTGGCTATATTGTCTCTCTGGGCATCCGCGGGTAGGGTCGGCGGAGGGGAGGGGGAGGCAATATGGCGCCTGCCGCGCGGCTCGGGTCCGTGCACACGGAGGTGCCCGGAGGAAGTTGGGAACCTGGTGCCACGTCTGCTACAGGCTCACCGTTGGCAGGCGGCGGCAGTCTCTGAGCCGGTGCCTGCAGGTCTCTCCACCCGCTGGGGAGCCCACCAGCAGTCCCGAATGCAGGGGAGGGGAAACTGCAATTCCACCTACCCTCTCCGCTGGTCTCCGGGCTGCTCCGATGGTCTCATCCTCCAGTTCTCCTCCGCAGCCTCTTCCCGTGGAGTCTCCCGAGGTCTCAGGTACCCCTCCTTCCGGCCCTTGTCCGCTGTATGCTCGTCTTCTTGCTTCTTTCCTCTAGTTTCTGCTGGAATCTGTCTTTTCTGCAGAGACCCTCTGTCTGGCGGTGTTATTCGTCCGCCATCTTGCTCCGCCCTTCCCTTTGTTTACTTTTGCATTGAGTATTTCCTAGTATAGCATTTTAATTTCATTAATGTACTTTTCACCATTTAAAAAAATTTGTTAGTGGTTGCTCTTGGATTTTCCATGTACATTTTAACTTATCAGAATCAGGTTCAAATTTACACTAGCTTAATTCTAGCAACATATAAAAATGTTATTTCTATATAGTTCTATTCCTTTATATACTTTGTCACTATCTGCATAATTACCTTTAACATAATGGTTTATTTTTCATGAGGATTCAAATTACTCTCTGGTATCAGTTTCATTTAGCCTAAAGAACTTCCTTTAGATTTTCTTATAAGGCAAGTCTACAGGCAATGAATTCTTTCAGGTTTTTCATTATGTGGGAACATCATTATTTTGTCTTCATTATTGAAAGAGAACTTTACTGAATATATGATAACTTGGTTGACTTTTTTCATTTTAGCACTC
Organism: Microcebus murinus; assembly: GCF_040939455.1. NCBI lineage: Eukaryota > Metazoa > Chordata > Mammalia > Primates > Cheirogaleidae > Microcebus > Microcebus murinus. Next base: position 123,803,999 of record NC_134136.1, on the reverse strand, counting down.
TAAATTTGTCATCCCACTGCTTTTTGATCTCCATTTTTTTCTGATAAGCAGTCCACTTTAGTATTACTGGGGTTCTCTTGTATGTGATGAATAGTGTTTCTCTTGATGTTTTCAAGATTTTTTCTTTTTTTTACATATTTATTTCTATATATTTATTTGTGTTATTTTAAGATGAATTAATAAATATTTTAAAATTTTCCCCATTTTAATTTTGAATACAATAAATATTGATAGATATAATCCATGGAAGCAAAAGCTTGGTGAGGTCCTCAGTACTTTTTTATTATTTATTTATTTATTTATTTATTTTTTATTTTAGTGTATTATGGGGGTACAAGTGTTAAGGTTACCATTTTGATTATGCTGTATCTGGGTGTGGATTATTTTGTTTCTCCTACTTGGAGTTTGTTAAACTTCCTGGATTTGTAGATTAGCCTTGTCTATCCACTTTGAGAAGGTTTTGGTCATCATTCTTCTAATTTATTTTTAGTTTTTCTTTCTTTCCTCTCCTCCTACTACTCCCAGCATGCATATATCTCTATGCTTAATGGTTTCCAGTATTTCTCTGAGGCGCTATTCATTTTTCTCCATTTTTCTGTTACTCATTTTGTATAATCTCTATTCATCTGTTTTCAAGTTTATTGATTCTTTCTTCTGCCAACTCAAATCTACTCTGGAGTCCCTCTAGTGAATATTTCATTTGGGTTATTGTATTTTCAACTCCAGAATTCCATTTTGTTCTCTTTATAATTCCTATCTGTTTATTGGCATTCTCTATTTGATGAGGATTTTTTTTCATACCTTCCTTTCATTGTTTAAGCCTGCTTTTTAAAGTTATTTTAATATTTTTATAATATCTGCTTTATAGTCTTTGGTAAATCCAACATTTAGGCTCCTTCAAAGTCAGTTTCTTTTGCCTGCCTTTTTTCCTATTATGGGCTATGCTTTCCTGTTTGATTCATATCTTGTAACTTTTTTTGAAAACTGGACATTAAAAATAATATATGACCTCTTTTTCATATAAATACTATATGAAGTAGCTTTAGGTAATGACCTTCTCTCCTCATTTCTTGGACTTGTTATTTGTTTGGCCATCCATTTATTTTTTGCCTTGTCTAATAAGAATTTTGTGAAGCCTAGTTCCACTACAGTGTGCAGCCTCTGATGTCCGTGCTCAATTTTTTTTCTTTGTTCTTTTGGCCTGGCTTCTTAGGGGTCACCCTTGGGTCCACATGAACCATTTATTCATCAAAGATGGATTACTTCTCTTATCCAGTTAGACTTTGACTCTTCACTTTTGAATGTGTGTGTAGCTTGGAGTTTGTTTTCACAGTTCCGGGTGTTTATGATTTTTTCTACATTTAGCCAGATGTTTTCTCTCTGGTCTCTTCTGTGAGGGGGCAACTCTGAGCATGTACACAGTGTTTCAGAGCACTAGGGTTGAGTGTGACTTTACTTTTAGGCCTGGATTCTTATGAGCAGTGCCTGGGTCAGAATAGCTTATTGTTTAGCTAGTGTTTTATCAGAGGTTGTGTTTAAGCACATTGATCTGATGGATCTGTGTGTGGCTTGGAGAACACTTTCAAGTTTGCCTCATTTTCAAGTCTGATTACCCCTGAGTAGGTGTAGCCTAGCCTATGCACACAGGTTTGAAGACTTCCAGTGATGCTGGTGGGGCTATGCTCAGCTGTTTCTTTCTCTTGTTCTATCTGTTAAACTTCTGACCAGTTTGCCATTGCACTAGCTCTTACTAGTATCGTGGAGCTGGAGCTATCATCCCTCTTTTAGTTAACCACCAAGATATCCATTGTTTTCAATAACACCCTTAGCTGGGCGCAGTGGCTCACGCCTGTAATCCTGGCACTCTGGGAGGCCGAGGCGGGCAGATTGCTCGAGGTCAGGAGTTCGAAATCCATCCTGAGCAAGAGAGAGACCCTATCTTGACTATAAATAGAAAGTAATTAATTGGCCAACTAATATATATAGAAAAAATTAGCCGGGCATGGTGGTGCATGTCTGTAGTCCCAGCTACTTGGGAAGCTGAGGCAGTAGGATTAGATTGCTTGAGCCCAGGAGTTTGAAGTTGCTGTGAGCTAGGCTGGGGAACAAAGCGAGACTTTGTCTCAAAAAAAAAAAAAAAGAAAAGAAAAATAACACCCTTAGATATAAACTTCTCTGCATTCCGTTCCAAATAAAGACAATCCGCAGAACCGTTAGAGCTTTCTGTCCTTAAGACCTACCTCTTCCCTGGCATAAACTCAGCATCACTACAGTGGAGCTGAAGGCAGAAACAGTGACATGTTTCTTTTGGAGTAATACCCCTGCTAAATGAGCAAGTCCTGGGAGGAGGATAGTAGCCCCTAATATTCTCTGCTTGCATCTCCCAGCATGGAACCTATGCCCTATGAGCAAGCTGTGGTGGGCTGATTGGGACCCCAGTATTCTTGATCTGCCTTGCCTGGAGCAGAGCCCTCACCCAATGAGTAGGAGCTAGGTGGGGAAAAGAGAACCAGTCCTTTCAGCTATACCTACCTGGGACAGCACTTCTACAACAAGGGGATGCTAGGGATAAGTAATACTGGTGGCCTGCCCCTCCTGGAGTGAAACCCTAGACTAACCTTGACCTGGGTCTTAGCCTTGACTAACAGCTGAGAATAAAGTGAGCCTCCCTCTTCTCTTAGTGACACCTGCCTGGAGTAGAGCTTACATAATACTGGGATAGAGATGGAGTGGGGTAGTGTCTCAAATGCCACTTATTCCTACTATTCTTACCAAAATAGTAGATTTACTTGAATAAGCATTTCTTCACTTTTAATATGCCATTAGGATAATTTCCAGAGAAAATTGTTGTTTTTTTAATAATTTTTGCTCGCTAAATGTTTGTTTCTCTAGAGAAATGATCCACCAACCTCCTTATATCTCAATTCTGTATGCTCTACCAGCAATGATTTCTTAGATGTAACACCAAAGGCATAAGTGATGAGAAGAAAAGATAGATAAATATTGGACTTAATCAAAAGTAAAAAATTTGGGCTTTAAAAGATACTGTCAAGAAACTGAAAGGACAACTTATATTAGTTTTCTATTGCTGCTGTAATAAATTACCACAAACTTAGTAGTTTAAAAATGTCAAATCTATAGAGACACACAGTAATTCATGGCTGCTTACAGCTGAGGATGGGAATATGGACTGACTGTATTTAAACTCAAAGTTTCTTTTTGGGGCCAATGGAAATGTTCTAAAATTAGGTTGTGGTGATGGTTGCACAACTCTGTAAATATACTAAAACCCATTGAATTGCACTTAAAATGGATAAATGTTATGGTATGTAAATTATATCTCAATAAAGCTATTAATTAAAAATGATAAATGTTTCCCTACATGCTACTTATTGACAGATGACTTCAGTTGATATACATATGCAACCTTAAGGGAAATGATAGAAAGGAAAGGAGATAGAAAATAAAATATAATAAAACCTACACTCCTAGTCTTTTTCTCTGTAATTAAGACCTCAGGAAGGAAATTGTCCATTAGTAGGAATCTGCTTTTCTCCAACTTGGATAGACAAACACATGAGCAGGTTTTTCATCTGGGCTCTATTTCAGAAATGTACATATATATATAAAGATGGAAGCGTGGGAGATTTTTGTAAGACCCTCCTGTTACTTCAGAGTGTGGGCCTCCCACAAGTGTATTGCTGGCTGTCTTTACTCATGAAGTGGCTTTTTGTTCATTTTAATACTTTAATTTCCTTAGTTAATGGGGAGAGTCCACACCATTGAGTTATGCTGGGGCTATAGCAGGTGCTGGTGACCAGAGAAAAATTCACTCCAAGTGCAAACAAGCCAAGGGCTAGAGCTGGCCTGAGGATCAGGAGCTCCCTTCCCTTATGAAGGCTTTTGCCTGACTTCTGTACACTTGCTTTAGCTGAAACATCACCCCCACCCACAGCAGCCACATTCCCTGTCCTTCCCTGAACATCGCTGTGGGCCTCCACACTGATTTTCCTTCCCTCCTCTGGACATCTGTAGAAATGTCTTTTCTGCATTGCTGCAAACTTTCATTTTTTTCTCTCCCTCTGCTATTACTTAACTCAAGGACAGAGGAAATAGCTGCAGTCCAGAAACACACATAATAAAAAGAAGAAGAAGAAAGAAAGAGAAGAAGCCCCAAACTCATCCCAAATCATTAAGAAAATAATTCCATAGGATTTGGTTGGGAATTGCCATGCAATATGGGGAATGTGAGTGAAACGTGCTAATCAGAGCCCTTTCTGCCTGGAGCCTACCTGACTTCTCTCCACCCTCCCAAGCCAGCTGGGCTTGGCTAGGTCCAGGGTAGCCACAAAGCGGCCAGCTTAGAAAATGGAGACAAATGAGCAGGCACCAGAGGGCAAAGCAAGATTTGTTACTAGTTTTGAGGCCAAAGCAACACATGCAGTGTTTAAGGGATATGGAGGTAGATATTGCGAACCTGGAATCTCAGCTTTGAGGTTAAAGATTGAGGCTGATTTGCAGTGACTTCTAGAGACAGCATTTTCTGAGCTGGATCTCCATTTGCTTTACCACCCTGACTTTTACCTTAATTATTGCCATGCTTGCCTGACTCAGTCTCCCTGAAGCCAGTCAATACCTCTTCTGAACTGTCTGCCCACAGGGCTGTCACACATGCTCTTTCCAAAACAGAGATCTGATTTCATTACTTCTTCTCTTCCAGTCTATCTCATCTCCTCCAGGAGAAAACTCACATTCCTTAACATGGTATATGAGACTCTTTATAATCTGGCCTTAACCACTCTAGCCGTGTGCTCTATCACCTGTCCTCACCCTCAGGTAACCCTACAAAATTGTTTATTATTTTCCCAAACAGTTTTTTCCTTCCCACATGAGTGCCTTTGTATCTGATATTCCTTCAGCCAGGAATGAATGCTCCCCCACCTTTTTCTTCATTAGGGTGTATCTCACCCATCATTCAAGACTAAGTGCCTCTGGTGAAAGTTTTGCTGGGGAGGGGTTTTCAGTTTCTCCTCATTGCCAGGGGTCACTGAACATGCCTTGCGAAGACAGAGTGGTACAATGGAAAAAACCTAGATGATGGAGTCAGACTGTGTGATGATGAGCAAAAGACTTAATCTCTCAGTTTCTTGGTCTATAAAATGGGAATATGAATCCCTACAGGGCAAAATTGTTGATATTGATAAGTGTCGAGCACAACATCTGGTACATGGTAGGTACTTGGGCAGTGTTGCATGTTATAAAAGAAATAGAAAAATAATTTCTTCACCTTCAGTTGGGACTCTAAGGAGGAGTTTCTCATCAGGCAACCAAGTGAGTGGTGTTCTCTGGGGCCTGTTTACCTAATTATCTTCTTGTGGTTCACTTGTCTTTGGCCACCCTTATGTCTAGAGGATGTTTTGCAAGTGTTCTGCCTTCTTGAGATCAGCCATCAGCTTCTTTCCTTTCATGTTCCTTAGAAATCTGTGTGGGCAGGCATGAGGGGGGAAGGATGAAATTCAAGCACCCTCTTCTTTTCTTCCATGCCCTAGTCTTGCCCTCAAGCCTCAAGGGATCTAGCAGTCACTCCCATGTTGACCTTCCTCTTTCCTGAAACCTGCTCCCCTAGTCTTTTTTTTTTCCTGCAATTGAGATTTCAGAAATGACATTATCCATGAGCAGGAATCTACTGTTCTCAGATTGGGATGGACATACACATGAACTGGTTTCTCATCTGGACTCTATTTCAGAAATGTACACAAGATGTCAAAAATATACCACTTGGAACCAGAGCACTATTTATTGTGAAAAAATCAGGGGAAAAATTTTCCTTGCTTCAATTCCTACTGGAATGTAAAATAACTATGTGCTGATGCTGCATTTTTACAGCATTGAGTTAGTTACCCTCAGGGTCACTGGATGAGTGGTGCATGGATACACACACACACACACACACACACACACACACACACACACACATTCACAGTGCTTTGTTGTGAACTGGGAACTGCAGGCGTTCTGATGCCAGAGTTAGATCTGTTGTTTAACAGATCAAGCCATTGGTTAATAACACTTTAGTAAGTGTTCCCTTATGTGCCAAGTCTTGTGCTACACAGGGAGAAGAAAAGGAGAAGCAATGAACTAGAAGTTAGAGATGGAGTAATCAGAGCACAACAGAAGAGAATAAAGCACTAAAATAATAATACATACAGCAAATATTTAAAGGAAAAAGAGTTGAGGTTACAGAACTGCAATCACTAGGGCAAATTTCCTGGAGGGAATTGTGAGACCTGAACAGGGCCTTCAAGGGTAGGATTGGCAACTCTGAGTCATCCACAGTGTCCTCTTAGAATAGACAGAATGAGTATTAATGTTATTAGTAGTTTGTAGGAGGTGGGAACAAGAATCATCTGAAGTTGTGTGTGAAGGAGGACACATGGAAGGTTGAGAGGAACATGGTACTAAAAGTCAGAAGGCATCTTAGTCAGTGTCACGTCACTACTGACTCATTGTAAGTGATCTTAGGCAAGTCCTTTCTCTGTGAACCTCAGTTTTCCCATCTATACATTGGAGCTAAATAATACCACCTTACCAACTTCCTAGGACCCTTGTTAAGAGAACAAATGGGATAATTGTGTGACTGTGCTTGGAAAAGTAGAGAAAACTATCCAAAGTATAGGTTGGATTTATGAAGGCAGGTATTTATACTGTAGCCACTCTCCTGCAGCTGGGAATAAGATGACCTCAGTATGTGAATGAATTTTTCTTGGCAGGCCTCTTGCCTGCTATAATTACAGTCTGCCAGCTACTAGTTGAGTATGCATACTGAAGCAGGATCTGCCACATAAGCATACGGCCATGTGTGTGTGTCTAAGTTTGCATTGGACTAGATTATAGCCATGAGAGTGGAAAGTCTGGAGAACTCTTAGGAACAAAGGTGATCTATAGAAATGGAGATTTGTGGAAGCATCTTTGGGCCAGCCTATAAAACCATATGCCCTGTTGCCACTGTGATAATTCAGGACATCATCCATTTTTCTTGGTGTATTGCAAAGCCTTCCTACTTGTCTCCCTGACTTCATGCTTCCCCAATCCAGTCCATCCTCCACATTGCTGCTAAAGTGCTCTTTATGACATTCCTGGCCGCTTAGACGTCCACAAGGTAGCATTCATGCTCATTCACATGACATTAAGCAGGACTATATTTAACTAGTTTGCACTGATATTACCATACTTCTTGTTAAAATTGTGGAATCCTTTTATAGGTACTCCTCTGAGCCCCCTCAAGACCCCTTCTGCTGCCCAGCTGCCCTGCTCCCCACTTCTGGACCCAGCCACTAAGGGGTTATTACCCAGCACAGCAGGAGGCCTGGGGGACACTGTTTCATGCATTGACCTGCATCCATTCTGCTTCACTGGTGCTAGTGCTGTATTAGTGTTTAAATATTTTGAGGATTACCTCTGCATTCATGATTCATCTCATCCCAGTCCATCTCTCCAGCTTCATCTCTTGCTCCTTCTCCCCACAGATCTCAACAACATTGAAATTTTCATATATATGTCTGGATTTATATACCTGTCTTTCCCACTATAATAGGAATTCCTTGACAGTAGGTATAGTGGCTTCCTCATCAATGTAGTCCCAAAGCCCAGATCAAGACCCAGCATATAGTGGACATTCAATACATGTTTGTTGCTTATTGTAGAGGATACTGGTATATGGGGCCATTCTGTTTGTAATCCTGTAAATATCTCCAGGGTCCACACCTGAAGTCTGTGCAAGGCACTTTCCTGGTCTTCACACAGACTTCATGAAGGTTAATTCACAATTCCAGTGTCCTTGGAAGGGATAAAAAGAGCGAGTACTATTTCCATTCTATTACTGGAGAAATGGAAATATTCCAACAGCATGTCTCAGCCACACAATGAATGTTTAGTGGAACTAAGACATAAAGTCTTCCCTCTGGAACTTTCCCTAACCCACAGTACTAGAAAGCCTTTTGGGATTCGGGGTGAAAACTGCTGCCCTAATGTGAGCAATTGAAGACTTCTGCCGTTTTGAGGAGATGCTGGCTTACAGTCCTTCTAAGGGGGCCTGAGGACTATCTGTTGGAAATGATATAAATGTTCTTGCCCCTTCTCCTTCAGTACTGCCAGGATAGACATCAGCTTGTGGGGCTGAAGTGAAGAATCATTAAATCTCTTCTAATTTGGTTGCCAGCTTCTGCTGCCACCAATTAACATGGATTCATAATTGATGATCCCTTCAGCAATAAGTTAACTTTTGTTTCAGGAACCCTTCTGATACCTTTTCTCCAAGATCCATTCTCTCCACTCCTGCAAGAATAGTCCACTGTAGGGAGCCAAGCTGTGAGTACTGTAAAGAAGGCCAGACTGGGAGAATGGATGAGCCCTATCTTCAAGAAATGTAGTCTTCCTTGGGAAGCAGACCTAATATATTAGGTATGACTTAGGCTGCAAGTGACTGAAATCAAAACTCTAACTGGCTTAAACAATTAGGAAATTTATTGTCTCATGTAACAGGAAATCCAAGGAAAGGGCAGGCTTCAAGATTGATTGAGCTGTTCATAATGACTGTTAGTATGCACTAGAATAAATTATGATCTTGTTCTTGTCCAGCTGGAACAACAAGTAAGTCCAGGAAACCATGTAGGTGTCAAATTTTCTCAGTTCTATCTCTATAAAAAGGAAAGAGAAACATGGGCATTGGAGAACAATAGGGTAGATTCAGAGTACCCACTGAATTCATATTAGCTTATGTGTCAAATGGTAGTAGTTATAATAGCTGACTTGCTTCCCAACAGGCTGGTGGTAGGAATCATGTAAGATAAGATAACGTGAGAATATTTGGTAAGCCACATAAGGTGCCATATACCTTTGAATCCTTTCTATTTTTTTTAAATTAATTGTTTTTGACAAATAGAAATTATACATATTTATGGTATACAACAGGATGTTTTGAAATATGTATACATTCTGGAATGGCTAAATTGAGCTAATTAACATACACATACTTATTTTTTTTGTGGTGAGAATACTTAAAATCTACTCTCAGTGATTTTCAAGAATACATTATTAACATGTTGAACAACAGATCTCTTAAACTTCTTCCTCCAGTCTAACTGGAATTTTGTATCCTTTGACTAGCATCTTTCCCAATCCCCACCTCCCATTCCCCCAGCCCTTGGCAACCACCACTCTACTCTCTGCTTTTATTAGTTCAAATTTTATAGCTCCGACATATAATTGTGATCATGCAGTATTTGTCTTTGTGTGCCTGCTTATTTCACTTAACATAATACCCTCCAGGTTCATTTATGTTGTTACAACTGATAGTTTTTTTGTTTGTTTTTTGTTTTTTTTTTTTTTTTTTTTTTGAGACTGCGTCTTGCTCTGTAGCCTAGGCTAGAATGCCATGGCACAGCTTAGCTCACAGCAACCTCAAACTCCTGGGCTCAACCAATCCTCCTGCCTCAGTCTCCTGAGTAGCTGGTACTACAGGCATGCGCCACCATGCATGGATAATTTTTCTATTTTTAGTAGAGATGAGATTTCTCTCTTGCTCAGGCTGGTCTTGAACTGAGCTCAAGCAATTCTCCCACCTAGACCTTCCAGAGTGCTAGCATCACAGACATGAGCAACCACGCCCAGACAACAACTGATAGGATCTCCTTTTTAAAGGCTGAAGAATATTCCATTGTGTATATTTACCACATTTTCTTTCATCTATTGATTGACACTTAGGTTGTTTCCATATCTTGGCTATTGTGAATAATGCTGCAGTGAACATGGGAGTGCAGACTTCTGTTCAACATACTGATTTCCTTCCCTTTGGACATATACCCAGAAGTGGGATTCCTAGATTATGTTATAGTTCTATTTTTAGTTTTTTGAGGAACCTCCATACTGTTTTCCATAATGGCTGTACTAATTTACATTCCCAACGACAGTGTGCAAGCGTTCTTTTTTCTCCACATCCTCATCAACACTTATCTCTTGTCTTTTTAATAATAGCCATCCTAATGGGTGTGAGGTGATACCGCATTGTGGCTTTAGTTTACATTTCCGTGATAATTCTGGCTATTGAGCATTTTTTATATACTTGTTATCCACTTGTATATCTTCTTCTGAGAAATGTTTATTTAGATCCTTTGCCCATTTTTAATTGGGTTATTTGTTTTCTGAAGACTTTTAAAAATTACTATCATTAGAGAGGATGTGTACACAGAACAACTACTATGTACAAGGCACTGTTGGATTACCAGTTTAAAGGTGCCAATCAATACATGAGTGGATTAATAAAAAGTGGTATATGTATACCATGGAGTACTATTCAGCTCTAAGAAACAATGGTGATATAGCACATCTTATATTTTCCTGGATACAGCTGGAACCCATTCTACTAAGTGAAGTATCCTAAGAATGCTGAAACAAAATAAAAAAAAAAAAAAACTAATAAAAAGGGAAACAAAAATAAAAATAGAACCCAGCTACCAACCTCAAGTTTCCCCAAACAGCGCAATACACATCTATTCTTTTTTTTTTATTTTAGCATATTACAGGGGTACAAGTGTTAAGGTTACATATATTGCCCATGTCCCCCAATTCCCCCTAGATTCAGAGCCTCAAGCGTGACCATCCCCCAAACGTTGCACATCTTACTCACTGTGTTTGTATATATCCATCCCCTCCTCATCCCTCCCACCTGCCCGACATCCAATAAATGTTATTCCTATATGTCCACTTAGGTGTTGATCCATTAATACCAATTTTCTGGTGAGTACCTGTGGTGCTTGTTTTTCAGTTGTTCAGATACTTCACTTAGTATAATGGGTTCCAGTTCCATCCAGGAAAATACAAGAGGTGCTATATCACCATTGTTTCTTAAACCTGAATAGTATTCCATGATATACATATACCACATGTTATTAATCCACTCATGAATTGATGGGCACTTGGGTTGTTTCCACAGCTTTGCAATTGTGAATTGTGCTGCTATAAACATTCGAGTGCAGGTGTCTTTTTCATAAAGTGCACTTTGATCTTTTGAGTAGATGCTCAGTAGTGGAATTGCTAGATCCAATGGTAGATCTACTCATATCGCTTTGAGGTATCTCCATATTGCTTTCCACAGAGGTTGAACTAGTTTGCCACCAGCAGTGTAGGAGTGTTCCTATCTCTCCCCATCCATGCCAATATTTATTGTTTGGGGACTTTTTGATAAAGGCCATTATCACTGGAGATAAGTGATATCTCATTGTGGTTTTGATTTCATTTCCCTGATGATTAGAGATGTTGAGCATTTTTTCATATGTTTGTTGGCCATTATTCTGTCTTCTTTTGAGAAGTTTCTGTTCATGCCCTTTGCCCACTTTTTGATAGGGTTGTTTGATTTGTTCTTGCTGCTTTTCCTGAGTTCTAAATAGATTCTAGTTATCAGCCCTTTATCGGATGTGTAGCTTGTGGAAATTTTCTGCCATTCTGTGGGTTGTCTGTTTGTTCTCTTGACAGTTTCTTTGGCTATGCAGAAGCTTTTTAATCTGATAAGGTCCCATTTGTTTATTTTTCTTGCTGCTGTGTTTGCCTTTGGGGTCTTCTTCATAAATTCTTTGCCTAGGCCAATGTTTGTAAGAGTATTTCCAAAGTTTTCCTCTAGAATTCTGATAGTTTCACAGCTAAGGTTCAAGTCTGTTACCCAACATGAGTTGATTTTTGTGAGAGGTGAAAGGTGTGGGTCTTGCTTCAGTCTTCTACTTGTGGCTATCCAGTTTTCCCAGCACCATTTATTGAGTAAGAATTCTTTTCCCCAGTGTATGTTTTTGTCTGCTTTGTCAAAGATTAGTTGGCTATATGAGGATGGTTTTATATCTAGGTTCTCTGTTCTGTTCCACTGGTCAATGTCCCTGTTCTTGTGCCAGTCCCAAGCTGTTTTAATTATGATAGCCTTGTAGTATAGTTTGAAGTCTGGTAAATTAATACCTCCTGTTTTGTTTTTATTGCCTAGGATTGATTTTGCTATACGGGGTCTTCTCCAGTTCCATATGAAGCGTAAAATTATTTTTTCTGTATCTGTGAAAAATGATGGTGGCATTTTGATAGGGATTTCATTGACTCTGTAGGTCACTTTGGGTAGTATAGACATTTTAACAATGTTGATTCTGCCTACCCATGAGCAAGGTATATTCTTCTTCCACCTGTTTCCATCCTCTGCTAATTCCTTCTTCAGTGTTTGATAGTTCTCCCTGTAGAGGTCTTTTATCTCCTTAGTTCAATATATTCCTAGGTACTTTATTTTCTTTGTTGCTATTTTGAAGGGATTGAGTCTTTGATTTGGTTCTTATTTTTAGTGTTGTTGACGTATATGAATGCCTCTAATTTCTGTGTATTGATTTTTTATCCTGAGACTTTACGAAATTCATTTATCAAATAAGGAGTCTCTTGGTTGAATCCTTGAGGTTTTCTAGGTATAATATAATGTCATCAACAAAGAGTGAGAGTTTGATCTCTTCTGCTCCCATTTGCATGCCCTTAATTCCACTCACTTGTCTGATTGCTGTAGCAAGGACTTCAGCACTATGTTGCATAGAAGTGGAGATAGTGGGCATCCTTGTCTTGCTCCAGTTCAAAGGGAGAATGCTTTCAATTTTTCCCCATTCAGTATGATATTGGCTGTGGGTTTGTCATATACAGCTTGTATCATTTTTAGGTAAGTCCCATCTATGCCTATTTTGTTGAGCATTCTTACCATAAAAGCGTGTTGAATTTTGTCAAATAATTTTCTGCATCTATTGAGGCGATCATATGGTCTTTGTTTTAGCTTCTGTTTATATGACGAATTACATTTATAGATTTGCATATGTTGAACCATCAGTGCATCCATGGGATGAAGCCCACTTTCTTGTGATGGAATATTTTCTTGACAAGCACCGGATTCGATTGGCTAGGATATTGTTGAGAATTTTTGCATCTATATTCATAAGGGATATTGGTCTGTAGTTTTCGTTTTTGTTGAATCCTTTCCTGGTTTTAGTATCAGGGTTATGTTTCCTTTATAAAATGTGTTGGGGAGGCTTCCATCCTTCTCGATGTTTTGGAATAATTTCTGCAGGATAGGCACCAGTTCTTCTTTGTAGGTGTGGTAAAATTCAGGTGTGAAACCATCTGGTCAGGGCTTTTCGTTTTAGGTATGCTTTTTATTGCTGTTTTAATTTCAGCACTTGATATTGGTTTGTTCAGGAATTCTATTTCTTCCTGGCTGAGCCTAGGGAGGCTGTGTATTTCTAAGAAATTGTCCATTTCCTCCACATTTTCCAGTTTGTGTGCATAGAGGTTTTGGTAGTATTCATGAATTATATCTTGTATCTCCGTGGCATCCTTTGCAATTTCTCCTTTATTATTCCTGATGGAGCTTATTAGATATTTTTTCTTTTCTGCTTTTCGTTAGTGTAGCCAAAGGTGTGTCCATTTTGCTTATTTTTTCAAAGAAACAAGTTTTTGTTTTGTTAATCTTCCATATGTTTTCCCTGTTGTTAATTTCATTTAGTTGTGATTTAATCTTAATTATTTCACTTCTTCTGCTGGGTTTGGGGTTGGTCTGTTCTTCTTTTTCCAGCTCTTTGAGATGATTCATTAGGTTGTCTATTTGTGATCTTTTCAATTTTTGGATATAGGCATTTATGGAAATAAACTTTCCTTTCAAGACTGCTTTAGCTGTGTCCCATAGGTTTTGATAACTTGTGTCTCAAGTAGAGTTTGCTTTATGAAACTGGGTGCACCTATGTTGGGTGCATATATATTTAGAATTGTTATGTCTTCTTGTTGAACTGTACCCTTCACCATTATATAGTGACTTCTTTGTCTTTTATTACTTTTGTTGATTTAAAAACTAAGTTATCTGCAACCAGCACTGCCACACCAGCTTTCTTTTGGCTTCCATTTGCTTGAAATATTGTTCTCCACCCCTTTACCTTTGGTCTAACTGCATCCTTGCAGGTTAGATGTGTTTCCTGAAGGCAGCAGATACTTGGCTTGTATTTTTTTATCCATTCGGCCAGCCTATGTCTCTTGAGTGGGGAGTTCAGGCCATTCACATTTATTGAGTTAACTTATAGGTGGGGCAGGTTTCTGTTCATTATGTTGGGTTGAACTTTGTTACTTTGTTTTCTCTTTTGAGCCATTGTGGTTTCTTAGCTTTGATCTTTAGCTTTTGAGTAGATTTACATTCATGAGTGTTTATTGTGCTGCTCTGTGTGTAACACTGTTTTGAGTACTTCTTGAAGGGCTGGTCTTGTCTTGGTGAATTCCCTCAGTCTTTGCTTATCTGAGAATGTCTTTTTTTCTCCTTCATATACAAAACTTAGTTTTGCAGAGGATAAGATCCTAGGCTGGGCATTATTCTGTTTCAGAAGAGTGAAAATGGGGCCAGTTTCTCCTTGCTTGTAAAGTTTCAGTAGTGAAGACTGGCATTATTCGGATTGGCTTTGCTTTGTATGTTACTTGCCTCTTTCATCTTACAGCTCATAGAAGGGGCTCTTTAGTTAATATTTTGGTCAGTCTGATGATTGCATGTTGTGACGTCTTCCGGTTTGCATTGACTCTCCCAGGAGTCCTTTGAGTTTCTTGAATTTGTATATTGAGATTTTTAGCAAGGCCTGGGAAATTTTCCTCTATTATATCTTCAAGTAGCTTATCCAACCCTTGAGTGTTTTCTTCTTCCCTGTTGGGTAACCCTATAACCCTCACATTAGGTTTCTTCACATAATCTCACATCTCTTGTAGGCTTTGTTCTTTTCTCTTGTTTCTCTGCTCTACCTCTGTGACTAATTTATTTAATTGGAAGGTGTTATCTTCAATCTCTGAGATTCTTTCATTTCCAGGAGTTCAGTTAGATTTTTCTTCATTGTTTCAATTTCTTTAGTGAAATTTTGTTCAAGGTCCTAGAATCTTTTTGCATTTCTTTCTGTTGGTTATCCAGTTTTTCTTGCAAATCGTTGAATTTTCTTACGATCTATGCTCAAAACTCTTATGTCATTTTAGTGGTTTGATTTTGGTTGATGTCCATTTCTGATGGGCTGGTTTTCCTCTTTGGGGATGTGCTTTCCATTTTGGTTTTCATATTTCCAGAGTTCCTTTGCTGATTTCTTCCTATCTGGATCTGTTTTTGCTTCTTATCTTTAGGTTTTCATCTGGATAATGACACACCCTGTTTAGTCTCTGAGCCAGTAGGTGGTATTTGTGGATGAGATTCGACCACATCCTATATGATAAGTCAGTAGATGATGTAAAAGGGTGTGCCGAATGTCCTTCCTGTTGGTAGGTGGCGCTTTCTGGGAGGAGCAGGCTACACTGTTGTTTTGGGGTCCTGTAAGCAGCTTTTGTTCCTCTGGAGAGGCACTCTAGTGCCTCAGGTGGTGGCTGGGGCCCTGGGACTTCCAGGCATGTCCTTATTCTCCACCTCAGTGAGGGCTGGTCTGGGAGTGAGTCTGGTCGGAGCTGGGTTGGTTAAGCCTGCCCTCAGGCGCCACAAATGTTGTTAGCAGGGGTCAAATTTCTCTTCTCTGCTTCCAGGAAAAGCTGTCAGGGAGGGACTGGAATGGCCCCACTCAGTCAGAAAGTCTGCGTGTTGGGGTAGGGCTGTCCGAGACCCTTAGTCTGGAGGGGCCCTGCTCCTTTCCACCCTTCCCAACTCCGTAGCTTCTCCTGGGCCTCTGCCATCAGGCCAGACTCCATGCCACTGGGTCTCCCCTGGGTGCGATGCAGGCTGGGAGGCTATCTGCACTGAGTCGCCACCTGGGCTAGGCACACAGCCTCCCCTTGGGAGGAGAGTTGCCCTCAAGCATGCTGATCTACACTTTAAGTCACACACACCTAGCAGGCTCGTTCACGAATATCCCCTCTGTGCTCTGGGCAATGCAAGACCTACCTACATGGGATCTGGTCCACAAGTCTGACCTCTGGGCCCAGAATTCACTCCCTGACCCCACCAGGGAGAGTTGTGCCAGTCCCAATTCACCCATGGGAGCCCAACCTGGGTCGATGTCTCTCAGCCTCAGTTTCTACTCCGTTCTCCTGGAATCACCAGGCCAGCAGCACCTGGGAGGGCTGGCAGATAATGAGCTCACCATCTGAGTACACCTTAGTCAGCTGAAGGGCCCCAAAAGGGAAGGTCCTGTTCCCTGGACCCCAGGCATCCTGTTCCCAGGCATCCCTGGAGAATCCTCTAACTGGTGGCTATATTGTCTTTCTCGGCAGCCCGAATAGGGAAGTGGGAGGGGAGAATGAAGCAATGTGGCACTTGCCACATGGCTCGGGTCTGTGCACAGGGAGGTGCCCCTAGGGAGTTGGGAGCCTGGTGCCACATCTGCTACAGGCTTACCGCTCACTGGCAGTGGCCATCTCTGGGCTGGTGTCCGCAGGTCTCTCCACCTGCTGGAGAGCCCACCAGCAGTCTGAGATGCAAGGGAAGGTAAAGTTAACCACTCCACCTACCTTTGCCACTGGTCTTCAAGCTTCTTGGGAGGTGTCTTCTTCCAGTTCTCCTCTGCAACCTCCTCCTGTGGAGTGTCCCATAGTTCCATAGTCTCCACTACCCCTCCTTCCGGCCTTGTCTGATGTATGCTCGTCTGCTTGCTTTTTTCTTTTAATTTCTTCTAGAAACTGTCTTTTTTGCAGATACACTCTGTCTGGTGGTGTTTCTTGTCCGCCATCTTGCTCCGCTTCCCCTCAATACACATCTATTGATCACCCATAGGTGTTGGGGAACCAGATATGAAAGAGACCTAGTCCCTGCTCTCAGGGAGGTCCCAGTAGAGTAGAGGAGACAGATGAATAAACAGAGAATTTTAGTACAACTTGGTAAGTGAACAGAAGTGTCGAGGTGTGTTCAGAGTGTTCTAGGAGTACACAGGCATTGCTAACCTATCCAGGCTGCATAGGGAAGGAGGAGGGGGAGTGTCAGGAGCTTATTAAACAATAACAGAGATAAGAAAAGAGTCATACATCATAGATACATGTAGAAAGAAAAGCCCCCAAAGTGACTTCTTATTTTGTACTTTAGAAGCAAACTAAAGGGTAGAGTCTATAGAAAACAGTGTGTAAACAACAGCATTATGAACCCTCTTTCTCCCTCCTCTCCATCTGTTGTGGTTAACCTGGGCATGCTCCCTAGGCCTTCTAATCACCAGTCTGAAAACTAAGCCTTTCCACAAATATAGTATCAAAATGTCACTGAACACTGACCTTCACAGGCAGAACAGTATCCTCCAGAGTTGCTCCATGATCTTCTGTAGCATATCCTTTGGGAATTGCAAAAGATTGGACCCCTAATAACTGGTTGGGCATGTGTATAAACTTTTTTCAGAAAAGATTATTTGACTATAGAGTCTCTTATATCCTACCATTAAAAGTGGCGATCTCCTATCCAGTGTTATCTTAATGTACTGTAAATTAAAATTATATTTATAAATGGTTAAAGTGCATTTTTAAAACAGCAAATATTCTTTAAATATAAAGCAATCTTAGTTTTTTCAAGCACTATTTTCATCAACCCTATCTGTTCCCTGAACTGTACAAGGCCTGCTTGTGGCACTGTTAGGACAAGGGTATATGAAGTCTGTAGAGTCTAATGCATGAACCCATGAACCAAACCTCAGTGTTAGACATTGAGTCCCAGTGACAAAGCCTTGCTTGTCACCACTGTTTTGAGTAGACATCTTTTCTGGCCAAGGCTCTCTGCCTCTTAAAATGCCTTATTGGATGACCACTAAAAAGCCTGCTGCACTTTGAGAGCATGGTTTCCTGTGTTACATAGAGCTCTTCTGTTAACCAGGCTCATAAAGCACACTTCTGGACAGCTTCTCAGGCCTAAGTTTCTGTTCTTTGGCAGGCTCTGAGCTTATTACCTTCTCAGGTAGGTACCCAGCTGTATGTTCTCTAGTTACTTCCTCAGGCCCAAATTTTGGCAGTGTTTTCCTGGGGAACACAGCCAGCCTCCCTGTTTCTCCAAACCAGCTAGGGGACTCACAAAATCCAGAGGCAACCCCTTACAGAGGAGTATGGACTTGGCCTTGAAAATAAGACTGTTTCACCTCTCTCATACCAATTAGTGAATGATGGGGTCTGCATTGAGGGGAAGAGTGCTGAGAAAATCTTTTCAGGAACTGAACTGAAAACCAACAAGGGGTTTGCATGTTTTCTAAATGGTATGGTCCCTTTTTTGATGGGGGGGATCATCCCAGATCTGGAAAAGATTCCAGAGCTATGGGGACAAGATGAGCAAGACAGCAGGCTAACCATCAAACATTTTGATCATGGGTTCAAATGCACGTGGGCAGAACCACCTTAGACCACACTCCAGCTTTTCTCTGTTTCTTAAATTATGCTTTATACTCCTTTCAAAAAGTTTCTTTCTAGGTTTTCTTTTGTTTGCAAAGAGGACTTTGAAAACCAAAGCTTGATTAAATGTTAGGGAGTCAGTTGAAACATTTGAGCACTATATACCCACCACAATCTAAGGTCTTGGCCCAAGCTGCAAAATATTTCCAAGAAACAAAAGTGCTCAGCAGTCAGGGTGAGTTTGACACAAAAGGATTTCCGTGGTTGAGACCCTGTAGATCCTACAGTGGAGAGGAATGAAGCACTTCGTCAAGAGTTTCCTACTCAATATAGCTTCACTAAGTGCTCAGCAATAAAATTTAATTACAACACCATGACACTGTGGGGTAGGTGTTGTTATCATCCTTATTTAACAAATAAGGAAACAGGTTTTGGAAAGGTGAAATGACTTGCTCAAGGTCATACTGCCACTAAATGTCAGAGCTAAGATTTGAATTATGGCTTAGCATGTAGTACAGTCTCAAATCATGTATATTGTTTGTGGAATGAATACATTAATGAAAAGCCTGTCTGATCATTAAATCCAATAATTTTCTTTTGCTTGTGTATGTTTCTGACATTTTTTAACATAATTTTTCCAATATGTGGAAAAATTGAAAGAATGTTACATTAAACATTCATATAAACCCATCACCTAGATTCTACTAACATTTTACTATATTTGTTTAGCATGTATGTATTCACCTATTGATTTTCTCTATTCATTCATCAATCCCTGTTATTTTCTTTTTTTATTTATATTTTTTTAATTTTTTTTTATTTTGGCATATTATGGGGGTACAGATTTTAAGGTTTCAATAAATGCCCATTTCCCCCCCTCCCCCCAAAAGTCTGAGTCTCCATCATGACCATCCCCCAGATGGTGCACATTTCACACATTATGTATGTATATACCCGCCCCCCTCCCCCTCCCACCTCCCCAATACCCTATTACTGTAGCACCTATGTGTCCACTTAGGTGCTACTCAGTTAATACCAGTTTGCTGGAGAATATATCTGGTGCTTGTTTTTCCATTCTTGGGATACTTCACTTAGTAGTATGGGTTCCAGCACTAACCAGGAAAATATAAGATGTGCTATATCACCATTGTTTCTTAGAGCTGAATAGTCCTCCATGGTATACATATACCACATTTTATTAATCCATTCTTGGATTGATGGGCACTTGGGCTGTTTCCACAGCCTTGCAATTATGAATTGTGCTGCTATAAACATTCGAGTGCAGGTGTCTTTTTTGTAGAGTGTCACTGGATCATTTGGGTAGATGCCCAGCAATGGGATTGCTGGATCAAATGGTAGATTCACTTGTATCGCTTTAAGGTATCTCCATATTGCTTCCCACAGAGGTTGAACTAGTTTGCAGTCCCACCAGCAGTGTAGGAGTGTTCCTCTCTCTCCGCAACCACGATAGCATTTATTGTTTGCAGATTTTTTGATAAAGACCATTCTCACTGGGGTTAAGTGATATCTCATTGTGGTTTTGATTTGCATTTCCCTGATGATTAGAGATGTTGAGCATTTCTTCATATGTTTGTTGGCCATTCTTCTGTCTTCTTTAGAAAAATTTCTGTTCAAGTCCTTTGCCCACTTTTTAATGGGATTATTTGATTTTTTCTTCCTAATTTTCGTGAGTTCTAAGTAAATTCTAGTTATCAGTCCCTTATCGGATGCATAGGATGCAAAAATTTTCTCCCATTCTGTAGGTTGTCTGTTTACTTTCATGACTATTCCTTTGGCTGTGCAGAAGCTTTGTAGTTTGATCATGTCCCATTTATTTATTTTTGCTGCTGCTGTGATTGCCTTTGGGGACTTCTTCATAAACTCTTTGCCCAGGCCGATGTCTAGGAGAGTGTTTCCAACTTTTTCCTCTAGAGTTCTAATAGTTTCATATCTTAGGTTTAAGTCTGTTATCCAGCGTGAGTTGGTTTTTGTGAGAGGTGAAAGGTGTGGGTCCTGTTTTAGCCTTCTACAGGTGGCTATCCAGTTTCCCCAGCACCATTTATTGAAGAGAGATTCTTTTCCCCAGCGTATGTTTTTGTCTGCTTTGTCAAAGATGAGATGGCTATATGAGGATGGTTTTATATCAGGATTCTCACATCTGTTCCACTGGTCAATATTCCTATTTTTGTGCCAATACCATATTGTTTTAATTACTACAGCTTTGTAGTATAGTTTGATATCTGGCATATTAATGCCTCCCATTTGTTTTTGTTGCCTAGAATTGCTCTTGATATTCGGGGTCTTCTTTGGTTCCATACGAAGCGTAAAATTATTTTTTCTATATCAGTGAAGAATGCTGATGGGATTTTAATAGGTATTGCATTGAATCTGTAGATCAGTTTGGGTAGTATAGACATTTTGATGATATTGAGTCTGCCGATCCACGAGCATGGTATGGATTTCCATCTGTTTACATCCTCTGCTATTTCCTTCCTCAGTGTTTCATACTTCTCCCTGTAGAGGTCTTTTACCTCTTTGGTTAAATATATTCCTAGGTACTTTAATTTATTTGTTGCTACTGTGAAGGGAATTGAGTCTTTGATTTGGTTCTCAATTAGATTGTTGTTGGCGTATATGAATGCCTCTGATTTCTGTGTATTGATTTTGTATCCTGAGACTTTACTAAATTCATTGATCAGTTCCAGGAGTTTCTTGGTTGAATCCTTGGAGTTTTCTAGATACAATATCATATCATCAGCAAACAGTGAAAGTTTGATCTCTTCTGCCCCTATTTGGATACCTTTGATTCCATTTTCCTGTCTGATTGCTGTAGCCAAGACTTCCAGCACTATGTTGAACAGAAGTGGAGATAGTGGGCAGCCTTGTCTGGTTCCAGTTCTAAGTGGGAATGATTTCAATCTTTCCCCATTCAGTATGATGTTGGCTATGGGTCTGTCATATATGGCTTGTATCATTTTTAGGTATGTCCCTTCTATGCCTATTTTGTTAAGTGTTCGTATCATGAAAGGGTGTTGAATTTTGTCAAAAGCTTTTTCTGCATCTATTGAAAGAATCATGTGGTCTTTGTTTTTGCTTCTGTTTATGTGGTGAATTGCATTTATAGATTTACGTATGTTGAACCATCCCTGCATTCCTGGGATGAAGCCCACTTGGTCGTGGTGGATTATTTTTTTGATAAGTGTCTGGATTCGGTTAGCTAAGATTTTGTTGAAAATTTTTGCATCTATATTCATTAGAGATATTGATCTGTAGATTTCTTTTTTTGTTGCATCCTTTCCTGGTTTTGGTATCAGAGTAATATTCGCTTCATAAAAGGTGTCGAGGAGGTTTCCGTTCTTCTCGATGTTGTGGAATAGTTTCTGCAAGATAGGTACTAGTTCTTCTTTGTAAGTATGGTAAAATTCAGGTGTGGAGCCATCTGGACCGAGACTTTTCTTTTTAGGGAGATTTTTAATTGCTGTTTCTATTTCAGGTGTTGAGATTGGTCTGTTCAGGGAATCTATTTCTTCCTGGTTGAGCCTAGGGAGGCTGTGTGTTTCTAGAAATTTGTCCATTTCCTCCACATTTTCCAGTTTGTGTGCATAAAGATTTTTGTAGTATTCATAAATTGTATCTTGTATCTCTTTGGGATCAGTTGTGATATCTCTTTTTTTATTCCTGATGGAGCTTATTAGAGAATTCTCTTTTCTGCTTTTCGTTAGCTTAGCCAATGGTGTGTCAATTTTGTTTATTTTTTCAAAGAACCAACTTTTTGTTTTATTAATCTCCTGAATAGCTTTCCTGTTTTCAATTTCGTTTAGTTCTGATTTGATATTGTTGATTTCACTTCTTCTGCTGGGTTTGGGGTTGGTCTATTCTTCTTTTTCCAGCTCTTTGAGTCGTTTCATTAGATTGTCTATTTGTGATCTTCTTGTCTTTTGGTTATAGGCATTTATGGAGATAAACTTTCCTCTCAGAACTGCTTTAGCTGTGTCCCAGAGGAGTTGATAACTTGTCTCTCCATTGTCGTTTTTTCATAGAACTTTTTTATTTCCGTCTTGATTTCTTCATTTACGAAGTAATCATTTAGTAGGAGGTTGTTTAATTTCCACGTTTTTGTGTAGAAATGTGAGTTTCTGTTAGGGTTGATTTCTAGTTTTATTCCACTGTGATCTGAGAAGGTACATGGTATGATTTCTATTTTTTTAAATTTCTTGAGATTTTCTTTGTGTCCTAGGATATGGTCAATCTTAGAGAATGTCCCGTGAGCTGATGAGAAGAACGTATATTCAGTGGATTTTGGGTAGAATGTTCTGTAGATGTCTGTCAGACCCAATTGTTCTAGAGTTTTGTTTAAGTCCATTATTTCTTTATTAATTTTCTGTTTGGAGGATCTGTCTCGTGCCGTCAGTGGGGTGTTGAAATCTCCGGCGATTATGGAGTTGCTATTAATCCATTTGCTTAGCTCCAGTAAGGTTTGCTTTATGAATCTGGGTGCACCTAAGTTGGGTGCATATATATTTAAAATTGTTATCTCTTCTTGTTGGACTGTGCCCTTCACCATTATATAATGACCCTCTTTGTCTTTTACTGCTTTTGTTGGTTTAAAAACTAAATCGTCTGAAATTAGAACTGCCACACCAGCCTTCTTTTGGCTTCTATTTGCTTGGAATATTGATCTCCACCCTTTTATTTTTAGTCTATATGCATCCTTGCAGGTTAGATGTGTTTCCTGAAGACAGCACAGACTTGGCCTGTATTTTCTTATCCATTCAGCCAGCCTATGTCTCTTGAGTGGAGAGTTTAAGCCATTTACATTTATTGAGAGAACTGATAGGTAAGGTAGATTACTGATCATTCTGTTGGGTTGGATGTTGTTGCTATGATTTCTGTGTTGAGCCATTGTAATATCTGGCCTTTAATATCTTTGGGTTTTGGTTGTTTTTATATTCGTGGGTTATTATTATGATGTTCCATGCATAGCGCTGTTTTAAGTACTTCTTGTAGGGCTGGTCTTGTCTTGGTGAATTCTCTGAGCCTTTGCTTGTCTGAGAATGTTTTTATTTCTCCTTCATATACGAAGCTTAGTTTTGCAGGGAATAATATTCTAGGCTAGGCATTGTTTTGTTTCAAAAGAGTGAGAATGGGGCCCCAGCCTCTTCTTGCTTGTAAAGTCTCATTAGAGAAGTCTGATGTTATTTGAATTGGGTTTCCCTTGTATGTTACTTGCTTCTTTTGTCTTACAGCTCTTAGAAGGGCCTCTTTACTTGATACTTTGGCCAGTCTGATGACTGCATGTCGTGACGTCTTCCTGTTTGCATTGAATCTCCCAGGGGTCCTCTGAGCTTCTTGAACTTGTATATCAAGATTTTGAGCAAAGCCTGGGAAATTTTCCTCTATTATATCTTCAAACAGCTTGTCCAAGCCTTGAGTGTTGTCTTCTTCCCCTTCTTGTAACCCTATGACCCTCACATTAGGTTTCTTCACATAATCCCACAGCTCTTGTAGGCTTTGCTCTTTTCTCTTGTTTCTCTGCTCTATTTGTGTGACTGATTTATTTAATTGGAGGGTGTTATCTTCAAGCTCTGAGATTCTTTCTTCTGTTTCATCTACCCTGTTCTTGAGACTTTCCACTGTATTTTGTAGTTCCTTGAATTGATTCTTCATTTCCAGGTGTTCAGTTACACTTTTCTTCAATGTGTCTATTTCTTTTCTCATATCCTGGAGACTTTTTGTGGTTTCTTGGTGTTGGTTATTGAGTTGTTGTTGCAGCTGGGTGAGTGTTCTTATGTTCCACATACGAAATTCCTCTTCTGTCATATTGGTTGCCTGATTTTAGTCGGTGTCCGTTTCTAGGGGGCTGGTGCTCCTGTTTGTGGGTGTGTTTTCCGTTTGGTTCTTCATATTTCCTGAGTTCTTTCGCTGATTTCTTCCCATGTCGATCAGTTGTTGTTTCTTTCCTTAGGTTATTGTTTTGGTATTCACACACCTTGTTTAGTTTCTGAGGCGTTAGGTGGTGCCTGTGGGTGAAATTGGACCACTCCGTGTATATTGAGTCAGTGGGTGCCATGGAAAGGCTGTGCAAGATGCCGTCCCTGTCAGTAGGTGGCGTTTGCTTGGAGGAACAGGCTATGGTGTTGATTTTGAGTCCTGTTATCAGCTCTCGTTCTGGGCGGAGCTGGGTTGGGTAAGCCTGCCCTCAGGCCGTTAGCAGGGGTCAAAGTTCTGTCCTCTGCTTCCAGGGAAAGCTGTCAGGGCGGGGCTGGAATGGTCCCGCTCAGCCAGAAAGTCTGGGTGTGGGGGTGGGGCTGTCTGAGACCCGCAGTCTGCAGCAGGCCTCGCTTCTTTCCACCCTCCCCAACTCCGCAGCTACTCCTGGGCCTCTGCCAGCAGGCCAGACCACAAGCCACCAGGCCTCCTCGGACTGTGATGCCGGCGGGGAGGTTCCCTGCACAGGAACGCCACCTGGGTTGGGCACACGGCCTCCTCCTGGGAGGAGGGTTGCCCTCTAGGATGCTGATCCGCCCCTGGAGGCACACAGACCTCAGTAGGCTGTTCACGTCTAACCCTTCTGTGCCCCGGGTAATGCTAGCCCTCGGTGCAGGGGATCTGGTCTGCAGGTCCGACCTCTGGGTCCCAGAGTTCAAACTGTATTCCCACCAAGGAGAGGGTTTCCTGTCCTAATTCACCCACAGGGATCCCAAGCTGGGTCTATGTCTCTCAGCCTCTGAGTTGGCACCGTTTTCCTGGGAACACGGTGCCAGCAGCACCTGGGAGGGCGGGCGGGGTCCCAAACGGGAAGGTCCCGTTCCCTGGAGGTGCCTCCGCCTGGTGGCTGTATTGTCTCTCTTGGCAGCCGCGGGTAGGGTCGGCGGAGGGGAGGAGGAGGCAATATGGGGCCTGCCGCGCGGCTCGGGTCCGTGCACATGGAGGTTCCCGGAGGAAGTTGGGAACCTGGTGCCACGTCTGCTACAGGCTCACCGTTGGCAGGCGGCGGCAGTCTCTGGGCTGGTGTCCGCAGGTCTCTCCACCCGCTGGGGAGCCCACCAGCAGTCCCAAATGCAGGGGAGGTGAAACAGCAAATCCACCTACCCTTGCCGCTCGTCTCCGGGCTGCTCCGGTGGTCTCAGCCTCCAGTTCTCCTCCGCAGCCTCCTCCCATGGAGTCTCCCGGGGTCTCAGGTACCCCTCCTTCCAGCCCTTGTCCGCTGTATGCTCGTCTTCTTGCTTCTTTCTTCTAGTTTCTGCTAGAATCTGTCTTTTCTGCCCCTGTTTTTTTCTGATACATTTCAAAGTAAATTGAGGACGTCAGTACAGGTCCTGAATTCAGTATGTAAAATAACTTACTAGAGTTCATGTTCATTTATAGTTCTTTTCTGAGATAAAATTTATAGACAATGAAATACACAAATCTTAAGTGTACCATTGAGTGAGTTTGACATACCATGCACCTGTGTATCTTAAATCTCTATCAATATATAGAACATTACCATTACACCAGAAATTTCCATCATGTGTGTTAGTTTTAAGCATGCTGTGTAGCTTCCCTAATTGAACCAGCAGCTCCATTGGCAGTCAGAAGTCAATGATTCTAACTGAGAGGCTGTGTTGAGATCTTTTCCTTCATTGACTGATGCTTTGGGGGATAACCGTGTGGCATATAACAAGATTTCTTCCTCAATGCTTTTCACTTTTTGATAAATTTCACCTGGAAGCATTTCGTCTCCTTTTAACCAACATTTGTGAAAGGTTGTTCATTTATTGAAGCAATTAGCTTTATCAGTTTAAACTGAGGTGAAATAGTGACTAATTTGTTTTACTTTATTGTAATTTAATGTTAATAAGGCATAAGGGCTAGGATTAAGTGGCAGTTCTTTCAGTGGGGACTCTTTCATCTGTGTTTGTTTAGAAGTAAAAATAATACCGCTAAACATAAAATGTTTCTGGCTTGATCCTCTGAGTGAGCTCTAGTCAGTTCGTTGAGACTCAGAAAGAGGCTAATAACTGAAATATTCACAGAGAACTCAAAGGAGTGTATGTGCCTGAGTAGGATTTAGATAAAAAACCCAAAGGGCCTTTGGCTTTTTTGAAAAAGTCCTATCAGAGCAGATGAGCTGAGTTGCCCCTTTGAAATCCAGGCTTCAGGTAATTTGGTATGTAGTAAAATTCAGACTGTTCCATGATCCAGGGATTGTGAGAGACTTTATAGGCTGAATTGGCAGAGGTATTGATGAGCTAGTGCCTGCCCCTTAGCAAACATGCTGTGGCTTTGATCCTTTTGGTTAATGGTACTATAGTGGGTTGGCAATGTGAGCATCACCAGGAAGAGTTCTAATTCAGGGATTTTCACACTTTAGCATTCATCAGAATCACCTGGAAGAATTAAAACACAGATTTCCGGCCCCCTCCATGGCATTTGTGATTCATTAGGCCTAGGGTGGGTCCTGAGAATTTGCATTTCTAACAATATCCCAGGAGATGCTGCTGGTGGTGGTGCAGGGACCACATTTTGACAACCACTGTCTAAGGAAAGAATGAATGAATAAATAAATAAATACGATCCCTTGTGGATCACATTTCTTCCCCTGTGTAACTATGGCATTATATATGGCTGAAAGAGATCAGGCATTCTCCTTATCTCCTAATACATTTTACAGTGGAGGGATTCTAGGGGTGACAGACACATAGACTCTCTCTCCAACCTGCACAGTGGGAATTTCAGTTTGTGCTGGGCTTATTATGACCCTAGCTTTCCACAGTCCTAATGGATATTGCTGCAGACAAGGAAAGAACCCAGGCCCCAAACCACACGGCATAGTTTTAATTAATTCCCTCCTGTGTCAGGACCCTCAGAAAAGATATGTTTGTGGCTATGGAGACCATACATCACAGATTTTCTGGGACAGCTGTGATTTCACATATTTTATCCTTTTGTCCCCATAAATATAATTGTCAAACCATATTCTACTTTTGGGTTCAGAAAATATTATTCCCATATGCATGGCCTAGGGACCCTGGGGAGCTAAAAGCAAATCTTTGTTTTCTTGAAATTGTAGGGGCCAGGCCAAAAGTTTGGCTCATAGAAAGGGCTAGAGAGTTGGAGTGAATCTAAACATTTGAGATCAGCAAGCTTCTCATTGCTTCTTTCTTTTCAAGTGTCTCAGTGATGCCTGTTACAGATCCTGGAACGTTACAAATAAGAGATTCTGAGTGCTGAAAGGGACTAAATGGGACCTCTGGCTGCCTTTTTACCTCCTTCTCCCATCCTCTGGAAGGACCACACAGGAGTAGCCCAGACAGAAGAGCCACTCCACAGAAGGCAATTCCACAACCTTCATTGACCCACCACTCAGTCTAATATTTATCTACTTTCCATGGCAGGAAGTTCTTCCTTCTTGCTAATATCAGTGCCTCTCATTGCAATTTCAGTTTCTTTTCCTTTTGTCTGCTTTGAGGACAGATGATCCTCACCTTCTAAGTTCTTTATGTACTTGGAAGTCATATTAAACCATCCTTCTTGGGCCCAGGTTTAACCATCCTTGGAGCTCCTTTATCCTTCCTGCTTGTATCTGACTTGCCAAACTTTTAATCATTTTGCCACAGGAAAGCAGCTTAGGCAGCCTCAGCTAACAGTACAGCAAAGCCTAAAGCTTTATGACTTGTGCTAATGGGCATGCTAAATGTTTAGTAGAGACTATTTTCAAGCACACAATTGTGAACTATTTAAAAGTGGACTGTACATGGAACCCATTTCCTCTCCTGGCTCCCCCAACCGGGCCTCTGCTTAGCAGCTGAAATGAGTTAGTGGCAATCAGTGCAGAGTAGGAATCCTGTGGTTTCTGCCCTCCTCTCCTGCTAGTTCTATGGCAGCTAGTCTCTTAAAATGAGTTTTCTCCCTAGTATAGCCGGTAAATGTGACTTTGGAATCAGTTGGACAAAGAGTCTAAGGAATCACTTTAGCCAAAGAGCAAGAAGTGCTGGTGCTGAAGTGCCACTGTAGGTTTTAGGAGAGGTTGGGGGGACAGAGGTGAATAGGGATTGATGAGAGAGTTTGGGCCCAGAATGTTTGCTATCCACAGAATAATTGCATCTCAGAGTGGTACGTGCCTTTTTTGCAAGTTTGCAGAGGACTTTTCTGGTCTATGTTTGTGTACTTGGCCTTTGTCCACTGTCCCAACTCTGAAAGTGATGCCAGCAATCTGTGGCAGGATCCCAGCTTCAGGGCCAGTTGGGTACCTAAAAGAGAGGAGAGTAACTTGCCACACAATGGATTTCCTTTGTCAGTTAGGTTATCGTCCTTCAAACAGATGGGTCCCTGAGTTGCTCCCGTGGTGTGGGAGGGCTGCTCTCTTAACTTGCCCTGCAGGGTGAATCCAGGGACCATGCCAGTCAAGGTGATTGAATCTAACTGATGGCACTGCAGAGGAAAGAGATAGGGCCAACTTTTATTTGTCCTGTTTTCTTCTGACTGTTGGCTCCTCTGTTTTAATCAAACCTTAAAAGATCTTCTCTTCATAAACACTAGCCAGGCAGTTTGTCTCAGCAAAGCTAAAGTAGCAGTTAATATGCCTGGCCATAAAGAAGAGAAAGAGACAGAGATTTAAAAAAAACATTTGGCATTTGTATGAAAGTGTCATTTAAGGCTTCATCACAGATATATTCAAGACTTAGGAACAGAAACTGTCTTGGGTTGGGGGTGGGGAGAGCAGTTTGATTGAAGCATTAGCTGCCTTGGCCCTGGGCCAAGGCAAATTGCCAGAGAACCATTAAACTCTATGTAATTCCATATAATTCACAGCACCCACAAGTAATCTGAATCAGATCTGACAAAACTTCACTATCACTTTTTGTCCATTAAGACTGAATGCACACTACAAATATTTCAACTTTTTTTTTTTTTTTTTTTTAGCTATAACATGGTGGCAATATTTTCCAAACCCCAAATCAGAAAACCTGGCTTGACAAATGATTTTTTTTGACTTGTGAATTTGTTTATATGACAATCCTCACAAAGGTATTAAATTAAATTAAATCACAAAGGTATAAAATGCTGAACCCCACTGAACAAATGGCCTTTAGGGAAGGAGCTATAGTCACATGAAACTGGGTTAGGGCAAAGTTTCATTCAGACTTTGGTAAGGGTTTCCCCCACTCAACACACACCTTTTTAGGGGTCTGAGGGAACTAGTTAACTAAGCACTAAATCAAATTATAATGTGGTTTATGCCCATCGTCTGGATTTGCTCTTAAATTTTTCAGGGATGATGAACTGAAAGGGCCTGTTGTAATGTCTGTACACAGGAAGGTGGAGTTGATGTTACTTTGAATTCCCAGATGCCAGAGGCAGTTAAATCTCCCAATGTCCATGAGCTGTGGCTTGTGTGTGTTTTAAATTGACTTCTTGAGGCTGAGAATGATAAAAACTAAGGAGAGTCATATCTGGATACAAAGTATTATTGCCATGCACCTAAGTTTCCTTAAAGGCTTCATTCCTCCCACCAAATTAAGAGTTTAACATTCACTTCTGGGCACCTCATGACAAATGGGGGATATTTAGTTCAAAGGATAATTATTCTGGAATATTCTGAGCCAATATTAATAATGATTTTTAAAAAGCTTTAAGTGTCTCTTTAGCAAGAAGTCTTTGTATTGCTAGTTAAAGAGCATGGATAACAATATACCTATGAGAATATAGGTATATATTTGTCACTACCGTGCAGAAGAAAATATTTTAATCTTAACAGATGCTCTATTTTGGGCAAGTCATGTAACATCTCTGAACATCAGTTATATGATCAACAAAGTGAAAATAACATTACTTGTCTAGAATCAGGCAAATGAATGGAATGGTATCCTGAGATCTCTTCTAATTCCAACAAATATTTATTGAGCAACTATTATGTGCTCAATACAGACATTTGTTTTCCTAGGTGCCAGTGATAGAGCTGTAAAAAGACATTGACTATCACCCCTCTATAATGTAAGTATCTTGACAGAAAGTAAATACATAGAAATAAACAAGACAATATAAAATGGTGATAAATTCTATGAAGAAAACAAAACAGGTAATGTGATGGAGGGTGATGGGGTTTGGGGTAGGGGAAGGAGAGGAAGAATCTACTTTATATCGGGGGTCAGAGAAGCCCTCTCTAAGGAGGCAAGATTTGAGCTGATGCCTGAATGATAAAAGGAGCTACATAAGGATCTAGAAAAAGAGTGTTCTCAACAGAGAGGACAGCAAGTGCAAAGGTCCTGAGGTAAGAATGGACTTGGCCTCTCTGAAGAACAGAAAGTTCAGTATGACTGCAATATATGTGTTTGCAAGGAGTGAGGGGTTGTAGAAAATGAGGTCAAAAAGGCATGACTGGCCACATCATGTATAGCTTCTGATCTGCTGCTGCTTACATTGTAAGAATCATTCCTTGGTCTGTCTGATTTAATTAGCGAATGTAAATGTCAGATGTTAATGACAAGGGTGCTTGAAGTTTGCCCACAGGAAACCCAGGGAGAGGGTGGGGGCGGGGAGGAACAGGAGAGAGGATGAGGTAGTGAAGGCAAGCTCAAATGCCTGGTTGGGGGAGAGAGGTGGGAGTGGAAGAGAGAATGTATATACATGGCAGGGGTGGTTAAAGAGGATTGGAGAAAGTTTGAAGGGAGGAGGAAAATCACTAGAGTGACCTGGGCTGTGAGGAACACTTTCAGTGCCAAGGTTTGTGGGGTCTGCTGTCAGAAGGAGTCATCCCTTTATAGGGGAAGGGGCAGGGTTCTACCCTTGTGTTTAAGGTTAGAGAAGTGAGAGTGAACAGGGACAGAAGCTAAAACTCTGGTTCTGTCTTTTCACCCAGTCTTAACCTAAAACAAATTTGATAACCAGAAAGAATGACTTCCGCACCACTTGCCCTTATTGATTCCCCAGGTCTTGAACTCAAATGCCCATCATTTCTTCTCTCTCAAGCTAATCCCAGCATTACAAAGGGAAATGAACTTTGATGTAAGAGTCCCTACCCACCACTAACACACATAGCAATTTGAGCACATTCTCTCTCTCTCTCTCTCTCTCTCTCTCTCTCTCTCTCTCTCTCTCTCTCTCTCTCTCTCTCTCTCTCTCTTTCTCTCTCTTTCTCTCTCTCTCAGTTGTGGAAACCCAGTTTTGTTTTATGTTATTTGGCATGTCTTGCTGAAGAGGAAAGAGGCGATGTGTCGTTTTTCAGTCGCTCTATGAACAGGACAGTAACTTGGAACAGACAGTGTGATATGGCTCACTTGTTCCCAGATTTGCAGCACTATGTGAAAGCAGCAGCAAGTGTGCTGGTTGAATTAAAAGTAGGATATATCCTAGGGTCAGTAAAGGATATTATTGTTATTGTCTTTGCAACATACATGTATGCCTTGGTAGGTTATTTGGGAGCTATTTGCTTTGGTAGCAGTTATTCAGAGGGATGGGAGAAATTAAATGCCTCTTTTCCCCTTCTTCATCTCCCATTGGTCAGAGGGCATAGTAAAGGCCAGAGATTAAAATCACTGCTGGGTAAAGGGGGCCTGGGTAGGGACAAACAATGTTCTGAGAGTGGCATGCAGGCCCCCAGCTCTGGAAAATAGAAATCAAGCCCCCTCTCCTTCTGTCCACATCTGGTGGAGGGCACACAGGCTCCTACTAAGATGGACAAGTGCTTTCCAGGCAGCCAAATAGGCTAGTAGTTTCCAGCAGCAGCAGCAGCCTTATGTCCCTCCCTTGAAGGATGTTTAGTCCCTTCGTCCTTTTCCAGTCAGAAATGACTAATGTTGGGTATGTGCACTCTTTAGAAACTGTCTTTGGCTTTTTGCATAATGGGTTATAAATAAATGGCTTCAGGGAGCCAGCAGTGAGTTATTGAGTGAACCTGGCTTCAGGATGGTTCAGATTCCAGATAGTTAATCACATCCTTTTTGGCTGCAAGGCTGTATCTAACTCATTCACATTCAGCTGGCATTTTTGGTCAACTTGAAGAATAGTTTTCACATCAACAATTGGTTGATACTAGAGAAATAAAGATTATATTAATCCAGGTAGAATTGCTTCCATCTCTCTCTGATAATCTGATAGAATTTAACACACATTCTTATTTTAATTTTGGCATTTCTTACAAGTATTAATGCTCAGTTCATAAATGCCAATGAGTTGGTATGTCTTCTTTTCAGTGTTTTTATGTTAGGTGGGATGTAGGCTCTCATGCTAGACTTACACACAGTGTTCTCTTTATGATGGAAGGCATTATGGACTTTTGGGGTTGTTCCAGACTGTTTTAATCCTATCACAAGGGAGCATATAGTGAACTCTTGTTGCTGACAATTGGTTCTAGAAGCCAGGAGCAAATCTTCTTCTAGCACTCTACCATAGCCTTTCCTCCAGTTTCTTCCACCTTGTTCCTCCCCGAATTCTCTCTATCACATCAGCTTTACCAGGTTCTGTGATCATTTGTATTGCTGGAAGTCATATCTTATTAGACAGCCAAGAAGCATAGGCAATCCAATAAGGGGGTAGTAATGGTGCTTAAAGAAAAGCTAGTTGCCTGTGTGACAATGGCCTGATGAGGTTAGACTTCTAGAAGTGGGTGTCAGGAACTCTGGGGACCATAAGAAAGAGACATATGTGAGATTGCCAAGAAGAGTAGCAGTAGATGGCTCCAACATTGGGTGAGGGATTGATTCCATTTTTATGATATGTCAAGATAGAAATTGGTTGGAGATTAAAATTTTTTTCCACCTTTACCAGTTGGCAGGTAAAGAAAATGAAGAGTTGGTCTTCATTTTCATTTTCCACTGAAATCACCTACCTTATGGGGAGCAGGGTAGATGAATACTATCTCAAAGCAGAGAGGAACAATGGGCAAGTTCATAGATTATAACTCTATTGCAAAGGCTTACCTTTTAAGAGAAATGTTTTGTCTTAAATAAAACTATGAGTATGTGAAAATAATGCCTAAGAAGCATTCATCCCCACCTCAGAAATATAAGCTGCATAGTCTAGAGGTGTTTATTCTTTTGATTCTTACTTAAATTAGAGAATAAATTACATACAGTAACATGCACAAATCTCAATGAATTTTAGATATTTATATTCTCATATAAACAGGAACCAAATGAATATGTAAAACATTTCCAGAACTCCCAGAAAATTACACTCACATGCTTTTATAGTCAGTGCATCCTCTCCAGAGTTAACCATTATTCAGAGTTATCACCATAAATTACTTTTGTCTGTTCTTGACCGTCATAGAAAAAGGATCATACAGTATGTATTGTTTTAGTCTTGTCTCATTCCCTCAACATAATATTTTTGAGATTCACCCATTTTACTGCATGGATCTAGTATTCCATTTGTGTATGCATCTGGTTTGATGGACATTTGGGTTGTCCCTAGTTTTTGTCTATTATGAACAAAGCTGCTATGAACAATAAAATCATTTTATGGACACATGCACTTCTTTCTCTTGAGTATGCCTAGGTGTGCAATTGCTGAATCTGAGATTAGCTATACAGATTTACAAAGTGATTTACAATTTTACACACCTGCAAGCAATATGGAGAATTCAAACTGCTGTACATTCTTGCCAATATATGGTATTTTCATTCTTTTTAATTTTAGGAATTCTGACAGATATATAGTGAAATTTTACTGTGATTTTAAATTGTATTTCCTTGATGAAAAATTATATTGAGCACCTTTCATATATTTATTGGGTATTTGGCTATCTTCTTTAGGTGAAGTGTTTATTCAAGTCTTTTGCCAATTGTTAATTAGCTGTTTGTCTTTTTCTTTTTTTTTTTTTTATTTTGGCATATTATGGGGGTACAGATTTTAAGGTTTCAATAAATGCCCATTTCCCCCCCTCCCCCCAAAACTCTGAGTCTCCATCATGACCATCCCCAAGATGGTGTATATCTCACTCATTATGTATGTATATACCCGCCCCCCTCCCACTTCCCACCTCCCCAATACCCTATTACTGTAGCACCTATTTGTCCACTTAGGTGCTGCTCAGTTAATATCCATTTGCTGGAGAATATATCTGGTGCTTGTTTTTCCATTCTTGGGATACTTCACTTAGTAGTATGGGTTCCAGCTCTAACCATGAAAATATAAGATGTGCTATATCACCATTGTTTCTTAGATCTGAATAGTCCTCCATGGTATACATATACCACATTTTATTAATCCATTCTTGGATTGATGGGCACTTGGGCTGTTTCCACAGCCTTGCAATTATGAATTGTGCTGCTATAAACATTCGAGTGCAGGTGTCTTTTTTGTAGAGTGTCACTGGATCATTTGGGTAGATGCCCAGCAATGGGATTGCTGGATCAAATGGTAGATTCACTTGTATCGCTTTAAGGTATCTCCATATTGCTTCCCACAGAGGTTGAACTAGTTTGCAGTCCAACCAGCAGTGTAGGAGTGTTCCTCTCTCT
This sequence comes from Microcebus murinus, assembly GCF_040939455.1. NCBI lineage: Eukaryota > Metazoa > Chordata > Mammalia > Primates > Cheirogaleidae > Microcebus > Microcebus murinus. Next base: position 123,769,200 of record NC_134136.1, on the reverse strand, counting down.
CTGCAACCACGCCAGCATTTATTGTTTGCAGATTTTTTGATAAAGGCCATTCTCACTGGGGTTAAGTGATATCTCATTGTGGTTTTGATTTGCATTTCCCTGATGATTAGAGATGTTGAGCATTTCTTCATATGTTTGTTGGCCATTCTTCTGTCTTCTTTAGAAAAATTTCTGTTCAAGTCCTTTGCCCACTTTTTAATGGGGTTATTTGATTTTTTCTTCCTAATTTTCGTGAGTTCTAAGTATATTCTAGTTATCAGTCCCTTATCGGATGCATAGGATGCAAAAATTGTCTCCCATTCTGTAGGTTGTCTGTTTACTTTCATGACTATTCCTTTGGCTGTGCAGAAGCTTTGTAGTTTGATCATGTCCCATTTATTTATTTTTGCTGCTGCTGTGATTGCCTTTGGGGACTTCTTCATAAACTCTTTGCCCAGGCCGATGTCTAGGAGAGTGTTTCCAACTTTTTCCTCTAGAGTTCTAATAGTTTCATATCTTAGGTTTAAGTCTGTTATCCAGCGTGAGTTGGTTTTTGTGAGAGGTGAAAGGTGTGGGTTCTGTTTTAGCCTTCTACAGGTGGCTATCCAGTTTTCCCAGCACCATTTATTGAAGAGAGATTCTTTTCCCCAGCGTATGTTTTTGTCTGCTTTGTCAAAGATGAGATGGCTATATGAGGATGGTTTTATATCAGGATTCTCACATCTGTTCCACTGGTCAATATTCCTGTTTTTGTGCCAATACCATATTGTTTTAATTACTACAGCTTTGTAGTATAGTTTGATATCTGGCATATTAATGCCTCCCATTTTGTTTTTGTTGCCTAGAATTGCTCTTGATATTCGGGGTCTTCTTTGGTTCCATACGAAGCGTAAAATTATTTTTTCTATATCAGTGAAGAATGCTGATGGGATTTTAATAGGTATTGCATTGAATCTGTAGATCAGTTTGGGTAGTATAGACATTTTGATGATATTGAGCCTGCCGATCCACGAGCATGGTATGGATTTCCATCTGTTTACATCCTCTGCTATTTCCATCCTCAGTGTTTCATACTTCTCCCTGTAGAGGTCTTTTACTTCTTTGGTTAAATATATTCCTAGGTACTTTAATTTATTTGTTGCTACTGTGAAGGGAATTGAGTCTTTGATTTGGTTCTCAATTAGATTGTTGTTGGCGTATATGAATGCCTCTGATTTCTGTGTATTGATTTTGTATCCTGAGACTTTACTAAATTCATTGATCAGTTCCAGGAGTTTCTTGGTTGAATCCTTGGGGTTTTCTAGATACAATATCATATCATCAGCAAACAGTGAAAGTTTGATCTCTTCTGCCCCTATTTGGATACCTTTGATTCCATTTTCCTGTCTGATTGCTGTAGCCAAGACTTCCAGCACTATGTTGAACAGAAGTGGAGATAGTGGGCAGCCTTGTCTGGTTCCAGTTCTAAGTGGGAATGATTTCAATCTTTCCCCATTCAGTATGATGTTGGCTATGGATCTGTCATATATGGCTTGTATCATTTTTAGGTATGTCCCTTCTATGCCTATTTTGTTAAGTGTTCGTATCATGAAAGGGTGTGGAATTTTGTCAAAAGCTTTTTCTGCATCTATTGAAAGAATCATGTGGTCTTTGTTTTTGCTTCTGTTTATGTGGTGAATTGCATTTATAGATTTACGTATGTTGAACCATCCCTGCATCCCTGGGATGAAGCCCACTTGGTCGTGGTGGATTATTTTTTTGATAAGTGTCTGGATTCGGTTAGCTAAGATTTTGTTGAAAATTTTTGCATCTATATTCATTAGGGATATTGGTCTGTAGTTTTCTTTTTTTGTTGCATCCTTTCCTGGTTTTGGTATCAGAGTAATATTCGCTTCATAAAAGGTGTCGGGGAGGTTTCCGTTCTTCTCGATATTGTGGAATAGTTTCTGCAAGATAGGTACTAGTTCTTCTTTGTAAGTATGGTAAAATTCAGGTGTGAAGCCATCTGGACCGAGACTTTTCTTTTTAGGGAGATTTTTAATTGCTCTTTCTATTTCAGCTGTTGAGATTGTTCTGTTCAGGGAATCTATTTCTTCCTGGTTGAGCCTAGGGAGGCTGTGTGTTTCTAGAAATTTGTCCATTTCCTCCACATTTTCCAGTTTCTGTGCATAAAGATTTTTGTAGTATTCATAAATTGTATCTTGTATCTCTTTGGGATCAGTTGTGATATCTCTTTTTTTATTCCTGATGGAGCTTATTAGAGATTTCTCTTTTCTGCTTTTCGTTAGCTTAGCCAATGGTGTGTCAATTTTGTTTATTTTTTCAAAGAACCAACTTTTTGTTTTATTAATCTCCTGAATAGCTTTCCTGTTTTCAATTTCGTTAAGTTCTGATTTGATCTTGTTGATTTGACTTCTTCTGCTGGGTTTGGGGTTGGTCTGTTCTTCTTTTTCCAGCTCTTTGAGTCGTTTCATTAGATTGTCTATTTGTGATCTTCTTGTCTTTTGGTTATAGGCATTTATGGAGATAAACTTTCCTCTCAGAACTGCTTTAGCTGTGTCCCAGAGGAGTTGATAACTTGTCTCTCCATTGTCGTTTTCTTCATAGAACTTTTTTATTTCCGTCTTGATTTCTTCATTTACGAAGTAATCATTTAGTAGGAGGTTGTTTAATTTCCACGTTTTTGTATAGAAATGTGAGTTTCTGTTAGGGTTGATTTCTAGTTTTATTCCACTGTGATCTGAGAAGGTACATGGTATGATTTCTATTTTTTTAAATTTCTTGAGATTTTCTTTGTGTCCTAGGATATGGTCAATCTTAGAGAATGTCCCGTGAGCTGATGAGAAGAACGTATATTCAGTGGATTTTGGGTAGAATGTTCTGTAGATGTCTGTCAGACCCAATAGTTCTAGAGTTTTGTTTAAGTCCATTATTTCTTTATTAATTTTCTGTTTGGAGGATCTGTCTCGTGCCGTCAGTGGGGTGTTGAAATCTCTGGCGATTATGGAGTTGCTATTAATCCATTTGCTTAGCTCCAGTAAGGTTTGCTTTATGAATCTGGGTGCACCTAAGTTGGGTGCATATATATTTAAAATTGTTATCTCTTCTTGTTGGACTGTGCCCTTCACCATTATATAATGACCCTCTTTGTCTTTTACTGCTTTTGTTGGTTTAAAAACTAAATCGTCTGAAATTAGAACTGCCACACCAGCCTTCTTTTGGCTTCTATTTGCTTGGAATATTGATCTCCACCCTTTTATTTTTAGTCTATATGCATCCTTGCAGGTTAGATGTGTTTCCTGAAGACAGCACAGACTTGGCCTGTATTTTCTTATCCATTCAGCCAGCCTATGTCTCTTGAGTGGAGAGTTTAAGCCATTTACATTTATTGAGAGAACTGATAGGTAAGGTAGATTACTGATCATTCTGTTGGGTTGGATGTTGTTGCTATGATTTCTGTGTTGAGCCATTGTAATATCTGGCCTTTAATATCTTTGGGTTTTGGTTGTTTTTATATTCGTGGGTTATTATTATGATGTTCCGTGCATAACGCTGTTTTAAGTACTTCTTGTAGGGCTGGTCTTGTCTTGGTGAATTCTCTGAGCCTTTGCTTGTCTGAGAATGTTTTTATTTCTCCTTCATATACGAAGCTTAGTTTTGCAGGGAGTAATATTCTAGGCTGGGCATTGTTTTGTTTCAAAAGAGTGAGAATGGAGCCCCAGCCTCTCCTTGCTTCTAAAGTCTCATTAGAGAAGTCTGATGTTATTTGAATTGGCTTTCCCTTGTATGTTACTTGCTTCTTTTGTCTTACAGCTCTTAGAAGGGCCTCTTTACTTGATACTTTGGTCAGTCTGATGACTGCATGTTGTGACGTCTTCCTGTTTGCGTTGAATCTCCCAGGGGTCCTCTGAGCTTCTTGAACTTGTATATCAACATTTTGAGCAAGGCCTGGGAAATTTTTCTCTATTATATCTTCAAACAGCTTGTCCAACCCTTGAGTGTTGTCTTCTTCCCCTTCTGGTAACCCTATGACCCTCACATTAGGTTTCTTCACATAATCCCACAGCTCTTGTAGGCTTTGTTCTTTTCTCTTGTTTCTCTGCTCTATTTGTGTGACTGATTTATTTAATTGGAGGGTGTTATCTTCAAGCTCTGAGATTCTTTCTTCTGTTTCATCTACCCTGTTCTTGAGACTTTCCACTGTATTTTGTAGTTCCTTGAATTGATTCTTCATTTCCAGGTGTTCGGTTACACTTTTCTTCAATGTGTCTATTTCTTTTCTCATATCCTGGAGACTTTTTGTGGTTTCTTGATGTTGGTTATTGAGTTGTTGTTGCAGCTGGGTGAGTGTTCTTATGTTCCACATACGAAATTCCTCTTCTGTCATATTGGTTGCCTGATTTTTGTTGGTGTCCGTTTCTAGGGGGCTGGTGCTCTTTTTTGTGGGTGTGTTTTCCGTTTCGTTCTTCATATTTCCTGAGTTCTTTCGCTGATTTCTTCCCATGTCGATCAGTTGTTGTTTCTTTCCTTAGGTTATTGTTTGGGTATTCACACACCTTGTTTAGTTTCTGAGGCGTTAGGTGGTGCCTGTGGGTGAAATTGGACCACTCCCTGTATATTGATTCAGAGGGTGCTGTGGAAAGGCTGTGCAAGATGCCGTCCCTGTCAGTAGGTGGCGTTTGCTTGGAGGAACAGGCTATGGTGTTGATTTTGAGTCCTGTTATCAGCTCTCGTTCTGGGCTGAGCTGGGTTGGGTAAGCCTGCCTTCAGGCCGTTAGCAGGGTCAAAGTTCTGTTCTCTGCTTCCAGGGAAAGCTGTCAGGGTGGGGCTGGAATGGTCCTGCTCAGCGAGAGATTCTGGGTGTGGGGGTGGGGCTGTCTGAGACCCGCAGTCTGCAGCAGGCCTCGCTTCTTTCCACCCTCCCCAACTCCGCAGCTACTCCTGGGCCTCTGCCAGCAGGCCAGACCACAAGCCACCAGGCCTCCCCGGACTGTGATGCCGGCGGGGAGGTTCCCTGCACAGGAATGCCACCTGGGTTGGGCGCACGGCCTCCTCCTGGGAGGATGGTTGCCCTCTAGGAGGCCGATCCGCCCCTGCTGGCACACATACCTCATTAGGCTGTTTACGTATAACCCTTCTGTGCCCCGGGCAATGCTAGCCCTCGGTGCAGGGGATCTGGTCTGCAGGTCCGACCTCTGGGTCCCAGAGTTCAAGCTGTATTCCCACCAGGGAGAGGATTTCCGGTCCTAATTCACCCACAGGGAGCCCGAGCTGGGTCTATGTCTCTCAGCCTCTGAGTCGGCACCGTTTTCCTGGGAACACGGTGCCAACAGCACCTGGGAGGGCGGGAGGGGTCTCAAATGGGAGGGTCCCGTTCCCTGGAGGTGCCTCCGGCGGGTGGCTGTATTGTCTCTCTGGGCAGCCGCGGGTAGGGTCGGCGTAGTGGAGGAGGAGGCAATATGGTGCCTGCCAGGCGGCTTGGGTCCGTGCACACGGAGGTGCCCGGAGGCAGTTGGGAACTTGGTGCCACGTCTGCTACAGGCTCACCGTTGGCAGGCGGCGGCAGTCTCTGGGCTGGTGTCCGCAGGTCTCTCCACCAGCTGGGGAGCCCACCAGCAATCCCGAATGCAGGGGAGGGGAAACAGCAAATCCACCTACCCTTGCCGCTGGTCTCCGGGCTGCTCCGGTGGTCTCATCCTCCAGTTCTCCTCTGCAGCCTCCTCCCGTGGAGTCTCCCGGGGTCTCAGGTACCCCTCCTTCCGGCCCTTGTCCGCTGTATGCTCGTCTTCTTGCTTCTTTCCTCTAGTTTCTGCTAGAATCTGTCTTTTCTGCAGAGACCCTCTGTCTGGCAGTGTTATTCGTCCGCCATCTTGCTCCGCCCTCCTGTTTGTCTTTTTCTTATCGATTTGTAGTTCTTTTACCATTCTGGATATAAATCCTTTGTAAATTATATGTGTATATGAATATTTTTCCCAGCATGTGGCTTATCTTCACTTTTTTAATGACACCTTTAATTAAGATTTTTCAATTTTGATGAATTCTAATATATCAGTCTTTCTTTCATGATTTCTGCTTTTTGCATCCTGCCCAAAAAATCTTTGCCCACATCAAGGTTGCAAAGATGTGCTCTATGTTTATCTCTAAAAGTATTATGGTTTTAGCTTTCTCACTTAGGTCTGTGATCTAGCCAAGTTTTTTAGTAAAAAGCTACATCAATGAAAATCTTTGAGCATGTGTCCCCAATAAACATTATTTTATTTACAGATGATATAATTTGCTATCACCAATATTAAATATTAATAAAGCTTGATTTTTATAGTTTTAGGTAAACATAGCTATAAACAGAAGTTCCAGTGGATCAACTTGTTTACGGGCTAGGGTATATGTACTCCATCCATTCTGGACACTATTGTTCTAAACCAACAAAGACTAACATTTATGACAAATATAACGTTAATGTCAGCAGAAGACTTCAATATAAACAAACAGCTATAGCTGACAAAGTAAACGGGACCCCAGTGTGCATATCAGCTAGCAATGTAAGAAACCCAGAGTTTACTCTTGTATGTGGTCGTGTTTGTCTCCCCTTACCTGGCTTAGAGTGACAGCAGGATGATCCGACTTGGTAGGAGCAAAGACAAACTCTCCTTTGCTTGCTGACATAGGGGACAGTGCTTTGACTATCTTCCCCTGTCCTCATCATGAAATTCCTAGAGCTGAGCTTGGCACTGGGCTGAATGAGTTTTTGGCACAGATGCTTAGAATTTGACTTGAGCTAATCCCCAGGGAAATTTAATGATTTGAAGTTTAGAGGGCCTTTGTTGTGAGGATTAGTAATAAACTAGATGGTGATCAAGCAGCTGGAGAGGAAGAAGCTATCTGTAGGGATGGGTCACGCTGTAGGGTACAACATAATTCTGATGTCTCGAAGTCAGGGGAGCCCTTAGGCCTGATCCACAGAGCTTTACATGCTGGGGAAGCTCCTTGTAGAATCTTGGTGTCTGTTTCTTAGCTGGCAGAGGGAAAGAATAGCTTCTCATTTGGTATCCACCTCCTCACACTATCTACCTACAGGGATTACTCCTTTGAACCAGACTCACTTGTATCTTTAATTGGCTGTTGTTTTTAAATTCTTATTTATTTAAGAGATAGGTTTTTGTTGTCTGTTTTGTCTTTCAGAAAGCTGAGGTAAAGTAGGGAAGATGAGTTTCTTATTTTTTTAATCTAGACTACTTTGAAAATTTGAGAGACATTTTTAAGGGAAGAAGTTGCTGAGACAGACAAGTTAGGACAGTCAGTGTCTTCAACCTGGAATGAGAGTGTTGAAAACCATGGCAATAAGATTGCAGAGGTTTAAAAACCTGTATCTCCCATGTCCAGGGCACCCTGATTAATGTCTCCTAGTATGATGAGATTCTAAGATATACCAACAGGGGAAAAGAGGGCAGATCAGGAACAGATAGCCCCCAACCTATGGTTTGCTCAAGATTTCCAACTAAGTTTCAGAACAAGTAAGAACTTTATCCATTCTTTGATGATCCTGATCCCTAATAGTTAAACTTCCAAAGCCAGCTTATCTCTATCTCTACATTTTATCTCTATTGATTTCCCAGAAAAGGCCAAATTGCTGAACAGGTGTTTGGTGTGTTGCTAAAGACCTGAAAATCTTTCAAAGGTGCCAAAATGACATTCAGAGGATATAGTCTTTTTTAAAGCAATTACTGGTTCAGCCTCGTGGAAAGCAATATGGAGATACCTTAAAGTGATACAAGTAGATCTACCATTTGATCCATCAATTCTTCTACTGGGCATCTACCCAAAAGATCAAATGACACTCTACAAATGGGACACCTGCACTCGAATGTTTATAGCAGCACAGTTCACAGTTGCAAAGGTGTGGAAACAACCCAGGTGCCCATCAATACATGAGTGGATTAATAAAATGTGGTATATGTATATCATGGAGTACTGTTCAGCTTTAAGAAACAATGGTGATATAGCACCTCTTGTATTTTCCTGGATACAGCTGGAACCCATTCTACTAAGTGGAGCATCTCAAGAATGGAAAAACCAGCACCACATGTACTCACCAGCAAATTGGTATTAACAGATCAACACTTAAGTGGACATATAGGAATAGCATTTATCGGGTGTCAGGCAGGTGGGCATGGGCAATAGAGATAACCTTAACATTTGTACCCCCATAATATGCTGAAATAAAAAAAATAAAAAATAAAGCAATTGGACTGCTGCATTCTGAGTGGACCTTTCCTGTCTATTTGCAATAAAAAAGGATACACGAATTTAAACAATTATGTTGTTTGCCTTCTTAGACTATGGACTAGCTTTTGGAGGTAAGGGTATGGGATATTGATTTGGCCAGAAATGCTCAAAACTGACCAAGAAAGTTTCAGCTGACGCCCACTTTTTTCCAATAAATTTCTTGTAGCAAGCAGAGGTATTCAAAATCATGTCATTGATTTTTTTTTTTTTTTGGATTTTTTTTTAATTTTTTTTTATTTTGGCATATTATGGGGGTACAGATTTTAAGGTTTCAATAAATGCCCATTTCCCCCCTCCCCCCAAAAGTCTGAGTCTCCATCATGACCATCCCCCAGATGGTGCACATCTCACTCATTATGTATGTAACAGCAATACCATTCAATACCTGTCAGTTATTGTTGCAGATGGTGTTTCTCCTCCTGAATGCATTTAAAAATATAAACCAGATTTAGTAATTCTTTCTTTTACTTTTTCATCTCCTAATTTTATTCAAAAGACCCAAACAAGTATTTGCTAGTATCTGACTAAATAAAAGCTTCTAGAAAGCTGGTAAGTGCTGTTAAGTCAATTTTTCTTTGCCTTTTCTCTCAAAGGGCCAACTTGTCCCTTTGTTGGCAGCTATCAGAGCACTTCATGCTTCATCAAGGATCCATCAAAAATTTCCAAACCACCAGATCATTAGCATAAAACGGGGCTTCAGGAATCTGTTTCTCTCAGTGTCCTGACTGAGCCTTACTAAGTGTTCCAACCTTGGTGGACCACTGAAACAATGGATAAAGACTGAGAGGAATTGAGAAATGGATGTTAATTAGTAAGTTCTGAAGGAGTGAAACATGGGTGAAGGCAAAGTACAATAGGGCGAAAAGCCTGGATTATCCGTGTCAGCAGAAGGATAATGCATGACTTTGCTAACTCTTCACAGGTCACTGAATGTCAGAGCTGAAAGGGCCCAGAGCTGTCAGAGCCCCAAGAGATCATCTACTCAGGCCCCCTTACACATTTTACCAGTAAGGGTAAGAGAGGCCACAAGAAGGGAAAATGACTTGTCCAAGGTCAATCAGCTTTTTCCAGCTTTCCAGACACCAGCTGGCTTTTGGTCATATGATATGACCTCTTATGCAATCAATTTCCAATTACTTGGGCCACTCACTGCTAGCCTAGTGATCACTTGGATAATCCAAAATGACACATAAGGTAACCATCGTTTACACTGGGCTTTGTGATGTATGTTTATACCAACATTCCAATGCATCTGGGTCTAATCTGAAAATTCACAACACTTCAAATGAAGTATGAAAGCCACCCTGAAGATCTGATTCAGGAAAAGCTGGAAAGTTGACCAGCTTTACTGAATGGACAACATCATGAAATGTTATACAGCCTCTCGAGCAGGGTATGTTAATTTCAACAAGTTTGTTGATTCACACCTTTCCTGGGCCCCAGCCAGAGTTATGAGTGGGGTGGTGGGGAGGGGAAAACAAAACCTTTTATATTAATAGAAGAATATATATATATATATATATATATATATATATATATATATATATTCCTTTCCCACTCCCTCCCTCTCTCCCTCTCTCCCATTTATTCTTCCATCCTTCCTTTTCTTTTACTTTCCTTGATAGAAACATGAACATCTGTTTTTGTCTTCCATATAAACAAATGTGTGGTTGAGCAATTGACCCGGAGAACTGGCTGTCAGAAGGCTAAACAATAAATAGAAGACATGCTGGATCTCAGGAATGTAGAAGTAGAGGAGGGAGGAGAAAGACTAGTGAGCAATAATAAAAATGGACCAGAAAGTCTGGAGGAGTAAGAAGTCTGTTGCACAGCTCAGTAAATACCCTGGGTCTGGAAAAGGGTAAGTTTAGGGTATAGTCTACTCCAAGGGATCTGCAACCAAATGTAGCCTCATTTCCTGATTTAGATCTATGTGGATTTTGAGACTGTGCTGGGTACCAAGTATTTGCTGGTTTCTTGTCTGAGCATCCTCACACTTGTACTAAAGTGACATTATCACACTTAATGTATCTTTCCTGAGGAGGATTCTGGTGGCAAGAAGGGACATAGAATAAAAAATGGGGCATGACCAGTTGCCCTGATGCTGTAGTCCAAGAAAGAGTCTTTGCAAAGACTCAGATAGTGGCAGCTGCAGTGGCAGTCGAGAATGCAAAATGTCTGAGCTTTTGCTACAGCAATAATTAAGCATTTTAGTTTAAAAGATCCCCCTCTTTCATCTTCTGGCCTAGAGTAAACAGAGATCTTGCTGATGTAACAGAGTGCTTAATTAACTGAACGTGGTACTTAATATCAATACATTTTGAAAGGAAGACTTGCTATGGGTAACAGTAATATGGATAATTGAGTTGTATGAATTTTTAAAAAATGAGTAGAGTGAATTAAGACTAATGTACATCAACATGGAGAATCTATTAGCATTCATTAGTTAGACTCCTGTTTGTGGCTTTTCATTAGCCTCAGGAAACCTTTTCAAATGGCTGATCTGTGTTGAAAGTTCTGCCTGATGCTGAGGACCTTCTATGTATGCCAAAGGAATGAGTCATTCAAACAGAACTTCTAAAATTTAAGTACAGCACTTTGCTTTTTTTTTCTTCTTACTTTTTTTTTTCCCTTTGGCAGCAGGCAGCCATGACTGTGAAGTAATAATGATAATGACAATGGAAATACAAGTGTAATCCTAATTAATTTGCTGACAGTTGTTCCCCATTTGCCAATATTGGCTTGTTTTGTCTAGAGTAGTGGCCTAGGTACCAGAACAAAGACACACACACACACACACACACACACACACACACACACATATGCTTTTTTTCAGTGTCACTTGGCTAACCTATGATTTGCCAGACAAAGATTAATTAAAAAAAAAAAACTACTGGGTTAGCAGCAATAAATTTAATAACAGTCTGTGGTTTAACTAAGAAGTTTAATTTATTTGATAGGGTTTTTAAAATTCTGAATTAATATTTTTCTCTGCACCCAGGAGGTCTCATCTGCCAAATTGCACATAAGCTGGCCAACCTAAAGCTCAGCAATATTCTAACTTCTGTGGCGTGGGGATAGACTGAGGGATGCTATAAAAGACTGAGAAAGATGGGAATAAGAGTAGAAGTAAATATAAGAACACCTTCAACACAGACCACCCATTGGTTGCCCCATTTAAAATTTACTGTCCCTTAAGGACTCTATAATTTAATCACCCTTATCTCCCTTGCCCTCCCTCCAAAAGAAAAAAAAAAAAAAAAACAGAAAAAAACCACCTCCTGACTACATCAGTGGGTTGAACACATTTTTTTAACCTAACCATCACATGGGGACACATAAACTTTATGTGTAACCTGCCCTCAAGACTAGGAGGTAAGAGTTTTGTTCATTTCTATATCTCTACAGTCGTCCTCAAACTATGGCCTGCGGGCCACATGCAGGCCGCCTAGCACATTTACCCGGCCCTCCGGGTGTTTTTGCCACCGCTGCCTGTCCTGCTTAGCAGTCAACTCATTCTGGACCCACAGCGCGCACTCTCCAATGGTCTGAGGGACAGTGAACTGGCCCCCTGTTTAAAAAGTTTGAGAACCCCTGCTCTAGCATGTAGCATGTTGTCCTGTACATAATAGAATTTAACCAAACACTTAAGGAATGATTCATGGATGGATGAAATAACTCCTATCACCATGGATGGAATTGATGTTCCAATAGATAGAACTAATCTTTGTGGTGAAAGTAATGTTAAATGTAAAATTAGCCATAAGCAAGGAAAGTTAGAGATATATTGCTTTGCTTTGTTTTTGTCTACTCCAGTAGCTATTATTTCTGCCTTTGCTTTCAATGCATTGCAGCCTGACAACCTTCTTGCCCAGATTGCTCTGGTCAGTGGAAATTCTATAGGCTATGCTGGAATAATAAATACCCATATTTCTAGCTTTTGCTGAATGCCCACTATAAGCCAGACACTGGAAGCACTGTACTAGGTATTTGTTGAAGAGACGTAGATAAATGAACAGCTACTTTGCTTGTACCTAATTTGTATCTTTTTTTATTTTTATTTTTTTAAAATTTTTTAAACATATGTATTTTTTTTATTCCAGCATATTATGAGGGTATAAATGTTTAGGTTACATATACTGCCTTTGTCCAGCTCGAGTCAGAGCTACAAATGTGTCCATCCCCAGGCAGTGCACACCGCACCCATTAGGTGTGAATATACCCATCCCTCCTCCCCGAACCTGCCTGACATCCAATGAATATTACTACCATATGTGCACTTAAGTATTGTTTTTTTTTTTCCTCTCAAACAGCCCTACAAATGCAAGAACTCAAAAAGTTGGGTTAAGACTCAGAATTGTTCCTCTCTATGGAAATCTTTAGTAAAAGGCAAAAAAATTATACAATCTGAAGAGAAACCAGAGTATACTTTGTGTCTGTTAAATTTGCCATTCCACTGACTGAATGTTGAGCTGGAAGCCACCTTCAAGGTCTCTGGAGTCAATCACCTTGTTATAATAATCATAGCTGATATTTATTGAGGACTGAGTTCCCCCAGGTACTTCATATACTAACAATCCTGTGATGAGGCTATTTTTGTTATCTATATTTCATATATGAGGTAATTGAGACACAGAAATGATAGGTAACTTGTTCAGGGTCACACAGCTAAGAAATCATACAGCCAGAATTCAAACTCAAGTTTGTCAGATTTTGAAGCCTGCCCAAAGGTAGGAAAGGACTTGTCAAAGGTCATTTTGCTAGAACCTAGTTCTTTTGCCTCTAATTTGTGTGTATATTTAGCTATGCCATGCTGCTACTTTAGTCACACCATGGGGTTCTTTCCAAGCATCATTTTCTTATTTAGAATAACTACTCTCCCCAAATGGACTGTTCATTCCTCCTGACAGGGATCGCACTGTTTCTGTATTGCCTCTTTCCTCAAGGGCTTGTCTAAACTTTGCCTTCAGTAAATAATGACCTGTGATCAGCTCACGAGCTACTCCTGGGAGTTGCCTGGAACAATTCCCCGGTACAATTTGTGACTCTGAAGTCAGGAAGAGTAGGAAGTAGAATTTTGGGGAGAAAGTTTCCTCACCACCTGCTTTCTGTTTTGTTCTCTGCAACACAGATTGAAGATGGAGGCAAGGCAGCCTTGTCCCAGAAGATGAGGACTGGTGATGAGCTGGTGAATATCAATGGCACTCCATTGTATGGCTCCCGCCAAGAGGCCCTCATTCTCATCAAAGGCTCCTTCCGGATCCTCAAGCTGATTGTCAGGAGGTAAGGTACAGAGAGATGCTGTAAGGTGCAGAAGCCACTGAAACCACTTGGTTGAGAATAAAGCTTTGATAGAATCATGTCTCTATCAATATCATGAAGGAAAGAGATGTTCCAAGTGAACAGAATTTTGCAGACAACTGAAGCAGAAAGGCATAGGCAAAAGTGCCTTTGGTTCAAATCCTGATACTGCCACATACTAGCCACATCATCTTAGATAATTTTATTTTACCTCCACAAGACTCGATTTCCTCATTTGCTATTAAAAGGACTAAATGAGTCACTACACACCAAGGCCTACATAACCCAGCATTTTTCTGTCTCCTCCTTTATAATAAACTGCCAGCCCTCAACCACATATCAGTGAAGACTTAAAGATACCTTACTGCCTGCTATGGTAGGCACTCTGGAGGCTGTGGCAAACTCTAAAACAGAAACCCTGCCCTTGAGAAATATACAATCTAAGAGGGAAGAAAAGACACACATATGACAAGTTAATTAGCAATACATTTTTTTTAATTTTTTTTTATTTTGGCATATTATGGGGGTACAGATTTTAAGGTTTCAATAAATCCCCATTTCCCCCCCTCCCCCCAAAAGTCTGAGTCTCCATCATGACCATCCCCCAGATGGTGCAGATCTCACTCATTATATATGTATATACCCGCCTCCCTCCCCCCTCCCATCTGCCCAACACCCTATTACTGTAGTACCTATGTGTCCACTTAGGTGCTGCTCAGTTAATACCCATTTGCTGGAGAATATATCTGGTGCTTGTTTTTCCATTCTTGGGATACTTCACTTAGTAGTATGGGTTCCAGCTCTAACCATGAAAATATAAGACGTGCTATATCACCATTGTTTCTTAGAGCTGAATAGTACTCAATGGTATACATATACCACATTTTATTAATCCATTCTTGGATTGATGGGCACTTGGGCTGTTTCCACAACCTTGCAATTATGAATTGTGCTGCTATAAACATTCAAGTGCAGGTGTCTTTTTTGTAGAGTGTCACTGGATCATTTGGGTAGATGCCCAGCAATGGGATTGCTGGATCAAATGGTAGATTCACTTGTATCGCTTTAAGGTATCTCCATATTGCTTTCCACAGAGGTTGAACTAGTTTGCAGTCCCACCAGCAGTGTAGGAGTGTTCCTCTCTCTCCGCAACCACGCCAGCATTTATTGTTTGCAGATTTTTTGATAAAGGCCATTCTCACTGGGGTTAAGTGATATCTCATTGTGGTTTTGATTTGCATTTCCCTGATGATTAGAGATGTTGAGCATTTCTTCATATGTTTGTTGGCCATTCTTCTGTCTTCTTTAGAAAAATTTCTGTTCAAGTCCTTTGCCCACTTTTTAATGGGGTTATTTGATTTTTTCTTCCTAATTTTCGTGAGTTCTAAGTATATTCTAGTTATCAGTCCCTTATCGGATGCATAGGATGCAAAAATTTTCTCCCATTCTGTAGGTTGTCTGTTTACTTTCATGACTATTTCTTTGGCTGTGCAGAAGCTTTGTAGTTTGATCATGTCCCATTTATTTATTTTTGTTGCTGCTGTGATTGCCTTTGGGGACTTCTTCATAAACTCTTTGCCCAGGCCGATGTCTAGGAGAGTGTTTCCAACTTTTTCCTCTAGAGTTCTAATAGTTTCATATCTTAGGTTTAAGTCTGTTATCCAGCGTGAGTTGGTTTTTGTGAGAGGTGAAAGGTGTGGGTCCTGTTTTAGCCTTCTACAGGTGGCTATCCAGTTTTCCCAGCACCATTTATTGAAGAGAGATTCTTTTCCCCAGCATATCTTTTTGTCTGCTTTGTCAAAGATGAGATGGCTATATGAGGATGGTTTTATATCAGGATTCTCACATCTGTTCCACTGGTCAATATTCCTGTTTTTGTGCCAATACCATATTGTTTTAATTACTACAGCTTTGTAGTATAGTTTGATATCTGGCATATTAATGCCTCCCATTTTGTTTTTGTTGCCTAGAATTGCTCTTGATATTCGGGGTCTTCTTTGGTTCCATACGAAGCGTAAAATTATTTTTTCTATATTTGTGAAGAATGCTGATGGGATTTTAATAGGTATTGCATTGAATCTGTAGATCAGTTTGGGTAGTATAGACATTTTGATGATATTGAGTCTGCTGATCCACGAGCATGGTATGGATTTCCATCTGTTTACATCCTCTGCTATTTCCTTCCTCAGTGTTTCATAGTTCTCCCTGTAGAGGTCTTTTACCTCTTTGGTTAAATATATTCCTAGGTACTTTAATTTCTTTGTTGCTATTGTGAAGGGAATTGAGTCTTTGATTTGGTTCTCAATTAGATTGTTGTTGGCGTATATGAATGCCTCTGATTTCTGTGTATTGATTTTGTATCCTGAGACTTTACTAAATTCATTGATCAGTTCCAGGAGTTTCTTGGTTGAATCCTTGGGGTTTTCTAGATACAATATCATATCATCAGCAAACAGTGAAAGTTTGATTTCTTCTGCCCCTATTTGGATACCTTTGATTCCATTTTCCTGTCTGATTGCTGTAGCCAAGACTTCCAGCACTATGTTGAACAGAAGTGGAGATCGTGGGCAGCCTTGTCTGGTTCCAGTTCTAAGTGGGAATGATTTCAATCTTTCCCCATTCAGTATGATGTTGGCTATGGGTCTGTCATATATGGCTTGTATCATTTTTAGGTATGTCCCTTCTATGCCTATTTTGTTAAGTGTTCGTATCATGAAAGGGTGTGGAATTTTGTCAAAAGCTTTTTCTGAATCTATTGAAAGAATCATGTGGTCTTTGTTTTTGCTTCTGTTTATGTGGTGAATTGCATTTATAGATTTACGTATGTTGAACCATCCCTGCATTCCTGGGATGAAGCCCACTTGGTCGTGGTGGATTATTTTTTTGATAAGTGTCTGGATTCGGTTAGCTAAGATTTTGTTGAAAATTTTTGCATCTATATTCATTAGGGATATTGGTCTGTAGTTTTCTTTTTTTGTTGCATCCTTTCCTGGTTTTTGGTATCAGAGTAATATTCGCTTCATAAAAGGTGTCGGGGAGGTTTCCGTTCTTCTCGATGTTGTGGAATAGTTTCTGCAAGATAGGTACTAGTTCTTCTTTGTAAGTATGGTAAAATTCAGGTGTGAAGCCATCTGGACCGGGACTTTTCTTTTTAGGGAGATTTTTAATTGCTGTTACTATTTCAGCTGTTGATATTGTTCTGTTCAGGGAATCTATTTCTTCCTGGTTGAGCCTAGGGAGGCTGTGTGTTTCTAGAAATTTGTCCATTTCCTCCACATTTTCCAGTTTGTGTGCATAAAGATTTTTGTAGTATTCATAAATTGTATCTTGTATCTCTTTGGGATCAGTTGTGATATCTCCTTTTTTATTCCTGATGGAGCTTATTAGAGATTTCTCTTTTCTACTTTTCGTTAGCTTAGCCAATGGTGTGTCAATTTTGTTTATTTTTTCAAAGAACCAACTTTTTGTTTTATTAATCTCCTGAATAGCTTTCCTGTTTTTAATTTCATTTAGTTCTGATTTGATCTTGTTGATTTCACTTCTTCTGCTGGGTTTGGGGTTGGTCTGTTCTTCTTTTTCCAGCTCTTTGAGTCGTTTCATTAGATTGTCTATTTGTGGTCTTCTTATCTTTTGGTTATAGGCGTTTATGGAGATAAACTTTCCTCTCAGAACTGCTTTAGCTGTGTCCCAGAGGAGTTGATAACTTGTCTCTCCATTGTCGTTTTTTCATAGAACTTTTTTATTTCCGTCTTGATTTCTTCATTTACGAAGTAATCATTTAGTAGGAGGTTGTTTAATTTCCACGTTTTTGTGTAGAAATGTGAGATTCTGTTAGGGTTGATTTCTAGTTTTATTCCACTGTGATCTGAGAAGGTACATGGTATGATTTCTATTTTTTTAAATTTCTTGAGATTTTCTTTGTGTCCTAGGATATGGTCAATCTTAGAGAATGTCCCGTGAGCTGATGAGAAGAACGTATATTCAGTGGATTTTGGGTAGAATGTTCTGTAGATGTCTGTCAGACCCAATAGTTCTAGAGTTTTGTTTAAGTCCATTATTTCTTTATTAATTTTCTGTTTGGAGGATCTGTCTTGTGCCGTCAGTGTGGTGTTGAAATCTCCGGCGATTATGGAGTTGCTATTAATCCATTTGCTTAGCTCCAGTAAGGTTTGCTTTATGAATCTGGGTGCACCTAAGTTGGGTGCATATATATTTAAAATTGTTATCTCTTCTTGTTGGACTGTGCCCTTCACCATTATATAATGACCCTCTTTGTCTTTTACTGCTTTTGTTGGTTTAAAAACTAAATCGTCTGAAATTAGAACTGCTACACCAGCCTTCTCTTGGCTTCTATTTGCTTGGAATATTGATCTCCACCCTTTTATTTTTAGTCTATATGCATCCTTGCAGGTTAGATGTGTTTCCTGAAGACAGCACAGACTTGGCCTGTATTTTCTTATCCATTCAGCCAGCCTATGTCTCTTGAGTGGAGAGTTTAAGCCATTCACATTTATTGAGAGAACTGATAGGTAAGGTAGATTACTGATCATTCTGTTGGGTTGGATGTTGTTGCTATGATTTCTGTTTTGAGCCATTGTAATATCTGGCCTTTAATATCTTTGGGTTTTGGTTGTTTTTATATTCGTGGGTTATTATTATGATGTTCCGTGCATAACGCTGTTTTAAGTACTTCTTGTAGGGCTGGTCTTGTCTTGGTGAATTCTCTGAGCCTTTGCTTGTCTGAGAATGTTTTTATTTTTCCTCACATACGAAGCTTAGTTTTGCAGGGAATAATATTCTAGGCTGGGCATTGTTTTGTTTCAAAAGAGTGAGAATGCGGCCCCAGTCTCTCCTTGCTTGTAAAGTCTCATTAGAGAAGTCTGATGTTATTCGAATTGGCTTTCTCTTGTATGTTACTTTCTTCTTTTGTCTTACAGCTCTTAGAAGGGCCTCTTTAGTTGATACTTTGGTCAGTCTGATGACTGCATGTCGTGACGTCTTCCTGTTTACATTGAATCTCCCAGGGGTCCTCTGAGCTTCTTGAACTTGTATATCAAGATTTTGAGCAAGGCCTGGGAAATTTTCCTCTATTATATCTTCAAACAGCTTGTCCAACCCTTGAGTGTTGTCTTCTTCCCCTTCTGGTAACCCTATGACCCTCACATTAGGTTTCTTCACATAATCCCTCAGCTCTTGTAGGCTTTGTTCTTTTCTCTTGTTTCTCTGCTATATTTCTGTGACTGATTTATTTAATTGGAGGGTGTTATCTTCAAGCTCTGAGATTCTTTCTTCTGTTTCATCTACCCTTTTCTTGAGACTTTCCACTGTATTTTGTAGTTCCTTGAATTGATTCTTCATTTCCAGGAGTTCGGTTACACTTTTCTTCAATGTGTCTATTTCTTTTCTCATATCCTGGAGACTTTTTGTGCTTTCTTGGTGTTCGTTGTTGAGTTGTTGTTGCAGCTGGGTGAGTGTTCTTATGTTCCACATACGAAATTCCTCTTCTGTCATATTGGTTGCCTGATTTTGGTTGGTGTCCGTTTCTAGGGGGCTGGTGCTCCTCTTTGTGGGTGTGTTTTCCGTTTCGTTCTTCATATTTCCTGAGTTCTTTCGCTGATTTCTTCCCATGTCTATCAGTTGTTGTTTCTTTCCTTAGGTTATTGTTTGGGTATTCACACACCTTGTTTAGTTTCTGAGGCGTTAGGTGGTGCCTGTGGGTGAAATTGGACCACTCCGTGTATATTGAGTCAGTGGGTGCTGTGGAAAGGCTGTGCAAGATGCCGTCCCTGTCAGTAGGTGGCGTTTGCTTGGAGGAACAGGCTATGGTGTTGATTTAGAGTCCTGTTATCAGCTCTCGTTCTGGGCGGAGCTGGGTTGGGTAAGCCTGCCCTCAGGCCGTTAGCAGGGGTCAAAGTTCTGTCCTCTACTTCCAGGGAGAGCTGTCAGGGTGGGGCTGGAATGGTCCCGCTCAGCGAGAGAGTCTGCGTGTGGGGGTGGGGCTGTCTGAGACCCGCAGTCTGCAGCAGGCCTCGCTTCTTTCCACCCTCCCCAAGTTCGCAGCTACTCCTGGGCCTCTGCCAGCAGGCCAGACCACAAGCCACCAGGCCTCCCCGGACTGTGATGCCGGCGGGGAGGTTCCCTGCACAGGAATGCCACCTGGGTTGGGCGCACGGCCTCCTCCTGGGAGGATGGTTGCCCTCTAGGAGGCCGATCCGCCCCTGGAGGCACACAGACCTCAGTAGGCTGTTCACATATAACCCTTCTGTGCCCCGGGCAATGCTAGCCCTCGGTGCAGGGGATCTGGTCTGCAGGTCCGACCTCTGGGTCCCAGAGTTCAAACTGTATTCCCACCAGGGAGAGGATTTCCAATCCTAATTCACCCACAGGGAGCCCGAGCTGGGTCTATGTCTCTCAGCCTCTGAGTCGGCACCGTTTTCCTGGGAACACGGTGCCAACAGCACCTGGGATGGCGGGCGGGGTCCCAAACGGGAAGGTCCCGTTCCCTGGAGGTGCCTCCAGCTGGTGGCTGTATTGTCTCTCTGGGCAGCCGCGGGTAGGGTCGGCGGAGGGAAGGGGGAGGCAATATGGCGCCTGCCGCGAGGCTCGGGTCCATGCACAGGGAGGTGCCCGGAGGAAGTTGGGAACCTGGTGCCACGTCTGCTACAGCCTACCGTTGGCAGGCGGCAGCAGTCTCTGGGCTGGTGTCCGCAGGTCTCTCCACCCGCTGGGGAGCCCACCAGCAGTCCCGAATGCAGGGGAGGGGAAACCGCAATTCCACCTACCCTTGCCGCTGGTCTCCGGGCTGCTCCGGTGGTCTCAGCCTCCAGTTCTCCTCCACAGCCTCCTCCCGTGGAGTCTCCCGGGGTCTCAGGTACCCCTCCTTCCGGCCCTTGTCCGCTGTATGCTGGTCTTCTTGCTTCTTTCCTCTAGTTTCTGCTAGAATCTGTCTTTTCTGCAGAGACCCTCTGTCTGGCGGTGTTATTCGTCCGCCATCTTGCTCCCTATTAGCAATACATTTTGTTAAGAAAGCAATAAAGGAGTTTTCACAGGATGGTGTGTGATTGTCCAATGGATTGTTCAGACAAAAATTATTAGAGAAAGAGATCACTTCAAAAGGAATTGATAGGGTAAGACTAAATAGAGGAGGTGGAATTTAAGTTAAAGGGTGGGTAGAATTTGAAAAATAAGCCTCAGAGGGGGAAGGCATTCCAGGTAAATGGAGTGGCATAAGCAGAAGGAAGGTAAGGACTTACACGTGAGCACAGTTATTCTGCTGCCACCGAAGCATCTGCCTATTGGTGAGCTTTCCATATGGCCTTTCTTTCATTTTGCTGCTGCATCTTTGCTTTGTACTGCTGGAGCTCATACTTCTCCGTTTCTATGGGTTTGTTTCCTTTATCCTATATACATGCCTAAGTTTTTCCATCTTAATTATTTTTATTAGAAAAAAATTAAAAAGCATCTTCCTACAATCCCACTTCTCCTTCTGGCTACTGCCCTATCTTCCTCCTTTTATTCATATTCAGTCTCAAAAGGATTGTTGTACTCACTGCCTCCATTTCTTTACCTTCCATTTAACTTTCCACCCTCGCAGTTTAAATTTGAACCCCAGAACTCCACTGAAACTACTCTGTCAAAAGACACTAATTATTTCCTAATAGCCAGGGTCAATGGATTATTTTCAGTCTTCCCCAAATATGACTTGTATATGGCATTTGATATTGTCAGTGTATGTCATGCCCTCCACTCTGCTTTATGAAACTCAGTAGCAAAAAAAGAAAAAAAACTCATATAGCAACTCAATAGCAAAACAAAACAAAACAAATAATATGATTTAAAAAATGGGCAAAGATCTGAATAGACATTTATCAGACCTAAAAATAGCAAAAAAGTATGTGAAAAAAATGCTCAGCAACACTAGTCATTGGAGAAATACAAATAAAAACCACAATGAGATATCATCTTACCCTAGTTAAAATGGCTTTTATCAAAAATACAAAAAATAACGAATGCTGGTGAGGACATGGAGAAAGCAGAACCCTCATACAGTGTTGATGGGAATGTTAATTTGTACAGCCACTATGGAAAACAGTACAGAGGTTTCTCAAAAAAACTAAAAATAGAATTCCCATATAATCCAGCAGTCCAACTGCTGGGCATATATCTAAATAAAGGGAAATCAATATATCAAAGAGATATTTGCACTTCCATGTTTATTGCAGCACTATTCACAATAGTCAAGATACAGAATCAATCTAAGTGTCCAACAATGATGAATGGATAAAGAAAATGTGATATATACACACAATGGAATATTATTCAGCCATAAAAATGAATGAAATCTTGTCATTTGCAGCAACATGAATGAAACTAGAGGTCATTATGTTAAGTGAAATAAGCCAGGCACAGACAAATATTGTATGTTCTCACTCATATATGGGATCCAAAAAGGTGGATCTCATGGAAATAGAGAGTAGACTGATGGTTACCAGAGGCCAAAAAAAGTAGAGGGGAGAGGTTGATTAACACGACAAAAATATAGTTAGATAGAAGGAATAAGGATATAATGGGAGAAGATGGCAGATGAGAAACACCGCCAGACAGAGTGTCTCTGCAGAAAAGACAGATTCTAGCAGAAATTAGAAGAAAGAAGCAAGAAGACGAGCCTACATAGGTTGAGGGTCAGAAGGAGGAGTACTTGAGACAACAGGAGACTCCACAGAGGAAGGTCACGGAGGAGAACTGGAAGCTGAGACCCCCAGAGCAGCCCGAAGACCAGCAGGAAGGGTAGGTGAATGGGCCGTTTCCCCTACCCTGCATCCCAGACTGCTGGTGGACTCCCCAGCGAGTGGAGAGACCTGCGGACACCAGCCCAGCAACAGCCTCTTCCAGTGAGTGGTAAGTCAGTAGCGGACGAGGCACCAGGCTCCCAACTCCCTTGGGGCACCTCCGTGTGTACAGACCCGA
The DNA here is from genome assembly GCF_040939455.1 of Microcebus murinus. Classification (NCBI taxonomy): domain Eukaryota; kingdom Metazoa; phylum Chordata; class Mammalia; order Primates; family Cheirogaleidae; genus Microcebus; species Microcebus murinus. The sequence continues at coordinate 123,746,670 of NC_134136.1, read as the reverse complement.
GCCGTGCGGCAGATGCCATATTGCCTACTCCTCCCCTACCCAGACCCTACCCGCCGCTGCCCAAAGAGACAGAGAGACAATATAGCCACCAGCAGGAGGCACCTATAGGGAACGGGACCTTCCCTTTTGGGGCACTACAACTGACTAAGGGGAACTCAGACTGTGAGCTCCCTACCCACCAGCCCTCCCAGGTGCTGCTGGCATGGTGATCCCAGGAGAACAGGGCAGACCCTGAGGTTGAGAGACATAGACCCAGCATAGGCTCCCTGTGGGTGAATTGGGACTAGCACTGCTCTCCCTGGTGGAGATATAGTTTGAACTCTGGGACCCAAAGGTCAGACCTGCAGACCACATCCCATGCACCGAGGCCTCGCATTGCCTGGGGCACAGAAAGGATATTTGTGAACAGCCTACTGAGGTGTGTGTGCCTTCAGGGGCAGATCAGAGTCCTAGAGGGCAACCCTCCTCCCAAAAGGAGACCATATGCCCAGACCAGGTGGCATTCCTGTGCAGGGAACCTCCCCGTCAGAACCACAGCCAGGGGAGGCCTGGTGGTGTGTGGTCTGCCCTGCTGGCAGAGGCCCAGGAGTAGCCACGGAGTTGGGGATGCAGGAAAGAAGCCAGGCCCGCTCCAGACTGCCAGTCTCAGACAGCCCCACCCTCACATGCATAATCTAGACTGGGCCAGGCCATTCCAGCCCCTCCCTGACAGCTTTTCCTGGAAGCAAAGAACAGAACTTTGACCCCTGCTAACGACATTGGTGGTGCATAAGGGCAGGCTTACCCAACCCAGCTCCGCCCAGACTCTCTCCTAGACTAGTCCTCACTGAAGGGGAGAAAAGGACACACCTGGAAGTCCCAGGGCCCCACCCACCACCTGAGGCACTAGAGTTCTCTCTACAGGAACAAGAGCTGATAACAGGACACAAAAACAACAGCGTAGCCTGTTCTTCCAAGCAAGAGCCATCTACTGACAGGGAGAGCATCCTGCACACCCTTTTCACAACACCTACTGACTCATTATACAGGGAGTGGTCGAATCTCACCCACAGACACCACCTACCAGCTCAGAAACCAAACAAGGCATGTGAATACCCAAACAAAAACCTAAAGAAAAGAAACAACAACTGATCGACATGGGAAGAAATCAGCGAAGGAACTCAGGAAATATGAAGAACCAAACGGAAGACACACCCACAAAGAGGAGCCACAGCCCCCTAGAAACAGGCACCAACCAAATTCAGTCAACCAAAATGACAGAAGAGGAATTTAGTATATGGATCATAAGAACACTCACCGACCTGCAAGAACAACTCAATAAACAACACAAAAAAACCACAAAAAGCCTCCAAGATCTGGAAAAAAAGTTCACTAAAGAAACAGACACAATGGAGAAAAGTTTAACCAAACTCCTGGAAATGAAGAATCAATTCAGGGAACTACAAAATACAGTGGAAAGTCTCAAGAACAGGGTAGATCAAACAGAAGAAAGAATCTCAGAGCTTGAAGATACCACCCTTCAATTAAATAAATCAGTCACACAAATAGAGCAGAGAAACAAGAGAAAAGAGCAAAGCCTACAAGAGATGTGGGATTATGTGAAGAAACCTAATGTGAGGGTCATAGGGTTACCAGTAGGGGAAAAAGACAACACTCACGGGTTGCACAAGCTATTTGAAGATATAATAGAGGAATATTTCCCAGGCCTTGCTCAAAATCTCGATATATAAGTTCAAGAAGCTCAGAGGACCCTGGGAGATTCAATGCAAACAGGAAGATCCCACCACATGCAGTCATCAGACTGACCAAAATATCAACTAAAGAGGCCCTTCTAAGAGCTATAAGACGAAAGAAGCAAGTAACATACAAGGGAAAGCCAATTCGAATAACACCAGACTTATCTAATGAGACTTTACAAGCAAGTAGAGACTGGGGCCCCATTCTCACTCCTTTGAAACAAAACAATGCCCAAACTAGAATCTTTTTTCCTGCAAAACTAAGCTTTGTATATGAAGGAGAAATAAAGACTTTCTCAGACAAGCAAAGGCTCAGAGAATTAACCAAGACAAGACCAGCCCTACAAGAAGTATTCAAAACAGCGTTATGCACAGAACATCATAATAATAACCCACAAATATAAAAATGACCCAAACCAAAGATTAAAGGCCAGATAATACAATGGCTCAAGTGAGAAATCAAAGCAACAACATCCAACCCAACAGAATGAACAGTAATCTACCTTACCTATCAGTTCTCTCAATAAATGTGAATGGCTAAAACTCTCCACTTAAGAGACATAGGCTGGCTGAATGGAAAAGGAAATACAGGCCAAGTCTATGCTGTCTTCAGGAAACACATCTAACCTGCAAGGATGCATATAGACTAAAAATAAAAGGGTGGAGATCAGTATTCCGAGCAAATGGAAGCCAAAAGAAGGCTGGTGTGGCAGTTCTAATTTCAGACAATTTAGTTGTTAAAGCAAAAAAACTAGTGAAACACAAAGAGGTATATTATATAATGGTGAAGGGCACAGTTCAACAAAAAGAGATAACAATTTTAAATATATATGCACCCAACTTAGGTGCACCCAGATTCATAAAGCAAACCTTACTGGAGCTAAGCAAATGGATTAATAGCAACTCCATAATCACTGGAGGTTTAAACACCTCACTGACGGCACAAGACAGATCCTCCAAATAGGAAATGAATAAAGAAATAATGGACTTAAACACAACTTTGGAACAATAGGATCTGACTGACATTTACAGAACATTCTACCCAAAATCCACTGAATATACGTTCTTCTTATCAGCTCACGGGACATTCTCTAGGATTGACCATATCCTAGGACACAAAGTAGACCTCAAGAAATTTAAAAAAATAGAAATCATACCATGTATCTTCTCAGATCACAGTGGCATAAAAGTAGAAATCAACCATAACAGAAACTCACATTTCTACTCAAAAACGTAGCAATTAATCAACCTCCTACTAAATGATTACTTCATAAATGAAGAAATCAAGATGGAAATTAAAAAATTCTATAAAGAAAATGACAATGGAGAGAAAAGTTGTCAACTCCTCTGGGATAAAGCTAAAGCAGTTCTGAGAGGAAAGTTTATCTCCATAAATGTCTATAACCAAAAGTCAAAAAGATCACAAATAGAGAATCTAATGAAATGACTCAAAGAGCTGGAAAAAGAAGAACAGACCAGCCCCAAACCCAGCAGAAGAAGGGAAATCAACAAGATCAAATCAGAACTAAACAAAATTGAAAACAGGGAAACTATTCAGGAGATTAAAAAAATAAAAAGTTGGTTCTTGAAAAAAATAAACAAAATTGACACGCCACTGGCTGAAGTAATGGAAAGCAGAAAAGAGAAATCTGTAATTAGCTTCATCAGGAACAAAAAAGGAGATATCACAACTGATCCCAAATTGATACAAGATATAATTTATGAGTAATACAAAAATCTTTATTCATACTAATTGGAAAATGTGGAGGAAATGGACAAATTTCTAGAAACACACAGCCTCCCTAGGCTGAATAAGGAAGAAATAGATTCCCTGAACAGACCAATCTCAAGAGCTGAAATAGAAATAGCAATTAAAAATCTCACTAAAAAGAAAAGTCCCGGTCCACATGACTTCACACCCGAATTTTAATGCACATACAAAGAAGAACTAGTTCCTATCTTGGAGAAACTATTCCACAACATCGAGAAGAACGGAAACCTCCCCAACACCTTTTATGAAGCGAATATTACTCTGATACCAAAACCAGGAAAGGATGCAACAAAAAAAGAAAACTACAGACCAATATCCCTAATGAATATAGATGCAAAAATTTTCAACAAAATCTTAGCTAACCGAATCCAGACGCTTATCAAAAAAATAATCCACCACGACCAAGTGGGCTTCATCCCAGGGATGCAGGGATGGTTCAACATACGTAAATCTATAAATGCGATTCACCACATAAACAGAAGCAAAAACAAAGACCACATGATTCTTTCAATAGATGCAGAAAAAGCTTTTGACAAAATTCCACACCCTTTCATGATATGAACACTTAAGAAAATAGGCATAGAAGGGACATACCTAAAAATGATACAAGCCATATATGACAGACACATAGCCAACATCATACTGAATGGGGAAAAATTGAAATCATTCCCTCTTAGAACTGGAACCAGACAAGGCTGCCCACTTTCTCCACTTCTGTTCAACATAGTACTGGAAGTCTTGGCTACAGCAATCAGACAGGAAAATGGAATCAAAGGTATCCAAATAGGGGCAGAAGAGATCAAACTTTCACTGTTTGCTGATGATATGATATTATATTTAGAAAACCCCAAAGATTCTACCTGACATTTACACTTGGATGTGTCAGAAGCATTTCAAACACAACATGCTGAAAACGTAACACATAATTTCCTCCTCTTCCTAAGCTCCCTAATTGTATGTTCAGGACCACGATGCACTCAGTCAACCAAGCCAGGTTACGGGCTCACGCCTGTAATCCTAGCTCTTGGGAGGCCGAGGCTGGCGGGTTGCTCAAGGTCAGGAGTTCAAAACCAGCCTGAGCAAGAGCGAGACCCCTTCTCTACTATAAATAGAAAGAAATTAATTGGCCAACTGATATATATATAAAAATTTAGCCGGGCATGGTGGCACATGCCTGTAGTCCCAGTCACTCGGGAGGCTGAGACAGAAGGATTGCTCGAGCCCAGGAGTTTGAGGTTGCTGTGAGCTAGGCTGACGCCACGGCACACACTCTAGCCTAGACAACAAAGCGAGACTCTGTCTAAAAAAAAACAAAAAAAGAAAACAAAAAACAAAAAAAACCAACAAAAAACTACAATGAGATATCACTTAATTCCAGTGAGAATGGCCTTTATCAAAAAGTCCCGAAATAACAAATGCTGCGTGGATGCGGAGAGAGAGGAACACTCCTACACTGCTGGTGGGACTGCAAACTAGTTCAACCTCTTTGGAAAGCAATATGGAGATACCCTAAAGCGATACAAGTGAATCTACCATTTGATCCAGCAATCCCATTTCTGAGCATCTATCCAAAAGATCCAATGACACTCTACAAAAAAGACATCTGCACTCGAATGTTTATAGCAGCATAATTCATAATTGCAAGGTTGTGGAAACAGCCCAAGTGCCCATCAATCCAAGAATGGATTAATAAAATGTGGTATATGTATACCATGGAGGACTATTCAGCTCTAAGAAACAATGGTGATATAGCACATCTTATATTTTCCTGGTTAGAGCTGGAACCCATGCTACTAAGTGAAGTATCCCAAGAATGGAAAAACAAGCACCACATATATTTACCAGTATACTGGTATTAACTGAGCAGCACCTAAGTGGACACATAGGTACTACAGTAATAGGGTATTGGGCAGGGGGGATGCTGGAGGGGGGCGGGTATATACATACATAATGAGTGCGATGGGCACCATCTGGGGGATGGTCATGCTGGAGACTTAGACTTGTGGGGGGAGAGCAGGAAAGGGCATTTATTGAAACCTTAAAATCTGTACCCTCATAATATGCCGAAATAAAAAAAAGTATATAAAAAAAGAAGGAATAACATCTAGTGCTTGATAATTCAGTATGGTGACTAGAATTAACAATAATTTATTGTCTATTTCAAAATAGCTAGAAGAATTCAAATGTTCCTAACAAAAAGAAAAGATGAATGTTTGAGGTGACAGATATCTCAGTTTTTTCTGATTTTATCATTACACATTATACATATGTATCAGAATATCACATGTACCCACAAAATATGTACAAGTATTATGTATCAATTTAAAAACTCTTACTTTCAAGATACCTTGTTTCCTTGTTCTTTTCCTACCTTTCTGTCCATTTGCTAAGCTAGGATTCTTTACTATCTGCTCTTCCTCTGACCATCCCTTAAATATTGGCATTCCCCTAGTTCTATCCTTTCTAACTTCATTAATGTACTGTGTAAAATTTTTCCCAGTCTATAGATTCAATTATTACCTATATGTCGATGACTACACCTCTTGCACCCCAGACCATACAACCAACATTCTACCTGACATTTACACTTGGATGTGTCAGAAGCATTTCAAACACAACATGCTGAAAACTTAACACATAATTTCCTCCTCTTCCTAAGCTCCCTAATTGTATGTTCAGGACCACGATGCACTCAGTCAACCAAGCCAGGAACACAGAAGGCATCTTTAATTCCTCCATTGTTCTCGTGTTCTGCATCCAAATGATTTACCCTGAACAGAGAATACTTAGGCAGAAAAGGGTTTGGATTAGCAAGGATGAGGTTATGTAACATCCTATTCACTTATATTATCTGCTGATACCTAAGATTAAGCCATGTCTGCCCATGTAGGAAGTGACATGTCAGGTAATGCCTTATACAATAGGCACATTATCAATGATTCGATTTGGATTTATATGATTAAGTTTAAATAAGGCTTCTTGGAGAGGTTACTTGATGAATTTAGGAAAGTTTTTGTTTTAGAGTCAGTCCCATGTATGCAACTTCCTAGTTCTGTCATATGAGAAATAATAATTAGTATATAATGGTATTATTGTAATGATTAAATGAGACAATTTATGTAAAAATGCATTTCACTTAATGGGTTCTTGGTTAATTTCATTCCAATTCTTTTCCCCTAAGGTATCAAAGAAGCATAATTGTAATAACCAAATATTGTTAAATAGGGAGAGCATCAGAACCATAGTGTGCTTTGCAACCTAATCTGCAAAGAGTGTCATTTACTGGGAAATGATTAGGGGTGGCAAAAATCTGAGCAGGAAATACAGGCCCCTGTGATACGCTGATTGTACAGAGATACCAACACTTAGAGGGAGTGTGGACATTATCCAGAGCAACTTCTGAGCAAGTCACAAAAATGAGAAGTTTTGAGTGTTTCCTCCACTCATCCTCCCATGGTGAGCTCCATGTCCTCTTTCTTCCTACTGTAGCAATGTCTGCCACTACCAGTCACTTATGAGTGGCTATAATTATGGCCTTGAGATAGCGGGGCCCTTTGGTTTTCATAGTGTGGCAGATCCTATGACTCCCTGAACCTACTTTCTTTACATTTGTCAGCCCCCTCATCTCAGCCTTTATTGGTTGAGGCTTTCAATGACAGAATTTATTAGGTGATGCTGCCCTCTTGTGGAAAACGTAACCTTTACATATGGACTACCCTGGGCATGTTATAAGAAATCAATTCCCTCTTGCTTAGTACAAATTTTTCCTCAAAATTTATAAAAAAGCTCTTAGCACATAAAATAAATGTGATTTCCATGAAGTTTGTGAATGTGTAGCCTAGCATTTTATACAAAGGTAGAAGGCCTTTGGTTTGAGTAAGCAATCAACTGACTAAGACCCAATACTAAGATTTAGGTCTGGGCGTGAGTCTTTTTGGGATGAATATGAAGAGAAGGAACTTGAGAAAATAGCCTATTCTGAGAAGCCAGCTCAGCTCTTCCTCCTGTGTTGCCTTTTAGATAATGGTCTATAAACCAGAAATCTAGGTGTCACCGTCAACGCTTCCTGGCCTCACCTCCTTGAGTCCAAATAATTCCAAGTCTTGATATTTCGAACCTGCTATAAACCTCTATTGCCTTTGTCTTAATCTAATCGCTCGTGATTTCTGACCTGCACTATTTAAAGAGCTTTCCCACTGGCTTCTCAGCTTTCAGTCTCATCTTTTCCCAATCAATCCATTCTCCAAATAGGCATCTGAGCATGTCACTTCTCTATTTGAAAAATACAAATCAGAAACAGTAACCATGCAGGATCAGGTGGATCTTAAGAGATTCAGTTTATATTGATAGAAGATACAAACCATATTGAAGTTACTCTACTTATGAACCATTTTTTCTGCAAAAATGGAATCTAAATATGTAAAGAAAAAACTGTTAGCAATACCAAAGAAAAATGATAGAAACGTCTGTATGGGAGACTTTCACAGAATCTAAGTATGACAATAAAGTAGACCTGAAAAAAAGTACTTAGAAGATTTGGGAAACATAATTCATTAGACCTAATTAATAAATTTCATAAATTTTATTTGATAGGCAGTGCATGTATCCTCTTTTCAAATATTCAGAAAACAGTTTTTAAAATGATCATATGCCACAAAGAAAACCTTTATAAACTCTTAAAAGTAGAAATTACATTGGCCTTGTTTTCTGATGATAATGTACACTTACAAATTGAAAACCAAATTTAAATAAGTCTTCAACTACTTTAGTATTTCAGAAAACATTTATATGCATCTATTAGCCCAAAGAAACACTAGAAGACTAATAAAAAATAACAAAAATGAGATCATGACTCATCAAAACTTTAAGAACAGTATTCAAAAGTAAATTCAAAACTTTATTTTATTATTAAAAATGAAGAATGGAATTGCATGATTAAGAATCCAATATGATACGAAATCAAGGGCTAGATTTTTAGGGGGAGAATGAATTAAATAGATAACCCTTTACCAATTTAATCAAGGAAACAAAGATCAGTTATAAATAAAATGTAAATGATAAATGGAATATAACAACAAAGAAGGTTTCTTAAGTTAAAGGCACACTACCATAACTATACCTTAATAAATTTGAAAATCTCAGAGAAATTAAAAGTATCCATAAAATGTTAAATGGCAAAAATCATTGAGAAATAGAAAACTAAATGGACATGTAACAGTAGAAACATTGAGAGCAATTATCAAAAGACAAACTTTTAAAAATACTTTAGGGCCAGATGTTTTTATCAGCAAATTCCTTCACCTTTTCTAGGAATAGGCAAGTTTAATTCTATAAGTATATTATAGAATTGAAAATGTTACAGTTATTCACATTGTTTTTGAAACTACCATCACTCTGATACCAAAACTTGACAGATTGCTCTAAGAATATTTTATCCAATTTTTGAATTTAGATGCAAAAACATATAAATGAAATTTTATGAAATCTAATTCAATAATATATATAAGACAATAACAATCCATTACAAGTGTTAAAAATAATTTTTAAAAAGGTAAGATCTTGACTCTCATACAGATATAAAAATGAACATATGTTAAAGATTTTATTTAACTCATTAATGAGGAAACTGTAAGGTGTTAAAACCAGCTCAAAGGAGAAGCCAAAGAAGCACAAATTTAATTTAAAGGTAACAAAAGACCATGAAAACTAATCAGAAGTTATATGAAGAAATATATCCCATTCACAATAGCAACCAAACTCAGAATACTTCAGAAATGCCCTTAAAAGGAAATATACATGAAAAAATAAGATGTATATGAAGAAATTACAAAACTCTACATAAAGAAGAAATGTGTATAAGTAATTTTTGATGGTATAGGTAAAGTCTTAGGGATCTGTATTAAGTGATTTTAAAAAGCAAAAACACAATTTAACAATACGTTCCTGTGTCCTGGTTTAGCCATGCTCTCCATAGACAGCTTTCAAGCCATCATTCCTCCATCCTCATACAAGATCCTTTTGCTTTTGAAGTTCAAACAAGCAGGCGTTATCATTCTCATTTCCTTACCAATGTCACCTGTCAGCCTGTAGGTCATTGTCTCACTTCCATTGCTTAAAATTTTTATTTATTTTTAAAATTGACACATAATAGGTATACATATTCATTTTAATTAACATAATAATTATGCATATTTATGAATAGTAATCATATTAGGGTAATTAGCACATGTATCATCTCAAACATTTATCATTTCTTTGTATTGGGAACATTCTATATCCTCTCTTCTAGCTATTTGAAAATATATATTAGTGTTAACTATAGTCATCCTACAGTGCTATAGAACACTAGAACTTATTTCTCCTACCAACCTGTAATTTTGTATCCTTTAACAAATCTCTCCCTATCCCTCCCTTCCTACTGCCCTTACCAGTCTATAGTAACCACTACCCTACTCTTTACTTCTATGAGATCAGCTTTCTAAACTTCTGCATATGAGTGAGAACATACAGTGTTTAACTTTCTGTTCCTGGTATATTTCATTTCATATAATATCCTCTAGGCTCATTGATATTACTGCAAATAACAGGATTTTGTTCTTTTTTTATGGTTGAATAAATACTCCATTTTGTATATATATCACATTTTCTTTATTCATCTGTTGTTGGACACTTGGATTGATTCCATATCTTGGCTATTGTGAATAGTGCTGCAATAAATATTGGGGGTTACAGATATCTTCAACATGCATATTTCCTGTTATTTGGATAAATATCCAGTAGTAAATAGAACAAAATAATCTTAAAATTTATAGGGAACCACAAAAGACCTTGAATAGCCAAAGTAATCCTGAACAAAATGGACAAAGCTGGAGGCATCACACTACCAGATTTCAAACTGTACTGCAAAGCTATAGTAAACAAAGCAGCATGGATTTGGCATAAAAATAAACACACAGACCAATGAAACAGAATAAATAACCCAGAAAATAATCCATATAGCTATGGTCACTGGTTTTCCACAAAGGCACAAAGAACATTCATTGGGGAAAAGACAGTCTCTTCAATAAATAGTGCTAGGGAAACTAGATGTCCATATGCAGAAGAATGAAACTAGACCCCATTTTCTCACCGTATACAAAAATCAACTCAAAATGGATTAAATACCTAAATGAAAATAGTCTCAAGGTATACATCCAATAAAGGGTTAATAACCAGAATCTCGAAAGAACTCAAGCAAATCATCAAAGAAAAACTCAAACAACCACATCAAAAAGTGGGCAAAATACATGAACAGCGACTTTTCAAAAGAAAATAAACAAATGGCCAAAAAGCATATGAAAAAATGCTCAATGTCACTAATCATAAGGAAAATGCAAATTAAAACCACAATGAGATACTACCTTACCCTTGTTAGAATAGGTTTTCTTAAACAGTTCAAAAACAATGGATGCTGGTGTGGATGCAGAGAGAAAGGAACACTTATACACTGTTAGTGGGATTGCCAATTAGTATAACCTCTATGGAAAATAATATACAGATACCTCAAAAAACTAAAAGTAGACCTATTTGATCCAGCCATCCCACTACTGGGTATTTACTCAAAGGAAAAGAAGTCATTTTATCAAAAAGACACCTGCACTCCAATGTTTATAGCAGCACAATTTACAATTGCAAATTTGTGGAAACAACCCAAGTGCCCATCAATACATGAGTGGATTAATAAAATGTGGTAGACGTATACCATGGAATACTACTCAACTACAAAAAACAATGGTGATCTAGCACCTCTTATATTATCCTGGATAGAGCTTGAGCTCATCCTTCAAAGTGAGGTACCACAAGAATGGAAAAACAAGCACTATATTTACTCGCCATCAAATTGGTACTAATTGATCAACACTAAGGTGCTAACATGGAGGTAATATTCACTGGGTGCTGGTCAGGTGGGAGTGGGTAGGGTGGGCAAACTCACAACTAATGGATGTGGAGCACACTGTTTGGGAGAAGGGCACACTTATAGCCCTGGTTTGTGTGAGGCAAAGGCATGATATGTAACCAAAATGTTTGTACCTCCATAATATTCTGAAATTTAAAAAATGGGCAAATTATCTGAACAGACATTTCTTGAAAGAAAACATGCAAATTTGCATACAAACCTGTAGTAGTTCTATAAATAGCTGCATTTTACATCTTAATGACTAATACTAAAAATCAAATTTTGATCAATCATGTTAGTAGAGGAAGTTTATTAACTTTGTCTTTTCCCATAAATAAGGATATTACAAAATCATTGGGAAATTAAGAGGCAATGAAAGTATATGCAGTAAAAAATTCAGAGAAAAAATAGTATCATAAATGTATGTCTGGCACTTAATAAAATATTGTTACTTTTCTGGATTTTTTTATATATGTGGTATTTGATAGCTTTTTAAGAGTTTGTAATTTGTTTTGATTTATTTTCTTATTATAAATATATATTCACTTTCATATCTAAAACAATACATACCAATGGTCAACAAATATATGAAAAAATGTTCAACATCACTAAACGTCAGGGAAATGCAAATCAAACCACAATGAGACCTTAACTACATCATCTCACCTCAGTTAGAATGGCTATTATCAAAAAGACAAAAAAATAACAAATTCTGGTAAGGATGCAGATAAAAGGGAATTCTCATACACTGTTGGTAGGAATGCAAACTAGTGTAGCCACTATGGAGACCAGTGTGGAGGTTCCTCAGAAAAAACTACAAATAGAACTACTATATGATCCCACTTCCATTTTATACTTTGGCACTGGTTTCACAGTTAACTTCCCTACCCCAATTCCAGGTGTCATGCTGAAAAATTTTTATCCTTACAGAGGATCACATACTTTATAGTCTTAGGGATCCTTGATCTTAACTTCATTGATGGACCCTTCTGTATCAGCAGCTGGGTCCTGCAACCTGACTGTACCATGAACCTTGCCAACCTTTCAGTCAACAAATATTTATAGACTATTTGACCTATGCTGGAGTCGGGTGATTCAATCACGAACAACATAGGTGTGGTCCCTGCACTCATGGACCCCTGACTCCTCAAGTGTTTCTCCGTCATGGTTCCTCATCTGAGTCACAGAATACAGAAAATAATTTGTGACCATTATTTCACCTTTTCTAAGGATAATACATAACTAGGAGCATTCTAGGTGCCTAAGAGAGATGTTAATTCATTACATAGCATATAATAGATGCTTTAGGGTCAAGGTTCTCAATGGTGAGCATCTCTTAGGAACTTGTTAGAAATGCAAATTACTGGACACCACCATAGACCTACTGAATGAACACTCTGGGGGTGGTTTACAGCAATGTGTGTTAACAAGCTTTCCAAGTGAGAAGCTTACAGTTTGCCCTTGAGGCATTAGGGCTTAATTCTCAGGAATCAATTGAGAAAGAGTAAATTCAACTCTTTGATGAGAATCTCTTTTCCTTTTAGCTTTCTCATACCCCATTATCTTTATATGTGTTATTCAATATCATTAAGCCCTTACGCTTCATGTTCTCCTATTCTATTGGTCTCCTTCTAACCCCCATGGCTGATGACTCTTCTTATTCTACTCATTTAATCTGAGCTACCCCATTCACTCATGGTTTTAACTACCATGGTAATGACTGCATCTCTAGTTCTAATCTCTCCCCTAAAATCAGAACCTGTACAGCAGCCTGATAGAAATCCCCACAGGAAAAACCAACATAAAATTAAAATGCAGTGTACATAAATCTGATTTCACTATCTAGCCTGTAAAACCCTCTCCCCTGCCAGTGGCAGTTGGTGGTACCATTATCCACCCAGCTATCCAAGCAAGAAACCTAAGAGTCGTTCTTGACTCCTTTCTCTCCATCACAAAGCTGTGCTGCTGATTTAACATTTTAGATACTTCCAGAATCCATCCTCTTCTCTCCATTTCCACTGTCACTGATCTGGTTCAGGCCCTCATCATCTCTCCCCAGACTATTTTGGTAGCCTCTCAGCTGCCTCAGATCTGTCTGCTGAAGTGTTGCCACAGAGATGAACCTAAAACATAGATTCAATTATATTAGTCCTCTGCTTAAAACTTGTCAGTGGCCTTCAGTGTCCAGAGGTGTACTATCTAAGACATTTTATATCCTCATCCCTATTCACACCTGCACCTTCATCTAGCACTCTTTGTTTTTTATGTTGGAATATAACCATACCTCAAGAATATCAGGCTGCTTATCAACTCTGTGATTGTTTATTCTCTCCTTTCCCCTGGAGCATCCTTTTCCTTTTCTTTCCCTGGCTGGCACTTGCTTTCACATTAACATTCACATCCTTTAAGACTAAACCTTGGTGTTGTTGTTGCTAGGATTCCATCCTTGATGCCTTGAGTTGACTTAGGTGGCCTTTCTTTGGCTCCCATAGAACTCTACCCTTTATTGTACTGTATTCAAATAATCTATTTTTATATTTATTTTTACCACTAGACTAGACCAGAGGTTGGCAAACTATAGTCTGTTGGCTAATCCAGCCCATGGCCTGCTTTTTGTATGGCCTGCTACCTAAGTGTTTTTTAAATATATTGTTTAAATGGTTGGGCAGGGGAAGAAGAACAGTATTTCATGATACGTCAAATTATATGAAACTCAAATGTAAGTGTCCTTAAATCAACTTTTGTTGGAATAGAACCATATCTATTCATTCATGCACTATGCTGCTCTCATACTAACATGGCAAGTTGAGTAGTTGTGACAGAGAAGCCTAAAATATTTATTATTTGGCTCCATACAGAAAAAAGCCTTCTGACTCTTGGACTAGAGCCATGAGGGGAGGGGCTACTCCTTATTTATTACCATGTCCTCAGAACCTAGTACACCGTATGGTCCATGGGGAGGACTCAGGATTTTTTTTAACCCATCTGATATAGCGAAGTAGGACCTATGAGTAACTGCTTCATTTGATAGTTATATTTTTCATGGTAACCTAAATTGGCATATGACATTGCATTCTGTCTCTTATGAGTATGGTTATTTGTGAGACTGGTTTTTTTTTTTAATTTTTGATTTTTTTATTTGAGAAAATTATAGGGGTACAAACATTTTGGTTACATGTTATGACTTTGCCACATCCCAACCATGATTTGAGGCATGCCCTTTCCCCACCTGCAACACTCACCGCGTCCATTAGTTGTGAGTTTACCCACCCCAAACTCCCCACCCCCAAAGAATATATCTACTGTGTGAGCACCTTGGTGTTGATCAGTCAGTGCCAGTTTGATGGCGAGTACACATGGACTGCAAATTAGTGCAACCTTTGTGGAAAAGAATTTGGAGATACCTCAAAGAGATACATACAAGTATAACTACCATTTGATCCAGCAATAGCACTATTAGGCATCTACCCAAAGGAACAAAACTCATTCTAAAATAAAGACATCTGCACTCAAATGTTTATGGCAGCACAATTCACTATAGCAAGGATGTGGAAACAACCCAAGTGATACTATTTTTAAGTAACTGATCAACTCTGAGTACACTGACCTAAAAGCAAAAAATCTTATTTTTATTATGTGAACCTGGTATCCAGATCTTGGACCAGCATAAAGATTATGAAAAGGAATTGCTGTATTTTGGGGCCTTGTCCAGACCACCTTCCAACCTCCCTAGCTGTCCCCTCTTTGTCCTCATAATAATCCTTCCATCTACAATTAAGTGGAAGGGGTTAAAACTTGTTAAAACCGAAGTTGTCCTATCATGTATTAATACATCAGGACTAGGAAGATCTGCACAGTTAGCACAGTGTTGGTGAAGTCCTGGAAAGGTAAGAGATAGAAAAATCTAAGTAATATGATAAAGCAGGGGTGAGTAAACTATTATCTGTGGTCAAATCCAGCCTGACATTTGTTTATGCAAATAGCATTTTATTGGAACACACGCGTGCTCGTCTATCTATGTGCTGTCTATAGCCGATTTTATACCACTACCACAAAGTTGAGTAGTTGCAACAGACACCACATATGATCTACAAAGCCTAAAATATTTACTACCTGGCCCTTTACAGAATAAATTTGCTGGCCCCTGGTGTAAACCATCCTCCAAAAAAAGATAAAGAACTTGAGACTGTATCTCAAGGTTAAAGAGATTGAAAGAGAACTATCATCGTCTAGACATGAGAATGAATCAAAAATCACAGAATATTTAAACCAATAAACATGGTAGGCAAACTGATGAGTTTTGAGATTCAATTACTCTTTTGAATTTGGGCAATGATTTGGTTGGCATAGGGCAAAATGAATGGTATTTGGGTTCACACAAGTATATGTTTGCTTGCTTCCTTCTACTCACAAGATATTTATTAAGTGCTACTATCACCTAGATACTGACTTAGCTTCTGGGGATACCATAGAATATAAAACAGACACATTCTCTGCCCAAATAGAGCTTATAATCTGTCATGTTTTATCCTGGAATGACCTCGTATCCAGAGCTGGGATGACCCCCTACTAGTTGTGTGACTTTGAGCAAGTTTATGTAACCTCTTTTAGTCATTCTTTTCCTATCTGTGTTACAAAAACAGTAATGTCGCTTTTGCAAGTTTGTTGTAAGGATTAACTGAAATTATATACACATATTGTATTTTTTAAGTCAAAGAATATTTGAGTGCAACTATGTGCGAAGCATTCTTTCAGATATTTGTGATATATCAGTTGATACAAAAGATTTAAAGAAAAACTTGCCCCCACGTAAACTACCTGTTAGGTAAATATATGAAGGTACCTGAAATAGAGTAGGCATTTACTAACTGTTCTTTTCCTTTGCTTGAGTAAATAAAAGGAAGGCAGTGCTTACACTTCAGTACTGCTTTTACCAGGGAGTACAATGCTTAAAACTTCATTACACAAATTTCATTTTAATGGCTAGCACATTTGACAATGTAGGTCAAGTGTTATTATCAATTACATAGTACTTTCACAATTGTAAATCACAATAATCATGAGGTTGGATGGCTCAAGTTGTGAAAAACAACTAGTTTCAAAATGCTTTACTTCTCTTTTCTTTATTTTTTTAAATTTCAGCATATTATGGGGTTACAAATTTTAAGGATTCAAATAACGCCCTTTCCCCTCCTCCCCCCACAAGTCTGACATTCCAGAGTGACCATCCCCCAGACGGTGCACATCTCACTCATTATGAATGTATATACCCACACGCTTCCTCCCTCTCACCCATGAATGTATATACCCGCACGCTTCCCCCCTCTCACCTGCCCAATACCCAAGTACTGTACTTCCTATGTGTCCACTTAGGTGCTGCTCAGTTAATAGCAGTTTGCTAGTGAGTATATGCGGTGCTTGTTTTCCATTCTTGGGATACTTCACTTAGTATAATGGGTTCCAGCTCTAACCAGGAAAATAGAAGGTGTGCTATATCACCGTTGTTTCCTTAGAGCTGAATAGTACTCCATGGTATACATATACCACATTTTATAAGTCCATTCATGGATTGATGAGCACTTGGGTTGTTTCTACATCTTTGCAATTATGATTTGTGCTGCTATAAACATTCGAGTGCAGATGTCTTTTTTGTAGAGTGTCATTGGATCTTTTGGGTAGATGCCCAGTAATGGGATTGCTGGATCAAATGCTAGATCTACTTGTATCACTTTAAGGTATCTCCATATTGCTTTCCAAAGAGGTTGAACTAGTTTGCAGTCCCACCAGCTGTGTGGGAGTGTACTTATCTCTCTGCATCCATGTCAACATTTATTGTTTGGGGACTTTTTGATAAAGGCCATTTTCACTGGAGTTAAGTGATATCTCATTGTAGTTTTTATTTGCATTTCCCTGATGAATAGAGATGTTGAGCATTTTTTTCATATGTTTGTTGGCCATTCTACTGTCTTCTTTTAAAAAAATTCTGTTCATGTCTTTTGCCCACTTCTTGATAGGGTTGTTTGATTTTTTCTTGCTGTTTTTCATGACGTCTATGTATATTCTAGTTATCAGCCCCTTATCAGATGTGTAGGATGCGAAAATTTTCTCTTATACTGTAGGTTATCTGTTTACTTTCATGACTATTTCTTTGGCTGTACAGAAGCATTTTAGGTTGATCATGTCCCATTTATTTATTTTTATTGCTGCTGTGATTGCCTTTGGGGTCTTCTTCATAAATTCTTTGCCTAGGCCGATGTCTAGGAGAGTGTTTCCAACATTTTCCTCTAGAATTCTGAGAGTTTCATACCTTAGGTTTAAGTCTGTTTTCCAGCGTGAGTTTATTTTTGTGAGAGGTGAAAGGTGTAGATCCTGCTTTAACTTTCTACAAGTGACTGTCCAGTTTTCCCAGCATCATTTATTGAAAAGCGATTCTTTTCCCCAGTGTATGTTTTTGTCTGCTTTGTCAAAGATTACATGCCTATATGTGGATGAGGAATCTCAGATCTGTTCCACTGGTCAACATACCTATTTTTGTGCCAATACCAGGTTGATTTAATTACTACAGCTTTGTAGTATAGTTTGATATCTGGCATGTTAATACCTCCCATTTTGTTTTTATTGCGTAGAATTGCTTTTGATATGTTGGGTCTTCTCTGGTTCCAAACGAAGCGTAAAATTATTTTTTTCTGTATCTGTGAAGAATGATGATAGGATTTTAATAGGTATTGCATTGAATCTGTAGATCAGTTTGAGTAGTATAGACATTTTAATGATGTTGAGTCTGCCAACCCATGAGCATGGTATGGATTTCCATCTGTTTACATCCTCTGCTATTTACTTCCTCAGTGTTTCATAGTAGTTTTCTTTTTTTGTTGTTGTTGCATCCTTTCCTGGTTTTGGTATTAGAGTTATATTTGCTTCATAAAAGGTGTTGGGGAGGTTTCCATTCTTCTCGATGTCGTGGAATAATTTCTGCAAGATAGGCACCAGTTCTTCTTTTTAAGTGTGGTAAAATTCAGGTGTGAAAACATCTGGGCTTGGATTTTTCTTTTTGGGGAGATTTTTAATTGCTGTTTTTATTTTATCTCTTGATATTGGTCTGTTCAGAAATTCTATTTCTTCCTGGTTGAGCCTATGGAGGCTGTGTGCTTCTAGAAATTTGTCCATTATGGATTTGCTGTTAATCAATTTGCTTAGATCCAGTAAGGTTTGCTTTATGAATCTGGATGCACCTAAGTTGGGTGCATATATATTTAAGATTGTTATCTCTTCTTGATGAACTGTGCCCTTCACCATTATATAATGACCCTCTTTGTATTTCACTACTTTTGTTGGTTTAAAAAGTAAATCATCTGAGATTAGAACTGCAACGCCAGCCTTCTTTTTGCTTCTGCTTGCTTGGAATACTGATCTCCAACCCTTTACTTTTAGTCTATATGCATCCTTGGAGGTTAGATGTGTTTCCTGAAGACAGAAGATACTTTGCCTGTATTTTCTTACCCATTCAGCCAGCCTATGTCTGTTGATTGGGGAGTTTAAGGCATTCACATTTATTGAGAGAACTGATAGGTGTGGCAGATTACTGTTCATTCTGTTGGCTTGGATGTTGTTGCTTTGATTTCTCTCTTGAGCCATTGTAATAACTGGCCTTTAATCTTTAGGTTTTGGTTGTTTTTATATTCGTGAGTTTTAATATGGTGTTCCGTGCGTAACACTGTTTTGAATATTTCTTGTATGGCTGGTCTTGCCTTGGTGAATTCCCTGAGACTTTGCTTATCTGAGAATGTCTTAATTTATCCTTCCTATATAAAGCTTACTTTGTTAGGGTACAAGATTCTCGGCTGGGTGTTATTTTGTTTCTAAAGAGTGAGAATGTGGCCCCCGTCTCTCCTTGCTTGTTTTGTTTCAGTTGAGTAATCTGGGGTTATTCGCATCGGTTTTGCTTTGTATGTAACTTGCTTCTTTCTCCTTACAGCTTGTAGGAGAGTCTCTTTTGTTGATATTTTTGGTCAGTTTGATGACTACATGCTGTGGTGTTTTCCTATTTGCATTGTATCTCCCAAGATTACTTTTGGCCTCTTTTATTTCTAATTCTAAGTTACTGGTTAGACCTGGAAACATTTCCTCAATTATTTCTTCAAATAGCTTATCCAGCCCTTGGGTTTTTTCTTCCTCTTTCTCCAGAATCCAGTCGACCTTCAGGTTATTTTTCTTCGTATAATCCCACAATTCTTGTAAGCTTTGCTCATGTCTCCTTTTTTTTCTGCTCTAACTCTGTGATTAACTTATTTGATTTGAAGGTGTTGTCTTCAATCTCTGAGAATTCTTTCTTATGTTTGGTTCACCCTATTTTTCAGGCTTTCCACTGTGTTTTGTATTTCCCTGGATAAATTCTTCATTTCCAGGATATCGGATTGATTCTTCTTCAAGATCTCAATTTCCTTAGTGAATCTTTGTTCCAATTCCTGTATATTCTTTGTAGTTTCCTTGTGTTGGTTATCCATTTTTTCTTGCATATCATTGAGCTTTCTTACAATCCAATTTTGGAATTCTTCTTCTGTCATTTTAGTGTTTTGGGTTTGTTCCGTCTCCATTTCTTGAGAGCTGGTGTATCTCCTATAGGGAGTGTTTTTGGTTTGATTTTTTGAATATTCAGATATTTTATGCTGGGCTCTCCCCATCTGGATCCATTGATCGTGCTCAGGCATCCTCTCTTCTGTAGTTTCTTGATCAGCCACTGGGAGGAACCTTCCACCACACTTGGAAGGTTCCCCTGCTGGGAAGGGTTGCTTGTGGAGCCTACCCCTGACCGGGAAGGAGATACAGTCCCAGTTTTTGGTTCAACTGGGTGACCTAAGCTACTCTGGGAAGCAAAGTCTTTTATACTGCGTGCTTATACACTACACAGGCCTAGTGAGTTCTCCCTAGATCTTGGGGAGAGTGGGTTTTCTTGTCTCACCCAGCCTCCAGGGGTGGAACCTACCACTTTCTGCAGGAGAGATGCAGGCTAGGAGGAGGAAGTATCTCCCCAGTCTGCCCTCCACTCCAGCACCCCATTGGCTGTGGCTCCCGTTGGCGATATTTCTCTCAGCAGTTTGTTGATCGAGCCAGGCCTGGCCAGCCGATTGCAGATTGTGTAGGGGCGGAATTTGCCAGGAGAGTCTCTAGGCTGGGCAGGGGAGTGGGGCTTGCCCACTGCACCGTATGGCTGCTGGGCTGTGGACCTCCTAAATGGTGACCCGTAGCCTCCTCTATGCCGCCTGTCCCACTGCCTGTTCAACCATAGCCCTTGCTCTTATTGATCCACCCTGTGCAGTCATATTCACCTGAGGCAGTTACAGCTTAGAGTCCCCAACTTAGTGAACAACTCTGTAGGGCTGGCCCCGCTGGTTACCAGAGGCAAGACGTCTAACTCCCTCCCCTATCAGCTCAGTTCAGTTTCCTCCCATATTGGAGGCGTTCTAGCGCTGGGCTCAGGGGAGTTCACGGTGCTTTCCACCAATGACGGCACTCTCCAGCACCCTCTTCTCCTGCTGTGATTTCACACCAATTTCTGACAGGTTCCTGGCTGGGTGGGTGTGGAGGTCAATGGGGAAGCAAGGAGTTCTCTTGTGGTCTGATCCCACTTCACCCCCTGGCCTGGTGGGCCGGCGCCCTCCCACACACCCTATTGTTTGTTTTGCACTCTCCAGAGAACGTGATCTTATCTCCCGATCACCTTGTTTTTCCTTTTTTGAGAGAGTCCTGTGCTGCACCTCTGTGGATTCTTGATGCTGTCCTTGTAGTGGGGAGATCCACTCGTGTGTGGGAGACCAAGATCTATGTCTCCTTCTCTGGGAGCAGGAATCCAGGGGGTTACCTTACTCTACCATTTTCCTTCCATCCTACTTTTCTTTTCTTAAATGCGCCTCTTTGCCTTTTCTTTATTGTTCCTTGACCTAGACACTTTTTGACAACTCTCTGGTAAACCAAAGACTGGCCATATACCAAGTCAAGCTCCAATGAAAGGAAAATGTATTGTTAGAGCTAAAAGAAGCCTCTGTCACCACTCTACTTGATGAGCCCATTTTATAGGTGAGAAAACTAAGGCCTAGAATGAGGAAGGGCTTTCCTAAGGCCACACAACTAGGAAGTGACAGAGGTAGGACTAGAACTGGCCACTTCTGCTTACCAGTCAAGCTAGCTTTCCATGGTTTCTGGAATGTCTCACATTTTCTGTCTCTAAGAAGCCTGTCTGCACTTGAGGGAAATATTTCCTTCGTATACCTACAGCAAGTTTGTGCTTTTCCTCCGCCAATTCATCTTTTATGAATTGATCCACTTCCATGGTTTTCACGTCTCTCCTGTATATAGGAGACTTCCAGATCTCTCTCCCTCGCTTCCTCTTCTTCCTGAGCTTTAGAATACCATGCCAAAGTGTGCTTTATACCCCATTCAACACCTGAATGTCCCGATATCTCTATTGTCTTATGGTGCCTTTTTCATCCTTTATGTCAACCTCACAATTATAGAATCCTCTTAAATTCCCTGTTCTAGCCTCAATAGTCCCCAAGTCCTTACTGAGCTCCCTCTGCAGTATTTCTAATTTCCATCTCATCAGTCTCCTTTGCCTTCTTCCTGCTACTGCCAGGGACACATTACCTCTTTTCTGGATGCCCTCCAACCCATTCTCTGCACTTCTGCCAAAGTAATCTTCCTAAAGTACATCTCTGTATTTATTTCAATCAGCAATAATTGTACTTTGGGGAAACCTCATGAGTTATGAGGTCTCTATTGTGCTTAGCCTGAGTTATGTCATTCCCTTTCTCAAAAAAGTTCTAATTGCTTTCAGAAATAAGCCAAAAATACTTCATCTCAGAATTCAAGACCCTGTATAGATGGGACTAAGTGACTTTTTTCTACCCTTATCTGTATGAAACCCAAAAGGGTATATATTAAAAGAGTTTATCTCCTTATTTGGACTTACCTGATTCTTTTTCCTGTGTCCTGGACCTCATTCCCCTCTACTTCCTTAAGGGTCTTGCACTTTTAATTTCCACTCTCCCTTTTATGTGTATTGTGAGCCTGTTGTCCTTCTCTTTGCCCTAGTTCCTTACCTAATCTACAAACCAGCTCAGATCTCTCCCATCTTGAAAATAACCTTTCCCAGACCTATGGTCATCCTTAGGTATTGATTGCCCTTTCCTTTTTCTTTCACAGCTAAACTACTTTGAAAAGTTGTCTTCAGTAACTATTTCTTTTTTTTTTTTTCTCAATAAGGCTTTAATTTCTCCTCCCAGTTGGACACATGCTTAACATGGCCCTCACTACTCAGAAACCACTTCTACCCCTTTTGCTTTCTTCTTCTTCTTCTTCTTTTTGATGGTGTCACTGTCCCCCTCTCCAGGCTCGCCCCCACTCTCTAGGGTAGCTTTGGCCTTCTTGTCCTTCTTATTCTTCTTCTTTTCCTTCTTGATCAATTGAGGAGCCGCTGGAGGAGTCTCATCGCTTTCACTCTCACTTTCTCACTTCCGCTTTGGGGCTTTTACTACTTCAGCAACTACCTGTGGGACTTTTACCATTTCGGCAACTACCATTGGAGCTTTTACTGCTTCAGCAACCACTTCTCTCTTGGTAGAATCACTGTAATCAACATACTCCTGCTTCCAGGTGTCAGGTGTGCTGTCTGTAGGTTTGCCAGGCTTGTCCAGAAGGCCCTGCTTGATCATCAGCCTCTTCTGACTTGCCTTTGGACCCAATCCCCACTTCCGAGGGTAAGTATCTCTCTCCATGATCACTCTTTTGATCTTGGCTACTATACCATGGTCACAGGTAGAGATCACTGCCGTAGTCATTAATGCAATAGCCATGCAGATCGCTTCCCCTTTGGTGGTGATGACCACAATCTCCTGATTGACCTCAATGCCATCCTCGTATCGGAGAACACCTGGAAGCATGATCTTGGCCCCATAGCAAATAGCATTCACTGCACTGTCTTTCATAACCAGCCTTTTATGAGATGTCAACAGCTTTGCCAAAGGGTAAACAACCCGCCGCAGGTAACTCTCATCCTTGTGGTTATCGTATAGCCACTGGGCATCAAGCACGTCATGCATCGTCACCATGTGGTCCTTCTCACTCATGACTCCAGAACGAACTCTCCGAAGTTCCTGCATCTGACCACCAACTCTCAATAATAAACCAAGATGCACACACAATGTCCGAATGTAGGTGCCAGCCTCACAACTCACCCAAAAGATTCCTAATCTTCTTTCAGGATCGTATTCAATCATTTTGCTCTCGTAGATTGTTCTCACTCGAAGCTGCCTCTTTACTGCAGCAATAAGTGGGGGTCGCTGGAACAGGGCACCAGTCAGAGTTTCTAGGGCCCTAGAAAGCTGGGTACCCCCTTCAATAGCATTGTGCAGCCAGACAATTCCCACATACTCTTTGCCTGCACTCTGTTGTGATTTCACCAACCGAGTGGCTCGTTCTATGCACACAATTAAACATCCAGTCACCTTGGGATCCAGAGTACCACTGTGTCCTGTCTTCTCCACCCTAAGTATTCGTCGAATCCAGGCTACCACCTCATGGGAAGAGGGGTTAGAGGGTTTGTCAAGATTAATGAAACCTGTCCTGATATAGTCCCCAATCTCTCTCTTCAGAGGATTTGAACCTGAAGGAAGAGGTGTATAGTGTGCTGTCCTCACATTCAGCTTATCGAAATTCTTTAGCAACAGGGGCCACTGAGATGTGTCCAACTGAGCAACTTTGGATTCAGGTTTGATAAGAAATTCTTCAGCATGTTGTATTTCAGCGACATCTTCTTCTGGTAGTGACTTTCGGTCCTTTTTCTTCTTATGCTTCTTTGGCAAAATAACTACTTCCGCATCCGCCATGTTACTCTTGTCTTCAGTAACTATTTCTACTCTTTCATCTTCCATTCACAAGTACAACTCATAACAATCTAACTTTGTCCCCTACCACATCCCTCAAGTAACTCTAGTCAGAGTTACCAGTGACCTATTAATTATTTAAAGCAATGAATTCCTTTCAGTTCCTATCATACTTCACCTCTGTATTGAAGTCCTAGGGCTGCCATAATAAAGAACCACAAAGTGGGTGTCTTAAAGCAACAGAAATGTTCTCAGAGTTCAGGAGACTAGAAGTCTGAAATCAAGGTGTTGGCAGGGCCCTGCTCCCTCTGAAGGCTCTAGGGAACAATCCTTCCTTTCCTCTTCTAGCTTTTGGTGGTTACCTGTCTCCATGTCTGTGTGTCTGTATGGCGTTCTTATAAGGTTACCAGCCATTGGGTTTAGGGCCCACCTTAGTGCAGTCTGACCTCATATTAACTAATTACAATTGCAATGACCATACCTCTAAATAGGGCTGCATTCTAAGGTTCTGGGTGGACATGAATTTTGAGGGGACACCATTCAACCCAGTGCAACCTCTCATCAGCACTTAACACTATTGAACACTACTTCCTTCTCACATTTTCCTCTTCTTTAGCTCCAGTAATACTATTCTTCCCCTAGTTTTTATTGCTCTCTTGTCTCTTCCCTTTTTAAGGTTCCTCTTCCACCGCTTTCCCCTTAAGTATTAATATTCTCTAAAGTTCTGCACAAGTTTCTCTACTCTTATCACACTATATATTCTGGGTGATTTAATTCCTTCCATGGCTTAATTTAGCATTTCAAACTTCTAAATCTCTCACTCCATCCCATACCGCTCTCCCATACATCATACTTCTTTCAGTATATCTTCATTTGTAGGCCCCTACAGGTATCTCCGAAACTCCACCTGTATACTTTAAACCCATTAACTTCCACCTCTGAACCCTGATAAAATCTGCTTCTCCTCCAGTGTAATTCTATCAAAGTGAATAGTTCACAGTGAACCGAGTTTTCTCAAGTCCTCATTTATATATTTAATTGATCAAGTCTAGGCCATTTTTTGCCTGGTGAAAATGTCTCAAATTTCTCCTCTCTTGCTTGTTTGCTGCAACAGTCTCTCAACTAGATTATCTACCTCTAGTCTTGCCATGCTGCCTACCTCCTGAATTTATTCTGCACATTGAAAGCAGAGTCATCTTTTAATATGTAAATCTGGTCATGAAACCCTTACTCACCAAAACCCTTCAAGGATCCTTACTGTGTTCAGGATAAAATCCAAACTCCTTAACATTGTTGAACAGGACCCCTAAAATATAACTGCCGTTTATGTCCACCATCTCCACACAAGCTTGCACTTTATGTTATGGCCACATTCAATTGCTTATACTTCCCCAGTTATAACATATCCTTTCATATCTCTTTGCCTTTTCTCATTCTGCTCCTTCTTCCCAGAATGACAACTGCCTCCTCCTCTTCTTTGCTTAGCTAACTCTTACTAAACACTCAAGACTTGACCTGAGGTTTACCACTTTCAAGAAGCTTTCCTTAGATATTTCATTCACGGACTGTATTAAGCCTTATCTCATAAACAACATCCTATGATTTCCTCTATCTAGAATTGCAACAGCTTGTTTACTTGTCTGTTTCCACATATAAATTTTGGGCAGTGCCCATGTGCTGTTCATCCTTGTATCTCTAGTATAGCCATTGTAGTGCTTACCAGGGTTACATGCTCTATAATCATTGAATAGCTAATTGAGTTGAATGAATGTGTGTCACATGAGGGCAAGGAGGTTCATTACAGTCAGTACTAGAGGCCAAGAATACCAGGGATGTTGGACTTTCAGGCATCCAAATACTTGAAAGTTGAAGTGGTGGATTCAGTAAAGAAAAGAGATATGAGTCAAAGAGGAGTCCAAGGTTTCTTATTAAAGAGACTGGATAGAGTTATAAGTTACAGATGCTAGTTATAGGAAATAGCATTTATTGGGTACCTACTGAGTACTGAGCATTTGATCAGGTACTTTATATACATTATATCAGAAGGAAGGAAAATAATGATATAGTTTTAGAAATGTGGAGTTTAAAGCATCTGTAAGAGATCCAAGTAGAAATTCCCAATAGGCAGTAGTAACTATTGTTCTTGTGTACAAGAAAAAAATAAGGACTCAGTAATTAGGCTGAGAGTTATTTGGATAGATAGTAATCGAAGCCATTGGAATGGATGGGATCTTCCATAAACAGTATTATAAAGAGTAAGAAAAGTGCATTAGGGGCCATATCCTGGGGGACATTTTTTATGAGCTAAACACAGGGAAAAGAACCATTCATTCATTCATATGACAAATATCTAGTAGGGCCACACCCTGTGCCAGGTACTGTTGTGGGAACTCAAGAGATAGTAGTGAACAAAATAGTCCTTTCCCTCATGGAGATGGTATCCGAGTGGAGATGGGAGAAGTAGACAATAATCACAAATAAGCAAACATATTATGTAATATCAGTTAGTGATAAGTGCTATAAAGAAAAATAAGGCAAAGTAAGGGCATATAAAATGACTAAATGTGGGTGTCATTGGTGCAGCAGGGGCAGGGGAGACTTTAGCTAATTTAAGGAAGGCCTCGCTGAAGATATTTGAACCAAGAATTAAATGATGAGAAAGAGGCAGCCACATAAAGATCTGAGAAGAGCATTCTAGCAGAAGGATATCAAGTTTAAAGGCCCTTAAATGGGGACATACACAATGTATTCAAGAGTCAGAAAGAAAGCTGTTGAAACTGGAGTATAGTAAGCAAAAGAAGCATGAAGGGAGATGAAGTTGTAGTCAGGGATACAATCACATAGAGTCTTGTAGGCTTTAGTAAGAAGTTAAAATGTATTCTAATTGTTAGAGGGCTCTAAGAAGGACAGTGGTTTGAATGGTTTTGGACTTGGAAATGATCACCCTAGCTGCTGTATGGTAAGCAGACTGTAGGGGGGCAGAGAGGAAGCAGGAACACTTGTTAGGAGGCTAATTGGAATAGTTCAGGCAAGAGATGGTGATGGGTTGGATTTCGATTTTAGTAATGGGAATGGTGAAAAGTGGTTGGATTTAGGATTTGTTTGGGAAGACTTGCTGACGGATGAGGTGTGAGTTGGGCAGGGTTGTCGTAGGGAATGGGTAAGTAGAGAATAAAATGTTCACTGGTTTTGGCCTGAATAACTGGATGGTACCAGTTACCGAGGCGGGATAGACCAGAGGAGGAGCAAGTTTGATGGGTGGTGGGAAGAAGTAGGAAACAAATATCTTGATTTTGCAAATGTTAACTTTGTACATGTAATGAGATGCCTGTTGGACAGCTACATTGTAATGTTAAATAAGAAGTTAGATGAAGAGTCTAGAGTTCAGAAAATAGGTCAAGGTTGAATATATAAATTTTGGAGTCAGCCTCTGATAATTAAAGTCTTGATACGAGGTGGGATCACTAATGAGTTAATTGTAGACAGCAAAGAAGAGAGGTCCTTGGACTGAGCCGTGGGATACTCCAATATTTAGAGATAGGGCAGGTGAAGAGCAACCAAAAGAATAAGCTGAGAAAAAGTGGCCAGGGAGGTAGGAGAAAAACCCAAAGAGAGTGGTGGCCCACAGTGCAAATGAAGAAACTGATTCAAGAAAGAGGGAGTGGTCATCTGTGTCAAATGTTGGTGAAACATCAGTTCTGAGAACTAACTGTTGATTTGGCAATATGAAGGTCATTAGCAACCTTGACAATGGAATGTTAGAGACAAAAACCCAATGGATTGTTTCATAAAATAATGGGAGGTGAAGAAGTGAAGACAATAAGTCTTTCTAGGAGATTAGTTGTAAAGGGATGCAGAAAAATGGAGTATTATCTGGAAGGACAATTGGGATAAACATACAGTTTTTATTTGCCAATTAATAAAATTTATTTTAAAAAGAAAGGAATAAGTTCTAGTGTCTGATAGCACAGCCCGGTGACTATAGTTACCTATAATTTATTGTATATTTTAAAATAGCTACAAGAGAAGATTTGGAATGTTCTCAACATGAATAAATGATAAATGTTTGAGGTGGTGGGTATCCCAGTTATCCTGGTTTGATCATTATATATTGTACCTATGTATCAAAATATCACATGTACCCAAAAAATGTATAATTATTATATAAGAACTAAAAATGCATGCACACAAAACAATATGTTTTGAAAGGATATATTCAATAAAAGTATATATATATGTATATATATATATATATATATATATATATATATATATAAATACAAAAAAAGAAAGGGAACTTTTAAACCAAGAATATTAAATATCTGATTTAATAATGCTGGTAATGGAAATAATTCAGTAGCAAAAAGGAAATTGATGGTATAGAAAACAAGGGATAATTGCAGCAGCAAGGTCCTTGGGGGAGATCAGAGCATGAGTGGGGGGGTGGCTATCGAACTTTGATAAGAATAATGATAAGGCCGGGCGCGGTGGCTCACGCCTGTAATCCTAGCAATCTGGAAGGCCGAGGCGGGAGGATTGCTCAGGGTCAGGAGTTCAAAACCAGCCTGAGCAAGAATGAGACCCCGTCTCTACTATAAATAGAAAGAAATTAATTGGCCAACTAATACATATAGAAAAAATTAGCTGGGCATGGTGGCACATGCCTGTAGTCCCAGCTACTCAGGAGGCTGAGGCAGCAGGATCGCTTGAGCCCAGGAGTTTGAGGTTGCTGTGAGCTAGGCTGACATCACAGCACTCACTCTAACCTGAGCAACAAAGTGAGACTCTGTCTCAAAAAAAAGAATAATGATAAGTCATCCATATTAACAGGAGATAAGGTAAAGTGGGTTAGTGCTGCAGTGATGGAAAGAAGAGAAAGTTCTCATCTCAATGCTTCTCTTTTAAAACCAAATATAAGGAGAAGCCATCAGCTGAGAGTGAAGAGAGAAATGGGGTGTAAAAAAGACAAAGAAAGAGCAATCAGAGAAGTAGGAGGAGACATACAGGAAAGGGATGTCATGGAATCCAAGACCAAGGAGAGGAATTCAAGAAAAAGCTAAAAAAAAAAAAAAAAAAAAAGAAAGAAAAAAAAGAAAAAAGAAAAAACTGTCCATGGAGCAATAGTGTTAAATACTCTTGTGTTAAAGTCAAATGAATCTTGAATGGAGACTATATTTTATTTTCACCATATTATGGGGGTACAAATTTTAAGGTTTCAAATAATGCCCTTACCCCCTCCCCCCACAAGTCTGAGCTTCAAGTGTGACCATCCCCCAGATGGTGCACATCTCACCCATTATGTATGTATATACCCGCCCCCTCCTTCCCCTCCCACCTGCCCATTACCCATTTAATGTAATTCCTATGCGTCCACTTAGGTGCTGATCAGTTAATACCAATTTGCTGGTGAGTAAATGTGGTGCCTGTTTTTCCATTCTTGGGATACTTCACTTAGGATATGGGTTCCAGCTCTATCCAAGAAAATACAAGAGGTGCTATAACACTGTTGTTTCTTAGAGCTGAATAGTACTCAATGGTATACATATACCACATTTTATTAATCCACTCATGAAATGATGGGCATTTGGGTTGTTTGCACAGCTTTGCAATTGTGAATTGTGCTGCTATAAACATTCAAATGCAGGTGTCTTTTTTGTAGAGTGTCATTTGATCTTTTGGGTAGATGCCCAGTAATGGGATTGCTGAATCAAATGGTAGATCTACTTATATCACTTTAAGGTATCTCCATATTGCTTTCCATAGAGGTTGAACTAGTTTGCAGTCCCACCAGCAGTGTAGGAGTGTTCCTATCTCTCTGCATCCATGCCAACATCTATTGTTTTGGGCCATTCTTACTGGAAATAAGTCATAACTCATTGTGATTTTGATTTGCATTTCCCTGATGATTAGAGATGTTGAGCATTTTTTCATATGTTTGTTGGCCATTATTCTGTCTTCTTTTGAAAAATGTCTATTCATGTTCTTTCCCCACTTTTTGATAGGGTTGTTTGATTTTTTTCTTGCTGATTTTCATGAGTTCTAAATAGATTTTTGTTATCAGCCCCTTATCAGATGGGTAGGATGCGAAAATTTTCTCCCATTCTGTGGGTTGTCTGTTTGCTTTCATGACTGTTTCGTTGGCTGTGCAGAAGCATTTCAGTTTGATCATGTCCCATTTATTTATTTTTGTTGCTGCTGTGATTGCCTTTGGGTTCTTCTTCATAAATTCTTACCCTAGGCCAGTGACTAGAAGAGTGTTTCCAATATTTACCTCTAGAATTCTAATAGTTTAATACCTTAGGTTTAAGTCTGTTACCCAGCGTGAGTTGATTTTTGGAAGAGGTGAAAGGCGTGGATCCTGCTTCAGCCTTCTACATGTGGCTATCCAGTTTTTCCAGCATCATTTATTGAAAAGGGAGTCTTTTCCCCAGTGTATGTTGTTGTCTGCTTTGTTGAAGATTAGAGGGCTATATGAGGATGGTTTTATTCAGAGTTCTCAGTTCTGTTCCATTGGTCAATATTCCTATTTTTGTGCCAATACCAAATTGATTTAATTACTACTGCTTTGTAGTATAGTTTGAAATCTGGCATATTGATACCTCCCATTTTGTTTTTATTGCCTAGAATTGCTTTTGATATACGGGGTCTTCTCTGGTTCCAAATGAAGTGTAAAATTATTTTTTCTATATCTGTGAAGAATGATGTTGGGATATCAATAGGTATTGCATTGAATCTGTAGATCAATTTGGTTAGTATAGACATTTTAACAATTTGGAGTCTGCCTACCCACGAGTATGGTATGGATTTCCATCTGTTTACATCCTCTGCTATTTCCTTCCTCAGTGTTTCATAGTTCTCCCTGTATAAGTCTTTTACCTCCTTGTTTAAGTATATTCCTAGGTACATTATTTTCTTTGTTGCTATTGTGAAGAGTATTGAGTCTCTGATTTGGTTCTCAATTTGATTGTTGTTGACATATATCAATGCCTTTGATTTCTGTCTATTGATTTTTTATCCTGAGACTTTACTTAATTCATTTATCAATTACAGGAGTCTCTTGATTGAATCCTTGGAATTTTATAAATATAATATCATATCATCAGCAAACAGTGAAAGTTTGATCTCTTTTGTCCCAATTTGGATACATTTAATTCCACTTTCGTGTCTGATTGCTATAGTAAGGACTTTCAGCATTATGTTTAATAGAAGTGGAGATAGTGTGTAACCTTGCCTGGTTCCAGTTCTAAGTGGGAATGCTTTCAATTTTTCCCCATTCAGTATGATAGTGGCTATGGGTCTGTCGTATATGGCTTGTATCATTTTTAAGTATGTCCCTTCTATGCCTATTTTATTAAGTGTTCTTATCATGAAAGGGTGTTGAAATTTGTCAAAAGCTTTTTTGCATCTGTTGAAAGAATCATGTGGTCTTTGTTTTTGCTTCTGTTTATGTGATGAATTACATTTATATATTTGTGTATGTTGAACCATCTCTGCATCCCTGGGATGAAACCCACTTGGTCATGATTATTATTTTCTTGATAAGGATCTGGATTCGGTTAGCTAGGATTTTTTTGAAATTTTTGCATCTATATTCATTAAGGATATTGGTCTGTAGTTTTCTTTTTTTATTACATCCTTTCCTCATTGTGGTATAAGGGTTACAAGTTCGCTTCATAAAAGGTGTTGGGGAGGTTTCCATTCTTCTCGATGTTGTGGAATAATTTCTGCAAGATAGGCACCAGTTCTTCTTTATAAGTGTGGTAAAATTCAGGTGTGAAAGCATCTGGGCTGGGACTTTTCTTTTTAGGAAGATTTGTAATTGCCATTTCTATTTAGGCTCTTGATATTGGTCTGTTCAGGAATTCTATTTCTTCCTGGTTGAGCCTAGGGAGGCTGTGTGTTTCTCGAAATTTGTCCATTTCCTCCTCATTTTCAAGTTTGTGTGCATAAAGTTTTTGTAGTATTTGTAAATTATATCTTGTATCTCCTTGGGATCAGTTGTGATATCTCCTTTTTGTTCCTAATGGAGCTTATTAGAGATTTCCTTTTCTGCTTTTCGTTAGTCTAGCCAAAGGCATGTCAAATTTGTTAATTTTTTCGAAGAACCAACTTTTTGTTTTATTAATCTTCTGTATGATTTCCCTGTTGTCAATTTCATTTAGTTCTGATTTGATCTTGTTAATTTCACTTCTGCTGGGTTTTGGGTTCGTTTGTTCTTCTTTTTCCAGCTTTGAGTCGATTCATTAAATTGTCTATTTGTGATCTTTTTGGCTTTGGGTTATAGGCATTTATCGAGATAAACTTTCTTCTCAGTACTGCTTTAGCTGTGTCCCAGAAGATTTGATAACTTGTCTCTCCATTGTCATTTTGTTCAAAGAATTTTTTTATTTCCATCTTGATTTCTTCATTTATGAAGGAATCATTTAGTAAGAGGTTGTTTAATTTCCATATTTTTGTGTAGAAATGTGAGTTTCTGTTAGGATTGATTTATACTTTTATTCCACTGTGATCCCGAGAAGATACATTGTATGATTTCTATACTTTTAAATTTTTGATACTTGCTTTGTGTCCTAGGATATTGTCTATCTTAGAGAATGTCCCATGAGCTTATGAGAAGAATGCATATTCAGTGGATTTTGGGTAGAATGTCCTGTAAATGTCAATCAGGCCCAATTGTTCTAGAGTTTTATTTAAGTCCATTATTTCTTTATTATTTTTTCTTTCTTTAAAGGATCTGTCCTGTGCAGTCAGTGAGGTGTTAAAATACCTGGTTATTGGGTATATACAACCACAACGAGTAAGATGTGCAATGTTTGGGGAATGGACATGCTTGAAGCTCTTACTTAAGGGGGGAGGGGTGCATGGGCAATGTAAGTAACCTTAACACTTGTACCCCCATAATACGCTAAAATAAAAAATATAAAATAAAAATCCCTGGTTATTATGGGGTTGCTGTTAATCAATTTGCTTAGATCCAGTAAGGTTTGCTTTATGAATCTGGGTGCACATAAGTTGGGTGCATATATATTTAAAATTGTTATGTCATCTTGTTGAACTCTACCCTTCACCATTATATAATGATCCTCTTTTTCTTTCACTACTTATTTTTGGTTTAAAAACTAAATCATCTGAGATCAGAACCCTCCCTATCTCGCTGAACCCTCCCTATCTCTGGCTGATTTTTTTTCGTATGGTACACAGGGTCCTCTCTTCTATAGTTTCTTGATCTGCCACTGGGGGGAACTCTTCCACCACACTTTGGAGGCTACTCCTGATGGGAGGGGTTACTTGTGGAGCCTGTTGTGGGCACTTATTAGGGATTTGTTCCTTGACCACTGCCCTGATTGTTGGCCACTGACCAGGGGAAGAGATCCAATCCCAGCATTTTGATCAACTGGGTGACCTAAACTGGTCTGGAATGCAAGGTCATTTGGCTGCCAGCTATTGATCTATGCATAGGCTCATCAGGGATTCACCATAGATCAGGGGGAGAGTGGCTTTTCTTGTCTCACCCCACCTCCAGGGGTGGAGCCTACCACTTTCCACAGGATAGATCCTGGTTAGGCGGAGGTAGCTCCCCAGTCTGCCCTGCACCCCATGCCCCAGTGGCTGTAACTCCCCTTGGCTTTAGCCTTCTCAGCACTAGAGTTCAGAGTTCATTGATCGAGCCAGGCCTGGCCAGCCCATCTCAGATTGTGTAAGGGTGGAATTTGTCAATAGAGTCTCTAGACTGGGGGAGGGGATCTGCCTGCCACACTGTATCACACCATGGTGGCTGGGCTGTGGACCCCCTCAGTGGTGACCACTTGCCCACTCACAGGGTACCAGCACTGGGTGTGACTGTTTAGGAGGTGGCAGGTGCCGGGTTGGGGATTTGGTTCATCAGGACGCTCCGTTGCCTCCTCTATGCCTCCTTCCCACCGACTCATGCCTGTTCAGCCATCTTTCTTGCTCTTACTGACTGACCCTCGGAGGGCTTATTCGCCTGAGGCAGTTCCAGCTTAGAGTCCCCAACTTAGTGAACAGCTCTGTAGGACTGGCCCTGCTGGTTACCAGAGGCAAGATATCTAACTGCCTCCCCTATCAGCTCAGTCCAGTTTCCTCCCCACTTGGTGACATCCTAGCACAGAGCTCTGGGGGGTGGTTCACGGTGCTTTCCACTAATGACTGCACTCTACAGCACCCACTTCTCCTGCCGCAATTTTGCACCAACTTCAGGCATGTCCCTGGATGGATGGGTGTGGAGGACAATGGGGAAGCAAGAAGTTCTCCTGTGGGTCTGATCCCACTTCATCCCCTGGACCATCGGGCCAGCACCCTCCCACGCTCTATACCCTATTGTTTGTTTTCCACTCTCCAGAGAATGCGATCTTATCTCCCGATCACCTTGTTTTTTTTTCCATTTTTGAAACTCCCATGCTGAACCTCTGCTGATTCACAATGCTGTTCTTGTGGGGGAGAGATCCACTTGTGTGTAGGAGACCAAGATCTATGTCTCTTTCTCTGGGAGCAGGAATCTGGGGGGTTACCTTTACTCTGCCATTTTGCAAAAAGAGACTATTGAGTTTGCTAATTTGGAGGTTATTGATCAACTTTGGCAGAAAAGACCTTATTAAAACATTAGGGGCCCAATTTCAGTGAAGAGTGAATGGAAAGTGAGGAATTCTGTATGTAAATAATTTTTTTTTTTTTAGAAAAGGAGAGTGACAAGGAATAAATTGGGGAGAAGGACCTATTTATCTTTTATTAAACTGTGAATTCTTTGAGAAAAAGGAACATCTCAGATTCACATAGTATATGTAGTGACTTATATAGTGTATGACTGCTGGTTTTCAACAAAAGTTGAGTAGGAGAGTGAATGAATGAATTGTGCACTGAGATAGAGTCAACAGAATCTTCTAAGATATTCTTTTAAGAAAATTGGATCTTTTCTGCTACCCTTCAAACATGTAGTTGGGGAAAAAAATCACTAAAGAAGTGCTTCTTTACCCTAGTAGAGTAGAAGAGTAGAGGTGACAGGAGGTAGGTCAAATGCAATCTGTAATCTCTGGACATGCACCCCACGGCCCCATGTATAGGCAGAGACCTCGAAGGTCTGATTCCAGAACTGCAATGAATTTGTTGCTGTTCTCTACATAGGGAGAAATACTGAAATGGCTAAAAGTTGTGGTGGGGTTGCAGTTTCCTCTGCTCAGGGTAGATTAAGAGTCAGCTATGGTGGAGAGGGGAGGGAATTGGATGTGAGGGACCTATAGCTATTAATATATTTGAAGGGTATAAATATAGTAACAAAAGAAGAATTGCATAGAATGGGATCAGGGTAGATCAGAGCATAATTGGATAAAATCAAGACAAGGGCTGTTATGGCTGACTATCAAAAGAAACCATCTTGATGATGAAAATTACTGGATTTGGGGCTAATCTTTGAGAGGAAATAGTGGAAAGTTTAGGCAATGTTATTGAGAAATGACGTAGCATAATACAAGAAGGGATAGACTGGACATGACCTAATAGCTTTTTCCTACACTTATTTGGTTAATTATGTCACAGATAAGGGAGATTGAACATTTTGTTTTCCCCCTGTTGAGTGAATCATACTTGAGTTGACCACAGGCATATAACAAAAAGAATACCCATTGATTAGGCAGATGATAGAATGTAGAATGGAAAGTCAGTAGTTTGGCTTAGAGAGGACTCAGACTTCTCCAATACTTAGAGAATTGATCATAGTCAGATAAAGCTCCATAAGTTAAGGCCTTGTGTTGTTCACCATTGATCTCCAGGACATGACTCCAGAGCCTGGAATCCAGTATGTGCTGAATAAAGAGCTGATGAATGAATGAGTGACACTTTAGGAAGAACACCTGGGACCACCAGTATAATATGAACAGTAGACTGATAGGTTGGACATGTGTCTTAATATCTCTGAGTCACTTTTATCATCTCCTTTTCAATGTTTTTTTTTTTTTTTCCCTGAGGATGAAATGAGAACATCTGTGTAAGATACTTGGAATTTAGCATCTTCAGAAGTATTACCTCTCTTTCCTCTCTATTGTCTAAACTCAGTCTTATCAGTTAAGTTGAACTTGTGTTTATGTTTTACTACATTGGGAAGAAAGAAAATTAGGCATACCTTTTCTCTTAAAAAATATCTGAGATATTGATGTTAAAACAGATTGGCCAATACTACAGGCAATTTTAGAGCCATTTTTAAAAATAATAAACAGCAGCACAATTCACAATTGTGAAGATGTGGAAACAACTAAAGTGCCCATCAATACATGAGTTGATTAATAAAATGTGGTATAAGTATACCATGGAGTTCTACTCAGCCACAAAAAAACATTTGTGATCAAGCACCTCCTGTATTATCCTGGATAGAGCTATAGCCCATTCTACTAAGTGAAGTCTCACAAGAATGGAAAAACAAGCACCACATGTATGCACCATCAAATTAGTATTAATTGATCAACACTTAAGTGCACATATAGTAATAACATTCATCGGGTGTCCGGCAGGTGGGAGGGGGTGGAGGGGATGGGAATATTCACACCTAATGTGTGCAGCGTGCACCGCCTGGAGGATGGACATGCTTGAAGCTCTGACTTGGGTGGGGCAAAGGCAATATACGTAACCTAAACATTTGCACCCCCATAATATGCTGAAATAAAAATAATAAAAGATTATAAAATAAAAAATAATGAATAGCTGAGTCACTACCAAGTAAAATACTCTTTCACTTTGCTTTTACAACTCCAAATCTTAATTCAAATTTGAATAAAATAAAAATGCTCTCTGACAGCATGTTTTCATCCTTTGGACTCCCTCAGTATCCAAAACACTTGAAAGTCTGTCTCTTTCAGAGATTAACTATAATTCACACTATGTTGGCCACAGATAAGCTTGATCCCCTACTGTTGGCTATTGGAGTTCACAGGTGGGAAACTCCAAATTTACCTGTTCAACCTTCTTGCTTTAATTTCTTTCTACCATTTTTCATCTTTCCACACCAGACATAATTTATAGAAAAAGGAACAGCTTCATTAAGGAAGTGATACCACTAAGTGTATAAAAATCCCTTTCCCTGTTTCCTTAAACAGGAGATATTTTCTACTTTTCTCTTTTACATTTCTTCTGTTCCACTTTGCTGCTTTTTCAGCTAGAATTAGGAGACACCAGTTTAATTTGAATATAATAATGGGATTTAATTAATATCCCAGGGAAGTCCACTTCCTTTAACAACAGGGCCTGACATATTTTTTTGAAACTTTTTTTCCAAAGGCTTATATCCCTTACACAGAACAGAATGTTTTGAACCATGTTTAAACACAGTTTTTGATTAGAGAGTTCAAGTGACCCTATCAGCTAAAGATGGGTATGAAGAATTTGGTGAGCAATCAAGGAGTGCAGTAAAATAATCAATCGATAGGAAAGTCATTCAAGTGAAGGATTTGTAAAAGAATCACGATTATTAAACCCAGAGAAGATAACATTTTCAGGCCATTACACATGGTCACTTGCCATGGATGGCTTCAAAAACAAAACCAAAATGCCGCCTTGACTCATTTCACAACCAATTTAATGTCCATGGGGGAGTTTTGCCTTGCAAACTAAATAAGCTGTGTGTTTGATTCTTTATATATTTGTTTTATAAGAGAGGAAGAAGTGATTCAATAACTGTTTTTAAGTACTGAAAAATCTCTAGAAACAAATCTGCTTTCCTATAATACCAGGAATTGAGTGCCATGATCTCCTCTACTTACCCCCTTTTTCCTGTCAACCCTAAGACCTCCCCTCAGCCACTTTAATTTTCTCGAAAAATATACCTTCCCATGCTGTTCATACCAGAAAACACAATTCCATGAATACACTACAGGGTATCTAACTGTTTTCATTTTCCTTTAAGGACATCACAAGAAGAAACAGCATCATTTGTCACAGGAGAGATTTTAGCTAGGTCTTCTAGAGGACTTCTAAGTCACTTTCTGTAGTCAGTGATAATTCACCACAGAAAGCTGTGGAATTTTGTTTACTGACTTCAGCAGATCCTCGCCTCCCCAGAGATGCCATGCCGAGACAGAAGAGAAGGGAGTTGGCAGCAATGGGTGAGAAATGGATGAACTACAACCTTGTCATCTCTTTGTATTATTCAGGCCAGAGTTCTCTAAATGTTAATGCATTGAGGAGACTCTAAGCTACTTTTGTGAAGACTGAATGACAAGCAGTCAAAAAAGAACATTGGACTTTTCTCTATTTCTTTTTGTCTCTCATACATATACACACATCCAGCTTCTCAGTCTGTCCTTTCAGTATGAAACATAATTCACTGCCATGGCATTAGCCACCTGAATACTGATGCCTCTCAGATTTAAATCTCTAGCCCAGAATTATTTTCTGAATACCAACTTCATATTTCCAGTTGTCTGTAGGACATTTTAGCCAAGAAACACAGGTACCTCAACTCAATAAGTCTTGATATTCTCCCCCTTCAAAAACAAGAACACTCTCTCTTCCTTTCCTGTTTATGATCACATTTAATGGTCCTAGTTCCCTAAAGTAGGACTTTGACAAGCTTCTTGATACCTCCTTCTCTCAGCTACTTACTTCACCTTTATCAAATCAGTTACCAAATATTATTGATTCTACCTCAAATATGTCTTCTTCCAAATCTTATACTTTTAGCCTCCTTGAACGTCTTAACCATCCACCAAATACAGTGACCTTTCATGGCCCTTTGCCTGTGCAGATACTGTTCTCTCTGCTTGGAATAGTCTCCCACTCCTTCTTTACCTGGTAAGCCGCCCCTACTTGTTATTAAAGGTCCTTTCTATATGTTACAAGGCCTTCCTCATTCCTACAGGAGAGCTAATTGTTCCCTACTCTTGCACTTACCACATTTCATCATAACTATTAGTTTAGGTATCTCTTTACCCTCCTAAATTGTGATCTCCTTGAAGGCAGAGACTGCATTTTAATCATCTTTAAAGTTCTAACATCTAGCAAATAATAGTCTATGCAGCAACAACTTATGAAAGAACAGATAAGGTAACTTTATCAATTTTTTCTTTGATGGATCATGCTTTTGATGTTAAGTCTAAAAACTATTTGCCACGTTGTAGATGCCAAATATTTTCTCCTGTTTTTTTCAAAAACATTTATAGTTTTATGTTTTTATTATATTTACTTAAGTCCATGATCCATTTTGAGGATTTTTGTGTATGCATGTATGAGACTTAGTTAGAAGCTTGTTTTTAGGCCTATGATTGTCTAATGGTTACAGGACAATTTGTTGAAAAGGTTGACTTTCTTCCATTGAATTGCTTTTGCAACTTTGTCAGAAATAAGTTGGGCATATCTGTGTGGGTCTATTTCTGGGTTTTGTGTTCTGTTCTATTGATCTATGTGTGTAGCCCTCCATCAGTACCATACAGTCTTGGTTACTGTAATTAGATAAGTCTTAAAATTGGGTACATGGTTTCCTCTCACTTTATTCTTCTTTTCCAAAATTACTTTAGCTATCCTGGTTGTTCTGCCTTTCCAGAACAATTGCATCTATGCCAACAAAAAATCTTGATGAGGTTTTGGTAGGAATTGGATTAAATATGTTTAAAAATTTGGGGAGAATTGACATCTTTACTATATTAAGTCTTCTACTCCATGAACACAGTGTGTCTCTCCATTTGTTTAAATATTTTATTTCTTTCATCAGCATTGTGTAGTTTTCAGCATACATTTCCT
This sequence comes from Microcebus murinus, assembly GCF_040939455.1. Taxonomy (NCBI): domain Eukaryota; kingdom Metazoa; phylum Chordata; class Mammalia; order Primates; family Cheirogaleidae; genus Microcebus; species Microcebus murinus. Next base: position 123,706,611 of record NC_134136.1, on the reverse strand, counting down.
ATACGTTTTCTGTTAGATTTATATCTAAGTATTTCAATTTTGCAACAATTATAAATAGTATTGTTTTAAAATTTGGTTCTGCATGTTTATTGTTAGAATATAGAAATGTGATTGTTTTTGGTGTGTTAATCTTGTGTGCTTCAAACATGCTGATATTCTAAGAGTTTCTTTTGTTTGTTTGCTTTTGTTGGTTTTAGATTCTTTGGGATTTTCAACATATATTACCTGTAAATAGGGATAGTTTCATTTCATCCTTTCTAATCTGAATGCCTTTTATTGCTTTAATTGCCTACTTTCTCTGCTATTAATATAACCATTCATTTTTTATTTTAATTAGTATTGACATGGTATATTTTCCATCCTTTCACTTTCAATCTGCCTGCATTTGTTTTGTTTGAAGTGAGTTTCTGTTGATGGCATATAGTTGGGTCATGTGTTTTTATGCACTCTGCCAATCTTGGTCTTTTATTTGGTATATTTAGACCATTTACATTTAATGTAGTGATTGATATGTTACAGCTTAAATCTAACATTTTGTTCTGTTATCTCTTTGTTCTCTCTTTTTTGTTGGATATTATGAGTCTGAATCATATTTCCACATTCTGTTTTAGCCAGCTGCTTCTGACACCACTGTGGCAAGGAATGGGGTTGCTGCCTCATTACTTCCATATGGAGGTACAAGTATAGGTTCTTCGCTGGGCCTCTGTTGATACCTGAGTAAGAAGGCTCTTTGTTCCTGCTAGGCTTCCACTGATACCTCCCTTGCTGGAAGTGCCTCCTTGCTGCTTCCCACGTGGCCTTCTCTGACACCACAGAGAAGAGGAGTGGCCTCCTCACTGCTGGGCAGTAGTAGAAGTTCTGATGCTTCACCAGGCCTCCTCTGATACTACCTCAGCGGGGAGAAGAAGGGGCTCTTTGTTATTGCCAAGTAGGGGTGGATGCCCATGCTCCCTATGTGTTCTCAATTGACATCGTGAGTACAGAAAGGCTTGTTATCATCCAGCGTGGATGAAAGTCCTGTCTCTGTATTTGGCCTTTTCTGCCAACACCTGAGGAAGGGGGATTGGGGCACTCACCACAGCCAGTTAGAGTGGAAGTCTAGGCTTCCCACTCAGCCTTTGTTGGCATGAGTGGGGATGGGACCATGAATTTTCTGTGGTGTTTGGCTAGAGTAGAGCAGTTATTGTCTAAACATTTTCTGTCTTGATAGGCTACCCCTCTCCCGGATAGTGAGAACAGGCTTTCATTGGAGGTTATTTTGTCTGTGCCTACTAGCATTTCCAGGTTGTTGCTTCTCAGCTCCAAATCTGGACTAAATATGGCAAAAAGAATACCCAAGAAACTACCAGTGTGTTTTCCCTTGGAACCAAAGGCGCCTTGGTTGGTTTGCCTCTGTAATGTACTAGAAGTCCTCTTCATTGCAATAAGACTCTTCTAATTGGATTGTGTTTTACTCCTGACTTTTGAAATTTCTTTATGCATTCTGGATACTAGTCCTTTATCAGATGTGTGTTTTGCAAATATTTTCTCCTAAGGAGTGGTATCAGAGGAAGTCAGATGAGAGTCTTCTGACGTTTATTTTACATATAATGTTGAAGAGTTTTAATTATATTAATGGAAGGAATAGGGAAAAGTTCATCTCCATTTTCCCAGAAGCAGAAGTTTGAATAACATTTTAACCCCCCATTCTAAGATTTATAAGTATTATCTCTCTATATCTTTGATAAATTCAAAATTAAATAAATGTCTTTACTAAAAATCCAATGTCTTTATTAAAACTACTAAATGAATGAAACCTTAAGCACCCTAGCTGTTTCTTCTAGCTAGCTGGTGAAAGAAACATGAATCCTGAAGATGTTGCATATTCCTCACTGGTCCTTGTAACTTAACAACTTCTTCAAGCCTCAGTCTTAAACTTGGGTCCTGATGAGCATGCCAACTCTGGATCTTGGTGCAAGTGTCAAGATCCTTTCTGGGGATATATCTCTGAACTGCCAGCTTTTTGGACATCAGGCCAGTTTCTATTTTGAGTGAAAGCTCCAATCTAGCAAGAGTGCATTGATTGCTTTCCAGTTCATCAAAGGGAAAGCACTGGTTGCCTGTTCTGGCATCTTGTTCAGCTAAAAATGATTATGTCTCTGGCTTCTAATGCAAAGATGTATTCTTCCTTTTTTCTCCTGTGATGGGGGTGCAGAATATACTTCAATTTTGTTAAGTAAAAAGTTAATGCATGCCTTTGAATAGACTTTGGGAAGTTATACACGGTAGGTTTTCTATCTAGGGGAAAATGTAGAATATTACCTGGCCTCCTCCTTCTCTCAGTCATAAAAAAGGTTTGATTGAAATTTACACACACTGAAGATTACTTATCTGATGTTGTCCCTCTTTGCATTTCAGAAAGATGTTTTTTCAAGTACCCATAGCTCTTCCATGAGAATGGAACATTTTGAACAAAAGTTAAAAACTAATTTTAGTACATGCATTTTGTATGAGATGAAGAAATTTTTCTTTTGTAATCTCTCTCTCTCTCTCTCTCTCTCTCTCTCTCTCTCTCTCTCTCTCTCTCTCTCTCTCTCATTTTTGGTGTATGTGATTCTTTGCTACTCTGTACTTCCTAGAAAAGGCTTGGGGTTTAATAAAGGAAAGTTTAAGAATGAGTGGGAGAGTGATGAGGAGTATGGCTGATCTATTAGATGTGATTCACTATCACTATTATGATGACTCTCCCGGAACAGGAAGAATTGCTTGAAGCCCCTTTCATGCCACTGTATATTTCCACCACAGAAAGAATTTTTTCTGCCTTCCCCATTGCTCATCAACATAAAAGCTTGCAATGGTTTGTCACAGCGGGACTGGAAAAATAGCTCTGTGTTGCCTGTGTATTATATCCCAGGATCTGAGTAGCTCTCTTGGTCTGATACCTCGTGCAATCATGGAATACAATAGCTATAGCAAACCAAGGCTCAGAATGCATATGTCAGTTGTCCTAAGGCCACAAAGCTAATAAGTGTCAGAGCTGGGACTCAAATCCATTCTCTGTGTGTGACTCCAGATCCCATGTCTTTCCCCCTATCAACATTGCTGAGTTTAGGGTAATTCCAGTCATTAGGACTATCACAATTCTAGAAGTCACTGAGCTGGTGCTGTATCAGTCCTCTACCCAAGAGTTGGTTTGAAAATCTTAAGACCAGTAAGGGATAAACTAAGTTCTCCATAGGCATTTGGGTTTTTAAATTATTTTTGTCTCTTTTTTTTCCCTGACATATAAAAGGGCTTAGATCTCCTTAGGAATTTGAATCCAGAATGAGGGATTCTTCCAAGGTGACTTCCCACCTAATTTTGAAGAGGCTCATCCAGAACCATGATTACTTTCAGATTTGATAGATACTCTGTAGATGTTAGTTCTGTCCCTGTGTCCCAGGGCTTACCAAGGGTTATATACAGTGCTAGCAGCTCTCAAGTGCATCATGTCATTTAATTGTCACAGCTCTCTTGTGAGGTATAAAGATGAATGTATACCCATATTACAGATGAGGAGTTCCCTCTCCAACCAACTTTGTTTCACCAAGTCCATCAGGCAACTGGAAAGGAATTAAAGTCAGGAAGGCCCAGAGTAGCATATTTTTCAACCCACTGGGCATGGCCTTGATAGCGACCTTGACTTGACCTCCCTTTCCCTCTGCCTGGCCTCCCCTCAAACTTGCTCCTTGTTCTTCCAGCCCTGGTCTGCTCTCAAAGCAAAGAACAGCTCCCAGTGCTAATACTAGGGGTAAAAAATGTCAAGTGAAGATTTTTAAAAATTAGAACAAAAGAATCCACCGCCAAGCAGCAAAAACATGTTGAGAAAGAGAATTTTGCTAGATTGGCAGGCTCTAAGCTGGTTTCCCTCATGGCAAAATTCTGATGTTTGAAATAGTTAAGTGGAATCACAAGTATAATTGCAGATTCCTAGCTTCAGAATGTGTCAGACAGTTGTATCGGACACTTGCTTGGGTAAATGATACGTCCATGTAGAATAGTGTCATTTTTCTTTGGAAACTTTTTCTTATTCAAAAGGTGATACATGTATAAAGTAGAAAATTTGGAAATTTTTTAAAGTATGAAAAATGATAATGACCCTTAATCCCACCACACAAAAGTAAATACCTATTGCGAAGATATTAGCATTTTTATATCCAACCTTTCAATATGTGTATGTTTTATATGAATATGTGTGTATATGCAAAGATCTTTTGAATTGGGCTTTTCAGGTTTGTATACTATTTTTTTTTCACTTACCCTTGAATGTTGAGCCTTTTTCAGGATCATTAAGTAGTCTTCAAAAACATGGTTTTTAGTGGCAAACCATTAATCCTTCATGTAGATGTACAATATTTTACCTAACTCTTCTTAAATTTTGTACAGTTAGGATGTTCCTAATTTGACTATTATGAACAATCCTGCAGTAGATGACACTTCACGTATGTAAATCAATGTGTGCATCTCTAATTGCTTTCTTAAGATAGAATTCTTTCCCTAGAATGGGAAAACTGGATCACAGGGTAAGAACATTTCATAAAACAAATAACATTCACATACTATAAAGCTCATTATTCAAGTGTTTAATTCAGTGGTTTTTAGTATATCCACAAGGTTGTGAAACTATTACCATTAATTCCAGAAGAAAATATGGAGCACTTCACAAATTTGCATGTCATCCTTGTGCAGAGACCACACCAATCATTTCTGTATCATTGCAATTTTAGTATGTTGAGCAAAACAAGCACAGTAGAAACATTTTAAGTCGCCTGAAACCATATACCAAAATTCCCTCTACAAGTGTGTAACTTTTTTTATTTCCACCCAGAAATGTATAAAAGGGCCTGTTTCCTCACAACTTTGTTGACACATTAAAAATGGCATTTTATCATTTTGTCTCTTCTTTATGAGACAGATTCTCGTTCTGTCACCTGAGCTAGAGTGCCGTGGCGTCAGCCTAGCTCACAGCAACCTCAAACTCCTAGGCTCAAGCCATCCCCCTGCCTCAGCCTCCCGAGTAGCTGGGACTACAGGCATGCGCCGTCATGCCTGGCTATTCTTTTCTATTTGTAGTAGAGAGGGGGTCTCACTCTTGTTCAGGCTGGTCTGGAGGTCCTACCCTCAAGGGATCCTCTGGCCTTGGCCTCCCAGAGTGCTAGGATTATAGGCGTGAGTCGCCATGCCTGGCCATTTTGTCTCTTTCACCAGCTCTTCTTCCTGTCCTGCCTGAACTATAGTTGTTTCATAGAACTCTGTCATCCTCCCTCTCCTTTGCACACATTCACTATGGGTAGTCACATCCACTGCAACAGCCTCAGATGCCTCCTTTCTGTGGATAGTGACCACTGCCCTAATCTGTTTCTAGCACTGAAGCCCAGATGTCAAGCTGCTCACTGGGCACACCTACCTACAGAATTTGCCAGCATAACAAACTCATGTTTGACATGAAACTCATGTCTCTTGAAGCCAGCTCCCACCCATGACTTCCCTATCTAGATTAGAGATACCACCCTTCTTCTAGATACTTCACAGCTATCTCTCTCTCTCTCTCCTCCTTATCTAATTATTAATAGTCATCCAACCATGTTGATTCTCATATCCTTTCTTTCTTCTCCATCCCCACTGCCATTGCTCTGGTTTTACCTATTTTTGTGTCTATTGCACAACATACTCACTTCTCTATGCTTCCAGTATTTATCCGTATATTTATTCTACATGTGGCTATGAGAATAACCTTCCTAAAATACTGCTTATACCATGTTGCTCTCCTACTCTGGAACCTCCAAGGGCTTTCTCTTGCCTATTGTATTATGTAAAGTAAATGCTTCAACCTGACACTTAAGGCCTACCATGCTCTTGCATCATTTTCATTTGACTTCCTCTGCACCTTATACAAACTGTGTTTTCTTCCTTTGGCGAATCCCCACCCTTTCCACTTCTGTTCATGCAAACCTGGCATGGCCTCTCTCCTAGTCTTCTCCAGTTGCAATTGCACTGAGTCTTCCAAAATTAGCTCAGAGGTTCTGTAAAGTCTTCCTTGATTCAATCAGCTGTGCCCTCTCCTTCTTTTAACTTTCCTTTTTTTTTTATTCAGCATTTCCTTTCTGATACTCATGCCATTCTGTCCTCTTTAATGTTCTTCTAGTTGTTTTTCTTCCACCCTCCATCACACTGTAAATTCCTTGAGCACAGGGCTTATATCTTCTTCACTATGGTGTGTTCCCTAGTACCTCTCCAAGCCTCTTAAATGTAGATAAGAGCTCCATAACTGCTTGGATAAAACAATGGTGACAACTGCCCATTGTTTTTTAGAGCTATTAATAACTCAGTTTTGGGAATGAATACTGTGCTAAGAAGGTGCAGATGCCAGATGACACGAGCATCATGGCTTTTTCCTTTTCCTTCACTCTCTACATTCAGTCTATCAAGAAGTACTGTTGGTTATACCTCTTCAAAATATCTCTAATAAAACCTTTTTCCCCTATCCCTACTGTTACCTTCCTAGAGCAAACTACCATTGTCTCTTACCTGAAAGAGGTTTCCTGGTTCTACTCTTGCCCCCTCCCCAAGTCTATTAGCCAAGTGAGACCTCTATAAAGTTTATATCATGTTAGTCCCCTACTTAACAACCTCTAACAGCTTCCCATTTTACGGAGAATAAAATTCAAACTGCTTACCTTAGCTTTTGAAAACTCTATCATCTGACTTATGTACCTCCCCCACCTCATTTCCCGCTACTGTCCACCTTGCTCACGGTGCTCCAGCTCTGCTGAATGTTGGCCCTTCCTCACTGTCATGTTTGCTCAAAGCAGAGCACATGGGTGCTGTTGTTCCTAATGGGGTCCTAGCCATTGTTGGCTATCATCTTAAGGCTCCATGTTTTTGGTAGTAGAAATGACTTGAGGAGTGACTAGAAGTAGTTCTAAGGGTTTTGAGATTTGAATCTGGGGAAAACCTTTGTGGATTCCATCTGACTCCTGAAAAATGGTAAGTCCAACAGTCAGTTTGAGCTGAAGGAGAGAAAGAAGAAAGGGAACTGTATTATTCTTGAAGCCTTCTTCCCAAGGGATGCTATAAATATTACTGATAGAAACCAGAGCTGGAGAACAAACATCTTCCACTTCTTTTATCACTTTGGGTGTTGGTTTAGGAAATTGAGCATTATAGCAAAATCTTTAAGGCCATCTGTTGAGTCAGATAGTGCTATGTGAACACGCTGCCATTTTCCCTGTATGTTCTTCTGAAGTCTCCTTCAGCCCTCTTGTGTTTCATCCTTAGCTTTTGTTCATAGTGGGGAAAGGAGAAAGCTCTCTTTACTTATTGAGATCATTTCATCATTTCAGATTCTTGTCATGCTCCCCTTGCTTTTAGAAGCTGCAAAAGATGCACTATCCACCTCTTTGCCTTGAGGATCATTGACAAGAAATAGTCTATGATACGTATGTTTTATCACACTATACACAGAAAAACTAGAAATTGCTCCTCAGCCCACTCTGAAAAAGAATTCTGAGTACTGCATTTCTAAACTACTAAGCCTTTTTCTTCCCCTGATATTTGCAAAGTTCTCCTGAGTCATCTGTATGGTTACTTTCTTCCAATTTTCTTTGGAAAAAGAGGTCTCCTTGTGTCTTAAAGAGTCCAATGTGAAAATGGAGAAATGGAAGCAGAAGGTCAAATGTAATGGCCCTGGGTAGATGGAGTTATTGCTCCCCATGCAGAAAGTCAGAGAGCACCCCCTGACACACAACAGTATGTGGAGGAGTCTTTTTTCCACCCAAACATTTCCTTCTTTTCTTAGCCCCTACTATGGGTTCCTTTTTAGCCAGGGATGGATCCTGAGGTGGAGTGTGGAGAGTTGGATCCAGTAGATTTACGTGGAGGACCTTGCCCTGGCTATTCAGAGGGGATGGGAGGTGGGGAGGCAGAATTGGGTATCAAAAGCCCCTTCTCCAGAAAGTACCCATCACAGATGACTCAGATTATAGCTTTCCCATAGTGACACGAAAACCAATGTCCTGAAAGTTCACTTTAAAATTACACAGACACAACATACACTCACACAGACACAAACACCAGTCACATTTTCCCCTTGGTTAGGTCTATAATAAGGAAACGTTTCCTGATCACCAGATTGCAAGGTCCCCAGGCCAATAGTGGGGTGGGGGTGGGCCTTCAAAGCTCTGTGTCCCTCCATGGTGACCAAGCTGCTTTTCCCCTCTTCTGTCAGATAAACAAGCCATGCATTGTTCTGGCCCCCTGCCTGTCTACAGGCTTCCCTTCCTGCTGAGCCTGCCAGAATGAACTTGGGTTCCTTCATGTGGGGCAGGTGGAATGTGCTGTTTGGGGGAAGGCTGGAAGAGACACAGAAAGTAAACAGAGCTAATCAAGGACGCTCTTTTGTGCTTGTCCTTATCCAAACACTTTCAAAAGAGGAAAGGGCCCGCATTACATTGTGGCACAGACCTCAGGATAAGCACAACCCCAAGCAACAGGGGTCACATTTTCCTTATTGTTCTACATTGGGGCAGAGCCATGGTTCTCTTTCTGCTAGTCCTCTCCCACCAAGTATCTCTTGAGGGGCCTGATGGGAGCCATGCTCAGAGACAGGTGGTGCCCTCAGAAGATATTGGGGTGACAGCTGACTAAGGCAGCTGAAGACTGACTCTTTCCAGAATTGGTCCACCTCCCCCCACTCACCTCTCACAATAGTCTTTACAAAGCCCTTTCTGGCTTATCTGCCACTTATGCCTGCATGTGCCTGCCCTCCTCTGCCCCCATGCCAAGTTCTTGTCCTATGAGCGCTTGGGAAAGAAGCAGTTGTCTGTCCCTTGAGCATAGGAAGTCACAATTGGTCATGTTATCTGGAACTCAGTTCTGTTAAGTGGGAGAGCCCCCTTTTCTCTCCAATCCAATCTCCCAGCTTCTTCCCCAAATCTCAGACTGGCCAAACTGCTCAAATTCCTCTCTTATCTTCCCTTACCCAAGGATTTCTCAAGTGTGTACTGTCTGTGCCCACCTGCCTACCCCCTCATCTGGTGACTACCCAACTCGCATACTCCCACCCTGCCTGCCTACTTCAGCCAGCCCCAGGAACCTGCTTGCACCTCTAGCCACCATTTCCTCAGCCTTACCCAGCACTGGTAAGGTTGGACTACTAACAAACCAGTTGCTCTTTATTTTGTTAGGAAGTGGGGAGCAGCAAGCCTCATCGGACAAGCTCTTGCATGGGCTGGGTTACCAAGTGGAAAGAGGAAGACATGGCGACCAGAAGAGTAAGGGAAGGCTGGGCATCCAGGCCTAAGGAATGACATGAAAAGAAACTGTTTATCCTGATGCATTTTTGTACGGAGGATTATTCCCTGGTATATTGCAATTCAAATGTGGTCATCACACCAGCAGCATCACTATCACTCTGGAGCTTATTAGAAAATCAGAACCTGGGCCCCACTCCAGATCTGCTGAATCAGAATCTGCATTTCAACAAGATCCCTGGGTGATTAGTGTACCCACTAAAAGTTGAGAAGTGCTACTCTAGAGTACTGAGTTTGGCTTTTGAGCCTTCTGTTAATTAGTCCTTTCTCTTTCACCTTCATTGGATTGAAGGAATAAGTTGTCTTGCTACTAAATTTTTCCCATTATTATTTTTGGTATAAGATAAATTAATAACAGATACAATTTATTGAGTGCCTGTCACATGCTAGGCATATTTTACAGATGAGGTAATTAAGGTTATGTGGCATGCCTAAGGCCAAGAACTAGTGAATGGTAAAGCTGAGACTCCAAGCCAGATCTCGATGCCTCCCAAAGCCACCAAACTTCCTCCCATGCAGTACCACCATACTATTGATAGAAGTCAGCCCAAACTTCCTTATGAGGTACAGAAGGAAGAAAGGGGGGGCTTTCAGGCCTGACTTCCCCAGAGAGGAAAGGCTTAGCATAGTTCTTATCCTGAGGGAGCTTGTGTAAGCCCTCTCTGGGGCCAGAAATTACTGGAATTGGGGCCAGAGGCCAAGGGAAACTGGAGTGGGTATCAGGAGTATTAATTAAGGGAAAACCCTAACTCTAAATCTCCAAGAAAAATTAAAATCTTATGCCTGATCCTGGACTTGGAGTGTACAACAAATCCATGTGGGACTGCTCTGGGTTCTGGCTATTGTATTGGTCAGTGAGGGCATCATCTGGAGCCCCAAGTGAGGCCTAGGGCTACTACATTATAGCATGCTATAGCTGGAAGAGTCATTTGTGACAACTGAGTTCAATGTTTTGTTTTGCAGAGAGGAAACAGATGCCCAGAGAGGGAGAGTACGTTACCATAGGTCAGAGTGAATTCATAGCAGATCCAGAGACGCTGACCCCAAGAACCACTATTCCAGCATTGCTAATGGCACCTTTTCTGGAGTTGGAGTCTGTGATGTGAAATTGAGTTTTCTTTGGATCTGCTCAAGTGTCCATGGGAAGTACAGACCCTGCAAATATGGGCCATAATGTTTGTGTGCCTCAGTATCTCAGTAGGACCTTCACCTTAGAAAATCTCTAAGTCACTTGCCCCCAGCTATGTAAAATCAGCTGCAGTGCTACCCCTCTGGACCTGGAGGCTGCTGGGCCTGGCTGATCTGTGATTTCCTTTTCTGGGACCCAGAGGACCTACAGAAATGGCTGGGTGGGGTCAACTCAGTCCAGGAAGCACAGGAATTCTTTTAAGTGTATGTGTCTGGGGTATTTTTCTCTCTCACTTACGTGTATTTTTAAAAATTCTTTTTAGACACCCACTTTATCTTTCCCAAACATCACTTCCTTACTCCTTTCCTGAGTTCTAGCAGTGGCTGGGGGCCCAGCTTCCTTATTGGCCTCTGAGCTGTAGAGGGGCTGGGCCAGGGCTCAGAAGGTTGGAGTAGGGAGCAGGGGGGCTGTTTATGCTGCTGGAACTGCCTTTCATCCTTCCCTTTGCCACCAGAGTGCTGGCTGGTTCCCAGAGCAGCGTCTTCACTCCTGTCCAGCTCTTGACACTGGCTTTTATTTCCCAAGGCTGTGGCCACATCTAGGCCCAAGAAAGCAGATGACCATACCTTGCCTTCGATGCTGCTCCTTCCTGTTCTTGGAACTGGGACCTGACTGTGACTGAGCTCCTTGGATCACATTTAGGATCTTGGGCTGATGGCCCCTTGCCCCAGAAGGTCTTGACTGGAGGGCATGTGGGTCCCAGCTAAGGGATGACTCTGGCTGGAAGGGTTGTCAGTGAGAATCTGAGCTAGCTGGATACTTCGTTCTCTCCTAAGCCATCTCTCCACCCTGGGCAACTTCCATGGTAGGTACAGCCAGTAGCCATGGCTGCTGTCCCTCTTACCCCCCATCCTGCTTTCTTCAATATCCCCTTCCTTTTGCTTCCTAAGAAAGGCACTTTGGAATAATGAATGATGGAGAATGTATTCAATAACAGTACCTGAGCTGGCCTTAGAAGAAAGGGCAAGTGCAGGGGTCATTGCCTCCATATTTAGTCCTAGAGCTGCATGGTTGGAAGTTGGCATTTTCTTACTTCTCTGTTTATTTCTCCTCATCCCTCTTCCCTAGGTAGAGGGGATGGTTTCAACTCTAGAGCTACTAAGACCTTCCTTTTCTGATTGCTTCTTGAGAGAATGGCTATGGAATGCCTCAGGCATACAAACTTTTTGAGATAGATCTCTCTTTGGGGAAGAGGGGTTGTGTAATATGGTAGAAAGAGCTGGAGGATCTCGGTCTTGATCCTGACTCTGCTGATTACCAGCTGTGTGCTCTTGGTAAATCAATTAAGCTTTGTGCATCTCTGTATCTCCATCTGTAAAGTGGGGATAATGATGGCTCTTACTGCATAAGGTTGGAGTGATGATTAAACCAGTTAATGCATGTGAAGTGCTTAGTGCCTGGCACATCTTAGATGGTCAATAAATTGTCCCTGTTGTCTTTTAAAGGGTTATAGAATATCTAGGACAAATACAATGCTGATTGATTTCACATATAGAACTACATTTAACCCAGACCACAACTCTTGATAAAGAGATGGTCATCTTCCCCATTTTAGAGATAAAGAATCTGTAAACTCAGAGAAGTGACATGCCCAAGGTCACACAACTAGGATTTGAATGCAAGTGCGGACTGACTCCGAGTCTAGGGCTATTCAGGAATAATAACAGGCCAAATATTAGACCCTATATATAGTTTCCTCTCCTTTCCCAAACTGGGGTTAGAAGGCTCCAGCTCCCTGTGTATTTTTCCTCTCCCACCCTTGGATTTTCTTCCAGTGTCCCCAAAGCCCCCACTTCTTCCTTCTACCTCCTTTGGGATTATTTTCTACTCCTGGAGAAACCCTAGAGGGAGTAAGGAGCCTTTGTAAGCTACGTTTCAGCATGGTAAAGGAGTGGTATAGCGGAATCTTGACAGTGGATGGACAGATTTGAGTACCCTTGGTGTGAGTACTCTTGAGCCATGAAAAAGGATAAATCTGGGCTAATAACCATTATTATAGTATCTACTATTTAGTAACCACATGCTATGCATCAGACTGTGTCCCAGGTGCTTTGAGAATATGATCTCTAATCCCTGCAATAACCTAGCCAGGTAAGGATTATTGTTCCCTTTCTCAGATAGAAAACTGAAGCTCAGAAGGGTTAGGTGGCTTTCACATACATACATCTAAAGTGGTAAAGTTAGGATTTGAACCTAGATGTGTCTCACTTGTTTTGTCTCATTTCCTCCTGTCTTGGAATAGTTGGTAGGATGAGATAACATACATGTAATGATGATGAACAATATAAAATATCATATTATTAGGGACCAAATTGTGAGGGCTACATTACTCAGAACAAGCTCCCTGCAGGTGGTGGTACTTAAGCAGTACCTTAAAGAGCAGGTAGGATTTAGGTTAACAAAAAGAGCAGAGAACATTCCAGGCAGAGAGAACAGTCAGGATGATAATGACGATTGGTTCAGGGCTTGTCAGACCCAGTTCTAAGCACTTGACATATGTTGTCTCATTTGACCTTTCAACAACCCCATTAAGTAGGTTCCATTATCCCCATTTTACTGCTATGAAAACTAGGGCTCTGAGAAGTGAAGTCACCTGTCTAAAGCAACAGAGCTGATAAGTGGTAGAGCTGAAACTCAAACCAAGGTGATCCAACTCTGGCGCCTGTGCTGGATTCTACTGGAAAATCCACGGTAGAGGCACAGAGTCAGAAAGGGTCAGAGCTGGTTACAGGGTATGGTTGGAGCAGAGACATGAGAAATTGAACTGAGTGGGTAAAGATAACTTGTAGAAGACTTTGAAAGTCTGATCCAGTTTACATTTGATGCAGGTAAGGGTAAGAAATAGAGAGTAAGGATTTCTTTTTTTTTTTGTTTTTGTTTCATTTTTCTTTTATTTTTTAAAAAAAGCCCCTAAATTCTATGGCTTCAAGGGAGCATCAGAGAAACATAAATGCCATTTCTGTACACTTTGTAAAGCAAGAACTAGACTCAAACGGCCACCGCCCCAGGCACGGCCCCAAGCTATGCTCCACCCGGCAGCCTCCGGGGGACCCCACTGGGGGACACGCTGCCACGGTCAGTGGCTGCCCCGCGCCCCCGCACACAAACCCGCGTAGCTGAGTCAAGGGCTTTAAGGCGTTTTGTCTCCCGCTGCTTCGCCCGGTGGCCGAATGCAGACCAAGAAGCCACTGCCCCCAACACAGCTCGGAGAGCAGGGGCGCCACTGCGGCCCGCCCTGCCTGGCAGGGCCTGCCCCCGCCGGGCCACTGAGAAGAGGCTGCGGGCAGCCTCGCCTGCCAGCCCCAGCTTTGGTGCAGCATTTTGGTTGGGGGTGGCCTCGGCACGGCCCCAGCCCCGCCTTCCCCTTTGGTTTCGGGGAAGCCCAGGGTGCTGTCTCACTCGTGGCAGCAACGCCTGTGCCCCCTCCCAGGTTGGCCAGGACGACACAGCCCTGACGCACTCCCTCCCAGGCCAGGCCTGCCCTCCCCTCGAGAAAACGGCCTTTGGACGGAGGGAGACAAGCTGGACTTTATGACGGTAACGGGGGCGGCTGCCCAGGGCTGGGGCCGCCGAGACCACACTACTCACTTCAGCAGAGAAACCAGTGGGAGAGGGCACAGGGCAGGGTGGGCCTCTGTTTTTTTCCTTTTTTCCTTGTTTTAAATAGTTAATGCTCTTGGAGGGGAGGACTAGACACAGGTGTAGAAATTTCGGCCAAAGTCTTACGTGAAGGAAGTGACCCCACGTCCCGGGGGTGGGGGCTGGCGGGCCGACCCAGGCCCCAGCAGCCCCTGCAGTCTGCGCCCTGGCTTCGAGCCAGAGTCTGGCCCTGGGCCACCACAGGCGGGCCTGGAGGGCCTTGTGGACAAGCTCACGGCCCGTCGGGCTGCACACAGATTCACGGCACTGCATGCACCCAGGGTCACTTGTGTCGCTGCATTGATTTTCTCTTTCTCCTCTTGAAGAAACAGCAGCATTTGGTGTCATCAGCCACCTCCACCTCTGCGGGCGCTGTGATGGGGGCATTGGAGTGACCAGCCGTGGGGTCATCTGCGTTCAGCTCCCCGTTGGTGGAGTTGAGTGCCTGGTTTTTGCTGTGCAGCTGGACTTTTTCCCGGATCTGAGACTGGGAGGGCAGGTCAGAGTGGACGGTGCCAATAGGTGTTGGCAGGGGCTTCCCAGCCCAGTCGTACTCGTAGTCGAACACAAAGCCGCTGCGGTCGAAGAGGTCGGTGAAGAGCTTCCGCAGGTAGTCGTAGTCCGGCTTCTCGAAGAAGTCCAGGCACCGCACGTAGCGCAGGTACGTGGCCATCTCCTCTGGGAAGTTCTCACAGAGCACCTCGATGGGCGTGGCCCGCTTGGTGTCCCCGATCTTCTGGTACCGCTCCTTGAGCGTGTTGGCCTTGAGCCCCTGCCAGGGCAGGCTGCCACGCAGGAAGTACATGAACATGTGGCCCAGGGCCTCCAGGTCATCGCGGCGGCTCTGCTCTTTGCCCAGGTGCGTGTTGATGCTCATGTAGCGCGCAGTGCCCGTCAGGCTCTTGTGCTCCCTGTACGGGATGTGCTTCTTGGTCTCGGGATCGATGTACTCCTTGGCCAGCCCAAAGTCGATGATGTGGATGGCGTGCTGCCGTTTGGTCCCCGGGCGCCCCACCAGGAAGTTCTCAGGCTTCACATCCCGGTAGATGAGGCTCTTGGTGTGCACGTACTCCATGCGCGTGATCAGCTGGATGGCGATCATGAGCACCGTCTTGAGCGTGAAGGTGCGGTCACACAGGTCAAACAGGTCCTCCAGGCTGGGACCCAGCAGCTCCAGCACCATGGCGTTGTACTTCCCGCACGGGCCAAAGTAGTAGACCTGAGGGACGCCCTCTGCAGTGCTGAGCTGCTTGTAGAACCGGTACTCCAGGTGCAGCTGTGGGGCCCGAGACTTGATTGGCTCCAGTTTGATAGCCACGTATTCGTTTGTGTAGAGATTCTTCCCTAGGCGAAGCTCCCCGAAGTTGCCACAGCCGATCTTCTTGCTGACGCGGAAGTTGGGGCCCACCATCAGGACCCCCGAGCTGGTCCCCGAGCTCCGGATGCCGTGGCTGCTGCGGCCCCCGTCGGTCTTGGACATTCTCCGGCCCTCCTCCAGCTCCCCTTTCCCTCCTTTCTTGTCAAAATCCATAAGTTTGTGATACCCTGGCCTCTCCACGGTGACTCTGCTGCCGTGCAAATCCCAAGTCCGTGGAAACCGGAGGTCGCGGCCCTGATGTGGCTAGTACATCACTGCGGCCCGGCGGGCAGGCGCAGGCGGCCTGCGGCTCCCGGCTAGTGAGACGCAGGCACTCCCGCGGGCCTGGCCGCGGTGCTCATCTCGGTGGCCTTGGGGTCGCTCTCAGGGAGAGGAGACATTCTGCTGACAGGGCCCACCGTCTCAAATCCCGTGGTTCCCGGCTGGGCTCCGCGGTGGCCGGGCCCGCGGGCGGCGGCTAGGTGGCGGGGATGGCCTCAGCAGCGCTCAGCGAGGCGCGGCCCCCGGGGGAGCCGCATGTTCAGGGCTGCAGGCGCCGGGCTGGCTCCGCCGCTCCGGGGCCGCGCCGAGAGTAAGGATTTTTGAGTGGGAGAGTTGCCCCAGTTCAGTCGATGTTTAACGTGGTGTGATTTGAAGGCAGTGACTGGAGGTGGAACGAGGGGCGACTGGATGGCAGACTAATGCAATATTTTGGACGTAATTGTCAGGGGCTTGGACTAGAACAGAGGGGAGTGGATTCTGGGAGGAGAGGTGTGATTCTGTGTATTGATCACAGTGAGAATGGAGAGAGAACAAACTCGGGCCAGAAAAACATCTTAAAAGAAGACTCAGTAGAACTCAGTGTGGGACTGGACAGTTGGGGAGAAGGTAGTACCCAGGCTGACTCCCCACATTGTAAAGCCTGGACTCAGAAGAACTTAATGAATCCTGAATGTGGAAGAAGCGCCGGGCATAGGAGATGTGCCCTGTTCCCCACTATATCCTCAGTGCCAAAAAGCATAGTACATAGTAGATGCACGTGGTACATAGTACCTAGTACTCCATGGTACTGCTACTAGTAGGTGCTTGATAAATAGCTGTTGACCAGATGACTACTGGTAACAGCAGTGGGAGAGCTTTCCCAGCAGCATGGCTTCGTGTGTGAGACTCTGAAGTGAGCATAGCCCCCAAGGCCTCCTTGTGCCTCAGCCTCCTCTCTGGGTACTCTGAAAACTATAGTAGAACAATGTGATTACAAAGCTGGGAGCCTCACCTGACTTATCCCACAATATAACAAGCTTGTGGAAGGCAGGGGCCCTCAGCCTACCCTACTCTGTACCATGAGTGCCCAGTATGAAGCCCAGCACAGTAAATGTGAATAAATTAGTGAAAATCATCTATCATCTATTTATCTCCCTGTCATCTACTTATAAATCATGTTTCCCTTACTCTGTCATTCAGCTCTCTCTATCATCCATTTATTTCTACTCTATACTTCTCTAGATCTTTCTCAGGGTTTTCTCTTTCTGGCATTTGTATTTCCCTCTTATCTCTATCATCTGCCTGGCCCATCTGCTTTCTCTCTCTCCCTGTTCTCTCTCTTTTCTCACTCTCCCTCTCTCCTCCCTCCATCCCACTCCTTCCCTCAATCTCTCTCCCATCAGTCATCTCTCCATCTCCCATGCCCCACACATGCTCTTCCCCGTGCCATTCTTCTCCACTCGCAAGAGTGGCATCATTCTTGTGAAATACTCCAGGGCACAGGGATGGATGGGTCCTGTATAAGCCAGTCAGTGCAAGAGGTTTGGCTGCAGTCTACAGCACCAGACAGATTGTGTGGCTGCATTCAGGACCATGGCCTTAGATCTGTTTCTTTTTATTCACCCCTGACCTGCTTAGCAACCAGTCTCCCTGCCAGCCTAGCACTGTACCATTCAGCACTTTGTTCTGTCTTCCCTTACAGGATTTGGGGCTCCCTGCCACCACTTTGCTGACAAACTCAGGTGTCTCAGCTCTTTGCCCATTTTATCCTTCACTCTCTTAATGCCTTTACCATACTCTGTTTCTCTTATTCATCTGTAAGCTCTCAAAAGCAAAGACTGTCTTGGATTCATCTCAGTATCCTCAGAGCTACACATAGAGGGAACACAGTAAGTATATAAAAAATATTTATTAAATGAATGAGTAAAAATTGGAGAATTGACAGCCCACTATTGACTTGTGCGAACTTCTCAATCACTTACTTATTGCTTTCTCAGAGAAAAGTTGGCTAGATTGACCAGATTGATTTTTTTTCCTCAAGAAGAAGTGAGGGTAAGCTCACTGATTATTGGGCAGCACCATTCATTTATTCCACAAATATTTATTGAACATCAAGTATGTGTCCTGCACTGTTGATCATGCCTGAAACTTTGTGAACAAAATAGCCCTGCAGAGCTGGTATTCCATATCTTAGTATGAAGGAGATTTGAGTATTGAGAGCTGAAGAGGGCCACTAAAATTTCCACACCAACTCCTTGCAAGATGTTCTACCTCACCAAAGGGAAAGAGGGGGTGGGGGAGGAAGCTGCCTGGGAAGTGATTTCAGCTCTGGTTCCCTAATCCAATTTCCTGTCCCTTTCTTGCTGCAGGAGGAACACCCCTGTCAGTAGGCCACACTCATGGCATATGGCCAAGCTTCTGGAGGGATGCCCTGAAGTGGCCACCAACATGCATTTCCCTTCTGAAGCCTTCAGCTTGTCCTGGCATTCCGGCTGCAACACAAGGTAATCTAGAGCCCTCTCCTCAAGATGAACTGAAGGGTGGACAACCTGGCCTCTTCCTCCTCTGCTGTAGTCCCTGTTGGACGTTAGAGAGCAGAAAATGAAGTGGAAATCCAAAGTACCTGGGCTTTAGTCCTAGTTTCTTTCTAACTCTCTGTGTCTGTGGGCTAGTCCCTTTCCTTCTGGACAATGTTTCCTTACAATACCTCATTTGGCTTGCAAGACACCACTCTGTCCTGCTTTTCATCCTGTTTCACTAGCTGCTCTTTCTCAGTCTCTTCCTGATTCCTCCCATCCACCTATCTCTTAATGTAGGAGGACCCCAGGGCTCAGTTCTGGCCCTGTGTTCTATCTACGCAACTCACAGGTGACCTCATCTATTGTTCGTCACCTCCGCCACAAAGCCAAAGCTTTCAAAATGGAGACCTCCCTGAATAACAGGGTCTATCTGCAAGGGGGATCACTCAATTCAGGGACCTTGGTGATGCCTGTTGTGGTTGAAACAGCTGCCCAAGAGACAGACAATATTTTCTGCAAGAGCCAGCAAAGATGCTGCCCTTGGCTGCCTTTTCCCTTCCACAAAAAGATCTATCTTCCACAAAGGGATTTCTGTTGAGGAGGTTCAGGGAAGCTAAGGATTGAGTTTGCCCTGACTCAGAGACTTTATTTGGCATTGGAAGCCAGGGGATCAGGGTAGAGGCAATGTTGTTCTGGAAGAATACACGGAACACATTCTGAGCTTGGCTCCTGTGTGAGTAGAGGGGTGTGTGTGTGGTTTCTGTTTGTTTTCTTTTTTTTTTTTTTTCAGCAGGAAGGGTGGTGTGGTGGGTAGCAGGTTCCCTTGCCAATGAAGAATTAATGGATTCCTAGCCCAGAGGACAAATGAGCAGAATGCCTAAGGGCAAGGCAGGGAGCAAGCATTAGAGAAAGCTGACCTGGGGGGTCTCATTGGCTGCTGCCACAGCTCAACTGTGGCCTTTCTGAGAACAGCCTGCAACCCCTGGGGTTCTAGTCAGAGGGAGTTACTGGAATGACTTGGCTCAGTTTGGCTTTGCGTGTGGGAAGTGGCACTTAAAATTCAAGATCGCATCTGATCCTCACCCTTTCTTTGGTCTCCCCAGTTTGGATTTGCCTAGGGGGGTGAAGGAGGTGTGGGTGGGCAGGGATTATTATAGTATCAATACTAGTAGCAGAGAGGATGCTGATAACAGTAACAAAAAACAAGATAGCAGCAGAGCATGCAGTGAACCCTTGCTCAGTGCCTGGGCTGTGATATGCGCTTCCCATTTATTACCTGGTTTCATCTATACAGCAACCCTCTGATACAGATATTACTATGATTCCCATTTAAAAGATGTGTGGCAGAAGAACTAAGACACTTGTCGACGGAAAAAAAGCCAAACTCTGTAAAATAATTTTAAAGAGATTTATTCTGAGCCAAATTTGAGGACCATGAGCCGGAGCCACTGCCAAGAGGCCTTGGGCAAGTGGGCTCGCTGTGGCTGGGTTACAGTTCAGTTTTATACATTTTCAGAGAGACAAGCGTTACAGGCAAAGTCACAAATCAATACATGAGAGGCATACATTGGTTTGGCCCAAAAAGGTGGGACATCTCGAAGTGGGGGCTTACAGGTTATAGGTGGGTTTAAAGATTCTTTGGCTGGCAATTGGCTGAGAGAGTTAGACTTTATCTAGAAGACCAGAAAGGATATGCTTACTTTTAAGATAAGGGTGGGTCCAGACAGGAGGACATTTTAAATTTACAATAGGCACCTGCTAGGATGTTTTAAGATGCTTTAAATTTAAGAATAGGCATCTTCTAGGATGCTTGAGTTAAGACAGGGGCTTCTTATCTTTTAGGTGATGTTAATGCCATACCAGAATCAGGTCAGGAAGTAAACCACTGCTTCGTTTGGTTAACAAAAGCCGCTTAGTGGGAATTTACCGTTTGTCAGCCTAACCATGCTGGCCTCCTTACCATTTGCCAGCCTAACCCAGCTGGCCTCCTTAGGAAGGAGTTTTTAGCAAAAAAATTAGAGTTCAGTCCTCAGACTAGACTCACAGAAGCCTGTGTTCCAATTCTGGCTCTGCTGTTTTAGCAGCTTAGTGAGCTTGCCAGTTTACTTTACCTCTCTAAGCTTCTGTTTCCTTGGTTGTAAGGTAGGACTAATACTCTGTCCCCTTCAGCTTGAAATGAAACCTTGTAAAGTGCCCAGCACGTTGTAGGTTCTCAGTAAAGAGTTAGAATTGCGGCCGGGCGCTGTGGCTCACGCCTGTAATCCTAGCTCTTGGGAGGCCGAGGCGGGCGGATTGCTCAAGGTCAGGAGTTCAAAACCAGCCTGAGCAAGAGCGAGACCCCGTCTCTACTATAAATAGAAAGAAATTAATTGGCCAACTGATATATATATAAAATTAGCCGGGCATAGTGGCACATGCCTGTAGTCCCAGCTACTCGGGAGGCTGAGGCAGAAGGATCGCTCGAGCCCAGGAGTTTGAGGTTGCTATGAGCTAAGCTGACGCCACGGCACTCACTCTAGCCTGGACAACAAAGCGAGACTCTGTCTCAAAAAAAAAAAAAAAAAAAAAAAAAAAAAAAAAAGAGTTAGAATTGCTATCAGTAAGAAAAGAATAGGAGAAAACCTAAATTCCAGCCTTGTCTGCTCCAATAGTTAGAGCTGGGTGATCTTTAGTAAAGTACAGCCTCAAAATGACTTCCCTTTGCAGGGCTTGCTTTGAACCAGTGGTTCTGAGAAATGCTGTCCCTAGACCAGCAGTACCAGCAGCACCTAAAGTTGTTAGAAGTACAAATTCTCAGGATCCACCCAGATCTAAAACTCTAGATAAGGCTCAGTTACCTGTATATTAACACACCTTTCATTTGATTATGACACACGCTCAAGTCAAAAATCACTGGTTTACAAATGATCTGGTTAAAGTTGAATCAGCCCTTTAGGGCCCCTCTGTAATGCTGATATTCTGTGATCATCTCTGCTGACAGAGAGCCACATACTGACGCCCTGGGGACAGGGACAGCCTAGAAGCAATTTCAGACTTGCTGATAGCAGGGAAATAGAGAATAACCCCTATGAAGTTGTCTCATGTTTAGTATTCATGGTGCTTCCCCATCCTTCTTCCATATGTCATCTTATCTCCCGTTTTACCATGCGCCTGTGGCGCCCCTGTGTCCATCTCCTTGCCTGTTTCCCTTTCTTCTTATTTTGCCCAATCTCCCCTCATTTGTAGCTTGGGAGCCTCTGGGTTCTCCTGCCTTCTCCCATGACAGGGTTGACCAAGCTGGGAAAGAGATCTGGTGACTTAGCTAACTAATGTGTCTCCCTTGTGCCTTGCAGTGACGTGTGTGTGCAGTGGTGTCCACTCTCCCGGCACTGCAGCACTGAGAAAAGCAGTTCCATTGGCAGCATGGAGAGCCTAGAGCAACCAGGCCAAGCCACCTATGAGGGACACCTCTTGCCCATTGACCAGAACATGTACCCCAACCAGCGTGACTCAGCCTACAGTTCCTTCTCAGCCAGCTCAAATGCTTCTGACTGTGCCCTTTCCCTCAGGCCAGAGGATCCAGCCTCTGCAGACTGCATCATGCAAGGCCCAGGGCCAGCTAAGGCCCCTAATGGCCAGCCTAATGTGGCTGAGACCTCAGGAGGTAGCCAGCGCACCAATGGCAGCCACCTGACCCCCAGCTCCCAGATGTCATCCCGCCCACAGGAGGGCCAACACGCAGGGCCTGCCAAGGTGGTCAGGGGCCCACCACAACCTCCAGTGAGGCGGGACAGTCTTCAGGCCTCCAGAGCCCAACTCCTTAATGGAGAACAACGCTTTCTGCCATCTGAGCCTGTGGACCCCCTGAAACAGAAGGAAAAACTGAGCATTGAGACAGTGCCATCTCCAAGGAACCCTAACAAGTTCTGCTGCCTCGGTGGACAAGACCAAGTGACAAGTGAGGACCATCAGAACTGTGAGCTCAGCCAGCCTCCTGAATACAGCCATCAGGGCTCTGAGCATCTACTGATGCAGTCCTCAGCCAAAGCTATTGGATCCCCAAAAACCCGTGACAAAGCTTTTAGATTGGATTCCAGCCCACTTAGTGAAGCTTCAGCAGAGCTACCTAAGGCTTCTTTTGGCAGCCCTCCACACGTCACAGGACTCACAGGACACCGCCATAGTGCTCCTGAACAACTGCTGGCATCCCACCTGCAGCATGTACACCTTGATACCAGGGGCAACAAGGGGATGGAGCTCCCAGCCGGGCAGGATGGGCGCCAGTGGACTCTGTCCCCTTTGCACAGCAGCCACAAAGGGAAGAAAAGTCCATGTCCCCCTACAGAAGGAACCCAGGACCATCCCAGCAAAGAAAGAAAGGTTAGGCCAGTGAATAATGATAGGCCTTTGAGTTCAGGACACCAGAGACAAATCATTTCCCCACATGGAGAGGCTGATGGACACCCTCCAGAAAGAAGTTTACTGGACCCAAACAGAGCAAGCAGAGCAGGCAGTGAATCGGCCAGCCAGCAGCCCTCTGTCTCTGGCTCCCTTGTCCAACAAGCTAAGGACTGTTCTTCAACCACTAAGATAGCCAGCAGCACAGAGTCAACTGAAGAAGGGGACAGTGAACCCAAGGAGTGTGGCCGGATGGGTAGTAAGCGAAGTGGAGGGACCCGGGGCCGGTCAATCCAAAACCGGCGGAAGAGTGAGCGGTTTGCCACTAATTTGCGTAATGAAATTCAGAGGAGGAAAGCCCAGCTCCAGAAAAGCAAGGGTCCCTTGTCACAGCTGTGTGACACTAAGGAGCAGGAGGAAGAGACCCAGGAGCCCCTAGAAAGCCCTCCATTCCCTGCCTCTAATTCATCTCTTCTATCTTCACATAAAAAACCCCCTAGCCTCAGAGACAAGCTTGTCAACAAAAGCATGATACTCAGGGCTAGGTCGTCAGAGTGCCTCAGCCAAACCCCTGAGAACCATGAATCTAGGACAGGCTTGGAGGGACAAACAAGCCCTGGCCAGAGGCCTAGCCAGTCCTCTTTGGGCCTAAACACCTGGTGGAAAACATCTGACCCATCCTCCTCAGACTCTGAGAAAGCAAGTGCTCCCTGTGGAGTCTATGGAGGTCATTGGAGATGGTCTCCAGAGCATAACCCACAGCCACATGTGGCGCTAGCCATGGAAGGCCCTTCCAGCCCAGATGACAACAATGAATTGAAGGCTTCTACTGCCCAAGCTGGGGAGGAAGTCATCCTCTTGCCCTTCGCAGACAGAAGAAAGTTCTTTGAAGAGAGTAGCAAATCCTTATCTATGTCCCATTTGCCAAGTTTAACCACTCATAATAACAAGGCTTTTACCCAGAGACCAAAACCTATAGACCAAAACTCCCAGCCAATGAGCTCCAGCTATAAGGAATTGAGGCACCATTTCATGGACCAATCATATCATTCCACAGACCAACCATATCATGTCACAGACCAATCATATCATTCCGCATCACCCCATCAGTCGGAAACTCCCACTTACCCTGAATACTTTGTGAGCAAAGGTCTGGAAAATTCCATGTGCTGTAAGCCACTGCACTGTGGTGATTTTGATTACCACAGGACCTGCTCTTACTCCTGCAATGTACAGGGAACTGTAGTCCATGCCCCTTGCATTTATTGTTCTGGGGAAATCTGTCCTGCCTTGCTAAAGAGAAATATGACGCCAAACTGTTACAACTGCCAGTGCCACCACCACCAATGCATCCGGTATTCAGCTTGCTATCATAATCCTCAGCATGGTAACCTCAAGGACAGCAGCTTGGCACCTGGCAGCACTTGGAAACCCATGAAGCCAACAGTGCAGGTGAGGACTTGGCTCTTGAGTGGGTGAGCTTCATTATTGTGAAGAGAAAACTATACGTGCTGTATTTGAAAATATAACAAGTGTAATTCCTTAAAACTGTATAGCCTAGCTCTACCAAATGATAGCTTAGTAACCTTGAGCAAGACACTCGGCCACCAAAATTGCAATTACTTCATCTTTAGAGTCAGATAAAAGTAACTTTTACTTTGTAAAATGGACAGAACAGGAATTTATATCCTGACTGTAAAATTGATATCTGAGTGACCTTAAGCAAGTCATTCAACCACCAGAATTTGGAATTACATGATTTTTAAAGGGAAAAAATAATTTTTACCTCATAAAGTAGCTAGTATTAAAGAAAGTCTTATTACCTCATCTCTAAAGTGGAGGAAAATCATGGCTGCCTCATGGATCAGCTTTAAGGATCAGATGAGATTGTGTGTATATAAAGTGCCAGGCCTAATGCATGATATAAAATAGTACTTATTACCTTCTATTTCCTGCTTCAAAACTATTTGGAGCTGCAAAATCTGCAAATGTCCCCAGGCTTTCCCTTTAGAGATCTGACTTTTCTGTGATTTTTCAAAGGACAATTCCTTTCTCCCTTCTCTAGCCTGTCTGTTGGAGACTCAGATCTAAACTCGCTGCTGCTACACCCTGGTTATGACCTGCCACCCTAACGCAAGCCACCACCAGGCCCCAGGGTACTTCTGGGTGGATCTCCTGTGTCCTTACCCACTCACTGCCAGTTTCCTTCCCTTTGGCATTCCTAGTGCCACCTTCTGGCTGGTGCACTCAAACCAGAAGTTAATTCCTGTTTTGCACTGTTCAATAGACAGACACTTTTGAAATGATTTAGTGGATGAATCTGCTTAATATATATTCTTGGAAAAAATGAACTTGAGGAGTGAAAGAAGCCTTACAGAAAAGAATACATACTCTACAATTCCTTTATATAAAGTTCTAAAACAGCTATTCTATGGGGAAAAATTCAGAATAGTGCTTGCCAATGGGAAGTGGCACAGAGTTTGACTTGAAAAGGACATGAAAGAAATTTGTGGGGTGATGACAATGTTTTATATCTTGATAAGGGTTTGAGTTACATATGTGTATTCATCAGAATTCAACAAATGTACAGCAAGCCTCCTAGAAAGCCAATGGACTTAATATTTTTGGATATCATGGGAAGTAAATTTTGCCTAAACTATTTTAAACAAATATCGAACTTTATTTAATTTGTATGCTGAAGTGTTTTTGAAGTATACCATGGTACACAATTTATATTTTCAGCATACAAATCTTGCACATGTTATATTTGTCCCTATGATTTCATGTTTTTTTTTTTTTTTTTTTTTATGCTATTATACAGAGTACTGTTTCCT
Source organism: Microcebus murinus (assembly GCF_040939455.1). NCBI lineage: Eukaryota > Metazoa > Chordata > Mammalia > Primates > Cheirogaleidae > Microcebus > Microcebus murinus. The sequence goes on along the minus strand of NC_134136.1, from coordinate 123,681,106 downwards.
TAATGTCAAGGTAAAATTGTTTGTTACTACTATATAGAAATACAATTGAATTATTTGTATTGGCCTTGTGTTGTGCAGTATTGCCAAACTCACTTATTAGTTTTAGTAGCTTTTCAGTAGATTATAAAAGATTTTCTACATAGGCAATCATGTCATCTGTAAATAGAAAGAATTTTATATATTTTTTTCCACCATGTATGCCCTTTTCTGGGATAGAGGGAAGGCTTATTGCACTAATTTCCAGTGCAATGTTTAGAGGAAGTGGTGAGAGTGGACACTCTTGCTTTGTTCTTAAATTTTCATTGTTAAGTTTGATGTTAGCTGTAGGGTTTTTTGTAGATGTCATTTAATGGAGGAAATTATATTTTATTCTTTTTTTACTAAGACTTTTCATTCAGGAGTGGCTGTTGAAATTTTTTCAAATGCTTTTTCTCTATCTGTCAAGAGGATCATGTAGTTTTTCTCTTTTAGTCTACTGAGATGGTGAATTATAGTGATCAATTTTTGAAATAAATATCAGCCTAGCATTGCCATGATAAATCCCATGTGGTCATGATATATTCTCCTTTTTATATGTTTCTAGATTTTATTTGTTAATATTTTGTTAAGGATTTTCCAACAATGTTTATCAGGGATTTTAGCCTGTAGTAGTTTTGTAACATCTTTGTCTTGTTTTCATATGAAGGCAATGCTAGCCTTAAAAATAAGTTGGGAAGTATTACCTTTTCTTCTTTTTTTTTTTTCAGGAAGAGTTTGTATAGAATTGATGTTATTTCTTCCTTAAATGTTTGGTAGAAGTCATCGTTGTAGCCATCTGGGCTTGGAGTTTTCTTTGTAGGAAGATTTTTAACTACAAATTCAATTTCTTTAATATATATTGTATCATTTAGGTTATCTATTTTTTCTTGAGTAAGCTTTTGTAGTTTGTGTCTCTTAAGGAATTTGTCCATTTCATTTAAGTTTTCAAATTTATGGGGATACGGTTGTTTGAAACTTATCTTGAATGCATCTAGAATTTAAGATGGATTGGTGGATGGATATAAGGGTAAATAGAGAAATGATAATGTAAATATAGCAAAATATTAATTATATAATCTAGGTGGTATGTATATGGGTGTTCACTAGGAACTTCTTTCAACTTTTGAGTATGTTTGAAAATGCTCATAATGTTGAACAATGAAGAGAGGAAAGAGAAAATAATGATTTAAGGGCACTGAAGCTGGAACCAGACTGCCTGGGTTTGGATTCCTTTCCTGGAACTTAGAGCATCTAAGCTTTCCCATCTAAAAAATTGGGGTAATCACAACACCTCCTTTGTAAGTTGGTTGCAAAGATTAAAAGATGTAACATGTGTAAGGCACAAAGACTGCCAGATAGTAATCATCTTATAAATGACTTATTATCTCTGAAAATAAAGGGAGATTTTGGCTTAGTTTGAGAAACTTCTACTTAAAGAAGGACCCATAAGTAGACAATAGAGAAAGAGGCCTGAGGTTGAGGGGGTGGTGAGGAGATGATGGTTGCAGAGATGTCACCTTGTAAGGGAAGGAGGTACAAATTGCAGGTTGCCATAATTGGTAGTAGCAATGCAGGTGAGCCTGTGCCTATACCATGCTCCTCCCTTTATACACTGAGGGAGAGACACATTGGCTTCCTAATGCCTGTTAGACTAGCTAAGCAGGTCTGCTTAGACACTGGGCTTTCAGACACTTGGATGGCTGTCTAGGAGCCACTACATGCCCATTTCCACCCTTGCCACCTGAACCTTCCTTCCACCACCACCACCTTCCATAAGCCATGGGGAAAGCTTGCAGCATGGGTTAAGATGCTCCAGCTCCGATGACTAATGTACTGTGCAGTGGTGGCTGTGTGAAGCAGGGCTGAGATCCTGCTCCTTACAACCCTGGATCAGATTGGCAAGCTCATTAGCTCCTGTTCAGTGCTATTAGAAGAACTGAAATCAGCATGTGCTTACATCCCTCATACTTCATGCCAGTTGGTTTTGCATATATTGTCAGATTATTTCACTTAACTGTTATATAAGTTATAATGGGATCCCCTGTTTTACCGCAGAGGAAGCCGAGGCTCAGAGAGGTCACACTTCTAGCAAGTGGCAGAGCCTAGATTTGAACAACATGACAGTAACTAGCATTTGAGTATCTACTGGGCACCAGGTACTGTTCTAGGTGCTTTACAATTTATCATCTCATTGAGTCCTCAAGCAGTCAAGAAATAGGCACCCTTATTATTATAAGACTATTATATAGTTGGGAAACTGAGATACAGAGAAGTTGAATAGCTTCCCAGAGGCCACATAGCTAGTGAAGGGCAGGTGTGGGTTTGAATCCATGCTATTTAACTTCAGGGGCCAAGCTCCCGATTGTGCCACACTGTCTCTCCACAAGCTGATCACAAAGGCCAAGCCCTCTCCAGAGTGGCAGAATGCCAATGCTTTCTAGCAGTATCACTTCCACTGGGGCAACAAGTTTCCACCACAACATCTATCTGCAACAAACTGTAGGGATGACTTCCTGTTTGGTTCAAATGGTACAGGCAATTTAAAGGGACATAAGTGGCTCAGGACAAAAAGTAAAGTGATACTTGGGACCTAAGAAGACAGTTGGGAGTTGGTACAAGACCTTGTTTGGTTTGGCCACTGCTATTTACTGAGCACATCCACAGGGCTAGACAGGGCATGGACAGGAAATCCTGGCTCCCACTGTGGCTGAACAAGTAATGGTGTCTTTGCAGGGAGGAACATCTCACAAGGGCATTGAGACAAAGTCTGAAGTACAGGTGATTAGAGTTGCTCTGATGTGTCAGATACAGGCAGGAATTGCTCTGGTCCTGTAAAAGCTAGAGCCAGGAAATAAACCTCAACTTTTCCATGGCTACTAACATCCAGAGCCTCCTATGTGCCAAGCATTGTGCTAAGTGTTCTCTCTGCACATCTCATTTTGTCCTTGTGTTTGGTAACCCAGGAACACTAGATAACATATTCTTTATTTGCCAGATAGGAAACTGAGGCTCAGGGAAGTGATATGAGTTCTGTCAAATACCATAGCTAATGAGTGTTTTAGCCAGTATGACTGACACCAAAAACCTGTGTTTATTCCATTTCACCAGGTATCTTACCCCCAAACGGGAGGCCTAGGTGGGAAAGATAATACAACCTTGAATGAGACTAATAATAATAGCATTGGAGAAACAGGGATATTTGTAAGATCAATGAGGTTTAGGAAAAACTGTGCATTCCCATTGGGCTAAGCTCTGAGTATCTAGGAAGAAGATGCTGGATACAAAATTAGGGAGAATCTGAAGGCTAATGTACTTTCAGTTTGTGGCTAGAATTAGGAAAGCAGAGACATTTTTGCAAATGGCACAAATGGTTTGGCCTAGAAGCAAAAGAGGGGCTTGGCCATAGCCCTCCAGGAAAAAACGCCCAGGACAGAGAGCCTACTCCCATAGTGTGGGGACCATGGCACCCAGCTCTCATGTTCCCTAGAGATGAGTCTGCCTCAGCCCATGCCAGCAGAGTGGGCAGGGAAGGAAGAACCACTGCAGCATGGGGACACGCCCGGTCTCCCTTTGTCTCTCCGGGAAAGAGGGCTGCTGCAGGAAGAGCTTCCTCGCACAAAGCCCCCTCAGGATCCAGGCCTTCCAAGAAATGGCTTTCTGTGTTGGAAGGGGCAGGAGGAATGAGCAGGTTCACCCAGCCAAACAAACAAAAAGACCTCCCCCTCTCATGCCTCGATGCAGGCAAGAGCCAGAGCAAACAGCAAACGTGCTAAACTGGTTTTTAACGTGGTTTGGGAGGGGAGTGGAGAAAGAGGGAAACAGCATTTCTAGACCACAGTGTCCAGGTCCCTGAGTGCTCTCCTAGTCTCTTGAGTGCCCACAGCAGCTTATCAGGCCTCCTGACAGGCAGCCCCCCAGGTACACGTTTCTCAAGCCTGCGTAGGAGAGTAGAAGGAACCAGCTGGGGAGCCTGCCTTGGGACAGGCTCCCTCCTCACATCTTTGAGGCCATCTAGATGCCTGGTTGCTCAGAGCTCCCTAACTTACTGGCTTTTGCTTTGCAGAAATTTCCTGGGGACAAATGGAAACCAATAACAGGAAATAGGAAGACCAGCCAGTCAGGAAGGTAAGTGATCACTGAGGGAGTTGGGATGAGTTGCTGCCTCTGGGGCTTCTGTAGAAATTGCTAAGGTCTTTGGTTTACTTAGCTTCATTTGAGGAAACTAGTCTGGTATCCATATGAAGGGCTTGATGCTGTAGATGTAAATTCAGCCTGCCCCCCAGAGAGCTCAGTACAGACTAACGTGACTGCTAGGGCATTTTGGAATATGCAGTAGTCAGGTAGTTTTGTGGGACACTGTGGCCATTAGCTCAGAGGCCTGAGGCAGCCCTGGCCAGGCACAAGGACACAGGGGACCAGACTGTGCTGAAATGGAAATGAGAAGGCACAAACTATGCCTGCCTTGCCAGTGGCCATGGGGTAATTGGAGTGGGCAGAGAAGAGGTAGGACTATACAGCTACTACTGTGCCTTCGCCCTAGAGTTGTTGGGGGTACCTATTTCTTGGGTTCTGCCACTTTCTTTTAATAGGACTTGTTGAGAACTTAAGGTCTGCTCATTAATAGTTTACACCACGTCCTTGGAGAAATCAGTCACCAGAGATATCTCTCTCTCTCTGTCTCTGTTTCTCTCTTTTTCTCCCCTTATTTGTAAAATCAGGTAAGATGATACTGACCATAGGCTAAAATTTCTGGAGGAAGCCAGGGGCACTTTTACAAATAGCACATGTGGCTCAGGCTAAAGGGAAAAGAGCCTCCTTGGGTGTAGCCCTTAAGGAAAAAATGCCCAGGGTGCAGAGCCTATTCCCATAATATGGGGACCATGACCCCAGCACTCTTGTTCCCCAGAGATAGGCCCATCTGCCCTAGGTGACTATAAGGAACAGACAATTACCTTCTCATGAGTTGTTCTCTATCAGCCTAGCTATACCCTCCTTTAGTGAAACTCCTTGATACACTCTTTCAGCCAGCTTTTCTCAGCCCAATATAATTATGAGGCACCTAAATCATATTTAGTCTTAACTCAAACTCCAGGAATAAAGGAGGAGACAGGGAAGAAGGATTCAGGTTGTATTTCTGTTCTCCCAGGTGGGGACACCAAGGGAGAGGAGCAGAATCTGGGTCTTCCGACCCCTGAAGAGTCCAGAGTTCTTTGTGGGTGTCCACATTAACCTCTGTGACTAGGTGGTGTAGTCAGAGATAATTTTGGCTTTCCTTTGGTTCCAAAGTCTGAGGAACCTATCAGTTTTCTACTTGGCAGTGGGAAAAAGAAGGAACTCGATATTTGTTGATGATCTACTAAGTGTTAGTAACTAGGCTGGACATTTTATACCCATAATCTCATTTATTCTCTACAACAGTTCATTTTGCTCCCCAGTTTATACATGAGATCCAGAGAGTTTATGTAACTTAGCTGAGGTCACACAGCTAGTAAGAGATGGAGCCAGGATTCAGACCCAGGTTTGTGTGGCCCCACGGTTCCTGCTTTTTTCCATTATTCCTGCTTTAATTAGGATCACTAAGGAAGCCCTTCAAACAGATACCTCAGCATCATGTCTCAGGGGTGTAACTCCTGGGTGGGGATTCTATGGAATTCTAGAGCTGATCTTGATCTTCCTAGCTCTGGACTCACTTGCACCATGTCCTCGGAGAAATCAGAGACACTGGAGATATCTCTCTGCCTCTCTCTTTCTCCTTTTATCTATAAAATCAGATAAGACTCCTAACCTCCTCACATGGTTGTTGTGAGGACCAAATGAGTTAATGTATGTAAAGCATTTATAATAAAACCTGACACAGATTGAAAAAATGGCGGAGTAGGAGTGTCCTCCAGGCTCTTTGCTCCCAGGGTGGAAAGTAGGGAAAGCGGACAAACACATCCGAACATCCTGCACTTCCACAGGAACAGCTTCGTAAACCTGCAGACATTCACCGGGATGCGGAGGGACAAGAGAGTCTTCAGCCCAAACCAAAGGTGAATCGGATATTCTTTGGCTAAACCAGGGGAGTTGGAAAGATACAGCAGGGAGGGAGCAAGGCGAGGTTTCGTCGACAGCCGGCTGGCTGCAGCATCAGCCCTACCTGGCGCTGTGAGACGCCCCACCATCCACCAAGCTCCACACCCACGTGGGCTGGGAAATGCCTGGAGCTGGTGGAAAGTGATGGTGCCAGGCAGAGCTGAATGGAGAGTCTGGATCAGGGAACATCGTACACTTTCCTTAGCTCAAAGCTTAGGCAGTTTCGGGTGGGGGAGGATTCAGCAGAGTTCAGCAGACACTCCCCTGCTTGACCGGAGCAAGGGCTCACTTTGGCCTTGTGCTGCAGGACACTCCTAGGTCTGTGTTGAGAGGAGTAGACCCGAAAGGAGGATTCGACCATAGATATAGATGAGATTTTGATGGGTGTGGAGTGGACAGAGAGCCCAAAGCTAGGTTCCTTGAACCCCGGGCCCTCTGCGAGTTGGGGGAAGTCCCCCTGCTCCTCCAACACAGCTCCCATCTTCCCATTACTGCGGTTGGCTTGTACTCTATGTTTGGAGGGGCAGTGGGGAGGGAATCAAGGTATGGGATACGTGATCTCAGGCGGTTGGTAGCTTCTCCAGGCACCCGCTCTCTGTGTCCAGAGAGCGGAGACGGGCGGCGCAGTGGCGAGGGAGGAGGCTGTTTCTTCAAAATATAAACGGGAGAGGCACTTCCATCCACACCCTCCCGCGACTCGGAACCGGAGTTTCATGCCAAGGGCCCAACCTCAACTTGGGGCGGAGCTGAGAGACTGTTCCCATCTCTGCCACTAGACCCCCAACTCTGCATTTAAAGAGACAGAGAGTGGAGAGTGGTGGCCCCCGCCACCGCCCCAACAGTCCGATCCTGGGAAGTCCCTGGCTTCTCCAGGCACCCGCCCATGCTCTGTGTCCAGAGACTGAAGCCCATCTCGGCTGGGCAGTGGCGAAGGAAACGGTTTCCCCAAAATATAAACGGGAGAGACATTTTCACCCAAACTCTCCTGCGACTGGAGACTGAGGCCCTCATCCCAAGGGTTCTGACCCCGCCTTGGGGCGCTGCTGAGAAGGAGTCTGTTTCCACTTCTGCCGATGAACCCCCAACTCTGTGACCCCCAACTCCGTGTTTAAAGAGACAGTAAGCGGAGAGTGGCAGCTTGCACCTTTGCCCTGCCAGTTGGATCCTGGGAAGTCCCCGGCTTCTCTAGGCGCCCGCACTATGCGTCCAGACAGCGGAGCCCAGCTCAGCAAGGCACAGTAGTGAAGGAGTCCGTTATTCCAAAATATAAACAGGAGATGCATTTCCACCCAAACTCTCCTGCGACTGGAGACTGGGGGGTTCATGCCAGGGCATCCGACCCTGCCTTGAGACGCAGCTGAGAAAGAGTCTGTTTCCATTTCTGTGCTAGCCCCTCAACTCTGTGTTTAAAGAGACAGTAAGCGGAGAGTGGCAGCTTGCGCCTCCACCGTGCCAGTCTGATCCTGGGAAGTCCCTGGCTTCTCTAGGCCTGGTGCTCTGCATCCAGACAGCGGAGCCCAGCTCGGCAAGGTGCAGTTGCGAAGGAAATGGTTTCTCCAAAATATAAACGGGAGAGACATTTTCACCCAAACTCTCCTGCAACTAGAGTCTGGGGACTTCACGCCAAGGGTTCTGACCCCGCTTTGGGGCACAGCTGAGAAAGAGACTATTCCCATTTCTGCCGCTGGACCCCCAGCTCTCTGTTTGGGGGGACAGTAAGCTGAGAGTGGCAGCTCATGCCTCCGCCTTGCCAGTCTGATCCTGGGAAGTCCCTGGCTTCTCCAGGCACCCATGCTCTGTGCCCAGAGAGCGGAACCCATCTCTGCTAGGCACAGTTGCAAAGGTGGCTATTTCTCCAAAATATAAACAGGAGAAGCATTTTCACCCTCACTCTCCTGCGTCTGGAGACTGAGTGATTTGTGCCAAGGGTTCCGAATTCGCCTTGAGGAAGATATGGGAAAGAACCAGTTACCATTTCTGTAGCTAGTCCCCATCTCTGTATTTGGAGAGACAGAGAGCTGAGAGTGGCAGCTTGTGCCACTGCCCTGCCAGTGTGATCCTGGGAAGTCCCTGGATTCTCCAGGAGCCTGCGCTCTGCGACCAGAGAGTGGGCCTGGCTCAGCAAGGTGCAGTTATGAAGGAGGCTGTTTTTCCAAAATATAAATGGGAGAGACACTTCATTCCATACCCTCCCTAGTGACTTGGGACTAGGTGCCTTGGGCCAAGGGCTCCAAATGCATCATGAGGCAGAGCTGGGAAAGAGTCTGTTCCCATTTCTGTAGCTGGTCTCCAACTCTGGGTTTGAAGAGACAGAGAGCCGAGAGTGGTGGCTCCCCCCAGTACCCTACCAGTCTGATCCTGGGAAGTCTCTCATTTCTCTAGGCACCTGAGCTCAGTGTCCAAAGAGCGGAACCTGTCTCGGCAAGGTGCAGTTGTGAAGGAGGATGTTTCTCCAAAATATAAATGGGAGAGACATTGTCATTCACACCCCCCTTGACTTGGGACCAGGTGCTTCACACCAAAGATCACAACTCTGCCTATGGACAGTGCTGGAAAAGAGACTGTTCCCATTTCTCTCACTGCTCTCCAACTCGGTGTTTGGAGAGTCAGAGAACTGAAAGAGGCAACTCGCGCCACTGCCCCGTCAGTCTGATCCAGATGAGAAAGAACCAGCAGAAGATCACAGGAATCATGAAGGAGCAGAGAGAAAAGTAATCTCCAAAAGAAAACACTCGACCTCCATCAACAGACACCAACCTACATAATATGATCAAACTGATGGAGGAAGAATTTCGAATATGGATTGTTAGAAAGCTCAATGGAATTGAAGAGAAAATAGAATCACAACACAGAGATACCACAAGAACAATTCAGGAAATGAATGAAAAATTCTTCAAAAATATTGAAATTATCCATAAAAAAACAATCAGAAATTTTGACAATGAAAGAAACAATCAAGGATCTCCATAATACAGTGGAAAGCATAAAGAACAGGATGGACCATGCAGAGGAAAGAATCTCAGAGCTCAAAGATTATGCCTATGTGCTAAACAAATCAGAGGAAGAAAAAGAACACAAAAACAAGAAACAAGATCAAAGCCTACAAGAAGTGTGGGGTTATGTAAAAAAGCCGAATCTCAGGGTGATTGGGATGCCAGAAGGAGAAGAGGAACAATCACAAGGGCCGGAAAACCTATTTCACAGAATACTGGAGTAAAATATGCCGGGTCTGGCCAGAAATCTGGATATCCAATTACAAGAAGCATACAGAACCCCTGGGCGACTCAACATGAAAAGACAATCAACCCGTCACATGGTCATTAGATTGACCAAAGTAAATGTGAAAGAAGCAATACTCCATTCAGCGAGACGAAAACAATAATTAACCTATAAAGGAAAACCTATCAGACTAACAGTAGACTTCTCATCTGAAACATTACAAGCCAGGGGGGACTGGGTGCCTATCCTTAATCTTCTACAACAAAACAAAGCCCAACCTAGAATTCTGTATCCGGCAAAACTAAGTTTCATCTATGAGGGAGAAATAAAGTCCTTCTCAGACAAGCAATCACTGAAGGAATTTGCAAAGTCCAGACTAGCCCTACAAGAATTTCTCAGACCTGCTTTTCTAACCGAACAGGGCAATAGACACTCCTCAAAGTAAAATCTTCAAATAATTAAAGCTTAGATCTCAAACTACATGATGGCTCAAAGAGTAAGACAAAGCAACAAGACTCCATCCAACAATATGAATGGAATCCTTCCTCCAATCTCAATCCTCTCAATAAATGTAAATGGCTTAAACTGTCCACTGAAGAGACATAGACTGGCAGAGTGGATAAAAACCCAGAAACCCAGTATCTGCTGTCTACAGGAAACACATCTAACCCACAAAGATGCCTTCCATCTGAAGATCAAGGGATGGAAAACTATCATCCAGTCAAACGGAAGCCAAAAGAAAGCTTGGGTAGCTATACTATTTGCAGATAAGATAAGTTTTAAAATAGCAAAAATAAAAAAGGATAAAGATGGCCATTTTGTAATGGTAAAAGGGAAGATCCAACAAAAATATTTAAAGATTCTTAATATTTATGCACCCAATGCAGGAGCACCTAATTACATAAAGCAAACAGTGACTAATCTAAACACCATGTTACACAGCACTACCATAGTAGCAGAGGACTTCAACACCCCAATTAATGATCTGGATAGATCCTCCAAACAGAAAATAAGCAAAGAAATAATAGACTTGAACAGAGCCATTGATCAAAAAGGTCTGACAGATCTCTGCAGAACATTCCATCAAAATAAAGTTGAATATACATTCTTCTCAGCAGTCCATGGATCCTTCTCCAAAATTGATCACATCATAGGCTGGAAATCAGATCTCAAAAAATTCAAGAACATAGAAATTATACCTTGTATCTTTTCTGACCATAGTGGTAGAAAATTACAGTTCAATTCCAATAGAAACACTCAATGCCTCACAAAATCATGGAAAATAAACAATCTATTATTGAAAAATTATTGGATCAATGAAGAAATTCAGAGGAAAATCAAGAGTGTCTTTGAACATAATGATAACAGAATACTAGTGATCAAAACCTGTGGGATACAGCAAAAGCTTACCTGGGAGGAAAACTAATAGCAATTAATGCTCACATACAAAAAACAGAAAGCTTAGATACTGACATCCTAATAAATAAGCTCAAGGAATTAGAAAAAGAAGAGATAATAAATTCCAATCCTAGTAGAATAAAAGAAATAATGAAGATCAAAGCAGAACTTAATGAAATGGAGAACAAGAGAGCTGTATTGAAGATCAACAAAACCAGAGCTGTTGTTTTGAAAAGATAAACAAAATTGATGGCCCTCTAGCTAGACTGACAAGGGCTCAAAGGGAAAGGACGCTAATAAACTCAATAAGAAATGAAAAAGGAGAAATCACAACAGACACATTGGAAATTCAAAACATTATATTTGACTACTATAAAAAAAAAAAAACCTGTATGCCCAAAAACTACATAATGAAGAAGAAATGGACAAATTCCTGGATTCGTACAATCTCCCTAAGTTCACTCAAGAGGTAACAGAATTCCTGAATAGACCAATCACAAGCTCAGAAATTGGAGCAGTAATTGATAATCTCCCCAAACGGAAAGTCGCAGACCAGATGGATATACATAAGAATTCTACCAAACATTCAAAGATGAACTCATACCTATACTTCAGAAACTATTCCACACCATTGAGAAGGAAGGTATCCTTCCCAATTCATTCTACAAAGCCAACATCACTTTGATACCAAAGCCAGGAAAGGATGCAACAAAAATAGAGAACTACAGACCAATATCCCTCATGAACACAGATGAAAAACTTCTTAACAAAATTTTAGCAAAGAGAATCCAGCAGCACATCAAAAAAATAATTCACCATGACCAGGTGGGCTTTATACCAGGGATGCGAGGCTGGTTCAACATACACAAGTCTATAAATGCAATTCACCTCATAAATAAAAACAAGAAGAAAGACCATATGATTTTGTGAATATATGCAGAAAAAGCATTTGACAAAGTCCAACACACATTTATGATAAAAAGTCTTAACAAAATAGGCATAAATGGCTCATACCTCAAACTTATCAAATCCACTTATGACAAACCCACTGCTAATATCATTCTAAATGGGGAAAAATTGAAATCATTCCCTCTTCGAACCAGAACCAGCAAGGATGTCCACTCTCTCCTCTCCTATTCAGCATAGTGCTCGAAGTCCTAGCTATAGTGATCAGGCAAGAGAGGGGTATTAAGGGCATCCAAGTGGGGGAAGATGAGATCAAACTCTTGCTTTTCACTAATGATATGATATTATACCTAGAAAACCCCATGGATTTATCCAAGAGACTCCTAGACGTAATAACTGAATTTGGTAAAGTTTCAGGTTATAAAATCAATATACACAAATCAGAAGCATTCATATATGCCAAGAACCATCAAGCAGAAACTCAAATCAAAAACCCAATATCCTATACTATAGCCCCAAAGAAAATTAAATATCTAGGAGTATACTTAATGAAAGATACGAAAGATTTATACAAAGAAAACTATGAAACACTAAAAAAAGAAATTGCAGATGATTTAAACAGATGGAAAAATCTACCTTGTTCATGGATTGGTAGAATAAATATCGTTAAAATGTCAATATTACCTAGAGTGATCTACAGAATCAATGCAATCCTCATCAAAATGCCACCAACCTTCTATAAAGATCTAGAAAAAATAATTCTTCACTTTGTATGGAACCAGAAAAAAACCTCGTATAGCCAAAGCAATTTAAATAACAATAACAACCTGGGTGGCAGTAGTCTTCCTGACTTCAAGCTGTATTATTAAGCAATAACATTTAAATCATCCTAGTACTGGCACAAGAACAGAAGCATCAATATCTGGAATAGATCTGAGATACCAGAGATGAAACCATCAGTATACGGCAACCTAATCTTTGATAAAGCAGACAAAAATATACAATGGGGAAAAGAATCTCTCTTCAATAAATGGTCCTGGGAAAACTGGTTAGCAACATGCAAAAGAGTGAAACAGGATCCCTACCTCTCACCTCTCACAAAAATTCACTTAAGATGGATAGAAGATTTGAACCTAAGGCATGAAACCTTAAGAATCCTAGAAGAATATGTCGGGAATACCCTATCAGACATTGGTCTAGGCAAAGAATTTTTGAGGAAGACTCCCAAGGGTATCACTGCTGCATCAAAAATAAATAAATGGGACCTGATCAAATTGAAAAGTTTCTGCACAGCCAAGTAAACTATCATTAGACCAAATAAACAACCCACAGAGTGGGAGAAAATATTTGCTCTCTACACTTCTGATAAAGATATAATAACAAGAATCTATCTAGAACTTAATAGATTTAACAAGAAAAAATTAAACAACCCCATCAAGAAATGGGCAATGGAAATGAACATAAAATTCTCCAAAGAAGACAGAATAATGGCCATCAAACATATAAAAAATGCTCATCATCTCTCATCATCAGAGAAATGCAAATCAAAACCACAATGAGATACCACCTAACCCCAGTGAGAATGGCCTATATCAAGAAAACCCAAAACAACAAATGCTGGTGAGGATGTGGAGAGACAGGCACACTCTTACACTGCTGGTGGGACTATAAATTAGTGCAACCTTTCTGGAAAAGAGTTTGGAGATATCTCAAACAGCTTGAAATAGAAATACCATTTGACCCAGCCATAGCATTGGGATTCTACTATAAAGACATCTGCACCTGAATGTTTATGGCAGCACAATTCATGATTGATTGCACGGTCATGGAAACATCCCAAAGTGCCTGTCAATTCACCAGTGGATAATTAAAATTTGTTATATGCTCACAATGGAATATTACTCAATTCTAAGAAATGACAGTGAGCTTGCACCATTTATGCTATCCTTGATTAAACTTAAGCCCATTATCCAAAGTGAGGTGACACAAGATCTGGAAAAGGGGCTCCACATCTACTTGCCATCAAATTGATACTGACTGACTAAAACTATATTTCTCAAATGGTGGTAGTGTGCAACAGGTGTGGGAGGGGCACATCTTAAGGATATGGCGAGCATTGTGGAGGGGAAGGGAATACCTCTAACCCTTCTTAGGGAGAGGCAAAGATATACAATGTAACCAAAATGCCAAAAAAGAACAAAAAACTTTTATTGAGTGGTGGGCAGGTGGGAAGGGGGAGGAGGGGAAGGGTGTATACTTACATAATGGGTGTGGTGTGCATCAACTGGGAGTTGGACACGCTTGAAGCACTGGCACAAAGGGGAAGAGGGGTGGCAGAGGCAATATATGTAACCCCAACAATAGTTGTACCCCCATAATATAATGAAATAAAAGGAGGAAGAAAAACCTGACACAGAAAACTCTCAGTATATGTTAGCTGTAATGAAGAGGAGGAGTAGTAGCAGCAGCAGTATACATAGAAAAGGAAGGTGAATAGTGAAGCACTGAGCCAGGCTAGATAGGCCTTGAGAACTAGATAGGATCACAAACATTGAGGGTACTAAAGGTTACTGATAAGGTAAGTAACCTGATAAATGTGGTGCTTTAAGCAACTTGGTGGCATTTGCAGCCTAGATGGCCTGAAGGAAGACTGATTAAGGGCAGTGATCCAGGCATGAAAGAGTGTGACCCTGGACTGGGGGAAGTGGAGGTGCAATACAAATGATGCAGAAGAGATAGATAAATATGTATGATTTTTTTTTTGGGGGGGGAGTTTATTTATTGTGAAAACAATGTTAAAGGAAATTTAAAAAAATAGCCTTATTCCTACCACCTTAACTCACTCATTGTTTTCATTTCCTTGCCAGCTTTATCTATAGGTATAGAAATTACTTTTGACATGATTATAATGACTATGTAGATGTTATTTTCTGTGTCCTGCTTCTTTTTCCTCGCTAAGCCCTACTAGGTAAACAGTTTTCCATGTCGCTATGCAGACTTCCTCAATAGTCATGATTTTAATGGCTGTATAGTATTTCACCAGCTTAGCGTGCTCTAATTTCTTTAATCATTCCCCAATTGTTGGATAATAAGGTTGTTTCCAGTTTCTTGTTATCATAAAGTAATGCTACAGAAACATTCTGAGTAGCTATAGATTTTTGTTTTTCATTTTGAATTAGCTCATTAAAAACAATTACCTGGAGTCAGGAGTACTAGTCCAAAGAACATGAACATTCTTTTGGTTATTCACAGAGTTCACCAAACTGCTTTCCCCAGGACACGTTTCACACTGCCATTAGCAAGCAATACATGAGGATACCAGTTTCCCAAAATTTTGTTGCCATTGAAAATTTTCTTTTTCTAATACCATAGGTATAAATGGGACCTATTATAGTTTTAATTTGCTTACTTTGATCATTCTACTTTGAACATTTGTTATGTGTCTACTGAATACCTGTATTGCTTCTCGTGTTAATTATTAAATCAGATTATTTGCTCACAAATATGTGACACCTTTTGAAGGTAAAGTAGGGAAAACTTGGTGACTACAACTTGGGGGAAGAAGATAAATCAAAAATAACTCTGAACCCCAGTGACTTAAAAAATTATTCATATACATGAGGCAGTTGAGGAGAGGAACTGGTTTGGTGGAGATGATGATAAGTTTGAACTGGGATATGTTCTATTTGAAGTTAGTGAAGGATACCAGTGGATTCTCTGGAGGAGACTTGTCAAACACTCAGCCAGAGGGTAGGATGAGGAAGAAGAACCAGCAAAAGAAACTGAAGGGTTAAGCAGCTGAAGTGGTAGAAGGTTAAATCCACCAGTGAGCCATCATGGAAGATAAAAAGATGATCGTTAATAGCCTTGACAGCTTGAAATCACAAGTGACCTTCAAGAAAGCAAATTCAGTAAAGTGGTGGGCACAGAGAGTATATGGATGATGGTCTGCAAGGGGGATTCATAGAGATGAAATACAGTTTTACACATCATAAATTCACCTGTTTTAAATGTACAATTCAGTGATTTTTAGTAAATTTACAATGATGTGCAATCATCATCACAACCTAGTTTTAGATCATTTCTATCACCCTGAAAGGATCATTCATTTCCATTTGCAGTCACTCCATTCCAACCCTCAATGTCAAGCAACCAATAATCTACTTTCTGTCTTTATAGATTTGCCTCTTCTGTACATTCTACAGTATGTGGACTTTTTTGTCTGCCTTCTTTCACTTAGCAGGATACTTTAGCAGTTCATCCATGTATCAGTACTTCATTTCTTTTTATTTCCAAATAATATTCTATTGTATGGATGCACTGCATTTTGTTTATCCATCTACCCTTAATGGACATTTGGGTTGTTGCTACTTTTTGGCTATTGTGAATATTATCACCACAAACACTCATGTGCTAGTTTCTGTGTAGATACATGTTTCCAGTACTCTTTGGTACAAATTTAGGAATGGAATTTCTGGGTCATATCGTAACTTTGTTGTTTAACTTTTAGAGGAACTGCCTGCTTTGAAAAAGCATCTGTACCATTTTACATTCCCACTAGCAATAATGTAAGAGGGTTCCAGTTTCTTTTCACTAATTTTAATACAATGATTATGTGTTACTATGTGATTTTAAAAATATTTAAAGAGAAGAATGTTTGTTGTTGCTGTGATTGCCTTTGGGATCTTCTTCATGGATTCCTTACCCAGGCCAATGTTTGTAAGCGTTTTTCCAACATCTTCTTCTAGAATTCTTATAGTTTCATACTTTATTTTAAGTCTGTTATCCACCGTAAGTTGATTTTTGTGACAGGTGAGAGGTGCAGATCCTGTTTCAGTCTTCTACATGTGGCTATCCAGTTTTCCCAGCACCATTTATTGAATAAGGATTCTTTTCCCCAGTGTATGTTTTTGTCTGCTTTGCCAAAGATTACATAGCTATATGAGGATAGTTTTATATCTGGCTTCTCAGTTCTGTGCCATTGGTCTATGTCTCTGTCATCATGCCAGTAACATGCTATTTTAGTTATCATAGCCTCGTAGAGTATCTTGAAGTCTAGTACCTGGATGCATCCCAATTTGTTCTTTTTGCTTAAGATTACCTTTGCTATATGGGGTCTTCTCTAATTCCATACAAAACATAGAATTATTTTTTCTAGATCTGTAAAACATGATGTTGATATTTTAATAGGGATTGCATTGACTCTGTAGATCACTTTAGGTAGTATAGACATTTTAACAATGTTGATTCTGCTGACCCATGAGCATGGTATGGTTTTCCACCTCTTTATGTCCCCTGCTATTTCCTTCCTCAGTGTTTCATAGTTCTCCCTGTAGAGGTATTTTACCTCCTTAGTTAAACATATTCCTAGGTATTTTATTTTCTTTGTTGCTGTTGTGAAGGGTATTGAGTCTTTGATTTGGTTCTCAGTTTGACTGGTGTTGGTGTATAGGAATGCTACTGATTTCTGTACATTGATTTTGTAACCTGAAACTTTGCTGAATCTGTTTATAAATTCCAAATAAATGGGACCTGATCAAATTAAAAAGCTTCTGCACAGCCAAGGAAACTATCATGAAAGCAGA
Organism: Microcebus murinus; assembly: GCF_040939455.1. NCBI lineage: Eukaryota > Metazoa > Chordata > Mammalia > Primates > Cheirogaleidae > Microcebus > Microcebus murinus. Next base: position 123,663,905 of record NC_134136.1, on the reverse strand, counting down.
CAGACCTACAGAATGAGAGAAATTATTTGCATGCTACACATCTGATAAAGGGCTGATAACTAGAATATGTATGGAAGTCAGGAAAATCATCAAGAAAAAATCAAACAACCCCATTAAAAAGTTGGCAAAGGACACGAACAGAAACTTTTCAAAAGGTGACAGACTAATAGCCAATAAACATATGAAAAAATGCTCAACATCTTTAGTCATCAGGGAAATGAAAATCAAAACTGCAATGAGATATCACTTATCTCCAGTGAGAATGGTCTTTATCAAAAAATCCCCAAACAATAAATGTTGGCATGGAGGTGGAGAGATAGGAACACTCCTACACTGCTGGTGGGACTGCAAACTAGTACAACCTGTATGGAAAGCAATATGGAGATACTTCAAAGAGCTAAAAGTAGAACTACCATTTGATCCAGCAATCCCACTACTGAGCATCCACCCAAAGGAAAAAAAGACATTCTGTAAAAAAGATATCTGGGCCGGGCGTGGTGGCTCATGCCTGTAATCCTAGCACTCCGGGAGGCCAAGACGGGAGGACCGCTCAAGGTCAGGAGTTTGATACCAGCCTGAGCAAGAGCGAGACCCCATCTCTACTAAAAATAGAAAGAAATTAATTGGACAACTAAAAATATATAGAAAAAATTAGCCGGCCATGATGGTGCATGCCTGTAGTCCCAGCTACTCAGGAGGCTGAGGCAGGAGGATCGCTTGAGCCCAGGAGTCTGAGGTTGCTGTGAGCTAGGCTGATGCCACGGCACTGTAGTGAGACTCTGTCTAAAAAAAAAAGAAAAAAAGAAAGACATCTGTACTTGAATGTTTATAGCAGCACAATTCACAATTGCAAAGATGTGGAAACAACCCAAGTGCCCATCAATACATGATTGGATTAATAAAATGTGGTATATGTATACCATGGAATTCTACTGAGACACAAAAAAACAATGGTGATATAGCACTTCTTGTATTATCCTGTACAGAGATGGAACCCATTCTACTAAGTGAAGTATCACAAGAATGGAGAAACAAGTACCACATGTAGTCAACATCATATTGGTATTACTTGATTAACACTTATGTGCACATATAGTAATAACATTCATTGGGTGTCGGGCAGGTGGGAGGGGGAGGAGGGAATGGGTATATTCACATCTAATGGGTGTATTGCACACCATCTTGGGCATGGATACACTTGAAGCTCTGACTTTGGTAAGGCAGAGACAATATACGTAATCTAAGTGTTTGTACCCCCAAAATATGCTGAAAAAAAAATAAAGAGAAAATGTTTAAAGATACACTTCAACATTTAAAAATGTTTAAGAAGAAGTTGGCTAGGGAAAGGTAAGAAAGAGATGGGATTGTAGTTAGAGGGAGTAATTGGGCTTAATTTAGTGATTCTCAAAATCTGGTCCCAGGCCAAGCAACCTCAGTATCACTCAAGAACATGGTAGAAATGCACATTCTCAGGCCCCACTCAAACCTACTGAATCAGAAAGTGGGGATGTGGCCCAGCAATCTATGTTTTCTCAGACCCTCCAGGCGATTTTGATGCAAATTAAGTTCGAGAACCACCGGTTTGGTCAGGATCTGGGAAACCGGATTAAGTTTAAAAGCAGAAAGGAGAGACTGCCAAGAAGGGAAGGAGTAGTGACACCAAGGATAGAAGAGGTAGATCATAGTTTAAGATCTCAGGGAAAATGGAAAGGACTAGGAAAGGTCTAGGGAAAAGATGACATTTGTGAGGAGAAATCCTGGTGAAGTTTCCTCTCACACCCTCCCCACCACCACACACACTCATTTTCACATTTATCATGTCATTTCTGTCACAACTGGAATGATGGGTGCTGGTGGAAAAATCAAATATATATTTTTGATGCTTTTGCCTGGAATCCTGCAATGGATTGATAATTCCATGTAGTCACACTCTTGGTTTTCTCCCTCGACTATTATTTGGTTTGTGTGCAGACAATGTAAAACTCATTTTAACATTAGTATGGGGGTAAAAAATAGTGAGTAGGTTTACTGGGAGAAAAAGCTATGTAAGTGTCATGTGCTTAAAAGCCAAAAGAATTTATTTCCTGATTCTCTCTCTTGGTTTTCTGTACCTGTGATGTCCTCCTGTGATCCTTTCCATTTGTCCACTTTGCATAGAACTTTAGAATGTCTAGGATGTTTTTATACACACGGGCACAGTTAATCCTCATGACAATACTGTGCGGTGAAGCCTTATTTTTTCCATTTTACCGATGAGGAAGCCAAGTCTCTGGAAAGGTATTATACTATTAACAACAGCAGGTATAATAGCTAACATTTATTGAGTGTTTATTATAAGTCAGACACTGTTATAAGCATTTCACATGAATTATTTTATTATTTATGATGATCCCATGAGATAGTTAGTTACTATTTATTGATCCAATTTTGCAAATGAGGAAACTAACTCACCAGGAGATTAAAGTCACCTACTCAAGGTAAAATGGGTATCTGACTCCAGAGCCCATTACTTCTGGGATTTTATAGCTAGTACATGACCAAACGAGAGCTCTGTCTAAGTTTTCAGTTCTCAGCCTAGGGCTCTCTTCCTTCCCTTTGTCATACCATATCATGAACACAGTGTGAAATATCTAGTACGCATTTCCTATTTACTGATTGAGTGAAAGAAAATGGATAATTCAGAGTTGAATCTGATTTCAATTGGAAGAGTACACTTTTCAGGAAGCCTTTACCACCTAAGAAGCATGCAACTTCCAGAGGCACAGAAGGATGTGTCACAGTGTGACAAAGTGAATTTAAATATTTGGGTATTAATTTAACACTGGGCACACAAAACTTAGTCGAGGAAAATTATGTAATTCTAATGGGAGAAATAATGATATGAACAAATGCATAGCTATACTCTGCTTCAATTTGAGAAGACTGAATATAGTAATGATTCCAATTCTCTGTAAGTTAATATATAAACTCAATGTGCTCTGATTAGAGTCACCATAGGATATTTTACAGAACTTGTCAAATTTATAGTGAAATCTATCTAGGAAAATAAATGGGCAAGAATACCAAAAATATAATTACTTAAAAAGTTAATGATGGTAGACTTACGCTATCAGATTTTAAAGCCTATCATAAAGGGACAGTTATTAAAACCATATGATAGTGGTTTTAAAAAGATCAAACAGTGAAATAAAAAGGAGATTCTAAAAGCAGATTCTAGCTATTTTAAGAATATGGAACATACTAGAGCAACCCTGAACTGGGGAAGGCAATCACTCTTTCTTGAATAAATGCTGGGAATTTTAGATATCAATATGAAGAATAATTGACTTCAATCTATAACATATACTGTGCTTAGATCTATAGCACATACCATCTAGAAAGTGGACTGATGGGATAGCATATTTATTCCAGCTGTGGATGGAAGATAAATTTGTGTCTACTAAATGGAGGATATCATCAGAGACAAGATGGATGGGTTCAAACATATAAAAGTTGGAAAAAAACCCTTTGTACAACAAAATGTAATGAAAAGCTAAATGACAGAATGAGGAAAATGTCTGGAATCGACATTGCTGATAACAGTTGCCTGTCCAAAACATAAAGAATGGATACTGATATAGAAGGTCAGCTTTCAGATTTGGCTTCATAAGTGGACAAGAGAAATGAAGAGGCAATTTACTTTCCATGTCAGGAGGTAAAGACAGTAAAATGATTACATGGAAAAGTACAACCTCTAGCAATTAAAAAAGTACAAATAAAAGGAACTTCAGGGTATTACAACCTGCTTTTTAAACTATCAACAATTAATAGAAATGATAAATAGAAACTATAAGCCCCTGTCTTGGCAAGGCTATGAGGAAATAGTATATGTTTTGGGAGCAGTATAAATTGGTTTCATCTTCCTAGAGAACAATCTAGAAATATGTGACAAGAGTTACAAAACTGTTTGTATTCTTTGACCCAACATAGCCCAAATGAAATAACCTAAAATGGAAAAAGAAAATAAAGATGTTTATAGTAGTGCTATTTATAATCATGGAAGAAGTTTGCCAATCTGTCATCATGATGGAATAAAATTGAATAGCCATTAACAGTGCTGTCACATCACACTTATGTAGACTTTTCTCCCAGTAAACTTACTCACCATTTTTCCCCCTTGTACTAATGTTAAAATACAAATATTGGGTCTTGCACAGAAGTGGGTATTTGTAATATTAATTTTATAAAAGCTAAATCCTAAGGCACATGTTGAATCTGATGGTAGCCATACATATACATAAAGAAAATTCAGGAAGGAATCTGGTAAAATGTAAATGTCTGGACATGAATGAACATGGTGTTCTTTGGGTATATGGCAATTTGCTGTAATTTATAATAAAAAAAGAAAATCTGAAGAAGAGGCAGACGCCATTTGATTTAGGCCTGGGAAGTTAAAGATGAAGGGCTTTAAATAATCCCCATACCAATGACAGACAATGTCACTTATCAAACATACTTGCTCTCACTGCTAGCTAGAATTTGGTTTACTAGAATTCTCCATCAACCAACACTTCCGCTTATCTAAATCCATAAGAACTTTGACATTTCTGAGGGGTTACATCACCAGACCTTTGTGAATCTCCAGATTTATCACCACCACTACAACATAATACCCCCACCAACACCCCTACCAATAAAGATTTCATTCTCTGCCTTAGAGCCATCATTTGCTTAAGACCTTTCTATTTCTCTTCATTTCCACCATTGGAAGGAGCTTGTAGATATTTTGCATTTCGGTGCCATATTCACAAAGAAGCATATTTTCTCTCTACCATGGTTTCTGCATGTGTGTGTATACCTTGACAACAAATAGAGATTGGAGTCATTGGAGAGAGGATGCTAAGCTTCAACCTGGACATCCCCAACAAAGCAAGGACTGCTCTGATCTCTTCTAAGGACACTTTGCCTCGGCCTCCTGGGGACTGGAGACAGCTCAGGGAGAATCCTGCCACTTGCATTTGTTGTTGCCATGGGAATCGTTCTTTACTTGAAGTTCTGTGGACCCAGGGGCAAAGAGGGGTGGCAGCAACAGGCTTTCTGGGTCCTTCTCCCCTCCCTGTGTTGCCTCTTTGTGTCTCACTTCCTGGATCTTGCAAACATTTCCTTCAGCAATAGCCTGTGAGTGGCTGTTTCTCTTGGAGCAGTCTTATCTTTTGGCTGCTGAGGGAAGGGAAAGGCGAGAGGGGCTGGACCTGTGCACTGTTGCTACTGAGATCCTGGAATGCCAAGCTACTGTGGTAAGTTTAAAAATAAAATTTCCCAACAAGAAAACTTCAAAAGGGCCAAGGAAGAGGCAAGAGGAGATTTTTCAGTCTCTGCAAATATTGGTTTTCATTTTCAATTACTAGTAAGCTGAAAAAAATATTGTAACAAAAAAGGAAAAGCTATTCATCAGAAGAAAAGGCAAGCTGTGCCAAGAGGAAAAGAGAAGAACAGCCCAGGCCTTTGCAGGCAGCTTGCTTTTGTTTTTGAGCTACAGTCTCCTTGCTGGTGTCAACAAGCAAGGAGTCCTTTCTCATAGTCAGCTTTCATGCTTCCTCCCCATTCTTCAGCGAAGAGCTAAAGTCTTCACAGACACCTAGGGATGAATGCAGTTCAAGTTCCTTTTTCTCCACCTCAGTAGTCCTTGCTTCAGTGGGATTGTTCCTCCAAGCCAGACGGGGTAGGTTTCAGTCTGGACACTTCTGCTTCTTGCTAGTTGGGAAAATGATTTACCCTTTCTAAGCCTCAAGATCATCATATGCAAACTGGCAATAATGGTACCTACTTCAAGAGGTGGTTGTGAAGATTAACTGAAATGCACACATGAAAGTGCCTAACACAATGCCTGGCACTTAGTAAGAAGTAAGAAACCATAGTTCTCTTTCCTCAGTGAAGCTCCTTACCCTTCACCCCAGGGAAAGAATTCTGACTTAGTCTCAAAGTGAAGTTGTAGATTTCTGTGCATTTAGGAGACCTTAACCCTTTGAAAATAAGACCTCTAGAGGCTGATATCCTTGGATTGAGCCTGACACACTTCAACGGAAGCGTTCCCTGCACCATTTTGCCACAACGGTTAGAGCCAAGAAGGCAGGGGAAGTGTCAGTTTTTCTCCCCTTTGATGTGGTCATCTTGCACAGTGTAATATTAATTGAGATTCTCTTGAAGGAGTGACTCATACACATATTGGCCCAGCTGGTCCCATTGAGAGTAGTACTTCCACTTTCTGGAGTCCTGCTGCCTTCTTCCCCCCATGCAAGTGACTGTGCAAGGCTCAGGCTGGTCCAACACAGGGCAAGCAAGTGGGAGGGCAGTGCTTTTAAAACAGGGGCTGATGCAGAGAATAGCATTTTCCAGGTTGCCTTGTTAGAGCCCAGTGCCTCCAGATGGGGTCACGGTGTCATGAGTTGAGGCACCAGATGTCCTTGAAGGGCATGTTCTTTTCTTTCAACAGATTCTAGATTTTACTACTAAGGGGTCAATTCTGTAAGGCTGACAAAAGTAGTTAGTTCCTAAACAAGACGCTTTTGAATATCCAGTCTTTTTGATCTTCACACTGCTTGTAAGCCTAAACTGGGTGTTATTCTCTCTCCCTTTTTAGTACACAAGAAAAGTGAGTCAATGAGTCCAGGGTTAAGATCTTTGGTAAGCTTAGTCCTTGTGTCTAGGCAGCCATGTGCCTGAGCTGGGACACAAGGTCTCCTGGTTTCTTGGCTATGGAGTAGGTTTGAACACTAACCGGTGAGCAGCATAGTCCAACTCCCTTGATGGGAACAAGGAACAGGGCTGAAGCATACAATGGCAAAGTTTGCACACTGTACAATTTGCTCAACCACATGCAGTGACCCTGAGTAAGGGACTTCACTCTAACAGTGAGGATGGTGCTGTCATTTATTTGGTGTCTTTACACATACCCAGCATCATTCTAAGTCCTTTTTATATAGTTAATCCTCATGACTATTTTCTAAGAGAGGTATTTTAATGAAACTGAGATAAGTTAAATACCTTGCTTAAGGTCATGAAGTTTTTTATTAACAGTTATGATTTTTGCATCTATACTCATGAGGGATATTGGTCTATAATTTTCTTTTTTTGTTGCATCCTTTCCTGGCTTTGGTATCAAGGTGATATTGGCTTCGTAGAATGAGTTAGGAAGGGTACCATCCTTCTCAATGATGTGGAATAGTTTCTGTAGTATAGGTATGAGTTCATCCTTGAATGTTTGGTAGAACTCCGGGGTGTAGCCATCTGGCTCGGGACTTTTCCGTTTGGGGAGGTTTTTAATTACTGCTTCAATTTCTGAGCTTGTGATTGGTCTGTTCAGGAATTCATTTTCCTCCTGGGTGAACTTAAGGAGGTTGTGTGATTCCAGGAATCTGTCCATTTCGTCTTCATTTTGTAGTTTTTGGGCATATAGATTTCTATAGTAGTCAAACATAATATTTTGTATTTCTGTGGAGTCTGTTGTGATCTCTCCTTTTTCATTTCTTATTGAGGTTATTAGAGTCCTTTCCTTTTGAGTTCTTGTCAGCCTAGCCAGAGGGCTGTCAATTTTGTTGATCTTTTCGAAAAACCAGATTCTGGTTTTGTTGATCTTCCATATAGTTCTCTTATTCTCCATTTCATTTAGTTGAGCTTTGATGTTAGATATTTCTTTTCTTCTGCCAGGATTGGAATTGGTTTGCTCTTCTTTTTCCAGTTCCTTGAGTCTATTCATTAGGTTGTCGGTGTCTAATCTTTCTGTTTTTTGGATGTGAGCATTTATTGCTATTAGTTTTCCTCTCAGATATGCTTTTGCTGTATCCCAAAGGTTTTGGTAAGACGTGGCTCTGTTGTCGTTTTGTTCAAAGAAATTCTTGATTTCTCTCTGAATTTCTTCCTTGACCAAATAGTCATTCAACAGTAGGTTGTTTAGTTTCCATGACTTAGTGATGTGGTGTGTATTTCTGTTAGAGTAAAATAAACAAATGGGATCTGATCAAATTAAAAAGTCTCTGCACTGCCAAGGAAACAATCATTAGAGCAAATAGACAGCCCACAGAATGGGAGAAAATATTTGCTCTCTACACTTCCGATAAAGGTCTAATAACAAGAATCTATCTAGAACTTAAAAGAATAAACAAGAAAAATTCAAACAACCCCATCAAGAAATGGGCAATGGAAATGAACAGAAACTTCTCCAAAGAAGACAGAATAATGGCATGCAAACATATAAAAAAATGTTCAACATCTCTAATCATTAGAGAAATGCAAATCAAAACCACAATGAGATACCACCTAACCCCAGTGAGAATGGCCTGTATCAAGAAATCCCAAAACAAGAAATGCTGGTGAGCATGCGGAGAGACAGGAACACTCTTACACTGCTGGTGGGACTACATATTAGTGCAACCTTTGTGGAAAAGAATTTGAAGATACCTGAAACAACTAGAAATAGAAATACCATTCGACCCAGCAATAGCATTGTTGGGCATCTGTCCAAAAGAACATAAGTCACTCTATTATAAAGACATCTGCACCCGAATGTTTATAGCAGCACAATTCACTATTGCACCGTCATGGAAACTACCCAAGTGCTCGTCAATTCATGAACGGATAACTGAAATGTGGTATGTACTCACAATGGAATATTACTCAATCCTAAGAAACGATAGTGAACTAGCACCGTTTATGCTATCTTGGATTAAGCTTAAGCCTGTAATACAAAGCGAGATGACACAAGACCTGGAAAATGGGCTACACATCTACTCGCCATCAAATTGGTACTGACAGCCTAAAACTATGGTGTTCAAGTAATTGTAGTGTTCAACAGGGATCTGGGGGTAGGGGAGACCCACATCTTAAGAATGTAATGAGCATTGTAGGGGGGAAAGGATCACCTCTATCACTTTTTAGGGAGAGGCAAAGAAACACACTCTAACCAAAATGACTAAAAAAAAAAAAATTTGTCAATGGGAGGTGAACAGGTGGAAGGGGGGAGAAGGGGAAGGGTACGCACTTTCATGGTGGGTGCAGGGCACACCACTTGAAGACTGGACACACTTGAAGCTCTGGCAAAGCGGGGTGGGGAGGGGGGGCAGGGGCAAGATATGTAACCCTAACAATATTTGTACCCACAGAATTTGGGAAAAAATAAGTAAATAAAATTAAAAAAAATAGTTATGAAGCCAGACTTTTTAATTTTTCTGGAACTGACACTGTATTATTTCTGCTTTGCTCTGTTGCCTTTCCTGTGCACTGGCTAGGGAAAAAGCAAGAGTGGTAAATTCGATTGCTATCATGGAACAGGGCTCTCCTCACCACAGCTGCAAGACATTGGCCCCACTGGGGCCTTTGGAGATATTGCTGCATTTTATAAGATCTAGATTGGAGATGAAGGTGGGGAAGGAGAAAAGAGGTAGGGATAGGAGGTAGGAATGGACAACCGAGTGTGTGTGGTGAAGGGTGAGGGACAGGATATATAGCTTGGAAACCAACCTAATTAGAACAAATAACTCTGTCCCTACCCACAGTCCTCCCACCCCTTACATCTAGACCTTTGTTTCCATAATATGGTCCCTGAACCACTTGTGTTAAAATCCCTTGGGTGAATTGTTTAAAATACAGATTCCTAGAGCCTACCACAGAGGTATAAAATCCCAATTAGGGTGGGGCCCATGAATTTTCATTTTAAACAACCTCTCAAGGTCATTCTGATTAGGACCCACTTTGATTGTGAACTGCTGTCCCAGACCAGTGGTTCCTAGTAAAAGCTAGATTGTACACCCTTCTCAGAAAGAATTTTTTGAGCTAGTACTCTTGTCATCTGCTGGTAGTTCATTCATAAGCTTCTTATATATACTAATGTCCTAATATTTATGTTTAGAATACAATAAATCGTGAGGGAAAAAAGAAGTATAAATGAAGCTCTGTTAAGACCACTGCCCTAGACTGAAAAATAAATGAGCTGGCAAAAAAAAAAAAATGTGGATGGTTGGGACCCAGTTTGAGGAAGAAGGAGAGGACAGTGGTTAGTGCCCTGTAGAATAAAAATATGACCTTATTTTTGTAGAAAACCAGACCCCCTCCCCCAGAATGAAGCAAAAGAGAACCACAAAGATCCCAAAGTTATTATCAGGAACCCATAGGCTTTGGGCACCAAATACTGAAAAATAACTGGGCAAGACTGAAGGGCATTGGCCTAGGCTTAGTGTTCAAGTAAGAAGCAGTATTTTGTGGAAGCACCTACTTGGGACAAGTACCTTATCTTTTGAGATGCATAGCTAGCTAAGGAAGGCTTTCATAAAAGACTTGATCAAAGCAGAGAAGCTCCATGCAACTAATTTGAAGAAATGCAGTGCTCTTTGAGTATTGTAGGATAGGTACATCAGCCCAGTAATAGAGTTAAGAGGCTTGATACGGTTGAGTAAAATGAATAATTTCTATTAACTCACACCACCCCAAAGAAATATGCAATTTAGGTAAAAAAAAAAAAAAAAAAGCATATTTGCTATGCAAATACAGCCTCAATATCAATCCAGCTCCCTCGTGTCCCCACAAACTGCAATCAGATTCTGGAACAGGTGAACAGCTTTATCAGCCACTCATTATTGCCCTGGCCTGGCAACCTGGGCCCTGAGGTTCGAGTAAGAGAGATCTAACTTTTCTCCTTTGCCATAGTCACACAAACCTGGATTTATTCAACAATAAAGAAATATCTACTGAGCACCCATCATATGCCAAGCACTGTGCTGGATACTGGTGATACAGTGGTGAACATGACATGGCCTTTGCCCTCAAGAAGGCCATGTGGAAGGAGCAAATAAGCAGCACTGCATTAGGAAAATTAGTGGGTGCTGTATGGGCAGAGTCTAGGTGCCTACCCCATACTTGGGGGGATCAGGAAAGTCTTCCTCAGGAAAATGGTATGTAAGCAGAAATCTGAGGAGGAAGTCAGATGAAGAGAGAGGAAAACACAGTGATTCATAGGGAACAGAGAATATAAAGGCTTAAAGTGTGGGAGGTATGGGGATGGCAGAATCTAAAAGAGCCTCCTAAATCACAGTAAGAGGTCTATGCCTTATGAATAATGTAGGCTTTAAACAGGGAAATGTATAACATAATAGGATGTATGTTTTATTTCTCTGTCATCTTTAAGTGTTACTTATTTTTAGTTAAAAAAGTAATAAATGCATTTAGTATATTCACACACATATGCACACACACATACACACACACTGTAAGAGAATGTTATCCCAAACCATCAGTATAATTCTTCAGAAGAGAACATTAATAGCAATTTCTTATGTATCTTTCCAGAAAATTAACACATGTGCATGTATACCCACTCCTTTTTACAAAAATGAGAAGATATTACACTCATTTTTTATATTCTACATCTTGCTTTTTTATTTTAGTGTTGTTTTTTTATTATATATACTGCAATACCTTTAACAGCTGTATAGTATTCCATATGTAGATATTCCCTATTTTATTTAACCGGTCCCATTGAAAGGCACTTATATTGCTTCCAGTCTTTTGTGATTACGCACAAAGCTGCAGTGAATATCCTTATGGATATCTCTCTGTATTCATGTTGGAATATCTCTGTAGAATAAATCCCTGGAAGCTGAATTGCTGGGTCAAAGGATATACATATTTTACCTTTTTTTTCCTTCCAAATTCCCTCCATAGGGGTTATACTAATTTCCACTTCCACCAGCACTGTATGATATCACCTGTTTCCTTCCACCCTCATCAATTCTTTAATTTTTTATTTAAAAAAGTTTTATTATTGTTTGGACTTACATTTGTTTAATTTTCAAGATAGATAATGATACCATCTATACATAATAAGATTTTCCCCTTCCAATGCTTATAGCTTTAGCTTGTTAAATAGCACTATCTAATACTTTCAGAACAATATTAAATATTAGTGGGGAAAGTCTGTACCTATGCTTTGTTCTTAATTTTAATGGCAATGCCTTTAGTGTTTTGCCATTAAGCACAGTGTTGGCTTTTGGCTTTAAAAAAAAATGTATGACGTTAAAAATTCTAGAAGAAAACATAGGACAAACTCTTCTGGAATAGGCCTAGGCAAAATATTATGTCTAAGACCCCAACGGCAAATACAGCAACAACAAAAATAAATAAATGGGACTTAATTAAATTAAAAAGCTTTTGCACAGCAAAGGAAATAATTAACGGAGTAAAGAGCCAACCTTCAGAATGGGAGAAAATAATCCCAAACTATACATCTGACAAAGAACTAATTTCCAGAATCTACAAAGTACTCAAATAAAACAGGGAGAAAAAAACAACCCCATCAAAAGTGGGCAAAAGGCATGAACAGAAGTTTTTCAAAAGGCTGGATCCCAGAGGTGGGGGCTGTATAGGGTACACAGGGCCTGTAGTCTTGCTGGGAACCACAGTAACATTAGGGCAACAAGAACATAGTAGAGAAATGCTAGGTAATGCCACCAGCTATGTATAAGAATGTGGTAAGAATGAAGGTATTTTAGCCTTTATGTATCATTATATATAAGACTATGAAGTAATAAAACATGTATGTGCTTCATAAAAAAAGACAGACAAATGACAACAGACATATAAAAAAAAGTTCACTATCACTAATCATCAGGGAAATGCAAATTAAAACCACAGTGATATACTATGTTACCCCTGTCAGAATGACCATTATTAAAAAAGTCAAAAAACAACAGATGCTGATGTGCATGCAGAGAAAAAGGTATGTTTATACACTATTGATAGGACTGAAAATTAGCACAACCTAAGTGGAAAATAGTATAGAGATTCCTCAAAGAGCTAAAGGTAAGACCTACCATTTGATCCAGCAATCCCACCACTGGGCATCTAACCAAAGGAAAAGAAATCATTTTACTAAAAAGGCACCTGCTCAATTCACAATTGCAATGATGTGGAATCAATCTAAGTGCCCATCAATATAAATGGATAAAGAAAATATAGTATATACAGGGCTGTCTAGAAAGTATCCAGCCATGTAATATGAAAAATTATGAAAATTATGGCTGGATACTTTCCAGATAGCTGTTGTATATACCAAGGAGTAGTACTACTCAGCATAAAAAGGAATGCAATAATAATAATAATGTCTTTCCCTGCAACTTGGATGGAACTGGAGACCATTATCCTAAGTGAAGTGTCTCACGAATGGAGAAACAAATACCACATGTTCTCAGTAATAAGTGGGAGCAATGGGTGCACATGAGCACAAATAAAAGACATAAAAGACATTGGAAACTAAGAAGGGAGGAGGGTGGGGAGTGAAGGATAAAAACTTACCTATTGGGTACAATGAGCACCGTCCTGGTGGCAGTCACACTGACAGCCCTAAATTCAGCATTATACAGTGTATTTATTAACAAAAACTTTTTTATCTCCTTAATATATTGAAATTTTTAAAAACTTAATTAAAAAGATATGATGATAATGATAGTGTTGTGGAAATAGACATCTTTTTCTGTTAGTTTTTTTTTTTTAATTTGGAAAGGATGCTGAATTTTTATCAAATATATTTTAGCATTAGGGAGCATATAATATATATACCATATAACAATTGTTATATGACATATCTTTTGATTTATTGATGTTACAGATATCAGTAGGTTTTCTAATACTAAACCAGTCTTACGTTTCTGGGATGCACCACACTTGTTCATGGTGTATTGCATTTTTTTTATTGTAATACTATGCTTTTCCAATTTATTTTTTTTATTCTTTTTTCCCCCAAATTCTGTGGGTACAAATATTGTTAGGGTTACATATCTTGCCCCTGCCCCCCCCCACCCCACTCTGCCAGAGCTTCAAGCATATCCAGTCTTCAAGTGGTGAGCCCTGCACCACCTCTATCGCTTTTTAGAGAGAGGCAAAGAAACACACTGTAACCAAAATGTCTAAAAAAAAAAAAATTCTTTTTTTGTTAATGGGAAGTGAACAGGTGGAAGGGGGGAGAAGGGGAAGGGTACGCACTTTCATGATGTATTACATTTTTAACATCCTCCTGACTTCTCTTTGCTAACATTTTATTTAAGATTTTTGCATAAAAATTCTTAGATGACATTGATCTTTAGTTTTCCTTTATGTATGTTCTAGTTGTTGGGTTTTGGTATCAATGTTATGCAGGAATCTTTTCTTCTCTTTCTGTTGTCTAGATTCCAGAGTCTAGAAAATTTAAGTAACCTTATTTTTATCTGTTCCTTGAAGATCAGTAGAATTAACACAAGACTATGTGATTGGTGCTATTTTTTTGGTCAAATTTATAAATTTTTTACTATGGTAACTGGTGGGTTTAGATATTCTCATTCTTCTGCAATCAGTTTTGGTTAATTTTTATTTATGCAGAAAATCAGCCTAAGTTTCAAATTTGTTTTTATAGAGAAGAGCAAAGCATTCTCTCATTCTTTTCATTTATTCTGTAACTGTGATTTCTCCAGTTCTAATTTTGTGTGTTTGGGTGTTTTTTAATTAGATTAGCAAGTGGCTTATCTGTTTTATTGTTTTATATTTTCTTTTGAAGAATTGTCTTTATTAGTTCTATCAATAGATTCCTAGTATATTAATTTATGGCATTATTTTTATTATCTTTCTGCTTAATGTGGGTTTATTTTTATAATTCTTTTCTTAACTTCTTTTATTGAATGCTTAATTCATGTGTTTTAATTTATTCTTATGTATTAATATAAATATTTAATGATACACATTTTCTCTTGACTACTGCTTTAGTCAACCATATCCTCCACCTTCTGATATTTCCATTGTTATTTTCTAGGTATTCTACAATTTCAGATTAGATTTCCTCTTTGGCTAAAGTGAAAGGTTTTTTCCCCTGTTTATTTTTTACATACTAGAGATTTTTATTTTTGTTATTGCATTTTCATTTTTGTTATTAATTTCTAGTGTTACTGTATTCTTATTGGAGAACATAGTCTGTATTATTTCCACTTTATGACTCAATATATAGTCAATTAAAAAATACTCAATGGACCCTTGGAAAAAAAAGTATAGTCTATTTTTAGTGTATGAAGTTTAAATTTTCCATTATCTTAGTTTTTGACTGTCACACTCTGTCATCAGCTGAAACAGTGTCACATTTTGTTTCTGCTTTTTTCTACCTTTGCATCTCCTACAGATTTTGTTTTATGAATTTTGACGCTATGCTTTTTGTTGCTTAAAAATTCAGGGTAGTTACATCTTCATCATGTGTTCTAGTCGTTAGCATTATAGTGCCCTGCTTTGTCTTGTTTATTGCTTTTTGACTTTTATTCAATGTTTTTATGATATGAGTATCATAATTCTTGTTTTTTAAATTTTGACATCAATTAATTTGTTAAACAAATATTTATTGACCACCTATTGTGTACCAGGCACTAGAGTCAAGGTGAAATAAGAAAAGATCCCTGCCCTCAAGGAGCTTACATTTTCTTTAGAAAGTAGAACACAAAATAAACAAGTAAAAATATGTATGTGATATACTATCAGGTGGAGATGAATGCTGTGAGAAAGAACAAAGTAGGATAAGGATAATTAAAGATAAGTAATCTCTATTTTAGATAAGTCAGTCAGGAAAGATCTCTGCCTGGTACATATCTGTCATTCTTTTACTTTCCACTCGCCCATCATCTTTTTTGTTTTTGTTTTCTTTCATAAGGGGACCTGCCAGGTGAAAAAGTTTGCACATAAGGGATTTTTATGATCTTAAAGATCTATAGATATGCTAAGGCCCAAAGAGAAGACAGCAGGGTATGTCTGGATATGAATTTCTGATCAATATGAGTGATGAGCTAGCCCAGGATAGGGGCTGGAAATGAGGGATATTTTGCTTTCTATTCTATCTGAGTTTGGCTATCATTGTGTGTATTATTATTTTTTAAGGAGACATTCCTAGTCTTCATCATGAATACTGAATGGATATTCTGTCTGATGATTTAATGGAGCCCCTGGAATTTCCTGTCACTGGACAGGACTTAGCATGATGCTGATTGTTCACAGGCTACAGCAAGAAACCAGATCTTGTGGCTTTGAGGGCTTAACTCTTTATACACTGAGGCTAAACACATGTCTTTTAACTTTGGTCACCCTTTATTTTATAGAAGTTTGACTTTTTATATATATTCAAATAAACCTGGACTTCTGCTCCTTGAAGATTTTTTTCTATTTTATTGAAAAAATAAGAATCTTATTTCACCTCACAAGTGATAGTCTTTTAAATTTTCTGATAGTTTTTTATATGTATACTATATATATTTACATAATATATAATATATTAAAATTATATATACACACATATCCATGACTCTTGATCTAAAATTTATTTTGGCATATAATGTATGATGTAGCTTTAAAAAGCACTGCCTCTGTAGTTATCTCAAAAAGATGTATTAAATAATGTTTCTTTATCCCTTGTTTTAGAAGGTTATATATATGATGGTTTTATAGATAGTCTGGTTTGCTTCAGCACTTGATATTTTGTTTTGTTAATCAATAACACTCTGCTTTAATTGCAATTGTTTTATAATATACTTAATCCCTTACTTACTAGCTCCTCATTTCTTCTGTAGCAGAATACTCATTAATATTATATCCTACATTTTAAAAAAAACAAAGCTAATTTTGAAAAAATTCTATAGTTAAAATATTCCTATTGAGAATTCCAATTGCAATTGCATTAGGAGGTATTTTAAATCCAAAATAGGAGATATTTGTCAATAGCCTACTTGGTGTTTCTTGTTACAAGTTTAAGATCATAGACAGAATGTATACATATCTAATTCCTGATATAGGCTGTATCTAGAGAGGCAGTAGGGGAATGGAAGTGGAGAGTGATAAAAAGAGTATTATTCCTTATTTCTTAAAAAAAAATCACAAAGCATAGATGGCAAATTATTCAAATATACTAAGTCTGGTGGTAGGTGGGAACATGCGTATTTATTAAGGCAATCTCTGTACATTTCTAAATATCTGAAATTTTTCATCATGAAAAACAAAACAAACAAAAACAACAGAAGAAGCAGGAGAATCAGGCTTGTAAGCCTGAAAACACAGCACATTCACTCTGAGTGCTATAAACAGACATGAGTGGTATGTGTATATCCAGACTTTGGAGCTAGACTGTTCATGTTCAAATCCTAGCTTTATGACTTATTAGCTTTATGATTCCAGGCAAGTTACTTACCCTATCTATGCCTCAGTTTCCCCAACTGTAAAATTAGGATAATAATACTAGCTACCTCCTAGGGTTATTGTGAGGATTAAATAAGTTATGACATGGAAAGCACTTAAACAGTGCTTGGTATTTAGTATATGCCTAGTTAAGTGTTAGCTATCATTATTATTGTATTATTATTATATTTATTAATACTACACATATTACATTGTTTTATGGCTATTTTAAATTTTATATAAATTATATCATTCAAAATATGGGCCCATCTGCAACTGTTTTACTCAATCCTCATCTGCTGTTTTGCAGGGAAATGGCTCATTCCAAGGCTAGCTTTTCATGGACAACCCCCTTCCATCCTTGCCTTGAGAACCCAGTGCCGGATTTGTCAAGCTACCGAGCAATTTCTTCTCTTGATCTCCTTGGAGACTTCAAACAAGCCTTGAAAAAGACAGAGGAAACTTCAATGTATGAGGAAGAGAGCTCCCTTGCCTCCATGTCCTGCCCACTGCGTAGCCGTGCCTTCTCAGAGAGTCACATCAGCCTGGAGCCCCAGAGCACCCGGGCCTGGGGACAGCATAGGAGGGAGCTCTTTAACAAAGGGAATGAGACCCAACCAGATCTTCTCAAAGCCAGGAAGAAGACCTTTCCTCCTCCTCGCCCTCCTCCTCCCAACTGGGAGAAGTATAGGCTCTTCCGTGCAGCCCAGCAGCAGAAGCAGCAACAGCAGCAGCAGCAGGAAGAGGAAGAAGAGGAGGACAAAGATGAAGAGAGAGAAGAGGAGGAGGAGCTGCCACCCCAGTATTTCAGTTTAGAAACCACTGCTTCCTGTGCCCTCAATCCTGAGGGGGTCCTGGAGCAGCCACAACCCCTGAGCCTTGGCCACCTGGAGGGCTCACGGCAGAGTTCACAAAGCCTCCCAGCAGAGCAAGAGTCCTTTGCTCTCCATTCCAGCGATTTCCTGCCCTCAATAAGGGGCCACTTGGGATCTCAACCTGAGCAGGCTCAGCTCCCTTGTTATTATGGCATTGGTGGGCTTTGGAGGACATCAGAGCAGGAGACAACTAATTCCCCCAAGTAAGTACTTATGAGATATACTGGGTCCCCAAAGAGGCAGGCAACATGAGTTTGAATTCCACCTCCACCATTTACCAACTGTGTGACTTTGGGCTGCTCAATGAAACTGCTCCCAATCTCAGTTGTCTTACTTGGAAAATGGGCATGATAATACCTACTCTACATGGTTGTTATAAATGTTAAAATAATCTATATAAAAGACATAGCTCCATGCTTAGCATTTCAGATGCTCAGTAAATGGGAGTTATTGAGGTTCTTGTCCCTAAATATCACTATATTATTTCTTAATTTGTCTTTAAGGAATGCATCAATTTCTGGCCCCTGATCCCAAAGGCATTAAACCCTTGTTGCCTGTACTAGGCCTTTCCTGAAAATCTGGCTCAGGCCCTTTTCTGCTATTTCTTCTGCTTGTTCTCCAGAACAAGAGGCCAGCTTGCAACCTAACCTACCTCTGCTCTAAGACAAGCAGCCTGGGCTTCTAAACTCTTCTTCCCTACCCCTAGCATCAAAGGTATTTCTGGGGCTAGATGCTTTACATGTTGAAGGTTCCTTTCTACAGCTAGGGACATTATTTTTATCTTTCTGTTTCTCTCTCTCCTTGTTTCCTGCCTCTTTGCATTCACTTCAGTGGGCGATACGTGGTAGTTGACAGGGTGAGCTGCTTGGGCAGGAAAGCCAAAGCAGGAGTGTGGTCTACCAGCAGGACTGCCAGTGTCTGCTCACTCTTCCATGCCAGTACTCATCTGCATGCATCACAGTGCATGGTTGCCCTTTTTGCACCAAAGCAAAAGCCTCAGGATCATCATTGCTCAGTGCTCTGGCTCTGGGCTCTGCCTGTCCTCCTGTGGAGAGCTCAGCCGGCTCTCTGCTGGGGCTAGAGATAAGGAGACAGGTGTCTTCTAAGTGCTTTCTTTAAATCCCTTTATAGTGGGAACTTGCCTGAGACTTGTTGCTGTTAAAAGTACCTTGTTATTGTGTTGTTTATTGACAGGCAAATCTGTGACTCAGCTATATGGAGCTAATTGAGCAGTTTTCCCACCCAAGATGCCACAAGCACAGCATTTACAGGGTTTGGCTCCTGAGCACTGTGAGAATCCCTTATCAGATCCCATGTAGCTACTTCTCAAGCTGTCCATCTAGCTGGGGAGCATTCTTATTGTCATTAGAAAACATTCTGTGGAAAGTAACTATGATTGTTACCTATCACAGCAGAGAGAAGGGAAAGTGACCTACCACATAGGAGGCACTTAACTAATATTTCTGAAAAAAGAACAAATGAATAAATGAACATTTATTAAGCATTTACTGTGTGCCAGCCACTGCTAGGCTTTATATATCTATTATTTCATTTAATCCTACAAGATCCCTATTAACCATTATTATCCCCATTTGACAGGTGAGGAAACTAAAGCTTAGCAAAATAAGAGACTAATTCAGAGTTGCACAGCAAAGATTCAAAGCCAGATCTGTCTCACTCCAAAACCCATGCTAGGCAGCCTCTCTGAGACAGGTCTTGTTCTTCATGTAGACCAGGCTGTCATGAGGCCCTTTTCTGTAAGGCAATGTGGACCAGAGGTAGCAGTCACAGGCCCTGGTCCTTCCTACTTTATGCACCTCCATTCACCTTGTCATCTTAGCCAAAGAGAAGGACATCACTCTTACTAGAGATCTTGTAAGTTGCTCCAGAGATTTTTTTAAATGGCTATGGGATGTGAGGGAAAACATTTGTTTGCACACATCCCTGGCTTGTGGCTGCAAAAATCAATTAGAGATGCCTCTTTGAGTGATGGATATTTAAGGAACAGCATCATTCCCAACATAGCTAACATGTTTTGGCCTGCTTACTATGTGACAAGCATTGTTATAAGCACTTTCATGTATTGATTGATTTTCACAACAAACCTGTGAAATAATTACTATTAGTCTCCATTTCTTAGATGAGAAAAATGAGACCCAAGGAGATAAATTAACTTGATCATAAGATCACAGGTAGCCAGAACCCAGGTAGTCTGTCTCACTCTGCTTGCCACATCATCTCAGAATCTCTGGGCTCCTGAAGAAGATTCTATTCCATACCCTAGAAGAGCACAGGATTCTATCAGAGGGAAGCAGTTTTAATATTTTACAAGAAATAATAGTTTTAGGAGCAAGTATATGAGGCCTGTCTGGAAAGTATCCAGCCATTGTTAATGTATGTTTCATACTACATGGCTGGATACTTTCCAGACAGACCTCGTATGTATAATATTTTAAATCTAAAAACGCAGGCAAAGACCTCCCGATTTCATCCAAGTTCATCTGTAGTACCTCTATAACCTATGCACTGTTCAGTTAAAAAAAATTGCCAGGATACACATAGAAACTGGTTAGTAGAATTATCAAGTGTTAGTTAAGTCCAATAACTCTGACTGGGGTATAGGAATAGCTTGCTTTGTGGATTTTATGCATTTCCCCCCAGTGCTCTGTGGAAGGAATCTGATTTTTGCTTCAATGCTCACTATCAAATTCTAATTACATTCTCATAAATCACCTATAACCTCTTCCCTGTTAATGGAGGGATGAGAAAAGGAGCCCTAGAACATCGTGCCTAACATGTTATAATATAACACAGGACTCTGTCTGCTGGGAAACTGAGTCTCCAGCTAGCATATCCTTTTTTTTTTTTTTTTCTTTACATCACTTTCTGGCTCTGAACTTTCACATGTGCCCTAAATATTTTTCTTATACATAGGAATTCCCTAAGCTCATACCTTCTTATCCCCTCTAGAATATTATTTATCTTTTGCTAACAAAGATATACTCCTGCCAGAAAATTATTTACATGTAAGGTTTTATGTGATGTCGAGTTGTCCCTTTGGCAGTATAGCATAGTGGCTAGATGCACAGGTGCAAATCACAGGTCTGCCATTTAATTGCTGGTAACCTTAAGAAAGTCACTATACCTCTTGGTGTCTCATGTTCCTTATCTGTAAAATGGTTGTCATGAGCATTCATTTCTATATCTATAGACATACGTGTGTATGTATCTATCTTAGGACAGTTTCTGGGACATGGTAAACATAGTGTAATGGTAGCTAGTATTGTTCCTTTATCAGTGTTATAAGCTTCAAAATCTACATATATTATAAAATGGATTTACCTAGGATGAGGAATATTGGCATGCCCAATTTTCTTTTGTGTGATGAATTAGGAGACAACATAGCATGAATCAGTAAATAGCTGTGGAGCCTTTTAATCATTATTTTTGACCTTTATCTAAAAGCTGCAAATAGCTGCAAAAATGACTAATGAGTTTCTCCTATTTTCCCTTTCAAACAGCTAGAGGTTAGCAAAGGGGTAGTGACGCAGAAAGGTGGAGGCAGGGGACAGCTGGGAGGAAAGGAGAATATGGTGAGGGTGGGCCTCCCTATCGAATAAACCATGGGTGGAATTATTTGCGCCTCTATCACTGAAACCTGACATTGTAGTGTTTCTCTTTACTTCCTTCTCACACCAGACCAGAAGCTTTGATGGCAGAAGAGGCCAAACCCAAGCCATCATGGAGCCAGCGCTACTTTTTTCCTGAGGAGAAGCTCTCTTTTATGGGCTGGGGTTCTGAGAAGCAATGCCTCAGCCCTGCAGGCCTCAGTGAACCCAAGACAACAGGGTCTGCTGCTACACTTGTCAAGCCCCTGGGTGCCACTGGTTCCACTTTTTACCCATTTCATTCTCAAACCATGAAGGAGGCTGGGGCCACTGGGAATATGCCAGAAGTGGAGAGATGCTATCCCTTCTCAGGCTGAAGCCCTGCCCTATAGCAGGCAGTCTCAGGAGAGCTCATGAGAGATGTGGCGGGCTGTGACAAGTCCCTAGCAAGGGTGCTAACCCCAACCTCCAGCATGGTGACCACTGATGAGGTTATGGGTGACCTCTTTGCTGTGGGAGATCTGCAGTGGAGGGGCCATTTTAAGCATGAGTGGCATTGGGAAAGAAGAAAAGATGAAAATATGCAGGAAAGCCACAGGGTGCCTTTGTAAGCAAGCAGACCAGTTAGAGCTGGGATGGGTGTGGTCCAGGGATGGGTCTGAGGAAGGCCAACAGGCTTGGAGGACCAATAGCTAAGGTCTCAGATATTAATACTTTCCTGCCACCTAGCCCCTCTTTTGGGATCCATATACTGGGTCTATGAACCAAAAGAAATCACTGATGATCAGAAGCCCAGAATTTTGGGGCCCTGCCAGTTTTTCTGAATTTTAATAGTGTTAATGACCAAACCAAATTATCTTTGAAGAAGTCCCCCTAGCTGCTGAAGTTGGGGGCATAGAAATAGACTTCTAGGTTCTTAAAATTTGCCTTTACTTAACTTCTAGATAGTCTTCATGTGGCTTGTTTATATTTGAATAGTGCCTCCAGATCCATAGTTTTTTATAACTTCTTGGTGAAGCAGGGTCCCATTTTTCAGATGGGGTAATTAAGAAGCAGAAAGGTCAGCAGTCTCTCAGCAGAGGTGCTCAAATGGTCATTCTTTGTTTCTGCAGACAAGAGTTTCAGCACTTCTTACCTACTCCAGGGACCCCAGGAATCCCTACCTCTTATTCAGCTTATTACAGTATTTCTGTGGCCAAGGCAGAGCTGCTCAACAAATTGAAAGACCAACCAGAGATGGCAGAGATTGGCCTGGGAGAGGAAGAAGTTGACCATGAATTGGCTCAAAAAAAGGTGAATTTCTTTGATATGTACTATCTACAATTTTCAGCATTTAGCTTTAGTGTGTCTGGAGGCTGAGCAGCCCTCTAACACTCTCTAGAGCATCTTGCATTCCTGTGTTTTCAGTATGGAAATCAAACGCCTCTCTGGGTTCCTCACAGATCCAATCCCAGTCCCTTTTTGATCCAGTCAATCATTATCATCATCATCATCACTGTCTCTCTAGTCCTTAGAACAAGCCTACAAGGTAGATATTAGTATATCCCCTTTTCACCTGTTAAAGGGACTACTTCGTCCAGGAGTTGCAGACTTGAAGTCAAGACTGTCTGAATTTCTACTTTACTGCATGTGCCGTCTCTCTGAATTAAGCCAGCCTTGTAAGTAAGTCACTGTCTAAGGCACATCAAAGTTTTTGTCAGTGAGCTATTCTAACCAATGCTAGTGTCATTGATTTTTATTCTCTGTGCAACTTTCTGGGAGAGAAAACAGACTGACTAAAGAAAATAAGGAGAAATTATAGGCTGGCAAAGTTTAGTATTTATTTACAAAGATAGTCAATTATCTCTTAAAATACAAAATATATAAATGGAGATGATGTTGTTGTTGTTCTAAAGCCTTCGTTTCTTCTTCTAATTACCACTAGCTTGGTTTTTCTAATCAAATTCCTGGAATCACTTTGCTCTTCTTGCACTTACCCATTTTATTTCATAAGCAAATAAGGTTGCCATGACAACCTCAAAGGCTCAATTTACCACTCTGTGGGCATTTGAACTCAATGTAAATTGTTCTTCTGCTCATATTTCTTTTTGAGGACATGACCTGTAGGAAAGCACAGGGCCATTTGCAAGAGCCATCCCTCCAATTTCTCATCTAAAGCAAAATGTCAGAGGAAGAATTGGAAGCATGGTGGTGTTAAAGTTTTATTGATCTAGATGTCTGCTTCCTTGGATTCCATGTTCCCCAAGCATAGCAGGAATGCTCCTAGCCTACTCAAGCATGGACTCCAGTGCATACTTCCTATGTACAAAATACTAAGCATGTAACATGTATTAATTCATTTAATTGTCATAACAACTCTATGAGGTAGGTACTATTATTATCCTATTTTTTGGATGTGGGAATTGAGGCACGGAGAAGTTGAGTAATTTCCTCAAGGTCACATACCACTACTTTGTACCAGAGCTGGGGTTCAAGCCCAGGTAGTCTGGCACTGGAGTCCGTGCTCTTAACCACAATGCAATGCTGGCTACAAAGGCTGTGCGCAGCCTGGGACAAGTGTGTTCTTGTCAGAACCTTGCAGCTAGACAAGTATTCACTAGTTTAGAGTGCCTTGTAGAAATAATATAATAATAATAGCATTAGTAAACATGCATTGAGCAGTTAAGCACCAGGCATAATACTAAGTTTTATACTTCTGTGATTTAATTTAATCATCACAGCAACCCTGGCTTGTGGGGGGTGGGAGAGTTCTCCACTTTACAGGTGAAAAAGCAGAAGTCTTAGTGGAATTAGGTGTCTTCCCCAAAGTCACACAGTTTGGAGGAGGTGGAATTGGAATGCAGGTGTCTCTGACTCCAAAACTCTACCACACAGCCTTCCTGTGAGTGCAGTCCAAGAACTAGTTACATCCATTGGGGAGACAAATCAGAAGACACAGGCAGTACCTCCCTTGAGAAGTTTACCATCAATAGTAGGCAATGGATCAGACTCACACACATGGAATAGAAAATGAAGAATTTCAAATTACTCTATAGGGTTTTAATTCTAAAAAACTTGAGAGCTCAGTAAAGAAAGAGATCATTGAGAGACTTACAAAGGAGGGCTTCCTGCAGCGAGCATAGGAGCAGAGCCGAGCCCAGAGAAAAGAATAGGAACAGCCAAAGTGAAGAAAGAGACAAAGAGCAGGTGGAACTGCATAAGCTGCTCAGGAACACAAGAATGAATGCGGTGAACACAGAGGAGAGTGAGGAGCTGATTCTAGAAGGCTCTGAATAGTGATGTTAGAATGGCAGGGTGGGGTCAGACTGAGTGATCATAATAGCAGCCTAGCTTTTATGGAGCACTTACTCAGGACCAAGCCCTTTGCATGCATTTCTCATTGACTCCTTGTTATGCCCCAACGCAGTGGGTACTGCAATTACACCCATTCTGTGGATAGAGAAAGTGAAGCTTGCTGGGTGCAGTGCCTCACACCTGTAATCCCAGCACTCTGGGAAGCCAAGGTGGGAGGATTGCTTGAGGTCAGGAGTTCAAGAGCAGCCTGAGCAAGATTGAGAACTCTGTCTCTACTAAAAATAGAAAAAATTAATCGGGCAACTAAAAATAGAAACAAAGAATTAGCCGAGTGTGATGGCGAGCACCTGTAGTCCCAGCTACTCGGGAGGCTGAGGCAGGAGGATCACTTGAGCCCAGGAATATGAGGTTGCTGTAAGCTAGACTGATGCCACAGCACTCTAGCCTCGGCAACAGAGTGAGACTCTGTTTCAAAAATATAAATAAATAAATAATAAAAATAAAGTGAAGCTCAATAATGTCAAGTCATCCAAGGTCCCACATCTAGGAAATAGCAGAGCTAGAAGTCAGACTCGGTCACTGTGACTCCAGAACTCACATTCTTACCCAGAAGGCCTCAAAAGCCAAGCTGCAGAGGCAAGGACCTAGCAGAGTGTCATGAACATTAGAGGTACTTAAATGGATTGAAGGAAAATGAATGAAGTGACAGAGAAGTATTTACTTGTGGGCAGAGGGTTTTCCAACATAGGCTCTCAAAAGTATTTTGTCTAGCTCCTATTTGTTAAATAGTCTCAGGAAGTATTTATTAAGTTGCATTTGGCAAATATGGCTTAGCCCATGGGTATCGTTTATCTAATGGCAAGAAGCTTGGTGGTGACATAGAGATCCCTACCAGACAGGGAAAGAAGGTGCCTACTTAGAAAACTGGAATTGCTAACGACTTGCTCAGGTTTCCTTTGTTTCCAGTGACTAGGGTAGAGCCTACCATGTGTTAGTTGGATCCCAAAACAGAGCTTACAGGCACAAATCAGTTTCTGTTGGTCCTCATTGTCATCCTTTGTCTTCTCCTATTTAACTCCCCTAGATACAACTTATTGAAAGCATTGGCAGAAAACTTTCTGTCCTACGGGAGGCCCAGCGAGGGCTGCTAGAGGACATCAATGCCAATTCCGCCCTTGGGGAAGAGGTGGAGGCCAACTTAAAAGCCGTCTGCAAATCCAATGAGTTTGAAAAATATCGTTTGTTTATTGGGGACCTGGACAAAGTGGTCAACCTGTTGCTGTCACTCTCTGGACGACTGGCCCGGGTGGAGAATGCTCTCAACAGCATTGATTCAGAGGCCAACCAGGAGAAGGTAGAGTTGGGGTCTCTGAGGTGTGAATGGAGGGAAATACCATCTGTTTCTTCTCAGGCCTCCCTCTTTCAAGTTGGACTATGAAGGGAAGCAGTAAAGCATAGTGTTAAAAGAGTGCACACACTGGCCTGTAAGTGCCCTGAAATTCTGGCCCTGTACCACTTATCAGCTGTGTGACTGTGGGCAACTCACTTAACTTCACTCGCCTCAATCTCATCATCTATAAAATGGGGTGAACATCCTACCTGCCTCAGGAGGTTTTGAGAATTAAATTAGATAATCCATGTAAAGAAATTACTTAAAACAGGGCCTAGACACAGGGTAAACACTGAATCAGTGCTACCTGCCAGTAGTAGTAGTAGCAGCAGCGGCAGCAACAGCAGCAGTTTGGCTTCACTCTCTCTAGAGTTGGAGAAGGTGGTCTCATCAAGTAGTTGAGATTGGAAGGCTGTCAGTTTCACAGGTTGTGTCACCCTGCCTACATTCCTGTACCCAAACTGCATTCCTTTCCCTATACAAGTGGCTTTGAATTCAACTTTGAATTCACAGTAAGGTGCATATGAATATGCATACACACATGGATACATCCACTCACACACATCCACTTACACAGAGATACACACCATATAGAAAGCATCGCCACAGCTATGGTTGTTCACCAGATGGAAGGGACAGGCTGGCTCTTTCAGAGTCTTCCCACCCCAAAACCAGTGGTGGTCTCCATATTGAAGACAGCTTTACAGATGTCACATCCTTTTGTCCAGAATTGCTATTGTGTTTATCCTCCTCTTGCTACAGGGAAGAAAGTCTTTTGCATAGAGGTGGACTTTAGAAAAGGAAGTCTAGGACTAATCAATTAGCAGAATGGATAGCTGCATTGTGGCAGCATCCCTGGTGGAACACTGATAGGCAGCACCATTAGGCAGTTGCCTGGCAATTGGGATAGTCCTTAACTGGTCCTCTGCTTCCCCAGTTCGTGCTGATAGAGAAGAAGCAGCAGCTGACAGGACAGCTAGAAGATGCCAAGGAGCTGAAGGAGCACGTGGACCGCCGGGAGAAGTTGGTGTTTGACATGGTCTCCTGTTACCTGCCTCAGGACCAGCTCCAAGATTACCAGCACTTTGTCAAGATGAAATCTGCTCTCATCATTGAACAGAGAGAGCTGGAGGAGAAGATCAAGCTTGGGGAAGAGCAGCTCAAATGTCTCAGGGAGAGTCTACTCCTGGGGCCCAGCAATTTCTAATTCTAGGAGCAGTCTGCCACAGTGTCCCTGCCCAGCCACAGTAGGAAGTGCTTTCAATCTTCTGCAGTAGCAGTTTGTTAGCAAGTAGACAGCAATTAGAAAATCCAGCCCTCTATCCTGGGCATCTCTCACTGCCCCTTCCTCTAGCAGTGGTCCCAGCCAGCTAGGAGACTCAGGGGAGGTCCCAAGTTTCCACTGTTAGGAGCTACAACAAGGTATGATGATACAGCCACACTCTCCTTTCCACAGTTTGCAAGGTCAAGCACTTGATGCCCACAAAACCAACAAAGTGCCTACATTCTTCTTTGTACTAGAACACCAAAGACATCAAGTACTTACCACACACCCACACCATAATCGGCCTCTTTAAGTTCAGAAAGAAACTGCCTGCACAGCTTCACTCTGCTCCAGGGCTTGTGGCCTAGTCATTTTCCAAAGAGATCTGGCTCCCTTGAGGGCATTCACCTAGCAGGGCCTCACCCAAGCTTTGCTGTGGGAAGCACAGAAGGAGGAATTACACTTAACAGAATTCGATAAAAGTTTGGGTATCCCCAGGTCCCTGTTGGGAAGGAGCCAGCCTTAAACAAATCAGATCCATCCCACCTTTCCCAGAAGCTAGTTAAAAGGGAAGAGGCCTACTCTCAGCCCTGGCTAATTTGGCCTGACTCCTGTCCTAAGACTTTGGGCCTACCACCTCTTGTTTCATCTTGTCCTTTCTTTGCTAGGGGTTGCACAGGTGCCTACTCTGAGGCTTCACACTATGGGCCACTAATAGCTCTACTAAAGTTGGCTTCTGGCTATAGGTTTCATTATTGTGGGCAGGAGATTCTTATTGTTATATTTTAATGGCTTTTTGATTTTATTTATTTTTATGTTGTAATTGTTTTTATCTTTTTTAACTAATGAGGCACGAAGGAGGAAGTTGGAGAGGGAAAAGTTAACCCAGAACAAAAGCATTTTCTGCAGATTAGCCTGAATCTACCATGGCTAGGTAAGCAAGCGCCAAGGCATTGAATTCTTCCCACCATAGCTACCAGCTTCTAAGAAAAAAAGTTCTCATGAACTCAGAGCCTCTCTACTGTAGCCTGGTCCTGTGCTTCCCTTGAAGTCTGGGTGACTATGAGCTTAGCATTCACAGCAGTGTTCAATTCTTTCTTATTTTCTGAAACCAAAGAAATGTCCTGAAACTGAGAAAGGTTTGCCCATTTCCCTATTTTCTCCAGGCTATGGGATGAGTAAAGGTGAGCTTGGGGGAGCTCTTTTAACCATTGCTTTCTCAGCCTGTTACCTGGCTTAAGGAACCAAAATTCATGCTAGCTGGGAGCTCCAGCCAGGGCTAGCCCCCCAGAGTAAATTGTGACCCAGCCAGGATCTTAGGCATACAAAAAACTAAAGCCACTGCTGCTGCCAAGGCCTTGATGCTGATAGTTAGCTTGTATCTGCAAAAGCCCTCAGGTGGGTGATGACAGGAAGGGAGTCATAGCCAAACTCTGCCCTTTTATCCAGCTCAATTCCCTGTTCCTCACTAACTAGGGCCAATCCTTGTTATCACACAGCCCAGCCAAGCCCTGGCATCTCTTCTAGTTACTGCTGAGTTCCTCAGGGTCCTTGGAGGTCAACTGTAGCAGCAGGAATGCCTCATTCAACCAAAGAATTTGCCAAGGAACTTTGCTGCTGCTGCAAATACTGGTCACTAGCTTCCATTTCCTCTTCATTGTATTTGAAAACAATGGGAGAATCTTGGCCAGCAGGGTGTCCTGGGGTGGGAAGGAGGAGGTAACCCTTTCTGTGGAGCCCTGGGTATGCTCTTAGTTATGCTGCCAGAACTACTGTTCAAACCTACCCTTCTCCCCTCCAGTGGAAGATTCTTCTCTATTTAGGAAGATTGATGGCTTATAAGGGGCTGAGCTTACCCAAGCCAAGGTTGAGGAAGCTGGGGGAGTGTTTTGAATGGAGAATACAAGGATGCTCATTTTCACATGGAGGGACAGTTTCCAAAGATCTTAAAAATAACTGCAAAACTATACTGAGCAGTGAAGCTTGTTAGACAAAGGTAAACTGCTAAACAGATACTGGTGTGCCACACTCCTGTCATGGCAGTCTTGTGTTTGACAGTACTGCAAATCTTCCAATATTTCTTGAGATGCAGTGTCTCTCCCCTATTCTCAGTTCCTGGACTCAGCCCTCCTCTAAAGCCTACCAAGGGTAGCAGTTTGGAAGACAGGTCAAGGGATATGCGCAAAGACAGTTATTGGTCTTGACCTCTGCTGTCTCCCTTCAATTACTTATACAGGCCCCCATGGGTAATAGGTAAGGGTGGTTGATAGAGAGCAGCTACTATCACATGTCCTCCCTAACTTACCCTCCACCCCAAGGGCTCTGGATAATTGAGTTTCCTTGAGTCTCATAGCTGGAGACTCAGCCAGGATAGAACAGTAAATGCCCGAGTGAAATCCAAGAAAATGAGACAGAGATACTGAAAATAAAGCCCTAGAGAGGGAGAGATTTGAAGCAGAGGAGAGGAGATAAGGTGAAAAGATGAAAAGTCTCTCTTAAGGCCAGGTTCAGTTTCTGTTTTCTGTTTAACCTCAAGTGCCAAAAAGCTGCCCAGGCACACCAGACCACATCCTGGACCCCAGCCTCTGTAAAGGTGCTGCTCTGCCAGTAGCAGACCCTGGATGGAGGAAGCTGGGCACATTTCTGGCCACTTTCACCCATCTGGAGCTTGGAGACTCTTGCTGCCTTTGCCAGAGGAGTTGTTTATGCCAATAGTATTTCTTTAACAGTGTATTGTATTATTTGAAAATTAGTAGATCTTTAGATGGGGGTGGGGCAGGAGGCAGTCTTTACAGATAAAGAACCAGTGTTGTTGTACAACTGTTGGGGGTCATCTATCCCATGTGAAGCTGTTATTTTTCCAAATCTTGTTGTTTCTGCATTTGTGTCCTCCACCACTCTCTTCTTGGCTGACATTGATATGCCTGCCAGATTGTCATCAAGGGTCATACTTTAATAAAGGGTGCTATGGACAAAAAAATTATCTCATGTGTTTTGACTCAGGTGATAGAAGTCCCATAAGATTCTGCTGAAAAGTACTGGAAAGAAATTTGGTCACCTATCCATAGTCCTTCATGCATAGCCATATGACTAGAGCTTTACCCACATCCCTAAACCTTTACCCTGGCCCTTAGGGATGGTGTTGGTGCTATACCATTCATCATACCCAGTAGAATAGCAGGTTCTAGCATGTCCATTTTAGGGGAACAGCTTTTAGACATCTATTTCAAGAGCACCCTGAATAGGTGGCACAGAGTTTATGTCATGAGTTATTTCTGTTGGTACCACAGGATTGAGATATGGTGTTTGTCTACTTAGAAGGACCTTGGACCACAGCTCTGCCCTTTAGTTCACAAATATATTTCTTCCTCTATGGCTAGTCAATGGCAACATCACAACTAGTCTAACCTAGAATTTAGATTGCAGGAAGAGTCAACAATAGGAGTAATCTCAAGTATAGACCTCAGCAGTATAGAGTCCAGTCTGGAGTCTTGTCTGATCACAGGTAATCCACCTTCTATCTAGACTTCCTCCAATCTTGAGGTCTGTCTGGTAGGATCATCTTACTTCTAGCTAATAATCTGGTCTCACACCTTCATTCTCAGCTCCCTGGAAAGCAAAAGCCTTGCTGATCAGCTTTCCAAGACAAACTCAAAGTTTAGACCCAAATGCACTCCAGGCATCAAGTGACACTGAAAAACTTGACTTTTTTTCCTGATCTATACTCTGTTCACATTCCAACTATCCTCCTCCTCAGGATATCCAGTGTGGTGGAGCCAAAAGAATCCAAATTTGGCATTAGAATAAACTTTGTTCAAATCCTGTTCTGCCACTTATTCTATGATCTTGGATTACTTGTTCAACTTCTGAGATAATTTACTTATCACTAAAATGGGAACAATAAAATCTGTCTTACAGGTTTGTTATAACTCATAAATAATAAATAAAAGCCACGAACAATCTACAAGAAGTTGTTAGAAAGGCAGAAACTCAAGCCCCACCTCAAACCCAGTGACAGCAGTCTGAATTTTGACTAGATTCTTTTTGTTTGTTTATTCCTTCTTTTGGCCTTCCTAGACTCAAATTGTATGAATTTTGACTAGATTTACAGGACATTCATGTGCATACATTTTTTATTTCAGAATATTACAGGTGTACAATTGTGTTCATCACCCATATCATATGTACTGTACCCATTAGGTGTGAACTTACCTATACCTTCTCATCTGCTTGATTTCCATTAAATTTTACTACCATATGTGCACATGAGTATTGATCTATAAATTTCAGTTTAGTAGTGAGTACATATGGATTTTGTTCTTCCATTCTTGTGATACTTCACTTAAAAGGATGGTCTCCAGTTTCATCCAGGTTCTTACAAAAGATATTAATTCACCATTATTTTACAGCTGAGTAATACTCCATGGTATATATATACCACCTTTTGTTGATCCACAGTGTACTGGTGGACACTTGGGTTGTTTCCACATCTTTGCAATTGTGAATTGTGGTGCTATAAACATTCGAGAACAACTGTCTTTTTTAAATAAAATGTCTTTTTTTCCAGCAGTGGGATTGCTGGATCAAATGGTAGGTCTGTTTTCAGTTCTTTGAGGTATCCCCATACTACTTTCCTTAAAGGTTGTACTAGTTTGCAGTCCCACCAACAATGTAGAAGTAAGTGTTCCTTTCTCTCCACATCTGTGCCAGCACCTATTGTTTTGGGACTTTCTAATAAAAGCCATACTCAATGAAGTTAGGTTATATCTCATTGTGGTTTTAATTTGCATTTCTCTGATGATTAGAGACATTGAGTATTTTTTCATGTTTCTTGGCCATTAGTCTATCTTCTTTTGAAAAGCTTCTGTTCATGTCTTTTGTCTACTTTTTCATGGGGTTGTTTGATGTTTTCTTGCTGATTTACCTGAGTTCTTTGTAGATTCTGCTTATTAGCCCTTTATGGGATATACAGCATACAAATATTTTCTCCCATTCTGTAGGTTGTCTATTCACTGTATTGATTGTTTCCTTGACTGTGCCGAAGCTTTTTCAATTTAATCAGGTCCTATTTATATATTTATTCTTTTTTATTTCAGCATATTATAGGGGTACGCATGTTTAGGTTACATATATTGCTCTTGCCCCACCTGAGTCAGTGCTTCCAGCATGTAAGAATTTATGAAGACCCCAAAGGCAATCACAGCAACAACAAAACTAAATAAATGGGACCTGATCGAATTAAAAAGCTTCTGTACAGCCAAGGAAACTATCATGGGAGCAAACAGACAACCTAAAGAATGGGAGAAAAAAAGGGCTGATGACTAGAATCTATATAGAACTCAGGAAAATCAGCAAGAAAAAATCAAACAATCGTTTATTGAGTTTTGTTGTTGCTGTGATTGCCTTTGGGGTCTTCTACATAAATTCTTTGCCTAGGCTGAAATTTATAAGAGTTTTTATGACTTCTTCTTTTAGAATTCTCATAGTTTCATGCCTTAAGTTTCAGTCTGTTATCCATCATGAATTAATTTTTTTAAGTGGTGAGAGGTATGGATCCTGTTTCAGTCTTCCACATGTGGCTATCCAATTTTTCCAGCACCATTTATTGAATAGGGATTCTTTTCCCCAGTGTATGTTTTTGTCTGCTTTGTGAAAGATCAGATGGCTATATGAGGATGGTTTTATATCTGGGTTCTCTGTTCTGTTCCACTGGTCTAGGACTCTGTTCTTGTGCCAATACCATGGTGCTTTTGTTACAATAGCCTTGTAGTATAGCTTGAAATCGGGTAAAGTGATGCCTCCCAATTTGTTATTTTTGCTTAAGGTTGCTTTGGCTATTGAGGATCTTTTCTGGTTCCATGCAAAGCATAGAATTACTTTTTCTAGATATGCTAAAACTGATGTTGATACTTTAGTGGGGATTGCACTGAATCTATAAATCACTTTGGGTAGTATAGGCATTTTAACAATATTGATTCTACTGATCTATGAGGATGATATGCTTAAAAAGAAAACAACAGACTAGTATCCCTTATGAACATAATGCAAAGGTTTTCCATACCAAACCAGATTCAGTTGCACATCAAAAAAATAATCCACCACAATCAAGTGGGATTTATTTCAGAGATGCAAGGATGGTTCAACATATGCAAATCTATAAATGTAATTCACCACATAAATAGAAGCAAAAGCAAAGACCACATGATTCTCTCAATTGTTGCAGAAAAAGCATTTGACAAAATTCAGCACCCTTTTATGATCATCACTCTTAACAAAATCGGCATAGATGGAACATACTCAATATTATGAAAGCCATATATGACAAACCCACAGCCAATGCCATGCTGACCAGGGAAAACCGAAAGTATTCCTGCTTAGAACTGGAACCAGACAAGTTTGCCCACTGTCACCACTTCTGTTCAACGTGGTGCTGGAATTCCTAGCCAGAGCAATCAGTCAAGAGAAGGAAATCAAGGGTATCCAAATGGGGAAAGAAGAGCTCAAACTATCACCCTTTGCTGACAATATGATCTTATATCTAGAAAACCCCAAAGATTCTGTCAAGAGACTCCTGGAATTGATTCAGCAAATTCTCGGGCTACAAAATTAATGTACACAAATCAGTAGCATTCCTATACACCAATAACAGCCAAGCTGAGAATCAAATCAAAAACAGTAGTGATACAGCACCTCTTGTATTATCGTGGATAGAGCTGTAGCCCATTCTACTAAGTGAAGTATCCCAAGAATGGAAAAAGAAGCACCACGTGTACTGTATACTCACCATCAAATTGGCATTAACTGATCAACACTTAAGTGCACATATAGTAGTAACATTCATCAAGTGTCGGGCAGATGGGAAAGGGGAGGAGGGGATGAGTATATTCACACCTAATGGGTGTGGTGCGCACCGTCTGGGGAATGGACATGCTTGAAGCACTGACTTGGGTGGGGCAAGGGCAATATACATAACTTAAACATTTTTACCCCTGTAATATGCTGAAATAAAAAAATAAAAAGAAGACTCAATATCTTTCACAATAGCAACAAAGAAAATAAAATACCTAGGAATATATTCAACCAAGGAGGAGAAAGATCTCTATAGGGAGAACTATGAAACACTGAGGAAGAAATCACAGAGGATATAAACAAATGGAAAATCATATACATATTAAAGACTGGGGAGCACTGACCTATCACAAACATACTCAGTACATGGTTACCAGTTTAATACACATAATCAAATGAAAAATCTGAAAGTGATATTAAGAAAACATTTCCATTTATAATAGCATGAAATAAAAAATAAAAAATTAAAATACTTAGGGAGTATTTTTAGGAACAAATACTTAGGAACAAATTTAACAAAAGAAGTGTAAAACTTTTATTCTGAAAACTACAAAACATTGTTGAAAGAAATTAGAGAAGATCTAAATAACTGGAAAGATACCCCATATTCATGGATTGGAAGACTTAGTGTTGTTAAGATGAAAATATACCCCAAATTGATCTACAGATTCAACCTAATCCTTTTTTTGTTGTTTTTTTACAAGGAAAGACAAGTTTATTACTTTTCTGGCAAAGGGGGAAAATTATACATTCCTGTCTCAAAATCTAAAATTCTCCATACAGAAGTAGAAATACAGAGTTATTAAAGAGAGGCCATTCAGCTTTAGGCAATTGTTGTTTCACTACATTTGATGATTCTGATCAGTCCCATCCCAGGGGAAGACAATCTCCTGACGTCTGCCCAGACCTCTGCCTGAAGAATTTCAGTTGAGCCATGTCCTATAGCACAAGGAACAAAGGACATTCTTCTGTGTCTCCCAACAAGTGGACATAGGTAGGGATGCACGTTTTAGTTTTCAAAAAGGAGTGGGGGATGTTTTAAAGAGGCAAAAATAATTTCCACCATTTTTTTAAGGCCATTCCCTCTGTTACGTATTGTCAACTATCAATATTACCATTCCATATATATGGGAGGAAGGGTGACTACTCTGTTACAGTATCCAATTGAAGTTTGTTTTTTTTTAATAGAAGAATTGGGGTTTTTTATTTATTTTTATTTCAGGATAATATGAGGGTACAGTTTGGTTACAATTTATGTCTTTGCGTCACCCAAGCGAGGATTAGAGGCATGCCCTTCCCCTCTGCAATGCTCACTGCGTTCATTAGCTGTGAGTTTAACACCCCCCAACCCCCTAATCCCTGGAGAATATTACTGCTGTGTGAGCACCATAGTATTGATAAGTCAGTGCCACTTTGATGGCGAGTACAAGTGGAGCCTATTCTTCTGATCTTGTGATACTTCACTTTGGATAATAGGCTCAAGGTCAATCCAGGAAACTATAAGAGGTGCTAGATCACTGTTGTTTCTTATAATTGATTAATATTCCATTGTATACATATACCAAATTTTAATAATCCACTCATGAATTGATGGGCACTTGGTCAACCCAATCCTTATCAGAATCCCGGTGGCTATTTTGCATAAATTGACAAGCTGATCCTAAAATTCATATGGAATTTCAAGGGACCCAAAATAGCCAACCTTTAAAAACAATAAAGTTGGAGGATTCACACATCCCAATTTCAAGACATATTGCAAAACTACGGTAGACAAGATAGTGTGGTATAGGGACAAAGATATAAATATTTCATTTATAAATAAATGGAATCAAATAGAGTCCAGAAATAAGCCCTCACATTTATGGTCAGTTAATTTTCAACAAGGATATCAAGACAATAAAATGGGGAAGGAATAGTTTTTTAACAAGTGGTGCTGAGGCAATTGGGTGTCTGCATGGAAAAAAATGAAGTTGGATGCCTTCCTTACATCACACACATAAATCTACTCAAAATGGATCATAGACCTAAATGTAAGAATTAAAATTATAAAATTTTAAAATTATAAAATTCTTAGAAGATAACATAGTAATAAATCTTCCTGATGTTGAGTTAGACAGTGTCACACAAGCAATAAAAGAAAATAAATAACATGGAGTACATAAAAATTAAAAACTTTTGTGCTAAAAATGATAGCATGAAAAGAGTGAAAAGACAATACTCATAATGGGAGAAAATATTTGCATATCATTTGTGCAATAAATAATAACAGACTTGTTTTCAGAGTATATACAGAACTGTTACAACTCCATTATATTAATAAAAATAACCAATTAAAATAGGAAATGGATGGGAATAGACATTTCTCCAAAGAATATATGGGGCTTAGTCGGCTTGGGCTGCTATAATATACTACCATGGACAATCAACATTTAGTTCTCATAGTTCTTCAGGCTAGGAAATCTGGGATCAAGATGTCAGCAGATTCAGTGTCTGCTGAGGGCTCTTTTTCTGTTTTGTATATGGCTAACTTCTTGCTGTGTCCTCACATAGCAAAGAGAGAAAGGGCTCTGGTCTCCTCCTCTTCTTGTAAGGGCACTAATCCCATTATTAAGGCCCCTCTCTTGTGGCCTCATCTAAATGTAATTACCCCTCAAAGAGCCCACCTCCAAATACCATCACATTGAGGATTAGGGCTTCAGCAAATGAATTTGAGGAGGACACAGACCTTCAGCCTATAGCAATATGCAAATCGTCAGTAAGCACAGGGAACAATGCTCAGCATTTCTATTCATTAAAGAAAAGCAAATCGAGATGACCACATGCAACACTACTTCACACCCACTTACACCAATGGCTATATGAAAAAGACAGACAATAACAAGTATTGAGGAGATAGAGAAATTGGAGCAGTCATACATTGCTGATGGGGATGTAGACTGATGCAGCCACATTGAAAAACAGCTTGGCAATATCTCAAAATGTTAAATATAGAGCTTCCATGTGCCTTAGAAATTCTACTCCTCTGTATATACTCAAGAGAATTGAAAATAGGTTTCTAAACAAAAACATGAACATTAATGTTCAAAGCAGCATTATTCATAATAGCCAAAATGTATAAACAATCCAAATGTCCACCAACTGAAGAATGGATAAATGAACTTTGATACATCTATACAGTGTATAGATATTTAGCCATAAAAATGGATAAAGCAATGATATATACAACATGAATGAAACTTGAAAATATGCTAAGTGAAAGGAACGAATCATAAAAGACCATATATTATGTGATTTGATTGATATAAAATGTCCCAAATAGCTAAATCTATAAAGGAAGAAAGCAGATTAGTGTTGACCAAGGCTGAGGTCTGAGAGCAATGGGGACCTAATGGGCATGGGGTTCCTTTTGGGGGTGGTGAAAATATTCTAAAATCAGATTGTGATCATGGTTGCTCAACGTTATGAATGTACAATAAACCACTGAATTATATATTTTAAATAGATGAACTAAATGGTATATGAATTATTTGTCAGTAATTCTTTAAAAGCTAGTGCTTATTTATATCAGTCTCATTCCTATTGACTGGGGCCTTATTCTCACTCTTTTGAAACAAAATAATGCCCAGCCTAGAATCTTGTACCCTGAAAAACTAAGCTTTATATAGGAAGGAGAAACTAAGATATTATCAGCTAAGCAACATCTGAGGGAATAAACCAAGACAAGACCAGCCCTACAAGAAGTACTCAAAATGGTGTTATGTATGGAACAGCATAATAAAAACTCACGAACATAAAAACAACCAAAACCTAAAGATTAAAGGCCAGATATCACAATGGCTCAAGAGAGAAATCAAAGCAAGAACATCCAACCAAACAGAATGAACAGTATTCTGGTCACCTATCAGTTCTCTCAATCAATGTGAATGGCTTAAAGGCCCCACTAAAGAGACATAGGCTGGCTGAATGGATAAGAAAATACAAGCCAAGTATCTGCTATATTCAGGAAAAACATCTCACTTGCAAGGATGCATATAGACTAAAAGTAAAGAGGTGGACATCAGTATTTCAAGCAAGCGGAAGCCAAAGAAAGGCTGGTGTGGCAGTTCTGATCTCACATGATTCAGTTTTTAAACCAACAAAAGTAGTGAAAGACAAAGAGGGTCATTATATAATGGTGAAGGGCACATTTCAACAAGAAGAGATAACAATCTTAAATATATATGCACCCAACTTAGGTGCATCCAGATTCATAAAGCAAACCTTACTGGATCTAAGCAAATTGATTACTAGCAACTCCATAACAACCGGAGATTTCAACACCCCACTGACTGCACAAGATAGATCCTCCAAACAGAAAATTAATAAAGAAATAATAGACTTAAACAAAACTCTAGAACAATTGGGTCTGACTGACATTTACAGGACATTCTACCCAAAATCCACTCAATATACGTTCTTATCATCAGCTAGCGGAACATTCTCTAAGATTGACCATATCCTAGGACACACAGAAAGTCTTAAAAAAATCTTAAAAAATAGAAATCATACCATGTGTCTTCTCAGATCACAGTGGAATAAAAGTAGAAATCAACCCTAACAGAAACCCACATTTCTATAAAAAAAGTGGAAATCAAACAATCTTCTTCTAAATGATTACTTCATAAATGAAGAAATCAAGATGGAAATAAAAAAATTATTTGAGCATAATGACAATGGAGAGACAAGTTATCAAATCCTCTGGGACATAGCTAAAGCAGTACTGAGAGGAAAGTTTATCTCCATAAATGCCTATAACCAAAAGTCAAAAAGATCACAAATGGACAATTTAATGAATTGACTCAAACAGCTGGAAAAAGAACAGACCAACCCCAAACCCAGCAAAAGAAGTGAAATTAATAAGATCAAACCAGAACTTAACGAAATTGACAACAGGGAAGCTATAAAGAAGATTAATAAAATTAAAAGTTGGTTCTTTGAAAATATAAACAAAATTGGCACGCCTTTGACGAGGCTAACGAAAAGCAGAAAAGAGAAAAATCTCTAATAAGCTCCATCAGGATAAAAAGGGAGATATCACAACTGATCCCAAGGAGATACAAGATATAGTTTACAAATACTACAAAAACCTTTATGCAGACAAACTAGAAAATATGGAGGAAATGGACAAATTTCTAGAAACACACAGTCTCCCTAGGCTCAACCAGGAAGAAATAGAATTCCTGAACAGACTAATATCAAGAGCCGAAATAGAGACAGCAATTAAAAAACCTCCCTAAAAAGAAAACTCCCAGCCCAGATGGTTTCACACCAGAATTTTATCACACTTACAAAGAAGAACTGGTGCCTATCTTGCAGAAATTATTCCACAACATCGAGAAGAATGGAAACTTGCCGAACACCTTTTATGAAGTGAACATAACTCTGATACCAAAACCAGGAAAGGATACAACAAAAAAGAAAACTACAGACCAATATCCCTTATGAATATAGATGCAAAAATTTTCAACAAAATCCTAGCTAACCAAATCCAGACGCTTATCAAAAAATAATCCATCACGACTAAGTGGGCTTCATCCCAGGGATGCAGGGATGGTTCAACATATGTAAATGTAAAAATGTAATTCACCACATAAACAGAAGCAAAAACAAAGACCACATGATTCTTTCAATAGATGCAGAGAAAGCTTTTGACAAAATTCAACACCCTTTCATAAGAACATTTAATAAAATAGGCATACAAGGGGCATACCTAAAAATGATAGAAGCCATATATGACAGACCCATAGCCAACATCATACTGAATGGGGAAAAATTGAAAGCAATCCCACTTAGAACTGCAACTAGGCAAGGCTGCCCACTATCTCCACTTCTGTTCAACATAGGGCTAGAAGTCCTGACTATAGCAATCAGACATAAAAGCGGAATTAAAGGTATACAAATTGGGGCAGAAGATTTCTAATTTTCACTGTTTCTTGATGATATGCTATTATATTTACAAAACCGCAAGGATTCAACCAGGAAACTCCTGGAACTGATAATTGAATTTAGTAAAGTCTCAGTATACAAAATCAATACACAGAAATCAGAGGCATTCATATACGCCAAAAACAATTAAATTGAGAACCAAATCAAAGACTCAATACCC
The DNA here is from genome assembly GCF_040939455.1 of Microcebus murinus. Classification (NCBI taxonomy): domain Eukaryota; kingdom Metazoa; phylum Chordata; class Mammalia; order Primates; family Cheirogaleidae; genus Microcebus; species Microcebus murinus. Next base: position 123,623,284 of record NC_134136.1, on the reverse strand, counting down.
TTCACAATAGCAACAAAGAAAATAAAGTACCTAGGAATATACTTAACCAAGGAGGTAAAATACCTCTACAGGGAGAACTATGAAACACTGAGGAAGAAAATAGCAGAGGATTTAAACAGATGGAAATCCATGCCATACTCGTGGGTCGCCAGACTCCAAATTCTTAAAATGTCTATACTACCAAAACTGATCTACATATTCAATGCAATACCTATTAAAATCCCAACATCATTCTTCACAGATATGGAAAAAATAATTTTACGTTTTGTATAGAGCCAACGAAGACCCTGCGTATCAACAGCCATTCTAGGCAATAAAAACAAAATGGGAGGTAATTAATATGCCAAATATCAAACTATACTCGAAAGCAGTAGTAATTCAATCAATCTGGTATTGGCACAAAAATAGGCATATTGATCAGTGGAGCAGATCTCAGAACCCTGATATAAAGCCAGGGTTTTATATCTTTGACAAAGCAGACAAAAACATACACTGGGGAAAACAATCCGTTTTCAATAAATGGTGCTGGGAAAACTGCATAGCAACTTGTTGAATACTGAAGCAGGATCAACAACTTTCACCTCTCACAAAAATCAACTCATGCTGGATAACAGACTTAAACCTAAGGTATGAAACTCTCAGAATTCTAGAGGAAAACATTGGAAACACTCTCCAAGACATCAGCCTAGGCAAAGAATTTATGAAGAAGATCCCAAATTCAATCACAGCAGTAACAAAAATAAATAAATGGGACATGATCAAACTAAAAAGCTTCTGCACAGCCAAAGAAACAGTCATGAAAGTAAACAGACAACCTACAGAATGGGAGAAAATGTTTGTATCCTACACATCCGATAAGAGGGTGATAACTAGAATATACTTACAACGCACAAAAATCAGCAAGAAAAAAATCAAACAACCCTATCAAAAAGTGGGCAAAGGACATGAACAGAAACTTTTTAAAGAATATAGAATAATGGCTAACAAAGATATGAAAAAATGCTCAACATCTCTAATCATCAGGGAAATGCAAATCAAAACTACAATGAGATATCACTTAACTCCAGTGAGAATGGCCTTTATCAAAAAGTCTCCAAATAACAAATGCTGGCGTGGATGTGGAGAGAGAGGAACACTCCTACACAGCTGGTGGGACTGCAAACTAGTTCAACCTCTGTGGAAAGCAATATGGAGACACCTTAAAGCGATACAAGTGAATCTACCATTTGATCCAGCAATCCCATTGCTGGGCATCTACCCAAATGATCCAATGACACTCTACAAAAAAGACACCTGCACTCGAATGTTTATAGCAGCACAATTCATAATTGCAAGGCTGTGGAAACAGCCCAAGTGCCCATCAATCCAAGAATGGATTAATAAAATGTGGTATATGTATACCATGGAGTACTATTCGGCTCTAAGAAACAATGGTGATATAGCACATCTTATATTTTCCTGGTTAGAGCTGGAACCCATACTACTAAGTGAGGTATCCCAAGAATGGAAAAACAAGCACCACATATATTCACCAGCAAATTGGTATTAACTGAGTAGCACCTAAGTGGACACATAGGTACTACAGTAATAGGATATTGGGGAGGGAGGAGGGGGGCGAGTATATCCATACATAATGAGTGACATGTGCAGCATCTGAGAGATGGTCATGCTGGAAACTGAGACTTGTGGGGGGAGGGGGGGAAAGGGCATTTATTGAAACCTTAAAATCTGTACCCCCATAATATGCCAAAATAAAAAAACTTCACATTGTACCTTATAAATAAACATAGTTATTCATAAATTAAAAATAAACATTAAATAAAAATATTATTGTCAACAAAAAAAAAGAAAGAAAAATAGATCCTAGGCAATCAAAACAAAATAGGAGGTATTAATTTACCAGACTTCAAACTATACTACCAGGCTATAGTCATTAAAACAGCTTTTTACTGTCACAAGAAGAGGGACATTGACCAGTGGAACAGAATGGAGAACCCAGATACAAAGCCATCCTCATATAGCCAAATAATCTTCGAAAAAGCAGACAAAAACATACACTGGGGAAAAGAATCCTTATTCAATAAATAGTGCTGGGAAAACTGGATAGCTACATGTAGAAGACTGAAACAATACCCACACCTTTCACCTTTCACAAAAATCAACTCACGCTGGGTAACATACTTGAACCTTAGGTGTGAAACTATTAGAATTCTAGAGGAAAATGTTGGAAATACTCTTCTAGACATTGGCCTAGGCAAAGAATTTATGACGAAGACCCCAAAGGCAAACACAACAGCAACAAAAATAAACAAATGGGACCTGATGAAATCAAAAAGCTTCTGCACAGCCAAAGAAACTCTCAAGAGAGCAAACAGACAACCCCCAGAATGGGAGAAAATTTTTGAAAGCTACACATCTGATAAAGGGCTGATAAATAGAATCTATTCAGAACTCAAGAAAATCAGCCAGAAAAAAATCAAACAACCCTATCAAAAAATGGGTAAAGGACGTGAACAGAAACTTCTCAAAAGACAGAATAATGGCCAACAAACATATGAAAAAATGTTCAGCATCTCTAATCATCAGGGAAAAGCAAATCAAAACCACAATGAGATATCACTTAACTCCAGTGAGAATGGCCTTTATCAAAAAGTCCCCAAACAACAAATGCTGGTGTGGATGTGGAGAGAGAGGAACACTCCTACACTGCTGGTGGGACTGCAAAATAATTCAACCTCTGTGGAAAGCAATATGGAGATACCTCAAAGCGATACAAGTAGCAAGATTTAATTAGAAGATGGAGGACAAGAAACACCTCCAGACAGAGTGTCTCTGCAGAAAAGACAGATTCTAGCAGAAATTAGAAGAAAGAAGCAAGAAGATGAGCCTACATCGGACGAGGGTCGGAGGGAGGAGTACCTGAGACCACGGGAGACTCAACAGGAGGAGGTCACGGAGGAGAACTGTAAGCTGGGACCTCGGCAGCAGGCCGGAGACCAGCGGGAAGGGTAGGTTGATGGGCCGTTTCCCCTCCCCTGCATCTTGGACTACTGGTGGGCTCCCCAGCGGGTGGAGAGACATGCGGACACCAGCCCAGAGACGGCCACCGCCAGTGAGCGGTAAGCCAGTAGCGGACATGGCACCAGGCTCCCAACTCCCTCGGGGCACCTCCATGTGCACAGACCCGAGCCTCGCGGCAGGCGCCATATTGCCTCCTTCTCCCCTCCCCTGACCCTACTTGTGGCTTCCCAGAGATATAAGACAGCCACCAGCTGGAGGCACCTACAGGGAATGGTGCCTTCCCTTTTGGGGCCCTACAGCTGACTAATGGGAACTCATACTGTAAGCTCCCTATCCGCCAGCCCTCCGAGGTGTTGCTGGCATCATGATCCCAGGAGAACGGGGCAGACCCTGATGCTGAGAGACATAGACCCAGCTTGGGCTCCTTGTGGGTGAATTGGGACTGGCACTCCTCTCCCTGGTGGAGATAGAGTTTGAACTCTGGGACCCAGAGGTCAGACCTGCAGACCAGATTCCATGGACCGAGGTGTCGCATTGCCCAGGGCACAGAAGGGATTTATGCAAACAGCCTACTGAGGTGTGAGTGCCTTCAAGGGCAGGTCAATGTCCTAGAGGGCAACACTACTCCCAAAAGGAGGCCATACGCCCAGCCCAGGTGGCGTTCCTGCGCAGGGAACCTCCCCGCTGGCATCACAGGCAGGGGAAGCCTGGTGGCATGTGTTCTGGACTGCTAGCAGAAGCCCAGGAGTAGCCTCGGAGTTGGGGAGAGTGGAAAGAAGCGAGGCCTACTCCAGACTGTGGATCTCAGACAGCCCCACCCCACACAAAGACTCTCTGACTGAGCGGGGCCATTCCAGCCCCTCCCTGACAACTTTTCCTGGAAGCAGAGAACAGAACTTTGATGCCTGCTAATGGCATTGGTGGTGCCTCAGGGCAGGCTTACCCAACCCAGATGAGACCAGGCTTTCTCCTAGACCAGCCCTCTCTGAGGGGGAGAAAAGGACACACCTGGAAGTCCCAGGGCCCACCCTCCACCTGAGGCACTAGAGTGCCTCTCTAAAAGAACAAGAGATGATAAGAAGACACAAAAACAACAGTGTAGCATGTTCCTGCAAGCAAGCACCACCTACTGACAGGGAGAGCATCTTGCACACCCTTTTGACAACACCTACTGACTCATTATAAAGGGAGTGGGAGAATCTAACCCACAGACACCACCTACTGGCTCAGAAACTAAACAAGGCATGCGTATACCCAAACAAAAACCTAAAGAAAAGAAACAAAAACTGATCAACATTGGAAGAAATCAACGAAGGAACTCCAGAAAGACGAAGAACCAAATGGAAAACACACCCCCAAAGAGGAGCACCAGCCCCCTAGAAACAGATACCAACCAAAATCAGGCAACCAAAATGACAAAAGAGGAATTTCGTATGTGGATCATAAGAAAACTCACTGACCTCCAAGAACAACTCAATAACCAATACAAAGAAACACAAAAAGCCTCCAGGACCTAGAACAAAAGCTCACTAAAGAAATAGACACAATGAAGAAAAGTTTAACCGAACTCCTGGAAATGAAGATTCAATTCAGGGAATTACAAAATACAGTGGAAAGTCTGAAGAACAGGACAGATCAAACACAAGAAAGAATCTCAGAGCTTGAAGATAACACCCTCCAACTAAATGAAACCATCACAGAGATAGAGCAGAGAAACAAGAGAAAATAGCAAAGCCTACAAGAGATGTGGGATTATGTGGAGACACCTAATGTGAGGGTCATAGGCTTACCAGAAGGGGAAGAAGACAACACTCAAGGATTGGACAAGCTGTTTGAAGATATAATAGAGGAAAATTTCCCAGGCCTTGCTCAAAATCTCGATATACAAGTTCAAGAAGCTCAGAGGACCCCTGGGAGATTCAATTCAAACAGGAAGACGTCACGTCATGCAGTCACCAGACTGACCAAAATATCAACAAACGAGTCCCTTCTAAGAGCTGTAAGACAAAATAAGCAAGGAACATACAAAGGAAAGCTAATTCGAATAACACCAGACTTCACTACTGAGACTTTACAAACAAGAAGAGACTGGGGCCACATTCTCACTCTACTGAAACAAAACAATGCCCAGACTACACTCTTATTCCCTGCAAAACTGACCTTCATATATGAAGGAGAAATAAAGACATTCTCAGACAAGCAAAGGCTGAGAGAATTCACCAAGACAAGACCAGCCCTACAAGAAGTACTTAAAACAGCGTTACGCAAGGAACATCATAATAATAACCCACGAATATAAAAACAACCAAAACCCAAAGATATTAAAGGCCAGATATTACAATGGCTCAACACAGAAATCATAGCAACAACATCCAACCCAACAGAATGATCAGTAATCTACCTTACCTATCAGTTCTCTCAATAAATGTGAATGGCTTAAACTCTCCACTCAAGAGATATAGGCTGGCTGAATGGATAACAAAATACAGGCCAAGTATATGCTGTCTTCAGGAAACACATCTAACCTGCAAGGATGCATATAGACTAAAAATAAAAGGGTGGAGATCAATATTCCATGCAAATAGAAGCCAAAAGAAGGCTGGTGTGGCAGTTCTAATTTCAGACGATTTAGTTTTTAAACGAACAAAAGTAGTAAAAGACAAAGAGGGTCATTATATAATGGTGAAGGGCACAGTCCAACAAGAAGAGATAACAATTTTAAAAATATATGCACCCAACTTAGGTGCACCCAGATTCATAAAGCAAACCTTACTGGAGCTAAGCAAATGGATTAATAGCAACTCCACAATCGCTGGAGATTTCAACACCCCAATGACGGCACGAGACAGATCCTCCAAACAGAAAATTAATAAAGAAATAATGGACTTGAACTCAAGGAAAATGGCGGAGTAGGGGTGCCCTCCTGGCTCTCTGCTCCCAGAGCAAATAGTGAAGTAAGCGGATAGCCACACTCCAGCGATCTACACTTCCACGAGACCAGCTTTGCAAGCCTGCAGAATATCCAACAGGAAATGGAGGGATAAGACCATTTACAGCCTAAAGCAAAGGTGAACCGATCATTCTTCCACAAAACTCGGGGATTCGGAGGCACACATCAGGGAGGGAGCGAGGCGCGGATTAAGCTACTGCCGGCAGGCAGTGGCACCAGCCCTAACCGGCACTGAGAAACACCCCTTCCTACACCGAGCTCCACTCCCACGTAGGCCGGGAGGTGCCTGAAGTTGGTGAGAAGTGGCAGCGCGGGATTAAGCTGTGTGGCGAAGAGACTAGGGTAGGGAACGCGCTGAGTTCGCCAGAGCACACAGCGGCCGCGGTTTAAGGCGGGGGAGGGTCTGCGCACGCAGCAACCGCTCTCCGCACATCAGGAACCAGAGCCCGCTCGGGCATTTCCCTGCCGAACACTCCCAGGTCAAGGGTAAGGAGAGTTTACACAGCAGGAGGCTTTGACTTTGGATTTGGAGGAGGTTTGGGATAGCACTGAGAGGTCAGAGTGCGCAAAGTTAGACTCCTTGATCCATTAAGACCCCCCTCCCTCTGCCCCTCCAGCACCACCGCTCTGCCCCTGCATTCCGGCGCTGACTCGGCATTCCAGCGCTGACTTGGGCTCGGGGTTTGGAGAGGGGGCGCTGGTACGCGCCGCTGCTCCACCAATTTGATATTGGACCGTCACTTGCTGCACAAGAGGCACTGACTCTGTGCTCAGAGAGTGGACCCTGCCTGGACGAGGCAGAGCTACAGGGGAGATTGATTGCCCTTGGCTAATTTAAGGCAGAGAAAGGGTGCCTTCCACACTCTCCTGCGACCCAGAGCCCCGCCCTGGGCTCCAAAGTCTCTGTCCCAGCCTTGGGGGCGGAGCTGAGATAGAAACTGTTCTCATTCCTGCCGCTTATCTCCACCTGGGTAATTCAAGAGAAAAAAGGCAAGGACAGGTGGGTCCCATTGACTGCCTGCCAGCTTTTGGTCAGTCTCACCCTGCACAGGTCTCCCACGCGCGCACTGTGCCCAGAGTGTGGAGCACTAGGCCTTGCAGGAGGCAGCCGTCAGTGGTTATAAGGCAGAGATATTTTAGGACCCCCACATCCGGGGATTTGGGGCTAGGCCTTTGGCTCCAAAGTTTGTATCCCCGCCTTGGGGGTGGAGCCGAGATAGAAACTGCTCCTGTTCCTGCCGCTTATCTCCACCTGTGGAATTAAAGAGACAGAACAAGGGACCTGGTGGGTCTGGCTTCAGGACAATCTCTCACTGCACAGGTCTCTCGCGCTCTGTGTCCAGAGTACAGAGCCCATCTGGCAGAAGACACCCACGAAAGAAGCTGCCCTTAGCTGCTATAAGGCAGAGAGTCTTTATGTCTACCACCATCCTGTTTCTTGTGGCTGAGCCTTGGCTCCAAAGTTTCTGTCCCCGCCTTGGGGGCAAAGCTGAGATAGGAACTGTTCGCATTCCTACCGCTTATCTCCACCTGTGCAATTAAAGAGACAGAAGACGGGGTTCCCTGGGTTTGGCTACGGGCCTGCCGGCTTCAGGCCAATCTCTGTCTGCACAGGTCTTCTGCGCTCGGTGTCCAGGCCCTGGAGTTTGCCTGGGCACAGCCGAGCCTTGTAGGAAGCAGCCCTTGGTGAATACTAGACAGAGAGACACTACAACCCACACACTCTGGTGACTCCAAAGTCTCTAGCCCCGCCTTGGGGGTGGAGCTGAGAGAGGAACTGCTCCGGTTCCTGCCATCTATTTCCACCTGTGTAATTAAGGAGACCAGCAGGAAGGGTAGGGTAATTAGCTGTTTCCCCTCCACTACATCTCGGAGTGCTAGCTCCCCAGTGGGTTGAGAGACCTGCAGACACCACCCCAGCGAAGGCTGCTGACAGAGAGCAACTCCATCTACTGGCTCAGAAACTAAACAAGACGTGTGAATACCCAAACGAAAACCTAAAGGAAAGAAACAACAACCGAGCAAAATGGGAAGAAATCAGCGAAGGAACTCTGGAAATATGAAGAAACAAACGGAAAATACACCCCCAAAGAGGAGCACCAGCCCCTTAGAAACAGACAACAACCAAAACCTGGCAACTAAAATGACAGAAGAGGAATTTCGAATGTGGATCATAAGAACACTCACTGACCTGCAACAACAACTCAATACCCAACACCAAGAAACCAGAAAAAGCCTCCAGGAAATGGAACAAAGGTTCAACAAAGAGATTGACACAGTGAAGAAAACTTTAACCGAAGTCCTAGAGATGAAGAATCAACTCAGGGAACTACAAAATACTGTGGAAAGTCTCAAGAACAGGGTAGATCAAGAAGAAGAAAGAATCTCAGAGACTGAAGATAACACCTTACAATTAAATAAAACAGTCACAGAAATACAGCAGAGAAACAAGAGAAAAGACCAAAGCCTACAAGAGCTGTGGGATTATGTGTAAAAACCTAACGTGAGGGTCATAGGGTTAGCCAAAGGGGAGGAAGACAACACTCAAGGGCTGGACAAGCTTTTTGAAGATATAATAGAGGAAAATTTCCCAGGCCTTGCTCAAAATCTCGATATACAAGTTCAAGAAGCCCAGAGGACCCCTGGGAGATTCAATGCAAACAGGAAGACGTCACGTCATGCAGTCATCAGACTGACCAAAGTATCATCTAAAGAGGCCCTTCTAAGAGCTGTAAGACAAAAGAAGGAAGTGACATACAAGGGAAAGCCAATTCGAATAACATCAGACTTCTCTAATGAGACTTTACAAGCAAGGAGAGACTGGGGCCCCATTCTCACTCTTCTGAAACAAAACAATGCTCAGCCTAGAATCCTATTCCCTGCAAAGCTAAGCTTCATATATGAAGGAGAAATAAAGACATTCCCAGACAAGCAAAGCCTCAGAGAATTCACCAAGACAAGACCAACCCTACAAGAAGTTCTCAAAACAGTGTTACACATGGAACACCATAATAGAAACTCACGAATATAAAAAAACAACAACAACAACAAAAAAAACCAACACCCAAAGATTAAAGGCCAGATATCTCTATGGCTCAAGAGAGAAATCAAAGCAACAACATCCAACCCAACAGAATGAACAGTAATCTACCTTACCTATCATTACTCTCAATAAATGTGAATGGCTTAAACTCTCCACTCAAGAGACATAGGCTGGCTGAATGGATAAGAAAAACAGGCAAAGTATATGCTGTCTTCAGGAAACACATCTAACCTGCAAGGATGCATATTGACTAAAAGTAAAAGGGTGGAGATCAGTATTCCAGGCAAGTGGAAGCCAAAAGAAGGCTGGTGTGGCAGTTCTAATCTCAGACGATTTAGTTTCTAAACCAACAAAGGTCGTGAAAGACAAAGAGGGTCATTACATAATGGTGAAGGGCACAATTCAACAAGAAGAGATAACAATTTTAAATATATATGCACCCAACTTAGGTGCATCCAGTTTCATAAAGCAAACCTTACTGGATCTAAGCAAATGGATTAATAGCAACTCCATAATCAACGGAGATTTCAACACCCCACTGACGGCTCAAGACAGATCCTCAAACAGAAAATTAATAAAGAAATAATGGACTTAAACAAAACTCTAGAACAATTGGGTCTGACTGACATCTACAGGACATTCTACACAAAGCCACTGAATATACGTTCTTCTCATCAGCTCTCGGGACATTCTCTAAGATTGACCATATCCTAGGACACAAAATAAACCTCAAGAAATTTAAAAAAATAGAAATCATACCATATATCTTCTCAGATCACAATGGAATAAGGGTAGAAATCAACCCAAACAGAAACTCACATTTCTACACAAAAACGTGGAAATTAAACAACCTCCTACTAAATGATTACTTCATAAATGAAGAAATCAAGACAGAAATAAAAAAATTCTATGAAGAAAATGACAATGGAGAGACAAGTTATCAACTCCTCTGGGACACTGCTAAAGCAGTTCTGAGAGGAAAGTTTATCTCCATACATGCCTATAACCAAAAGTCAAGAAGATCACAAATAGACAATCTAATGAAACGACTCAAAGAGCTGGAAAAAGAAGAACAGACCAGCCCCAAACCCAGCAGAAGGAGTGAAATCAACAAGATCAAATCAGAACTAAATGAAATTGAAAACAGGGAAGCTATTCAGGAGATTAATAAAACAAAAAGTTGGTTCTTTGAAAAAATAAACAAAATTGACACACCATTGGCTAAGCTAACGAAAAGCAGAAAAGAGAAATCTCTAATAAGCTCCATCAGGAATAAAAAAGGAGATATCACAACTGATCCCAAAGAAATACAAGATATAATCTATAAGTACTAAAAAGATATTTATTCACACAAACTGGAAAACGTGGAGGAAATGGACAAATTTCTAGAAACACACAGCCTCCCTAGGCTCAACCAGGAAGAAATAGATTCCCTGAACAGACCAATCTCAACAGCTGAAATAGAAACTACAATTAAAAATCTCCCTAAAAAGAAAAGTCCCGGTCCAGATGGCTTCACCCCCGAATTTTACCACACTTACAAAGAAGAGCTAATACCTATCTTACAGATACGATTCCACAACATCGAGAAGAATGGAAACCTCCCTGACACCTTTTATGAAGCGAATATTACTCTGATACCAAAACCATGAAAGGATGCAACAAAAAAAGAAAACTACAGACCAATATCCCTAATGAATATAGATGCAAAAATTTTCAACAAAATCTTAGCTAACCGAATCCAGACGCTTATCAAAAAAATAATCCATCATGACCAAGTGGGCTTCATCCCAGGAATGCAGGGATGGTTCAACATACGTAAATCTATAAATGCAATTCACCACATAAACAGAAGCAAAAACAAAGACCAGATTATTGTCTCAATAGATGCAGAAAAGCTTTTGACAAAATTCAACACCCTTTGATGATACGAACACTGAAGAAAATAGGCATAGAGGGGACATACCTAAAAATGATACAAGCCATTAATGACAGACCCATAGCCAACATCATACTGAATGGGGAAAAACTGAAAGCATTCCCACTTAGAACCAGAACCAGAGAAGGCTGCCCACTATCTCCACTTCTATTCAACATAGTACTGGAAGTGCAGGCTACAGCAATCAGACAGGAAAGTGGAATCAAAGGTATCCAAATAGGGGCAGAAGAGATCAAACTTTCACTGTTTGCGGATGATATGATATTATATCTAGAAAACCCCAAAGATTAAACCAGGAAACTCCTGGAACTGATCAATGAATTTAGTAAAGTCTCAGGATACAAAATCAATACACAGAAATCAGAGGCATTCGTATATGCCAACAACAATCAAATCGAGAACCAAATTAAAGACTCAATACCCTTCACAATAGCAACAAAGAAATTAAAGTACCTAGGAATATACTTAATCAAGGAGGTAAAAGACCTCTATAGAGAGAACTATGAAACACTGAGGAAGGAAATCGCAGAGGATATAAACAGATGAAAATCCATTCCATGCTCGTGGATCGGCAGACTCAACATCATTAAAATGTCTATACTACGCAAACTGATCTACAGATTCAATGCAATACCTATTAAAATCCCATCAGCATTCTTCACAGATATAGAAAAATAATTTTACGCTTCGTATGGAACCAAAGAAGACCCCGAATATCAAGAGCAATTCAAGGCAACAAGAAAAAATTGGGAGGAATTAATATGCCAGATATCAAACTATACTACAAAGCTGTTGTAATTAAAACAATCTGTGTTGGCACAAAAATAGGATTATTGACCAATGGAACAGATGTGAGAATCCAGATATAAAACCATCCTCATATAGCCATCTAATCTTTGACAAAGCACACAAAAACATACGCTGGGGAAAAGAATCCCTTTTCAATAAATGGTGCTGGTTAAACTGGAGAGCCAGTTGTAGAAGGTTAAAACAGGACCCACACCTTTCATCTCGCACAAAAATCAACTCACGCTGGATAACAGACTTAAATCTCAGGTATGAAACCATTAGAATTCTAGAGGAAAATGTTGGAAAGACTCTCCTAGACATCGGCCTATGCAAAGAGTTTATGAAGAAATCCCCAAAGGCAATCAAAGCAGCAACAAAAATAAATAAATGGGACATGATGAAATTACAAAGCTTCTGCACAGCCAAAGAAACAGTCATGAAAGTGAACAGACAACCTACAGAATAGGAGAAAATTTTTGCATCCTACCTATCCGATAAAGGGCTGATAACTAGAATATACTTAGAATTCACGAAAATCAGCAAGAAAAAATCAAATAACCCTATTAAAAAGTGGGCAAAGAACTTGAACAGAAATTTTCTAAAGAAGACAGAAGAATGGCCAATAAACATATGAAAAAATGCTCAACATCCCTAATCATCAGGGAAATGCAAATCAGAACTACAATGAGATATCACTTAACTCCAGTGAGAATGGCCTTTATCAAAAAGTCTCCAAATAACAAATGCTGGCGTGGATGTGGAGAGAGAGGAACACTCCTACACAGCTGGTGGGACTGCAAACTAGTTCAACCTGTGTGGAAAGCAATATGGAGATACCTTAAAGCGATACAAGTGAATCTACCATTTGATCCAGCAATCCCATTGCTGGGCATCTACCCAAATGATCCAATGACACTCTACAAAAAAGACACCTGCACTCGAATGTTCATAGCAGCACAATTTATAATTGCAAGGCTGTGGAAATAGCCCAAGTGCCCATCAATTCAAGAATGGATTAATAAAATGTGGTATATGTATACCATGGAGTACTATTCAGCTCTAAGAAACAATGGTGATATAGCACATCTTATATTTTCCTGGTTAGAGCTGGAACCCATATTACTAAGTGAAGTATCCCAAGAATGGAAAAACAAGCACCAGATATATTCTCCAGCAAACTGGTATTAACTGAGTAGCACCTAAGGGGACACATAGGCACTACAGTAATAGGGTATTGGGGAGGGGGGGTGGGGGGACGGGTATATACATACATAACGAGTGATAGGCGCACCATCTGAGGGATGGTCACGCTGCAGACTCAGACTAGTGGGGGGAGGGGGGAAGGGCATTTATTGAAACTTTAAAATCTCTACCCACATAATATGCCGAAAAAAAAAAAATTATATATATAAGTAAAAAAAGACTGGAAAATTAAAAAAAATAATAATGGACTTAAACAAAACTCTAGAACAATTGGGTCTGACAGACATCTACAGAACATTCTACCCAAAATCCACTGAATATAGGTTCTTCTCATCACCTCACGGGACATTCTCTAAGATTGACCATATCCTAGGACACAAAGAAAATCTCAAGAAATTTAAAAAAATAGAAATCATACCATGTACCTTCTCAGATCACAGTGGAATAAAACTAGAAATCAACCCTAACAGAAACTGACATGTCTACACAAAAACGTGGAAATTAAACAACCTCCTACTAAATGATTACTTCGTAAATGAAGAAATCAAGACGGATATAAAAAAGTTCTATGAAGAAAACGACAATCGAGAGACAAGTTATCAACTCCTCTGGGACACTGCTAAAGCAGTTCTGAGAGGAAAGTTTATCTCCATACATGCCTATAACCAAAAGACAAGAAGATCACAAATAGACAATCTAATGAAACGACTCAAAGAGCTGGAAAAAGAAGAACAGACCAACCCCAAACCCAGCAGAAGAAGTGAAATCAACAAGATCAAATCAGAAATAAAAGAAATTGAAAACAGGGAAGCTATTAAGGAGATTAATAAAACAAAAAGTTGGTTCTTTGAAAAAATAAACAAAATTGACACACCATTGGCTAAGCTAACGAAAAGCAGAAAAGAGAAATCTCTAATAAGCTCCATCAGGAATAAAAAAGGAGATATCACAACTGATCCCAAAGAGATACAAGATCCAATTTATTAATACTACAAAAATCTTTATGCACACAAACTGGAAAACGTGGAGGAAATGGACAAATTTCTAGAAACACACAGCCTCCCTAGGCTCAACCAGGAAGAAATAGATGCCCTGAACAGACCAATCTCAACAGCTGAAATATAAACTGCAATTAAAAATCTCCCTAAAGAGAAAAGTCCCGGTACAGATGGTTTCACACCCGAATTTTACCACACTTACAAAGAAGAACGAGTACCTATCTTGCAGAAAATATTCCACAACATTGAGAAGAACGGAAACCTCCCTGACACCTTTTATGAAGCGAATATTACCCTGATACCAAAACCAGGAAAGGATGCAACAAAAAAAAGAAAACTGCAGACCAATATCCCTAATGAATATAGATGCAAAAATTTTCAACAAAATCTTAACTAACCGAATCCAAACACTTAATAAAAAAATAATCACCACGACCAAGTGGGCTTCATCCCAGGGATGGTTCAACATACGTAAATCTATAAATGCAATTCACCACATAAACAGAAGCAAAAACAAAGACCACATGATTCTTTCAATAGATGCAGGAAAAGCTTTTGACAAAATTCAACACCATTTCAGGATACGAACACTTAAGAAAATAGGCATAGAAGGGACATACCTAAAAATGATACAAGCCATATATGACAGACCCATAGCCAACATCATACTGAATGGGGAAAAACTGAAAGCATTCCTACTTAGAACCGGAATCAGACAAGGCTGCCACTATCTCCACTTCTGTTCAACATAGTTCTGGAAGTCTTGGCTACAGCAATCAGACAGGAAAATGGAATCAAAGGTATCCAAATAGGGGCAGAAGAGATCAAACTTTCACTGTTTGCTGATGATATGATATTGTATCTAGAAAACCCCAAAGATTCAAGCAAGAAACTCCTGGAACTGATCAATGAATTTAGTAAAGTCTCAGGATACAAAATCAATACACAGAAATCAGAAGCATTCATATACGCCAACAACAATCTAATTGAGAACCAAATCAAAGACTCAATTCCCTTCACAATAGCAACAAAGAAATTAAAGTACCTAGGAATATACTTAACCAAGGACGTAAAAGACCTCTACAGGGAGAACTATGAAACACTGAGGAAGGAAATAGCAGAGGATGTAAACAGATGGAAATCCATACTATGCTCGTGGATCCGCAGACTCAATATCATCAAAATGTCTATACTACCCAAACTGATCTACATATTTAATGCAATACCTATTAAAATCCCATCAGCATTCTTCACAAATATAGAAAAAATAATTTTACACTTCGTATGGAACCAAAGAAGACCCCGAATATCAAGAGCAATTCTAGGCAACAAAAACAAAATGGGAGGCATTAATATGCCAGATATCAAACTATACTACAAAGCTGTAGTAATTAAAACAATATGGTATTGGCGCAAAAATAGGAATATTGACCAGTGGAACAGATGTGATAATCCTGATATAAAACCATCCTCATATAGCCATCTAATCTTTGACAAAGCAGACAAAAACATACACTGGCGAAAAGAATCCCTTTTCAATAAATGGTGCTGGAAAAACTGGATAGCCACCTGTAGAAGGCTAAAACAGGACCCACACCTTTCACCTCTCACAAAAACCAACTCACTCTGGATAACAGACTTAAACCTAGGGTATGAATCTATTAGAACTCTAGAGGAAAATGTTGCATACACTCTCCTAGACATCGGCCTGGGCAAAGAGTTTATGAAGAAGTCCTCAAAGGCAATCACAGCAGCAACAAAAATAAATAAATGGGACATGATGAAACTAGAAAGCTTCTGCACAGCCAAAGAAACACTCATGAAAATAAACAGACAACCTACAGAATGGGAGAAAATTTTTGCATCCTATGCATCCGATGAGGGACTGAAAACTAGAATATACTTGGAACTCACAAATATCAGGAAGAAAAAATCAGATAACCCCATTAAAAAGTGGGCAAAGGACTTGAACAGAAACTTTATTAAAGAAGGCAGAAGAATGGCCAACAAACACGTGAAAAAATGCTCAACATCTCTAATCATCAAGGAAATGCAAATCAAAACCACAATGAGATATCACTTAACCCCAGTGAGAATGGCCTTTATCAAAAAATCTCCAAACAATAAATGCTGGCGTGGTTGCGGAGAGAGAGGAACACTCCTACACTGCTGGTGGGACTGCAAACTAGTTCAACCTCTGTGGAAAGCAATATGGAGATACCTAAAACAATACAAGTGAATCTACTTTTTGATCCAGCAATCCCATTGCTGGGCATCTACCCAAAAGATCCAATGACACTCTACAAAAAAGACACCTGCACTCGAATGTTTATAGCAGCACAATTCATAATTGCAAGGCTGTGGAAACAGCCCAAGTGCCCATCAATCCAAGAATGGATTAATAAAATGTGGTATATGTATACCATGGAGGACTATTCAGCTCTAAGAAACAACATTGATTTAGCACATCTTATATTTTCCTGGTTAGAGATGGAACCCATATTACTAAGTGAAGTATCCCAAGAATTGAAAAAACAAGCACCAGATATATTCTCCAGCAATCTGGTATTAACTGAGTAGCACCTCAGTGGACAAATAGGTACTACATTAATAGGGTATTGGGCAGGTGGGAGGCGCGAGGGGGGCAGGTATATACATACATAATGAGTGAGATGTGCACCATCTGGGGGATGGTCATGATGGAGACTCAGTCTTGTGGGGGGAAGGGGGGAAATGGGCATTTATTGAAACCTTAAAATCTGTACCCCCATAATATGCCAAAAAAAAAAACACCAAAAAACTAATGAATATAAAAGCAACCAAAACCCAAAGATTAAAGGCTAGATAATACAATGGCTCAAGAGAGAAATCAAAACAACAACATCCAACCCAACAGAATGGACAATAATGTACCTTACCTATCACTTCTCTCAATAAATGTGAATGGCTTAAACTCTCCAATGAAGAGACGTAGCCTGGCTGAATGGATACGAAAACACAAGCCAAGTATATGCTGTCTTCAGGAAACACATCTAACCTCCAAGGATGCATATAGACTAAAAGTAAAAGGGTGGATATCAGTATTCCAAGCATATGGAAGCCAAAAGAAGGCTGGCGTGGCACTTCTTATTTCAGACGATTTAGTTTTTAAAGCAACAAAAGTAGTGAAAGACAAAGAAGGTCATTATATAATGGTAAAGGGCACAGTTCAACAAGAAGAGATAACAATCTTAAATATATATGCACCCAACTTAGGTGAACCCAGATTCATAAAGCAAACCTTACTAGAGCTAAGCAAATTGATTACTAGCAACTCCATAATCACCCGAGATCTCAACACCCCCCTGACGGCACAAGACAGATCCTCCAAACAGAAAATTAATAAAGAAATAATGGATTTAAACAAAATTCTAGAACAATTGGTTCTGACTGACATTTACAGAACATTCTACCCAAAATCCACTGAATATACATTCTTCTCATCAGCTCACGGGACATTCTCTAGGATTGACCATATCCTAGGACACAAGGTAAACCTCAAGAAATTTTAAAAAATAGAAATCATACCATGTATCTCCTCAGATCACAGTGGTATAAAAGTAGATATCAAACCTAACAGAAACTGATACTCTACACAAAAACATGGAAATTAAACAACCTACTACTAAATAATTACTTCATAAATGAAAAAATCAAGATGGAAATAAAAAAATTCTATGAAGAAAATGACAATGGAGAGACAAGTTGTCAAATCCTCTGAGACACAGCTAAAATAGTTCTGACAGGAAAGTTTATCGCCATAAATGCCTATAACCAAAAGTCAAAAAGATCACAAATAGACAATCTAATGAAACAACTCAAAGAGCTGGAAAGTGAGAACAGACCAGCCCGAAACCCAGCAGAATAAATGAAACCAACAAGATCAAATCAGAACTAAAGGAAATGAAAACAGGGAAGCTATTCAGGAGATTAATAAAACAAAAAGTTGGTTCTTTGAAAAAATAAACAAAATTGACACGCCACTGGCTAAGCTAACGAAAAGCAGAAAAGAAAACTCTCTAATTAGCTCCAACAGGAACAAAAAAGGAGATATCACAACTGATCCCAAAGAGATACAAGATATAATTTATGAGTACTGCAAAAATATTTATGCACACAAACTGGAAAAAGTGGAGGAAATGGACAAATTTCTATGAACACACAGCCTCCTTATGCTCAGCCAGGAAGAAACGGATTCCCACGACCAAGTGGGCTTCATCCCAGGGATGCAGGGATGGTTCAACATAATGTAAATCTATAAATGCAATTCACCATATAAACAGAAGCAAAAACAAAGACCACATGATTCTTTCAATAGATGCAGGAAAAGCTTTTGACAAAATTCAACACCCTTTCAGGATACGAACACTTAAGAAAATAGGCATAGAAGGGACATACCTAAAAATGATACAAGCCATATATGACAGACCTATAGCCAACATCATACTGAATGGGGAAAAATTGAAATCATTCCCACTTAAAACCGGAACCAGACAAGGCTGCCCACTATCTCCACTTCTGTTCAACATAGTGCTGGAAGTCTTGGCTACAGCAATCAGACAGAAAAATGGAATCAAAGGTATCCAAATAGGGGCAGAAGAGATCAAACTTTCACTGTTTGCTGATGATATGATATTGTATCTAGAAAACCCCAAGGATTCAACCAAGAAACTCCTGGAACTGATCAATGAATTTAGTAAAGTCTCAGGATACAAAATCAATACACAGAAATCAGAGGCATTCATATACGCCAACAACAATCTAATTGAGAACCAAATCAAAGACTCAATTCCCTTCACAATAGCAACAAAGAAATTAAAGTACCTAGGAATATACTTATCCAAGGAGGTAAAAGACCTCTACAGGGAGAACTATGAAACACTGAGGAAGGAAATAGCAGAGGATGTAAACAGATGGAAATCCATACCATGCTCGTGGTTCGGTATACTCAATATCATCAAAATGTCTATATTACCCAAACTGATCTATAGATTCAATGCAATACCTATTAAAATTCCATCAACATTCTTCACAGATATAGAAAAAATAATTTTACGCTTCGTATGGAACCAAAGAAGACCCTGAATATCAAGGGCAATTCTAGGCAACAAAAACAAAATGGGAGGCATTAATATGCCAGATATCAAAGTATGCTACAAAGCTGTAGTAATTAAATCTATATGATATTGGCGCAAAAATAGGAATATTGACCAGTGGAACAGATGTGAGAATCCTGATATAAAACAATCCTCATATAGCCATCTAATCTTTGACAAAGGAGACAAAAACATACGCTGGCGAAAAGAATCCCTTTTCAATAAATGGTTTTGGGAAAACTGGATAGCCACCTGTAGAAGGCTAAAACAGGATCCACACCTTTCACCTCTCACAAAAACCAACTCACGCTGGATAACAGACTTAAACCTAAGGTATGAATCTATTAGAACTCTAGAGGAAAATGTTGGAAACACTCTCCTAGACATCGGCCTTGACAAAGAGTTTATGAAGGAGTCCCCAAAGGCAATCACAGCAGCAACAAAAATAAATAAATGGGACATGATCAAACTACAAAGCTTCTGCACAGCCAAAGAAATAGTCATGAAAGTAAACAGACAAGCTACAGAATGGGAGAAAATTTTTGCATCCTATGCATCCGATGAGGGACTGATAACTAGAATAAACTTAGAACTCACGAAAATCAGGAAGAAAATATCAAATAACCCCATTAAAAAATGGGCAAAGGACTTGAACAGAAACTTTTATAAAGAAGACAGAAGAATGGCCAACAAACATATGAAAAAATGCTCAACATCTCTAATCATCAAGGAAATGCAAATCAAAACCACAATGAGATATCACTTAACCCCAGTGAGAATGGCCTTTATTAAAAAATCTCCAAACAATAAATGCTGGCGTGGTTGCGGAGAGAGAGGAACACTCCTACACTGCTGGTGGGACTGCTAACTAGTTCAACCTCTGTGGGAAGCAATATGTTGATACCTTAAAGCGATACAAGTAATTCTACCATTTGATCCAACAATCCCATTGCTGGGCATCTACCCAAAAGATCCAATGACACTCTACAAAAAAGACACCTGCACTCGAATGTTTATAGCAGCACAATTCATAATTGCAAGGCTGTGGAAACAGCCCAAGTGTCCATCAATGCAAGAATGGATTAATAAAATGTGGTATATGTATACCATGGAGGACTATTCAGCTCTAAGAAACAATGATGACATAGCACATCTTATATTTTCCTGGTTAGAGCTGGAACCCATACTATTAAGTGAAGTTTCTCAAGAATGGAAAAACAGGCACCACATATACTCACCAGCAAATTGGTATTAACTGAACAGCACCTAAGTGGTCACATAGGTACTACAGTAATAGGGTATTGGGCAGGTGGGAGGGGGGAGGGGGCGGGTAGATACATACATAATGAGTGAGATGTGCACCATCTGGGGGATGGTCATGATGGAGACTCAGTCTTGTCGGGGGAGGGGCGGAAATGGGCATTTATTGAAACCTTAAAATCTATACCCCCATAATATGCCGAAATAAAAAAAAAAAGTAAAAACAAACAAAAAAAAAGGAAAAAAAAAGAAAAAAAAGATCTGTTAATTTTATCTCAATAAAAATTAACAACTTCCAAATAGTTAAATATAAAAAAGTATATTGCCAGTTAATATAAATTATGAGAGTGTACACTCGCTAGATAACCTTAGGAAGAATATTATATCAATTTTGAGACAAAAGTTCTTTACAAATTTAAATAATAGAGATCCAAGAATATTATAATTCTAAATTATAGAGTTGTTTGAGATATTAGCATTGGCAACGGTAACCAAAATAACCTGTAAGTACATACTTAATTTTTAGTTAATAATTTTGTGATTCTTTCAGAAATAATCTTATTTAGGAATTTTTCACATCTTATGAGGATGACTTAAAGCCAGTATGTCAATTTTGCCAACCCAAATTTTTCAAGGAAGAAAAATCTCCCAAATGGAGGTTAAGGAAACCCTTTCAAAGGAAGTGACAGTTCAGCTAAAACCTGAAGGAGTTAGCTAGGCACAAATGGAGTGAAGAAGTGGGAGGAACATTCCAGGGAGAGGGAGTGGCAAATGAAAGACTGAGAATGCTGAATACAAGTCAGAGGGACTGAAGTACTGAGGGGAAGTTTTATTCTTTTACTATGCTACCACAACTTAATGACTTAAAACATTTATCATTTCATAGCTTCTGTGGGTCAAGAGTCTAGGCATGGCTTAACTGGGTTCTCTCTAAGGCTGCAACCAAAGGCCTTGGCCAGAGCTGGACTCTCATCTAGAGGCTCAACTAGGGAAGACTCCACTTCCAAGCTCACTCTAGTTGTCAGCAGTTCCTTTCCTTGTGGCTTTAAGACTTATAGCAAGTTGCTTCTTCAAAGCCATCAATGGGGAGAGAAAGAGACTCTAAAGTCTGCTGGAACGACAGAGTCTTATATAATGTAATCACAGGAGTGACATCCCATCACATTTGCCATATTCTATTGGTTATAATCTAGCCACAGGTGCTGCCACACCCAAGGGGAGGGGATCACACAGGGGCATGAACACCAGGAGGTGAGGATCATAAGGGCCACCTCAAAATTTGTCCCCCACAGAGAGGCATGTGGCATAAGGTAGGTGGTAGAGGTTCGCTTAATCTACAGTTTGGCCAAATGCTGCTTGGCCAGGTATCAAAATCAATATTAAGCCAAAGTTAAATCCAAATCCAAAAATCCTCATTATGTATTGAAATCCTGGTATACAGGCATAAATTTGAAATTATATAAAATATTAATCATAACAAATTTATTATTATGATGTTAATAGTCCATTTTTTTGTTTATCATTGCATTCTGGGGACAAAATTCTAAGTAATGTCATACTTCCTGCTACACTATTGATCATTCCTTCATAACTATTTTTAAAGCCACAACTTTACATTTATTTTTATGACTTGCTGATTAATATTTGAGTCCTGTGCTAGACTGTAATCTTCAAGACAGCAGGAGCCTGTGTTCAGTTTTGCTCATAGTAGTATTTTTGGTGAAATAGGATTTTTTGCTCCCAAAAATATCCTTTGCTCCTACATATCCTCACCTCTCATGGGAAGAGAGACTTTTAGTGTCATAAAATTGCATCAAAGTTATTCTATCAGAGGTAATCAGTAAATGGCAAGAGAGGAGTTTATGAACAAGGAAGTTAACTTTACAATTTTTAATAATTATGAAAATTTGGAAACTATTTTCCAACATTAAAGGAATTATTAATTATACCATAGTACATCCAATCCATGCAGGGAAAATGCCTCTATTAGGTGGTTATCCTGACGAAAGACACAGAAAACAAATGAGACTGTTGCCCAAGGAGTACCACAGGCATTTCCTAATAACAATGCAGTAAAAATTAATCCAAACAGATATATATTCAAACTTTAATTCTATCAATCTTGGATGGCCAAATGGAGGTCCCCCTATCCTTAAAGAGGCTTGTCTAAAGCAGTGGTTCTCAAAGTGTGTTCATTGAAGCAACAATAGTGGCATCACCTGAGAACATATTAGAAATACAAGTTTTCAAGCCTCACCCCAAACATACTGAATCAGAAACTATGGGAGTGGGGCCCAACACTCTGTTTTAAAAGCCCTCTAGTTAATTCTGATGCCCACTCAAGTAAGTTGAAGACCCCCATATTAAAGTCGCATCTTTTTTTACTCAAGACCCTTGGTTATTGTGGTCTCCAACCACAAGGTGGCAAGCTTTGTCTAAAGTTCTATAACTTGACCACTGGTCAACTGGTAAGTGTACCTCGTCTAGGTATCTAACTGTCCAGACATAGTAAGTAGTGATGTGACATAGGGATGTGAGGGAGAAGTGGGAGATGTGGGAGGAAGAAAAGAGATGGAAGGAAGAATGGGGACTAGAAGAGGCTTTACCTCTGCTTTGAACACAGCAAGCAACAGTCCCCAACCTTTTTGGCACCAAGGACCATTTTCATGGAAGACAATTTTTCCATGGAAGGGGCCATGGGGGCAGGCAGCAGAGCTCTGTGGTTCAGTCCAGGAGTTGGGGACCACAGAGCTAGAGTAAAGGGATGGGAAAGTGCTGGGGGTGCTGATATCAGGTTGTTTACCACCTAAAAATTTAGCTCATTCTGGATATAAAACAATGTGAAACAATGTTCGGGAGTTTGTGGACAGCCCATTCCATCTACGCTTTTGATCCTTGTTATCCCCAGACACCACCCAAAGGCAAGCACCTCCCCCATACCATCACCTATTATCTTCCTACTCTCATACTCTAATCATTAATTTCTTCCCCAATTCTTTTCCATCACTGATTCTCCTCTTTTTAAACCTTTCCCCAGTTCTCCCTGGAACCCTGTTGCACAATAAAACAAGTTCATCCCATGAAAATATACAGAAATATTGTTGCCCCTCTTACTTGAACATTTCCTCCACATCCTTCCTTAATTGACACCTAGGACTCCCCTGAAGATTCTACTTCCCATACAGCTTTCTCTGATGAAATATAATAATTTTAATTTTCTCCATAAGTTATAGGGTTTGACAAAGAGGGTAGAGGGTAGGAAAACCCAAAGACAAAAGTCTCAAGGAAGGATAAACTTTTATCATCTCTGGGAATTGGATCCATGCAGACATGTCACCCAGTACCTTAACTTCTTAGTTCCATTGAATGCCTTGATTCTACTTCACGTCAGCCACTGTCATACAAGGCCACACAATGGATGTTTTCAATGCTTATAGGAAATCCATATTGGCACTGACAGGGGTGATCAAATGGAAGCTACAGTTACAAGAAGTGGCCAGGGAAAAGTGCTTTTCATTACTGTGGGCCAAAGAGTTCTTTCCCTCATCCAGAGACATACAGTGGCCACAGTGGCACCAGAAGGGGTGATCCCACCACAACAAATGGCCTCACCTGGAAAGTATTCTTTGTACTCTATGGGTTAGACTCTCCTTGCCCACCTAGAGTGTCATGGCCTGATTATAGAACGGGGAATGACATACACAGAACATATACATAAGACGCAGACAGACAGAATTGGCTGCAGTCCTGGAAGAAAAAAGGACACAGAGACAAGAGATGGTTTCAGACTTGAGCCATAAAACTCTTGTCAGTCATTTATTTATATACAGTTTAATTGGGTGAGTGTCCGGTAGCTATTTTCTCATGCCAGCTACTTTCCCAGCTACTTTTTCGTACGTGACTTCTCACTGCCAACAACACCTGCTTTTCCAGTCAAAGCAAAAAGTATGGCCTTCTACAAGAGATCTCTTTGATGTTTTGTACCGCTTTCAGATAACAAACAATCTCCGCTTGAGTGCAAGACCTTGAATCCTTGACCGTCTTGCAGCACCTAGCACTGTGTGCTGGTTACCAGGCAACCTTGGCTCGCATGCGAGGCCACAGGTTCTTGGCCATTTGCCTGGAGAAACAGTTTCTTCAGCCGCTCAACAAGCCACGTCCTGCTAATTGTGGGAATGAGCAATGGGCTTCCATTCTGCTGACTTGGGGTCTCAGCCATTCTGACCCTGGGACGGCTCGCTTACTTCAGCTCACTTCATAGAGACACAGGGAGGCCTGGCAGTATTGGGGAGAAGGGCTGAATTGCACTACCACAGGTGACCAAATATAGGAATACAAGGACAGGCAATGTTTTCCTTCTTATATGAAAAGTCCAGAAAAAGACAACATATTAGAGAAGAAAGCAAGTTTTCTGGGACTGGGGAGTCAAGGAACTGGTGCCAGGGGTTGAAAATGTTCTAATTGGATTTGGTGATGGTTATATAACTCTACAAATTTGCTAAAATTCATTGAAATGTGTACTTAAGATAGGTGAATTTTATAGCATGTCAATTATACATCAATAAAACTATTTAAAGGAATAGAAGGAACTTCTTTAACCTAATAAAGTATATCTATAGCTAACATCATACTTAATATACAAGATTTAATACTTTTCCCTAAGACCATGAAGAAGACAAGCATCTCCATTCTCACCAATTTTATTTAATATCATGCTGGAAATCCTACCTAGTGCAATAACACAAGAAAAAGAAATAAAAAGCATATAGAATATAAAAAGAAGAAATAAAACTATTTCTATTTATAGACAACACGATTGTCTATGTAGAAAATTTCATTGGCTCTACAAAAGAACTATAGCACTAATAAATGAGTTTAACAAGCTCTCTGAATAAAAGGTCAATATACAGAAATTAATGACATTTCTGTATACTAGTAATTAACAATTAGAATTCAAAAGTTTTTTTAAAAAGTATAATTTACAATCACACCACAAAAATGAAATACTTAGGTAAAAAAGTAATATGTTCAAAGTATGTATATTGAAAGCTACAAAATATATTTCAAAGATATCAAATAGAAACTAAAATAAATGAAGATATGAATTATGTTCATGGATTGGAAGACTCAATATTGCTAAGATGTCAATTCTCTCTAAGTTGATCTATAAATTCAATGCATACTCAATTAAAACCCCAGCAGGACATTTTCTAGATGTTAACCAGCTGATTTTTAAATGCATATTGAAAGGCAGGGAAACTAAAATAGTCAAAATAATTTTGAAAAAAAAAAACAAAGTTGGAAGGCTCATAATATCTAAAGTCAAGACTTACTATTAACTATGGTAATCAAGATGGTGTGGTATTTGGAGGTATGACTCCATCTGATGTTAAGACTTACCATACAGCTGCAAAAATCAAGGTTTATTGTATTGGTAGAGAGATAGACACATAGAGCAATAGAATAGAATGGAGAACCAGAAAATAGTCCAACGCAAATAGTCAACTAATTTTTGACAAAAGTGCAAAGGAAATTTAACAGAACAGGTAGTCTTCCAACAAATGGTGCTGGGACATTTGGATATCCATATATTATGGATATCCATATATTATGGATATTATGTATATATGGATATTATCCATATATTATGGATATTATGGAATGTTAATCATTTTATATAAAAATAAACTCAAAATGGATCACTCAAAAAGGCTAAATATAAAACTATAAGACTTTGAGAACATAAAATAGGAGAAAATCTCTGTGATCTTGGGTTATAACCAAGAGTTCTTAGATACCATACCAGAAGCACATGTTATAAAAGAAAAATGATTGATAAATTAGGCCTCATCAAAATTAAAAACTTATGCTCTGTGAAAGACATTATTAAGAGAATGAAAAGACAAGCCACATAAAATATTTGCAGAACTCATATTTTATAAAGGACTTGTACCCAAACATATAAAGAACTCTTAAAACTCATCAATATAGAAACAATCTAATTTAAAAATGGACAAAATATCAGAATAGACAAATCATTAAAGAAGATATGCAGATGGAAATAAGCACATGGAAAGATGATCAGCATCATATGTCATCAGGGACTTGCAAATTAAAACAATGAGATATTATACTGCACACCTTTTAGAATGGCTAAAATCCAGAACACTGACAAAATCAAATGCTGGTAAGGATGTGGAGCAACAGGAACTCTCATTCATTGTTGGTGGGAATGCAAGATGTTATTGCCACTTTGGAAGACAGTTTGGCAGTTTCTTACAATGCTAAACTTAGTCTTGCCATATGATCCAACAATCATCTTCTTAAGTACTTAGCCAACTGATTTGAAAAATTAGACTTTTGGGGGGAGGGGGGGAAATGGGCATTTATTGAAACCTTGACATCTGTACCCCCATAGTATGCCAAAATAAAAAAAAAAAAGTAAAAAAAAAAAAAATTATGTCCACACAAAACCGTGTATGCAAGTGTTTATATTAATAACAGGTTTGTTCCTAAATTTCAAAAAACTGAAAGCAATCAAGATGTCCTTGATGGTGAATGAATAAACAAACTGTAGTACGTTCATACTATGTAACACTATTCAGCAATTAAAAGGAATGAGCTATCATGCAATAACATGGATGAATCTTAAATGCTAAGTTAGAAAAGCCAGTCAGAGAAAGCTACATACTACATATCACTTATATGACATTCTAGAAAAGGGAAAACTGTAGAGACTGAAAACAGATGAGTGGTTGACAGGGATTTGAGGAGGATAAAATGTTAACTAGGTGAATCATGGGGGATTTATTAAGGTCAAGAACCTATTCTGTATGGTACTGTACTGGTGGAAACATGACATTATACATTTGACAAAATTCATAGAACTTTACAACATAAAGAGTAAATTTTAATGTATGCAAATTTTAAAAGTCAATTAGGAAGTTGGGGATCTTGGAATGGAATTTAGACTGCTAAAAATAAATTTAACTGTTGATGGGAGTGGGGAAAAAGAGGTGCTGACCTAAGTCACTTTGAAAATGACTGGAGACTGCAAGACTAACGACAATAGGAACTGTGCATAAATACCTCACCAGAAGTGTTTTTTCATGGGGCACATGTTAACAATTCTGAAACCACCGTGCATGTTATACCAATATTGAACAAATAAGTGGATGGTGGGAGCCAGGTTTCTCACTGTTGGAGTGGGAGCTTACAAATAAGCAAGAAAGACAGGCTAGAATGAAGCACGTGGTACTGTTCTGATGCTGGAGACATTAGTGTGAACTCGTGTTGATCTTAGCATAGATATTGATATAGAAAGAACTGTACTTATCCATGGGTTAGTATTCATATGTATATTCACTAGCACTGTCTACTGAGAGTGCCTAGAAGCAATGACACTCCAGTAGCAACAAGCACACCTAGCACCCAGATCTTGATTTTTAATATAATTTTCCAGTAAAAGAAACCAAGGCTCCTTGGAGAAATGGCTGATTCTAGCCTGGGGCAAGAAATATTCAAGATAAGCCTGGAGCAGCTTGTAGTGCCAGAAAGTAAGGAAGTGCTCAAAATAGCCACAATGATAAGGATATGTTAAAGGGACACAGCTGCCAACTGAAAGAGTTTCCAATGGCCAAAATTGGAACAATTTGAACAATAAAATAAAGTAGTATTGGATTATAACCCAAAGTATAAAATAAATATCCATAAGTCCATAAAGTCCATACTGTTGCAAATAAGCAATTTTAAAAAAACAAGTGGAGGGAAGACAAATCTTCTATGCATATGAATTAAAAATAATTTCTGGAAATACTCTACCCCCAAGGAGATGGAGCATAACTCCCCATTCCTTAAATATGGGCTGTACATGGAGACTTCCTTTCAAAGAATATGATAGAAAAAGGAGGAAAAAAAGAGTAACTTTACAGTGGAGAAACCTGACGAACACTAACGTCAGCCAGGTATTCAAAGTTAACATCAACTGTGAAAAATCATGTTGACAGTATGTACCCTTGACATGATGTTATGAGAATGGCACTTTATCCCTGTGGTCTTCTCCAAAAAACAATAACTTCAGTGTAATCTTTAGAAAGACATCAGATAAATCTCGATTGAGGGACATTCTATAAAATACCTGACCAGTGCTCCTCAAAACTGTTGAAATAATCAAAAACAGGGAAAGTCTGAGAAACCGCCACAGCTAAGAGAAGCCTGGAAAGAAATGATGACTAAATGTAATGTGGTAACCTAGAAAAGGATATTAGGTAAAAACTAAGTAAATCTGAATTAATTAATGACTTTATAAAATAATAATGTGTCAATATTGGCTCATTAATTGTAACAAATGCACCTTCCTAATCTAAAATATTAATAAAGGAAACTAGATGTGGGGGATTACAGGAAGTTTTTGTACTGTATTTGCAACTTTCCTGTAAATCTAAAACTGTTCTAAAAGTAAAGATTATTTAAAAAGTGAAGGTGCTTCGCAAAGTGCAAAAATTCTCAATATCATTAGAAATTAGGGAAACGTGAATTAAAACCACCTTAAGATACCACTATACAGTTATAAGAATGGCTAAAATTGTTTAAAAAGAAACTGACAATAGCAAGTGCTGACAAGGATGCAGAGGAACAGGAACTCTTGTACATTATTAGTGGGAATTAAAAATGGTACAGTAGCTTTGGAAAACAATTTGGCAAGTTATTTTAAAGTTAAGTATATACTTACCACATGATCCTGCAATCCCAATTCTGGACAATTACCAAAGTGAAATAAAAACTTACATTCACACAATATTCTGCACACAAATGTATATTGCAGATTTATTCATAATTGCCCCAAACAGCAAATAACCCAACTATCCCACAAATGATGAAAGAATAAACAATGGTACATCCATTTAATAGATTACCACACATCAATAAAAAAGGAACTATTGATATATACAACAACCTGGATAAATCTCAAATGAATTATGCTAAAAGAAAGGAGCCAGACTCTAAAGACTATATGATTCCATGTATATGACATTCTGGAAAAAAAAAAGAACTATAGGAAAGGAGAACAGGCCAGTCAGTGACAGAGGTTAAGGATTGGGGAGGAAGGTTAGACTATCCAGAGAAGGCTCAGGGATATTTTGGGGGTGATGGAATTATTCTGACTGTGGTGGTGGTTAAACAACAATATACATTTGTCAAAACTCACAGAACTGCACACTAAAAAGAGGAACTTTTACTGTATCTAAAGTAAAAATAAAACCTAAAAATCAATTACATATTTATGTTCCATTGACAAACAGAAAACAAAATTCTTAAAAGACACACTTATATTAGCATCAAAAAGTACTGAAGACCAAGCATGAATCTAACAAAAGATGTGCAATAACTCTTTAGGGAAAATTATGAAAATTAATCAAGAGGCATAATGAAGATCTTTATAGGGGAGGAGATACACCATACTCATAAATTTAATCAATCCTGGAAATACTGTAAAGATGTCAGTTCTCTCCAAATTGATCTATAGGTTCACTGCAATCCCCAAAATAATACCAACAGGAGATTTGGTGAATGTATGTTCAGATATTGACACATTTATTCTAACATATATGTGGAAATACAACAAGGAAAGGAATATTCAAGGCACTCTTTTTTTGTTATTTCAGGATATTATGGGGGTACAGATTTTAAGGTTTCAATAATTGGCCATTTCCCCCTCTAACCCCCACAAGTCTGAGTCTCCATCATGACCATCCCCCAGATGGTGCACATCTCACTCATTATATATGTATATAAACGCCCCCCTCCCCCTTCCCACCTGCCCAATACCCTATTACTGTAGTACCTATGTGACCACTTAGGTGCTGTTCAGTTAATACCAATTTGCTGGTGAGTATATGTGATGCTTGTTTTTCCATTCTTGGGAAACTTCACTTAATAGTATGGGTTCCAGATCTAACCAGAAAATAAAAGATATTCTATGTCACCATTGTTTCTTAGAGCTGAATAGTACTCTATGTTATACATATACCACATTTTGTTAATCCATTCTTAGATTGATGGCCACTTGGGCTGTTTCCACAGCCTTGCAATTATGAATTGTGCTGCTATAAACATTCGAGTGCAGGTGTCTTTTTTGTAGAGTGTCATTGGATCTTTTGGGTAGATGCCCAGCAATTGGATTGCTGGATCAAATGGTAGATTCACTTGTATCGTTTTAAGGTATCAACATATTGCTTTCCACAGAGGTTGAACTAGTTTGCAGTCTGAGCAGCAGTGTAGGAGTGTTCCTCTCTCTCCGCATCCACGCCAGCATTTATTGTTTGGAGACTTTTTGATAAAGGCCATTCTCACTGGAGTTAAGTGATATCTCATTGTGGTTTTGATTTGCATTTCCCTGATGATTAGAGATGTTGAGCATTTTTTCATATGTTTGTTGGACATTCTTCTGTCTTCTTTAGAAAAGTTTCTGTTCAAGTCCTTTACCCACTTTTTAAGGGGGTTATTTGATTTTTTCTTCCTGATTTTCGTGAGTTCTAAGTATATTCTAGTTATCAGTCCCTCATCGGATGCATAGGATGCAAAAATTTTCTCCCATTCTGTAGGTTGTCTGTTTACTTTCATGACTATTTCTTTGACTGTGCAGAAGCTTTGTAGTTTGATCATGTCCCATTTATTTATTTTTGTTGCTGCTATGATTGCCTTTGGGTACTACTTCATAAACTCTTTGCCTAGGGGGATGTCTAGGAGAGTGTTTCCAACTTTTTCCTCTAGAATTCTAATAGTTTCATACCTTAGGTTTAAGTCTGTTATCCAGTGTGAGTTGATTTTTGTAAGAGGTGAGAGGTGTGGGTCCTGTTTTAGCCTTCTACAGGTGGCTATCCAGTTTTCCCAGCACCATTTATTGAAAAGGGATTCTTCTCCCCAGTGTATGTTTTTGTCTGCTTTGTCAAAGATTAGATGGCTATATGAGGATGGTTTTATATCAGGATTATCACATCTGTTCCACTGGTCAATATTCCTATTTTTGTGCCAATACCATATTGATTTAATTACTACTAGTATAGTTTGATATCTGGCATATTAATGCCTCCCATTTTGTTTTTGTTGCCTAGAATTGCTCTTGATATTCGGGGTCTTCTTTGGTTCCATACGAAGCGTAAAATTATTTTTTCTATATCTGTGAAGAATGCTGATGGGATTTTAATAGGTATTGCATTGAATCTGTAGATCAGTTTGGGTAGTATAGACATTTTGATGATATTGAGTCTGCGGATCCACGAGCATGGTATGGATTTCCATCTGTTTACATCCTCTGCTATTTCCTTCATCAGTGTTTCATAGTTCTCCCTGTAGAGGTCTTTTATGTCCTTGGTTAAGTATATTACTAGGTACTTTAATTTCTTTGTTGCTATTGTGAAGGGAATTGAGTCTTTGATTTGGTTCTCAATTAGATTGTTGTTGGCGTATATGAATGCCTCTGATTTCTGTGTATTGATTTTGTATCCTGAGACTTTACTAAATTCATTGATCAGTTCCAGGAGTTTCTTGGTTGAATCCTTGGGGTTTTCTAGATACAATATCATATCATCAGCAAACAGTGAAAGTTTGATCTCTTCTGCCCCTATTTGGATACCTTTGATTCCATTTTCCTGTGTGATTGCTGTAGCCAAGACTTCCAGCACTATGTTGAACAGAAGTGGAGATAGTGGGCAGCCTTGTCTGGTTCCAGTTCTCAGTGGGAATGATTTCAATTTTTCCCCATTCAGTATGATGTTGGCTATGGGTCTGTCATATATGGCTTGTATCATTTTTAGGTATGTCGCTTCTATGCCTATTTTCTTAAGCGTTCGTATCATGAAAGGGTGTCGAATTTTGTCAAAAGCTTTTTCTGCATCTATTGAAAGAATCATGTGGTCTTTGTTTTTGCTTCTGTTTATGTGGTGAATTGCATTTATAGATTTACATATGTTGAACCATCCCTGCATCCCTGGGATGAAGCCCACTTGGCCGTGGTGGATTATTTTTTTGATAAGTGTCTGGATTCGGTTAGCTAAGATTTTGTTGAAAATTTTTGCATCTATATTCATTAGGGATATTGGTCTGTAGTTTTCTTTTTTTGTTGCATCCTTTCCTGGTTTTGGTATCAGAGTAATATTCGCTTCATAAAAGTTGTTGGGAAGGTTTCCGTTCTTCTCGATGTTGTGGAATAGTTTCTGCAAGATAGGTACTAGTTCTTCTTTGTAAGTGAGGTAAAATTCAGGTGTGAAGCCATCTGGACTGGGATATTTCTTTTAAGGGAGATTTTTAATTGCTGTTTCTATTTCAGCTGTTGAGATTGGTCTGTTCAGGGAATCTATTTCTTCCTGGTTTAGCCTAGGGAGGCTGTGTGTTTCTAGAAATTTGTCCATTTCCTCCACATTTTCCAGTTTGTGTGCATAAAGATTTTTGTAGTATTCATAAATTGTATCTTGTATCTCTTTGGGATCAGTTGTGATATCTCCTTTTTTATTCCTGATGGAGCTTATTAGAGATTTCTCTTTTCTGCTTTTCGTTAGCTTAGCCAATAGTGTGTCAATTTTGTTTATTTTTTCAAAGAACCAACTTTTTGTTTTATTAATCACCTGAATAGCTTCCCT
The DNA here is from genome assembly GCF_040939455.1 of Microcebus murinus. Taxonomy (NCBI): domain Eukaryota; kingdom Metazoa; phylum Chordata; class Mammalia; order Primates; family Cheirogaleidae; genus Microcebus; species Microcebus murinus. The sequence goes on along the minus strand of NC_134136.1, from coordinate 123,590,308 downwards.
GTTTTCAATTTCGTTTAGTTCTGATTTGATCTTGTTGATTTCACTTCTTCAGCTCGGTTTGGGGTTGGTCTGTTCTTCTTTTTCCAGCTCTTTGAGTCGTTTTATTAGATTGTCTATTTGTGATCTTCTTGTCTTTTGGTTATAGCCATTTATGGAGATAAACTTTCCTCTCAGAACTGCTTTAGCTGTGACCCAGAGGAGTTGATAACTTGACTCTCCATTGTCGTTTTCTTCGTAGAACTTTTTTATTTCCGTCTTGATTTCTTCATTTATGAAGTAGTCATTTAGTAGGAGGTTGTTTAATTTCCACTCTTTTGTGTAGAAATGTGAGTTTCTGTTAGGGTTGATTTCTAGTTTTATTCCACTGTGATCTGAGAAGGTACATGGTATGATTTCTATTTTTTTAAATTTCTTGAGATTTTCTTTGTGTCAATCTTAGAGAATGTCCCGTGAGCTGAAGAGAAGAACGTATATTCAGTGGATTTTGGGTAGAATGTTCTGTAGATGTCTGTCAGACCCAATTGTTCTAGAGTTTTGTTTAAGTCCATTATTTCTTTATTAATTTTCTGTTTGGAGGATCTGTCTCGTGCCGTCAGTGGGGTGTTGAAATCTCCGGCGATTATGGAGTTGCTATTAATCCATTTGCTTAGCTCCAGTAAGGTTTGCTTTATGAATCTGGATGCACCTAAGTAGGGTGCATATGTATTTAAAATTGTTATCTCTTCTTGTTGGACTGTGCCCTTCACCATTATATAATGACCCTCTTTGTTTTTCACTACTTTTGTTCGTTTAAAAACTAAATCGTCTGAAATTAGAACTGCCACACCAGCCTTCTTTTGGCTTCTATTTGCTTGGAAAATTGATCTCTATCCTTTTATTTTTAGTCTATATGCATCCTTGCAGGTTAGATGTGTTTCCTGAAGACAGCATAGACTTGGCCTGTATTTTCTTATCCATTAGCCAGCCTATGTCTCTTGAGTGGAGAATTTAAGCCATTCACATTTATTTTTTTTATTTTTTTTTATTTTGGCATATTATGGGGGTACAGATTTTAAGGTTTCAATAAATGCCCATTTGTCCCCCTCCCCCCAAAAGTCTGAGTCTCCATCATGACCATCCCCCAGATGGTGCACATCTCACTCATTATGTATGTATATACCCGCCCCCCTTCCCCCTCCCACCTCCCCAATACCCTATTACTGTAGCACCTATGTGTCCACTTAGGTGCTACTCAGTTAATACCAGTTTGCTGGAGAATATATCTGGTGCTTGTTTTTCCATTCTTGGGATACTTCACTTAGTAGTATGGGTTCCAGCTCTAACCAGGAAAATATAAGATGTGCTATATCACCATTGTTTCTTAGATCTGAATAGTACTCCATGGTATACATACACCACATTTTATTAATCCATTCTTGGATTGATGGGCATTTGGGCTGTTTCCACAGCCTTGCAATTATGAATTGTGCTGCTATAAACATTCGAGTGCAGGTGTCTTTTTTGTAGAGTGTCACTGGATCATTTGGGTAGATGCCCAGCAATAGGATTGCTGGATCAAATGGTAGATTCACTTGTATCGCTTTAAGGTATCTCCATATTGCTTTCCACAGAGGTTGAACTAGTTTGCAGTCCCACCAGCAGTGTAGGAGTGTTCCTCTCTCTCTGCAACCACGCCAGCATTTATTGTTTGGAGATTTTTTTGATAAAGGCCATTCTCACTGGGGTTAAGTGATATCTCATTGTGGTTTTGATTTGCATTTCCCTGATGATTAGAGATGTTGAGCATTTCTTCATTTCTTTGTTGGCCATTCTTTTGTCTTCTTTAGAAAAATTTCTGTTCAAGTCCTTTGCCCACTTTTTAATGGGGTTATTTGATTTTTTCTTCCTAATTTTCGTGAGTTCTAAGTGTATTCTAGTTATCAGTCCCTCATCGGATGCATAGGATGCAAAAATTTTCTCCCATTCTGTAGGTTGTCTGTTTACTTTCATGACTATTTCTTTGGCTGTGCAGAAGCTTTGTAGTTTGATCATGTCCCATTTATTTATTTTTGTTGCTGCTGTGATTGCCTTTGGGGACTTCTTCATAAACTCTTTGCCCAGGCCGATGTCTAGGAGAGTGTTTCCAACTTTTTCCTCTAGAGTTCTAATAGTTTCATATCTTAGGTTTAAGTCTGTTATCCAGCGTGAGTTGGTTTTTGTGAGAGGTGAAAGGTGTGGGTCCTGTTTTAGCCTTCTACAGGTGGCTATCCAGTTTTCCCAGCACCATTTATTGAAGCGAGATTCTTTTCCCCAGTGTATGTTTTTGTCTGCTTTGTCAAAGATGAGATGGCTATATGAGGATGGTTTTATATCAGGATTATCACATCTGTTCCACTGGTCAATATTCCTGTTTTTGTGCCAATACCATATTGTTTTAATTACTACAGCTTTGTAGTATAGTTTGATATCTGGCATATTAATGCCTCCCATTTTGTTTTTGTTGCCTAGAATTGCTCTTGATATTCGGGGTCTTCTTTGGTTCCATACGAAGCGTAAAATTATTTTTTCTATATCTGTGAAGAATGCTGATGGGATTTTAATAGGTATTGCATTGAATCTGTAGATCAGTTTGGGTAGTATAGACATTTTGATGATATTGAGTCTGCCGATCCACGAGCATGGTATGGATTTCCATCTGTTTACATCCTCTGCTGTTTCCTTCCTCAGTGTTTCATAGTTCTCCCTGTAGAGGTCTTTTACCTCTTTGGTTAAATATATTCCTAGGTACTTTAATTTCTTTGTTTGTATTGTGAAGGGAATTGAGTCTTTGATTTGGTTCTCAATTAGATTGTTGTTGGCGTATATGAATGCCTCTGATTTCTGTGTATTGATTTTGTATCCTGAGACTTTACTAAATTCATTGATCAGTTCCAGGAGTTTCTTGGTTGAATCCTTGGGGTTTTCTAGATACAATATCATATCATCAGCAAACAGTGAAAGTTTGATCTCTTCTGCCCCTATTTGGATACCTTTGATTCCATTTTCCTGTCTGCTTGCTGTAGCCAAGACTTCCAGCACTATGTTGAACAGAAGTGGAGATAGTGGGCAGCCTTGTCTGGTTCCAGTTCTAAGTGGGAATGATTTCAATCTTTCCCCATTCAGTATGATGTTGGCTATGGGTCTGTCATATATGGCTTGTATCATTTTTAGGTATGTCCCTTCTATGCCTATTTTCTTCAGTGTTCGTATCATGAAAGGGTGTTGAATTTTGTCAAAAGCTTTTTCTGCATCTATTGAAAGAAGCATGTGGTCTTTGTTTTTGCTTCTGTTTATGTGGTGAATTGCATTTATAGATTTACATATGTTGAACCATCCCTGCATCCCTGGGATGAAGCCCACTTGGTCGTGGTGGATTATTTTTTTGATAAGTGTCTGGATTCGGTTAGCTAAGATTTCGTTGAAAATTTTTGCATCTATATTCATTAGGGATATTGGTCTGTAGTTTTCTTTTTTTTTTTGCATCCTTTCCTGGTTTTGGTATCAGAGTAATATTCGCTTCATAAAAGGTTTCGGGGAGGTTTTTGTTCTTCTCGATGTTGTGGAATAGTTTCTGCAAGATAGGTACTAGTTCTTCTTTGTAAGTGTGGTAAAATTCAGGTGTGAAGCCATCTGGACCGGGACTTTTCTTTTTAGGGAGATTTTTAATTGCTGTTTCTATTTCAGCTGTTGAGATTGGTCTGTTCAGGGAATCTATTTCTTCCTGGTTGAGTCTAGGGAGGCTGTGTGTTTCTAGAAATTTGTCCATTTCCTCCACATTTTCCAGTTTGTGTGCATAAAGATTTTTGTAGTATTCATAAATTGTATTTTGTATCTCTTTGGGATCAGTTGTGATATCTCCTTTTTTATTCCTGATGGAGCTTATTAGAGATTTCTCTTTTCTGCTTTTCGTTAGCTTAGCCAATGGTGTGTCAATTTTGTTTATATTTTCAAAGAACCAACTCTTTGTTTTATTAATCACCTGAATAGCTTTCCTCTTTTCAATTTCGTTTATTTCTGATTTGATCTTTTTGATTTCCCTTCTTCTGCTGGGTTTGGGGTTGGTCTGTTCTTCTTTTTCCAGCTCTTTGAGTCGTTTTATTAGATTGTCTATCTGTGATCTTCTTGTCTTTTGGTTATAGGCATTTATGGAGATAAACTTTCCTCTCAGAACTGCTTTAGCTGTGTCCCAGAGGAGTTGATAACTTGTCTCTCCATTGTCGTTTTCTTCATAGAACTTTTTTATTTCCGTCTTGATTTCTTCATTTACGAAGTAATCATTTAGTAGGAGGTTGTTTAATTTCCACGTTTTTGTGTAGAAATGTGAGTTTCTGTTAGGGTTGATTTCTAGTTTTATTCCACTGTGATCTGAGAAGGTACATGGTATGATTCCTATTTTTTTAAATTTCTTGAGATTTTCTTTGTGTCCTAGGATATGGTCAATCTTAGAGAATGTCCCGTGAGCTGATGAGAAGAACGTATATTCAGTGGTTTTGGGGGAGAATGTTCTGTAGATGTCTGTCAGACCCAATTGTTCTAGAGTTTTGTTTAAGTCCATTATTTCTTTATTAATTTTCTGTATGGAGGATCTGTCTCGTGCCGTCAGTGGGGTGTTGAAATCTCCGGTGATTATGGAGTTGCTATTAATCCATTTGCTTAGCTCCAGTAAGGTTTGCTTTATGAATCTGGTGCACCTAAATTGGGTGCATATATATTTAAAATTGTTATCTCTTCTTGTTGGACTGTGCCCTTCACCATTATATAATGACCCTCTTTGTTTTTTACTACTCCTGTTGGTTTAAAAACTAAATCATCTGAAATTAGAACTGCGACACCAGCCTTCTTTTGGCTTCTATTTGCTTGGAATATTGATCTCCACCCTTTTATTTTTAGTCTATATGCATCCTTGCAGGTTAGATGTGTTTCCTGAAGACAGCATAGACTTGGCCTGTATTTTCTTATCCATTCAGCCAGCCTGTGTCTCTTGAGTGGAGAGTTTAAGCCATTCACATTTATTGAGAGAACTGATAGGTAAGGTAGATTACTGTTCATTCTGTTGGGTTGGATGTTGTTGCTATGAGTTCTGTCTTGAGCCATTGTAATATCTGGCCTTTAATATCTTTGGGTTTTGGTTGTTTTTATATTCGTGGGTTATTATTATGATGTTCCGTGCATAACGCTGTTTTAAGTACTTCTTGTAGGGCTGGTCTTGTCTTGGTGAATTCTCTGAGCCTTTGCTTGTCTGAGAATGTTTTAATTTCTACTTCACATACGAAGCTTAGTTTTCCAGGGAATAATATTCTAGGCTGGGCATTGTTTTGTTTCAAAAGAGTGAGAATGGGACTCCAGTCTCTCCTTGCTTGTAAAGTCTCATTAGAGAAGTCTAATGTTATTCGAATTGGCTTTCCCTTGTATGTTACTTGCTTCTTTTGTCTTACAGCTCTTAGAAGGGCCTCTTTAGTTGATACTTTGGTCAGTCTGATGAGTGCATGTCGTGACGTCTTCCTGTTTGCGTTGAATCTCCCATGGGTCCTCTGAGCTTCTTGAACTTGTATATCAAGATTTTGAGCAAGACCTGGGAAATTTTCCTCTATTATATCTTCAAACAGCTTGTCCAACCCTTGAGTGTTGTCTTCTTCCCCTTCTTGTAACCCTATGACCCTCACATTAGGTTTCTTCACATAATCCCACAGCTCTTGTAGGCTTTGCTCTTTTCTCTTGTTTCTCTGCTCTATTTATGTGACTGATTTATTTAATTGGAGGGTGTTATCTTCAAGCTCTCAGATTCTTTCTTCTGTTTGATCTACCCTGTTCTTGAGACTTTCTACTGTATTTTGTAGTTCCTTGAATTGATTCTTCATTTCCAGGAGTTCGGTTACACTTTTCTTCATTGTGTCTATTTCTTTTCCCATATCCTGGAGACTTTTTGTGGTTTCTTTGTGTTTGTTATTGAGTTGTTGTTGCAGCTGGGTGAGTGTTCTTATGATCCACCCACGAAATTCCTCTTCTGTCATATTGGTTGCCTGATTTTGGTTGGTGTCTGTTTCTAGGTGGCTGGTGCTCCTCTTTGGGGGTGTGTTTTCCGTTTGGTTCTTCATATTTCCTGAGTTCTTTTGCTGATTTCTTCCCATGTCGATCAGTTGTTGTTTCTTTCCTTAGGTTATTGTTTGGGTATTCACTCACCTTGTTTAGTTTCTCAGGCGTTAGGTGGTGTCTGTGGGTGAAATTGGACCACTCCCTGTATATTGAGTCAGTGGGTGCCGTGGTAAGGCTGTGCAAGATGCCGTCCCTGTCAGTAGGTGGCCTTTGCTTGGAGGAACAGGCTATACTGTTGATTTTGTGTCCTGTTTACAGCTCTTGTTCTGGGCGGAGCTGGATTTGGTAAGCCTGCCCTCAGGCCGTTAGCAGGGGTCAAAGTTCTGTTCTCTGCTCCCACTGAAAGCTGTCAGGGCGGGGCTGCAATGGTCTCGCTCAGCCAGAAATTCTGTGTGTGGGGGTGGGGCTGTCTGAGACCCGCAGTCTGGAGCGAGCCTCGCTTCTTTCCACCCTCGCCAACTCCGCAGCTACTCCTGGGCCTCTGCCAGCAGGCCAGACCACAAGCCACCAGGCCTCCTCGGACTGTGATGCCGGCGGGGAGGTTTCCTGCACAAGAACGACACCTGGGTTGGGTGCATGGCCTCCTTCTGGGAGGAGGGTTGCCCTCTAGGACGCTGATCCACCCCTGGAGGCACACACACCTCAGTAGGCTGTTCACGTATAACCCTTCTGTGCCCCGGGCAATGCTAGCCCTCGTTGCAGGGGATCTGGTCTGCAGGTCCGACCTCTGGGTCCCAGAGTTCAAACTGTTTCCCCATCAGGGAGAGGATTTCCGGTCCCAATTCACCCACAGGGAGCCAAGCTGGGTCTATGTCTCTCAGCCTCTGAGTCGGCACCATTCTCCTGGGAACACAGTACCATCAGCACCTGGGAGGGCGGGCGGGTAGGGAGCTCACTGTCTGAGTTCCCCTGAGTCAGGTGTAGGGTCCCAAACGGGAAGGTCCGGTTCCCTGGAGGTGCCTCTGGATGGTGGCTGTATTGTCTCTCTGGGCAGCTGCGGGTAGGATCGGCGGAGGGGAGGAGGAGGCAATATGGCGCCTGCCGCGAGGCTCGGGTCTGTGCACACGGAGGTGCCCGGAGGAAGTTGGGAACCTGGTGCCACGTCTGGTACCGGCTCACTGTTGGTAGGTGGCGGCGGTCTCTGGGCTGGTGTCCGCAGGTCTTTCCACCCGCTGGGGAGCCCACCAGCAGTCCCAAATATAGGGGAGGGGAAACAGCCAATCCGCCTACCCTTGCCGCTGGTCTCCGGGCTGCTCCGGTGGTCTCAGCCTCCAGTTCTCCTCCACAGCCTCCTCCCGTGGAGTCTCCCGGGGTCTCAGGTACCCCTCCTTCCGGCCCTTGTCCGCTGTATGCTCGTCTTCTCTCCTCTAATTTCTGCTAGAATCTGTCTTTTTTGCAGAGACACTCTGTCTGGCGGTGTTATTCGTCCGCCATCTTGCTCCGTCCCCTGGAGACTTTTTGATAAAGGCCATTCTCACTGGGGTTAAGTGATATCTCTTTGTGGTTTTGATTTGCATTTCCCTGATGATTAGAGATGTTGAGCATTTTTTCATATATTTGTTGGCCATTCTTCTGTATTCTTTAGAAAAGTTTCTGTTCAAGTCCTTTTTCCACTTTTTAATAGGGTCATTTGATTTTTTCTTGCTGCTTTTCGTGATTTCTAAGTATATTCTAGTTATCAGCCCCTTATCGGATGCGTATGATGCAAAAATTTTCTCCCATTCTGTAGGTGTCTGTTTACTTTCATGACTATTTCTTTGGCTGTGCAGAAGCTTCTCAGTTTGATTATTTCCCATTTATTTTTTGTTGCTGTTGTGATTGCCTTTGAGGACTTCTTCATAAACTCTTTGCCTAGGCCGATGTCTAGGAGAGTGTTTCCAACATTTTCTCTAGAATTTTAATAGTTTCATACCTTAGGTTTAAGTCTGTTATCCAGCGTGAGTTGATTTTTGTGAGAGGTGAAAAGTGTGGGTCCTGTTTCAGCCTTCTACAAGTGGCTATCCAGTTTTCCAAGTATCATTTATTGAAAAGGGATTCTTTTCGCCAGCGTATGTTTTTGTCTGCTTTGTCAAAGATTAGATGGCTATATGAGGATGGGTTTATATCAGGATTCTCACATCTGTTCCACTGGTCAATATTCCTGTTTTTGTGCCAATACCAGATTGATTTAATTACTGCAGCTTTTAGTATATTTTGATATGTGGCATATTAATGCCTCCCTTTTTGTTTTTGTTGCCTAGAATTGCTTTTGATATTCGGGGTCTTCTTTGGTTCCATATGAAGCATAAAATTATTTTTTCTATATCTGTGAAGAATGCTGATGGTATTTTAATAGGTATTGCCTTGATTCTGTAGATCAATTTGGGTAGTATAGACATTTTAATGATGTTGATTATGCCGACCCATGACCATGGTATGTTCTTCCATCTGTTTACATCCTCTGCTATTTCCTTCTTCAGTGTTTCATACTTCTCCCTGTAGAGGTCTTTTACCTCCTTAGTTAAATATATTCCTAGGTACTTTATTTACTTTGTTGCTATTTTGAAGGGAATTGAGTCTTTGATTTCGTTCTAACTTTTACTGTTGTTGGTGTATATGAATGCCTCTGGTTTATGTGTATTGATTTTGTATACTGAGACTTTACCAAATTCATTTATCAATTCAAGGGGTCTCTTAGTTGAATCCTTGGGGTTTTCTAGGTATAATATCATGTCATCAGCAAAGAGTGAGTTTGATCTCTTCTGCTCCCATTTGGATGCCCTTAATTCCGCTCTCTTGTCTGATTGATCTATATCAATTATCGCTTTTACTATGAGTGCTCTAAATACATCAAAGGATACCATCAAGAAAGTGAAAAGACAACCCACAGAATGGGAGAAAGCATTTGCAAATTATATTCCTGATAAAGGACTTGTACAGTATTGAAGTTCATTTAGCATCTTCAATTTGTAGGTTTATGTATTTGCCAAATTTTAAAAAATTTCAACCATTATTTCTTCGAATACTCTCTCAGCCCCTCCATCATCTTTCTCCTCTCCTTCTGAAACTCAGATGACCCAACTGTTAGGTCTTTTGTTGTAGTCTCATAAGCCCTTGAGACTCCATTTACTTTTTCCCACCTATTTTCTCTCTGTAATTTCTATTGTTCTATATTATAGTTCCTCTTTCCTCTGTCTTCTCCATTCTGCTTTGAGTCAATCATTGAGATTTTGAATTTTTCTATTGTATTTTTATTTCTAAAATTTCCATTTGGTTCTTTTTCATATATTATATTTCCTTAGTGAAATTTTTTTATTTCTTTGCTTAGACTTTCTATTTTTTTTTCACTTTTTAAGTTTGTTCATAATTGCTCATTGAAGCATTTTTATGAGAGTTGTTTTAAAATTATTTTCAGATAATTCTAACATCTGTGTTATCTTGTTGTTAGCATCTGTTGATTGTTTCTTACTATTAAAGTTGAAATCTTCTTGGATTTTGGTATGTTGATGATTTTCAATTGATACCTGGACATTTGAGGTATTATGTTATGAAAATCTAGATCTTATTTTAATCTTGTGTTCTGAGAGTCTTCCTCTGACACCACGCTGGAAGTGAAAGATGATGCTGTTTCATTACTTCCACATGGGTGTAGAAGTTTAATTCCCCACTCAGCTTCTGTTGATACCTGGTAAGAAGAGCCTCCTTGTTAATTCTGAATGGGACTGGTAGTTAAGTGGGAGGGTGTTATTCCTTCGATCTCAAGATCCCTAACTCTTCTACTTTCTTTTTTCCACCTTTTAGATGCTTCTAAATTTATTTTACAAATAATATCCAGGGCTTTTATCTGTACTTAGTTGGATAAATATGAAGATACATGTTTCCTCCATCTTTCCAGAAGCATAAATCCAAGATATTTCCATCTGGGGTGATGAAAATGTTTTAAATTTAAATTTTAGTGATGGTTGTACAACTCTCTGCCTGTATTTAACACCACTGAATTGTACACTTTCATTGGATTATTTTATGATATGTGAATTACATATCTACATAACTGTTAAAAGTCCAGACAATACCAGAAAGAAGTGAAGAAGTAGTTCAATAGCTAGAGTAGTAAATGAGGTGTTTTAGATTGTTCTAAGGTGAATAAAAAGGGAGAGGCAGCCTCTATTTCTGCCTCTCAATATTATCTCTATTTGTTAACAACTAGCTCCGATGTCACAACCTCTATGTCACTTTATCTATGAAATTTTTCTCCATGGCAAACTAAATTTTTTGAGTGCCTACCTCAGCATTATTGCAGGTACTATGATGGCCATTATCACACTCAATCCTTCCCATAATCCTGCATGGTAAGTAGTGTTATTCCAGTTTTAAAGTTGAAGAAACTATGGTTCTATGTGTTTAAGCAACTTGCCCAAAGTCAAACAAATGAGAAGTGAGGAAGCTAGGATTTCCACTTTATCATCTTGCTGCTTTTAGAGTGTTCTTCACTTTCCACCATGCAGTACAGATATTTGTAAATTAATACCATTATCTATATAGGTTACAAGCTTTTTGAATGAGGAGTAATGTCTTAGTCACAGTTGGATGTTTTGCTGTGCCTAACCCATAAGTGTCATACAATACTGAAATGTTTATTGAATGAATAGATAAATGAATGGTTGCAGTAAAGTCAATTAAATAAATAAATATTATACAGTTGATCCTATCATCTTTACCTGCTAGGTAAACAGGGAGCCTTTCCTGAATGGCCCCAAATGAATCAGGCTTGGAATAAGTGCCCCTATTCAGTGCTTCCACAATCCCCTGGGTTTAACTCCATCATGTAAATCTTTTCATGCTCTAGTATAAATCTCTCTTTATATTTCTATCTCCTGCTAAACTGTGAGATCCTTGAGGGCAAGGACTGTGTGTGAATTATCTCTATACTGGCATTTTCTGGCCCTTCAACACCCTGAACAGCACCCAATAAAGATAGGTTGCCCAATTGATAGTCGCTGAATGGAATAATGAATCAATCAATCTCTATAATGCAGTTCTAAAGAGGGTAATAAAGAGAACTGGACTCTTTTTTTTTTGTCTCACCACCCCATCCAATCCATCATCCAGTCCTACTGGTTCAACCTTCAAAATATATCTGAAATCCAACCACCTTTTTCATAGCCCTCCACTGCTATGACCGTAGTACAACTTATCAACATTTTTAGACTGAACTATTTTAGAAGCTTCCCAACTGGTCTCTCTATCTCTATAGTTGACTCTTCCTGCATTCAAACCTTCAAACAGCAGCTTTAGAGATCTTGTTTTTGTTTTCTGGGTTTTTGTTTTTTTGTTTTGTTTTTTGTTTTTGTTTTTGTTTTTTTGGCGGATGGAGGTTGGTTTATTTTTTTTAACAATCAATTACTATCTTTATTCTTTTTTTTTTTAAGTTCTCCACCTACCACCACCATAATCAGGATATCAAGCAGTTCCATTACCACCCAAAATATATTCAGGTTAACCCTTTATATAATTACACCTCCCTCATACACACAAACACACACACACACACACACACACATTCTCTGAAAACCATTGATCTATTGTCTATCCATCATTATAGTTTTTTCAATATGTAACATACATGGAATCATACACTATGTAACCTTTTGAGACTACACTTCTTTCACTTAGCTAGTGTCTTTGAGATTCATCCAAGGTATTGTATGTTTCAATAGTTAATTCCTTTTTATTGCTGAATAATATTTCATTGTTTGAATACACAGAAATTTGTGTATCTGTTCACCTGTGAAAGGCCTTCTGAGTTTCTAGTTTTGAATGATTATGAACAAAGCTTTATAAACATTAATGCACAGGTTTTTGTGTAAATATAATTTTTTGTTTTCTTTGTTTTGCTTCTGTTTTCATTTTTCTAGAGTAAAATACACAGGAGTGGGGTTGCTAGGTCATGTAAATCTATGTTTAACTTTATGAAAAACTGTCAAACTATTTTTCAGAGTGGCTATATCATTTTGTATTCCCATGAGCATTATATGAGAGCTTCAGTTACTTGCCATCCTCCTAGCAAAATTGGTATTGTCAATAATTTATATTTTAGCTATTCTAACAAGTATGTAGTGATATCTCATCATGGTTTTAACTTATATTTTCCTAATCGCTAATGATGTTGCACATCTATTAATGTGCTCATTTGACCTCTTTATATCCCCTTTGTTCAAGTCTTTTTTTCACTTTTTAAAAGTTATGTTGTTTGGTTTATTGTTCAGTTTGAGAGTTCTTTATATATTATGGATAAAATTCCTTTGTTAGATGTACTATTTTCAAATGTATTTTCCCAGTCTGTCTTTAACAATGTCTTTCACAGAGTGAATGTTTTTAATTTTGATGTATTCCATTTTATCTATATTTTCTTCTACGAGTATCACTTTTTGTATCATGTCTAATAACTTTTCATCTAATCCCAGGTCCTCAAGATTCTCATCCGTGATTTCTTTTTAAAGTTTTATAGTGGCTCTATATCTATTTGAGTTAATTTTTGTGTATTGTTTAGGTGAACATCCATTTATTTGTCTATGAATGTCCAATTGTTCCAAAACTATTTGTTGAAAAAAACTCTATTTTCTCTATTGAATTGCTTTTGCACAACTGTCAAAATCAAATAGCCATATTTTTGTGGGTCTATTTCTGGACTTCCTCTTCTGTTCTCATACTGCTTTGACTACTGTAGCATTATTCTAATTCTATATTCTGTTCCATTGATAAGTTTATCTATTCATTCACCAGTATCATGCTGTCTTGATTACTCTAACTATATAGTAAGTCTGAAATTCAGGTGGTGTCAGTCCTCAAACTTTGTTCTTCTTCTTCAAACAATGTGGCTATCCTAGGTCTTTTACCTTTGATACAAATATCAGAATCAGTTTGTTTATAACCACAAAATAATTTGCTAGAGTTTTTATTGTCATCAGATGATTTTTACTTTTTAGCCTGCTGATGTGCTAGATTATATCAACTCATTTTTGAATGCTGAACCAGCCTTGCATACTTGGAATAAATTTCATATAGTCGTGGTGTACAATTCTATTTATACGTTGTTGGATTTGATTTGTCAATAGTTTGTTGAGGATTTTTGTATCTATGTTCCTAAAAGATATTGGATTGCAGTTTTACTTTCTTGTAAAGTCTTTATATGGTTTTGGTATTAGGATAATGCTGGCCTCATAGGATGAGTTAGGAAATGTTCCCTTCCATTTCTATTTTCTCAAAGAGGTTGTAGAGAATTGATATCATTTCTTCCTTGAATGTTTGTCAGTAAAATTATCTGGGTCAAGTGATTTTTGTTTTGGAAGATTATTAATTATTGGCTTAATTTCTATAATGGATAGTAGACCTATTCAGATTTTACCTATTTCTCATTGTGTGAATTTTGGTAGTTTATGTTTTCCAAGGATTGGTCCATTTTATCTAGGTTATGATATTTGTTGGAATCAAATTGTTCATTATATTTCTTTATTATCCTTTCTTATGCCCATTGGATCAATAGTAATGACATCTCCTTTATTCCTGACATTAGTAATTCGTGTATTCTGTACTTTTTCATGGTTAGCCTGGTTACTGGAACATCAATTTTACTAATCTTTTTGCAGAACCAGCTTTTGACTTGATTAATTTCTCTATTGATTTGCTGTTTTCAATTTTATTGATTTCTGATATAATTTATCTATTTTCTTTTGCTTACTTTATTTATTTATTTTTTATTTCAGCATATTATGGGGGTACAGATTTTAAGGTTTCAATAAATACCCTTTCCCCCCTCCCCCCACAAGTCTGAGTCTCCAGCATGACCATCCCCCAGATGGTGTACATCTCACTCATTATGTATGTATACACCCGCCCCCTCCCCCCTCCCACCTGCCCAATACCCTATTACTGTAGTCCCTATGTGTCCACTTAGGTGCTGCTCAGTTAATACCAGTTTTCTGGTGAGTATATGTGGTTCTTGTTTTTCCATTCTTGGGAAATTTCACTTAGTAGTATGGGTTCCAGCTCTAACCAGGAAAATATAAGATGTGCTATATCACCGTTGTTTCTTAGAGCTGAATAGTACTCCATGTATACATATACCACATTTTATAGCTTACATTAGATTTGTATTAATCTTCTTTCTCTATTTTCCTGAAGTAGAAACTAGGATTATTGATTTTATATTTTTTTCTTTTATAATATATGCATTCAATGCTATAAATTTCCCTCTAAACACTGATTTGACTGTATGCCACAAATTTTAAGTTGTATTTTCATTTTCATTTGGTTCAAAATATTTGAACATTTCTCTTGGGACTTCTGTTTTGACCCATGTGCTATTTAGAAGTGTGTTACTTAATCTCCAAATATTTGGGGATTTTTCAGCTATCTTTCTGTTATTAACTTCTAGTTTCATTCCATTGTAATCTGAAAGTATATTTTGTGTGATTTACATTCTTTTAAATTTATTAATATATGTGTTATAGCCCAGAATGTAGTCTATCTTGGTGTCGCTCCATGTAAACTTGAGGATAATGTATAATTTGCTCTTATTGGATGAAGTATTCTATAAATGTCAATTAAAAGTAGTTGATTGATGGTGCTGTTTAGTTCATCTATATTCTTACTGATTTTCTGCCAACTCGATCTGTCAATTACAGATAAAAGAGTGGTGACGTCTCCAACTATAATAATGGGTTCATCTATTTCTCCTTGTATGTCTACCAGCATTTGTCTCATGTATTTTTATTCTCTGCCTTTATGTGCATACACATTCAGGATTGTTATATTCTCTTAGAGAATACACCCCTTTATCACTATATAATATCCTTCTTTATCCCTGATAAATTTCCTTGCTCTGAGGCCTACTTTCTGAAATAAATATAGCTAACCCAGCTCTCTTTTTATTATAGTTAACATGGCATGTATTTTCGCATCCCTTTACTTTTAGTTTATCTATTTCTTTAAATTTAAAGATTTCATTTACACAGCATATAGCTGTGTCTTGTTCATTATTCTACTCTGACACTCTCTGTCTTTTAATTGATCTATTTATACCATACACATTTAAAGTAATTATTGATATAGTCAGATTACTATCTAGCATGTCTTTAACTCTTTTGTATTTTTTACACTTAATTTTTGTTTCTTTTTTATCTTCCTCTCTTTTGTTGACTTCTCTCATTTGAATTGAGTATATTGTATAACTCCATTTTCTCTCTTTTCTTATCATATTGATTATACTTGTTATAATATTTTCAGTACTTTTCTTACAGTTTCAGTATACATTTACAATTTAATACTATTTGTAATTACTATAAGTCTACTTTCAAGTAATAGCATATTACTTCACAGGTAGTATAGGTATTTCATAACAGAATAATTCCAATTTCTCCCTCTCCTTCCTCATAATGTTTCTGTCTTTCATTTCATTTATTCATAAACTACAATCAGCAAATATGTTGTTGCCATTATTATTTTGAGCAAACAATTATCTCTTAGATCAACTAGGAATAAGAAAAATAAAATACTTTATTTTACTCTCGTTTATCCCTTCTTTAACATTCTTCCTTTATATAATTCTAAGTTTCCGACCTATGTCATTTTCCTTCTCTCTGAAGAACTTTTAACATTTCTTGCAAAGCTGGTCTACTAATGACAAACTCCTAATATTTTAGTTAGGAGTTAAAGTTTGTGAAAGTTTTTATTTCTCCTTCACTTTTGAAGGATGTAGAACTCTAGGTTGGTGGATATTTTGTCTTTCAAAAATTAAATATTTCACTCCACTCTCTTTTTGCTTGCATGAGTTCTGAAGGGAAGAATGATGTAATTCTTATTCTTATTTCTCTATAGATAAGGTATTTTATTTTCCTCTCACTTCTTCCACAATTTTTATTTTTCTCTGGCTTTTTTCACAATTTTCTTTCTGTCTTTGATTTTGTGAAAATTGAATATAATATGCCTAGGTGTAGACGTTTTGGTATTAATCCAGATTGGTGTTCTCTAGGCTTCCTGAATCTGTGCTTTGGTGTTTGTTATTTATTTTGGAAATTCTCAGCTATTATTACTTTAAATATTTTTTTCTTTTCCTTTTTCTCTTTCTTTTTCTTCTGATATTACCATTACATGTATATTACACCTTTTATAATTGCCCTGAGTTTTGTATTTTCCACTCTTTTTTTCTTCCTGCATTGCAGTTTTGAAAGTTTCTGTTGACATATTGTCAAGCTCACTGATTCTTTC
Organism: Microcebus murinus; assembly: GCF_040939455.1. Classification (NCBI taxonomy): domain Eukaryota; kingdom Metazoa; phylum Chordata; class Mammalia; order Primates; family Cheirogaleidae; genus Microcebus; species Microcebus murinus. The sequence goes on along the minus strand of NC_134136.1, from coordinate 123,573,952 downwards.
CTTAACAATGTCCAGTCTACTGATGAGCCCATCAAGGGCATTCTTCATTTCTGTTACAGTGGTTTTTTTTATTATTATTTCTAGAATTTACTTTTCATTCTTTCTTAAAGTTTCCATCTTTCTGATTATACTTCCGACCTGCTTTTTCTTGTTGTCTACTTTTTCCATTAGAGCCCTTATCATGTTATTCATAGTTATTTTAAATTCCCAGTCTGGTAATTCCAGAATCTCTGCCATATCTGAGCCTTGTTCTGATGCTTTTTGTGTGCATGTCAATTTTTTACAGCCCTCTATTCTAGGCTACCTCATGTTATAACTAGTTGTGCACTGGCTGTCTTCCCTCACACTATTTCATGCTTTCAGGAGGCTAAGAATTAACCTTATTTACCTCTATATTTTCCATAGGACCTACCTTCCTCCTAATTTGTACAAAGTAGACCTCAACAAATATTTGTTGAATTGAATTGAATTTCTCTGTCCTCTAGCCCCACTATCACACAGTTCGTGATTAGAAATGATTGGTTCATGATCTGTAAACAAAAATTTAACTGCACTAGAGAAATTGCTATTTAAAAGAACAAGTTAGTGACTGCTTGGGAAAAGCAAAAAATAAAAAAGAATAATGAGAAGTGTGAATAATTATCTCCTGGTTTGTAAGTCCTAGATTCCAAAAACAGGGTTTTGAGGTTTGGTTTTGTTTGGTTTGGTGTTTTTTTGCAAACGTAAGCATACCTGGATCACTTGAAATTTTGAAATTTTTATGATTTTGCTCTTTGGGATATGTATGAATTAGGTGGGTCCAGAATTAATTTTAGAAAACGAGATGAGAAGACACTGAGATGCCATATGCATATGCAAACACATAAACACACACACACACACACAAAAAAAAACCCACTATATGTGGGAAAAAGGTTGTAAGTTAGAGAGACCTCTTTGGTCTCAGCTCTAACCTGAAAGAGTCTCAGTTAACTGAGATGAGAGGCAATATAATGAATAAAGCCCGACACTTTTGCTAGCCACTAAACTCAAAGTATGCATATTCAGTCTTTGCAATTTGCTGCTTATATTGCACACTTGTCTGGTCACAACTTTAAAATATTAAACAGAACATTGCCATCTCTACTCACTGGTCTCCCAGCTTCCACTCTTTCCCTTACACAGTCAATTTTCCATACAGCTTTCCTGAGTGCTCTTATGAAATATAAATCATATCATGTATGTTTACTGCTTGGAATTCTCCAGTGGCTTCACATCACATGAGAACAAAATCTAAACTCCCTACCTTGGCCTAACAGACCCTAAGTGACACAACCCCTATCTACCTCTTTTTACTATTTAACTTGCTCCAGATTTTTTTCAGTCCCCTGAACAAGCCAAGCTATTCCCAGTTTAGAGATTTTGCAAACATTGGTCCCCTTGACAGCAATGCTCTTCCCTTAGATACTCCCATGTCTGATTCCTTATCATCTTTCTCATCTCAAGTCAAATTATCATTCCCTGACCACACTATTTAAAATAGCCCTGTATCCCAATATTAATGACTTTCTAAATTATTACCTTCATAGCACTTATCACCATCTAATATCATTATCTTGTTTACATACTTGTGTATTGTGTGTCTTCCTCTTAAAGATAATAAGTTCTATTAAAGCAGAAGCTTTACACACTGCTGTATCCTCAACAACTAGAGTAGTGTCTCATCCAGAGTGAGTGCTTAATAAATATTGTGAAATAAATTATTGTGAAATTCAATTGGGATCCTTTTCAGTACTGAATTAGTTCAGTGTCTTGCCCAGGGATGAGCAATTTGATCTGATTCAATTTAATTTAGTTCAACAAACATTTATTTGCTTTATTCACCTCTGGTTCTCTGAACCTAGGAACACTGACTGGCAAATATTAGATGCTCAAGTAACAAAGGTTAAATGAATGAATGAATTTCATGCCTACTATGTGCAACATTGAGACAGGGACAGCCACTGGAAAAGGTGGGTCCCAGTATGAGGATAGCAGTCCAAGAACCATCTGTTGACTGCCAATAGGCCAGAGGCAAAGTCTGAGCCTGGTCTCCATGGAAACCTTTTAATAGAAAGTGTAGGAAGGAATCTATCTTACACCTATTCCCCAAGCCAATTAAGAGCTATAAGGAAGATGAGAAAAGGAGAGGCATTTTTCAAGGCCCACATGACCTTTCCTTTTCATTAACAGGGTGTGGATCTCCAAACTGCTTCCTGGATGTATGAGGGGAGAGGGCTTCCATCAATTTTGTTCTCACTGGAAATCATTGACGGAGGAGTGAAACACAGCACCAGTTTTCCAGTAAAGTGATCCCTTGGGGCCTACCTGAATCACTGTGAGGGAGGAGTTTCCATGGAGAAGGCTGCTTCCCTTAAATCCATTAGGCCTGGGTGAAAGGTGGGGATGGCAAGGAGGAAGAGGCCTAGCCTAGATTAAAGCTGCAGCTTTTGAAGCAGGAGACAGGCACTTTACCACCTCTGGGGCTCTTCCTACAGCTGAACCTCTCTCCTGCTTCCCTAGTTACCTTATGGGTGGCATCTTTATGGAAAAGCACCATCTACATTGCAGATTCTATAGAAAGAGTTTTTTTCTAAAAGCACCAGCCCTGGACTACCTATTAATAACTGGTCTCAAGACATAGTATTTCTGTTCCTTAAAACTCTCCAAAGTAGGATAATACTAGCCCCATTTTACAAATGAGAAAACTGAGACTCAGACTGAAGTTTAAAAGCTCAGACTCTGGAGCCAGATTACCTGATCTGAGCTTTACCACTATGGGATCTTGGGAAACTCACTTAAAGTTACAGAGCTTCAGCTTCCTCATCTCTAAAGTGAGGATGAAAATAATATCTAACTCCATAGGGATTACAGACACACACACACACACACACACACACACATGCACAATAATCCCTTAAAAGTGCTTAGCAGGGCCAGGTGCAGTGGATCATACCTATAATCCCAGGACTTTGGGAGGCAGAGGCAGGAGGATCACTTGAGATCAGGATCAGCCTGGACAACTAGCAAGACCCCATCTCTACAAAAAATGTAGAAGTTAGTTGAGTGTGGTGGTACACACATGTAGTCCCAGCTATTTAGTGGGCAGTGGATCATGTGAGCAGGAGGATCATGTGAGCTCAGGAGTTTGAGGTTACAGTGAGCTATGGTGATGCCACTGCACTCCAGCCTGGGTGATAGAGTGAGACCCTGCCTCTGAAAAAAATAGTTCTAAATTTTTGTTCATGTCCTTTGCCCACATTTTTTTTTTTTTTTGCAATCACACAAGAGGAGGTTTATGTTCTGGCTAGCCAGGGTCCAAGCCTCAGAGCACCAACGCAGTGGCCACTCTCGCAGGCAAGGACCCCGACTGGAACAACGGCATGCCTTTTATCCCCATGGTGCACAAGCTGCGCACAAGCCAACTACGCATGGATCATGCGTTGACCTTTAAAATGATTGGTTGCCCACTATTGCCTTTTGAAATAATTGGCAGGTTGGTTGCCCTCTATTGCCTGATGGGCCAGTCGCCTGGGCTTCAATGACCTCATCCCATAATTCCCCCTACAGCGGTGTAGCAAGCAAGCAATGACCAGAAGCAAAGGTTTGAAGTTAGCTCATTGCCCCACCCAAGTAAATTCCCGACAATTGGAAGAATTCCTCTGCCCTACATTCCCCCCTTTCTCTAGGTAGCAGACGAGCACTCTTGCTCATCCTCAAGGTCTCTTAGGTGCTCTAGTTCTATAGCACTTGACCATAGCTGCTGATATTATTGTTGCAATACTAGTAGCTGGACGGTGTTTATCCATTACAAAAGCTACTAGTCTATTAATTACACATGGCGTGAAAGTAAGGACTAAGATTAGCATAACGAGTGGGCCTAGTAGAGTGGATAGTAGCATTGTTAACCAGGGGGAACTGTTAAACCAAGACTCAAACCAACCTGCTTGCTGTTCATATTCCCGTTTGCGGCGGGCAAGCCCTTCCCTGACCTTAGCTATAGATTCTCTAACAACTCCCGTATGGTCTGCATAGAAACAACATTCTTCTTTGAGGGCAGCACACAGTCCTCCTTACTGGAGGAATACTAGATCTAACCCCCTCTGGTTCTGGAGCACTACCTCGGATAGGGAGGTTAGTGACTTTTCTAGGTGTGAAATTGAATCTTCTATCCTTGCAATATCTTCATCAACAGCTGCCCTCAGAGTATTAAACCCTCTTTGCTGCATTGCAAGAGAAGAGATACTAGTTCCTGCTCCTATTGTCCCTAAGCCAAAAAGAGTAGCCAGGGTTATGGCTGTAATGGGCTCTCTTTTTCTTTTAAAAATTAGGTTGGTGACTCTTCACCCTACTATGCCCTCATACATTGTCTCCTCAGTGTGGTATATTATTTTTGGGAACACTAACACCATTATACAGTAATCTTTAGACCCATGTAAGGTTATGGGGTTGGTGGGGGTTCGGGGCAGTAAGTACAGCTGTAGGTCTCTATCCCAAAAACATTGGACCAAAAACACAACATCCCCAAAACCCAATAACCAACCCCCCACCGCAACCCGTCCATGTTTGTCACCCAGTCAATCTTTAGATGCCACAACCCCAGTCCAAGTCTGTGTCAGCGGTCCTGGGCTGTCGCTGCCACTCGGGTCAGTCTGGTCTTCAGAGGATTCTTCCGGTCTGCAGTTGCTTTCCACTGGTCCTGGCACCGCTCCTGGTCTTTTTTATTAGCAGGTCTCACGTGGGAGTGGTGTAGCCAGGTCGCTACTATTCATTCTATCGACCTTAAGAGCAGTGGGGGTAACAAGAATAATTTGATAGGGGCCCTTCCACCTCGGCTCGAGGGTTCTGTTGTTATGTCATTTCACCCACACCTAGTCCCCCGGCTGGTGTGGGTGAAACGGGTGTCCGGCACCCTCCTCCTCAGGCCAGTAGATAGCATGGAGGGCCGGCCATACTTGACTGTAGACACGTTGCAGAGCCTGCACCGCTTGTAACACTTCTTTGGGATGTGCCGGAAGAGCCTCAGGGCTCATCCTAGGAACTACAGGAGGGGGTGTGCCATACATGATTTCAAAAGGGGTTAAACCCAAGTGATAAGGGGTGTTCCGGGCTCGGAACAGGGCGAAGGGAAGGAGGGTCACCCAGTCTCCGCCAGTCTCTAGGGCCAATTTAGTCAAGGTCTCCTTTATTGTTCTATTCATTCGCTCTACACAATACCAACCCCCCACCGCGACCCGTCCATGTTTGTCACCCAGTCAATCTTTTTTTTTTTTTTCCTGGGATTGAATGTCTTTATTAAATAAATGAGTAAATGGCAGCACAAATCAGCAGCCATAATTTTGGAAGGCGTGGGGACAGGTGTTATGTCAGAATGTAATTGTTCATTTCATAGTTTCAATGTAACTAAAGAACTGCCCAAGGCCCATTGATCAGTATTATATATTGCAAGAGGGCAAGACTACAATACTAAGGACTGAACCCTAATCCTTTTAGAAGACAGTCAAAACCTTACAGATTATTATAATGGTCAGCAAGATTGCACCTTGAGATTTGATATCTAATGTTCCTCAGCTAGTTTTCAACTCACAGCAGCAAATGTGTAGAGTAGGCTTGAAGAAGGAACACTCTTTTGAGAAAAAGAACTTAGCTATTCTTGAAATAATTCAGCATTTTTCCCTATTTTCATTTTGCATGACATATTATTTCCTCTTGTTTTATACCCTTAACTACCCCCATTTCTTTAAGAAAAACAGTGTATTATAAGCAGCAACAGGAAAGCAAGAGTCCTTAGGCTTTTAGAAATCCTGTTTTATAACAGTTAATAATCTGGAGTTAATATTTAGAGGAAAAAGGAAGAATCCCTGTGACCCCAATACTCCATTGCTTGTCCCCTTTACTTTGTGGCTTGAGGGCTTTTGAGAATTATGGAGTAGATAGATGGATAAATAAATAAATAAATAAATAAATAAATACAACTCAACTCTGGCAGATTCATCAGCACCACCAACACAATCGAAGAGAGAGAACAAGATTAAAATGGGAAAGGGGTAGAAAGGAAAGGGCTTGAAAGGGAAGACAATGAGGGCAAGGTGGTAGGAGAGAGAAGTCTTGGCCTTAGAGCAAGTCCAATTCAAAGGAGTGGATGCTGGCAATGGGAGCTCTCCAGAAGTTGAAGGTGCTGTACTCAAGAAGGGCATCACCTTCGGGGTTTTTCTCCTGTTCTGCTCCAGTTGCTTGCCCGGTCATTTTGCCAACGCTGTTGTCCTTGACCTTGAAGATGGATGTATCTGACAGACCCAGGCCTTCTAGCTCTGACAGATCCAGTTCTGGGATGGGCATCCTCCAGAAAAGAAAGGAGCTGTACTGGCTACTCACGGGGTCCCTCATAGCTTCCTGTTATCAATGACTTACTAGCGTGTTCCAAAGATGGAGGGAGTGTCTCGGGGGCTCCGGGGTCTGCTCTGGGCTGGAGAAAAAGAAAGCTATCGGGGCTTTGACGGCTTTGTCTTCTCACTCCCTCTCTCTTCAGTGACTGAATCTGCCTGCTCCCAGTCAATCTTTAGATGCCACAACCCCAGTCCAAGTCTGTGTCAGTGCTCCTGGGCTATCTACCTCCCCAGAGCTCCGGGGATTATATGCACAATGTAATTTCCAATCTATTCCCATAGCCCAGGCCAGCCCTTGACTAACCTGACTGACAAACGCAGGTCCATTATTTGATCTTATCCCTTCCGGCAGTCCATACCTGGGGACTATTTCTTCTAATATTTTTTTAGCTACTGTCAAAGCTGTTTCTCCTTTCATAGGGAAGGCTTCTACCCATCTGGAAAACATATCTACTATGATCAGTAAATATCAGTACCCGTATTTTCTAGGCTTGACCTCTGTGAAATCCACTTCCCAAAATAGTCCTGGCTGCCTCCCCCTTTCCCTCGTACCTGCGTGGGTCCCTCTGGTCCTCCCCAGCTGCATGACCTGACAGGCTCGGCAACTTTTGACGATGTCATCTGGAACCCGTCCTTGTGACTTGAACCTTAGTTGAGCAGTGTCCAGCAGTTGCAGCATCTTTCTCTTCCCTAGATGTGTGGTCTGATGCAGGTGCTTTAACAGGTGGTGTCTTAAGAGTTCTGGCACTATTAGGTGATGCCCTTCATCCCGCAACCAGCCATCTTCACGTAGCTGCTCTGAGGCCCAGACCTCATCTACACTGGAATAGTCCGGCAGAGGAGGCAACCGTCCCATGCCTGGGGGTGGCAGGCTAAGGTGCAGGATGTTTGGCTGCGGAGTGTCTTCTGCAGCCTTCTTAGCTTCAGTGTCTGCTCTCCGATTGCCCCGTGCTTCCACGGAATCCCCTCTCTGGTGTCCTGGGGTATGGACTACCGCCACTGCCTTTGGCAGCAAAACAGCCTCTAGTAGGTGGAGTATTTCAGGCATGTGCATAATTTCCTTTCCCTCTGCCATGATGAAGCCCATTTCCTTGTAGAGGGCCCTATGTATGTGCACAGTCCCAAAGGCAAAGCAGCTGTCAGTGTACACCGTCAGCCTTTTTCCTCGGGCCCGGCTAAGAGCTTCCATCAGCGCTATTAGTTCTGCCTTCTGAGCAGATGTCCCTTGCGGAAGGCATGCCACCCCGACAAGTTTACCTTGGTCATCTACTATGGCCGCCCCTGCGTACCTGCGTCCGTCCCGGATGAAACTGCTTCCGTCCGTGAACCAGGTCAGGTCGCTACCTGGAAGGAGGTGATCCTTCAAGTCTCTATGAGTTGTCTGGGTCTTGGCTAGGATCTCAAGGCAATCACGTTCAGGTGCGGCTGCATCGGGGATTGGCAGACGCGTAGCCAGATTCAAGGTGGCAGGGGTCTGGAACTCGATGCGGGGTGCGTCCAGCAAAAGTCCTTGGTAATGAGTCAGCCTTGCATTTGTGATCCACCATCTCAGTGGCTGCTTTAGAACTCCCTCTATGGCGTGTGGGTGGTGATCTGCAGCCGCTGCCCTAGGGTGAGCTTATCAGCGTCTTTGACCAACAGGGCCGTGGCTGCGATGATTCACAAGCACGTTGGCCACCCCACCGCCACCGGATCTAGGTTTTTTTGACAAGTACGCCACCGGTCTCTTCCAGGGTCCCAGGGTCTGCGTGAGGACCCCCTTGACTATTCCCCTCTTCTCATCTATGAACAGGTGAAACTCTTTTGTAGGATCAGGGAGTGCTAGGGCCAGGGCTTCCAGCATGGCTGCCCTCAGGGCCTGAAAAGTGTCTTCCATTTGCACAGTCCACTCCCATGCTCGCCCCCCTTACGCCCTTCATACAGAGGTGGAGCCTTTTCCGCAAACCCAAGGTCATCATGGAGGGCCTTGTTGAACAGGGTAGGCGAGTTTTTCCTGAACCCAAATCCAATCTCTGCCATGTGGTCCACCAATATAGTTTGGCTCCTGTTGCCCCCTGCACCCAACTGGTCTTACTGGACAATTTTCCTGTGTCTTCCGTTAGTACCAAATGTTCTGCTCCTGTATCTATGAGGAAGCTGACTGGGTTCCCCTCCACTTGCAAAGTTACCCTAGGTTCGGGGAGGGGGACCGAACTCCATCTTCCCTATTCGTCTGTCACCTGTCCTGCAACCATGACTTTTTCAGGACCTCCAAGTCTTCACCTCCCTTTCTTTTGGGGCACTCTCAGGCCCAATGTCCATGCTCTTTGCAATTGGCACATTGATCCTTCCTAGCCTCTCCCGCCGGGGCCTTTCCCTATCCTCTGACCCTATCTGCCCCCCTCTTGTGGCGGCTAGCAGGATTTTAGCCATCTCTCTGTTTGCTTTCCATGCTTCCCCAGCTTGGAATTTCCTATCTTCTATCCTGATCCTCTCTAACCTCTCTTCTGGTGTCTCTCTATTGTTATAGACCCTCTCCGCCACTTCTAACAGGTCCTGCAGAGTCTTCTCGCCCAATCTATCTATTCTCTGCACCTTGCGCCTAATGTCGGGGGCCGCCTGATTGACAAACGCCATCATAACAGCTGCCTTACTCTCTTCCATAGTGGGATCTATGGGGGTGTACTGCCGGAAGGCCTCCATGATCCTCTCTAAGTATGCTGCCGGGCTCTCCTCTGGCCCCTGACGAACATCTCCTACCTTAGCCAATTGGTTGGCTTTCGCACCGCCATACGGAGGCCGGCCATCAGAGTCTGGCGGTAGACCCGGAGATGCTCCCTACCGTCAGCCTCATTGTAGTCCCAAAGCGGCCGTTCAAGGGGAAAAGTTCAGTCAATGGTTCGCGGGTTTGTAGTAGGTCTGCCGTCCTCCCCCGGAACCAGCTTCCGCGCCTCCCCTTGAATTCTTTCTCTTTCCTCCGTTGTGAAGAGCACCTTAAGCAACTGCTGGCAGTCATCCCAGGTGGGCTGATGAGTGAAAAGAACAGAGTCTAAAAGATTAATTAGGTCTCTCGGATTCTCGGAGAAGTTCGAGTTTTGAGATTTCCAATTATAAAGATCACTGGTAGAGGAGAGCCAATATTGGAATGTCTGTGCTCTATCCTCCCCCAGGGGTCCCACTGCCCTTAGAGGGAGCGCCTTTACAGGCTCCGGATCTGGGACTCGGCCAGCCCGTTGTCTGGTCCCATAGGCTGGCCCCACTGCCGGTGGTCCCGCATCCGCCTGGGCTGGGAGAGCCGCAGAGGCTGCCCCAGGGTTATAGGGCGGAGGCGTGTTCCATTCGAGACCTGTTAGGTCTGGGTAGAGATTGGAATCCAGCAACACTGGTGTCCCAACGGACCTCGGACTCCGCACCCCCTCTTTTCTGACTTCTTTAACTGCCAGAACTTCCGCCTTTCCCCTCGGGGCAGGTAGGAGGGCCTTCAGCCAAGGTGGTGGGTCTCGAAACAAGTCTTGCCAGACCACAATATAGGGGATCTGATCAGGGTGGCCGTGGTGGCCAATACCACCCCTTTTACCTTTTCGATCAAGGAGGCATCAAACGAGCCCTCCCTGGGCCACCCCACTCCAAACGTGGGTCACTCGGCCTCACAAAGGGTAACAAACTTTCCCTTCTTGACCTCTAGGGACTGGTTGTGTGCCCTTGCCCTGACATCCTTAAAATGGCTCACCAGGATGGACAATGGCGTTGTTAGAGCCCGTCCCATGGCTAGTCAATAATAGGCAGATGTGCAAACCGATATTCCGCAGTTGGGGCACTGGGGACAAGGATCTGAATCCCTAGCCTTTCACTCCCTATGGAGGTAACGGCCGTGCCCCTCTCACATAGCCACTCCTGGCACGGGCGGCAGGAGATCCACTGTGTGCTGCCAGCCCATGCAGGGGAATACTCACCTGGAGGTTCTAGTCGCCCCTGCGGATCTTTTCATGGGTCCCCTGATTCCACGGCCCCAGCCCGAAAACCCATGCAACCCTGATGGGTTCTCGGGCTGAAACCACAGAACCCAGAGACTCCAACAAGCCAATGAGAGATGTCACACTCACTCACACACACACACAGAAAGCCGGCGACAAACAAAGCAGACAACAGACAAGTGGACAGTGAGGTAAACAGACAACCTAACCTAGTCCGGACCTACTCCCCGGTCTCCTCCTGACTGAGCCCTAGGCTACAAGGTCAGCTCCGGAGTCCAAACGGGGCCAGAGGACGTCTCCACCTGGCTCCTACCGGCGACCCACCAGCGCGTCCGCCTAGGTCCTGTGCCGGTGTCCTGATTCGGGGTCCTGCAAGGGGATTCCGCGTCCCTTGCCCAACACCACACCCGGCTAGTCCGGGGTGGATTTTCACACTCCTCCCTCAGCCCTGAATTCTATCCGGTAGTCTGTGGGGAAGGCAAATCCCGGACGAGCCCCCAAATGTTAGGGACCGACCTTCCACAGCTCCACCGGACAGAAAAGCAGAGACATCGAGGATGCAATCACACAAGAGGAGGTTTATTTTCTGGCTAGCCAGGGTCCAAGCCCCAGAGCACCAATGCAGTGGCCAATCTCGCAGGCAAGGACACTTTGCCCACATTTTAATGAGGTTGTTTGATTTTTTTCTTGCTGATTTGTTTGAGTTCTTTATAGATTCTAGTTAATAACCCTTTATCCAATGTATATCATGCAAATATTTTCTCATTCTGTAGGTTGTCTACTCTCTCTAATGATTGTTTTCTTGGCTGTGCAGAAGTGTTTTAATTTTATCAGGTCTAGTTTATTAATTTTTGTTGTTGTTGCAATTGCTTTTGGGGTCTTCTTCATAAATTCTTTGCCTGGGCCAATGTCTATAAGAGTTTTTCCACATTTTCTTCTAGAATTCTTATGATTTCATGCCTTAGGTTTAAGTCTCTTATTCGCCGCAAATTGATTTTTGTGAGAGGTGAGAGGTACAGATCCTGTTTCAGCTTTCTACATGTGGCTATCCAATTTTCCCAGTACCATTTATTGAATCAGGATTCTTTTCCCCAGTGTTTGTTTTTGTTTTCTTTGTCAAATGTCAGATGGCAATATGAGGACGGTTTTATATCTGGGTTCTCAGTCCTGTTCCATTGGTTTGTGTCTTTGTTCTTGTACAAATAACATAAAGTTTTGGATATTCTAGCCTTGTAATATAGCTTGAAGTATGGTAAAATGATATGTCACAATTTCTTCTTTTTGCTTAAGGTTGCTTTAGCTATAGCAGGTCTTCTATTGTTCTACAGGAAGTGTAGAATTATTTTTTTCTAGGTCTGAGAAAAATGAGCTTGGTATTTTAGTACAGATTGCATTGAATCTGTAGATCACTTTGGGTAGTACAGACATTTTTTTGTTTGATTGTTCAATATCACATTATAATTTTTTTTTTATTTCGGCATATGATGGGGGTACAGATTTTAAGGTTTCAATAAATGCCCTTTCACCCTCCCCCCACAAGTCTGACTCTCCATCTTGACCATCCCCCAGGCGGTGCACATCTCACTCATTATGTATGTATATACCACCCCCCGCCCCCTGCCCGATATCCTATTACTGTAGCACCTATGTGTCCACTTAGGTGCTGCTCAGTTAATACCAGTTGGCTGATGAGTATATGTGGTTCTTGTTTTTCCATTCTTGGGATACTTCACTTAGTAGTATGGGATCCAGCTCAAACCAGGAATATATAAGATGTGCTGTATCACCATTGTTTATTAGAGCTGAATAATACTCCATTGTATACATATACCACATTTTATTAATCCATTCTTGGATTGATGGGCACTTGGGCTGATACCACAGCATTGCAATTATGAATTGTGCTGCTATAAATATTCAAGTGCAGGTGCCTATTTTGTAGAGTGTCATTGGATCTTTTGGGTAGATGCCCAGTAATGGGATTGCTGGATCAAATGGTAGATTCACTTGTATTGCATTAAGGTATCTCCATATTGCTTTCCACAGAGGTTGAACTTGTTTTCAGTCCCACCAGCAGTGTACGAGTGTTTCTCTCTCTTCGCATCCACACCAGCATTTGTAGTTCAGGGTCGTTTTGATAAAGGCCTTTCTCACTGGAGTTAAGTGATATCTCATTGTGGTTTTGATTTGCATTTCTCTGATGATTAGAGATGTTGAACATTTTTTCATATGTTTGTTGGACATTCTTCTGTCCTCTTTAGAAAAGTTTCTGTTCAAGTCCTTAGCCCATTTTTAATAGGGTTATTTGATTTTCTCTTGCTGCTTTTCGTGAGTTCTAAGGAAATTCTAGTTATCAGCCCCTTATCGGATGAGTAGGATACAAAAATTTTCTCCCACTCTGTAGGTTGTCTGTTTACTCTCATGACTATTTCCTTGGCTGTGCAGATGCTTTTTAGTTTGATCATGTCCCATTTATTTATTTTTGTTGCTGCTGTGATTGCCTTTAAGGACCTCTTCGTAAACTCTTTGCCTAGGCAGATGTCTAGGAGAGTGTTTCCAACATTTTCCTCCAGAATTCTAATAGTTTCGTACGTAAGGTTTAAGTCGGTTACCCAGCGTGAGTTAATTTTTCTGACAGGTGAAAAGTGTGGGTCCTGCTTTAGCCTTCTACAGTGGCTATCCAGTTTTCCCAGCACCATTTATTGAAAAGGGATTCTTTTCCCCAGCATATGTTTTTGTCAGCTTTGTCAAAGATTAGATGGCTATATGAGGATGGTTTTATATCAGGATTCTCAGTTCTGTTCCATTGGTCAATATTCCTATTTTTATGACAATACCAGATTGTTTTAATTACTACAGCTTTGTAGTATACTTTGATATCTGGCATATTAATGCCTCCCATTTTGTTTTTGTTGCCTAGAATTGCTTTTGATATTCGGGGTCTTCTTTGGTTCCATATGAAGCGTAAAATTATTTTTTCTATATCTGTGAAGAATGCAGATGGGATTTCAATAGGTATTACATTTAATCTGTAGATCAGTTTGGGTAGTATAGACATTTTAATGATGTTGAGTCTGCGGATCCAGGAGCATGGAATGGATTTCCATCTGTTTACATCTTCTGGTATTTCCTTCCTTAGTGTTTTATAGTTCTCCTTGTAGAGGTCTTTTACATCCTTGCTTAAGTATATACCTAGGTACTTTAATTTCTTTGTGGCTATTGTGAAGGGAATTGAGTCTTTGATTCGGTTCTTGATTTGATTGTTGATGGCATATATGAATGCCTCTGATATCTGTGTACTGATTTTGTATCCTGAGACGTTACGAAATTCATTTATCAGTTCCAGGAGTTTCTTGGTTGAATCTTTAGTATTTTCTAAATATAATATCATATCATCAGCGAACAGTGAAAGCTTGATCTCTTCGGCCCCTATTTGGATACCTTTAATGCCACTTTCCAGTCTGATTACTCTAGCCAGGACTTCCAGCACTATGTCAAATAGAAGTGGAGACAGTGGGCAGCCTTGTCAGGTTCCGTTTCTAAGTGGGAATGCTTTCAAATTTTCCCCATTCAATATGATGTTGGCTATGGGTCTGTCATATATGGCTTGTATCAGTTTTAGGTATGGTCTTTCTATGCCTATTTTATTAAGTGTTCGTACCATGAAAGGGTGTTGAATCTTGTCAAAAGCTTTTTCTGCATCTATTGAAAGAATCATGTGGTCTTTGTTTTTGCTTCAGTTTATGTGGTGAATTGCATTTATAGATTTACGTATGTTGAACCATCCCTGCATTCCTGGGATGAAGCCCACTTGGTCATGATGGATTATTTTTTTGATAAGCGTCTGGATTCGGTTAGCAAAGTTTTGTTGAAAATTTTTGCATCTATATTCATTAGGGATATTGGTCTGTAGTTTTCTTTTTTAGTTGCATCCTTTTCTCGTTTTGTTATCAGAGTAATATTCGCTTCATAAAAGGTGTCGGGGAGGTTTCCGTTCTTCTCGATGTTGTGGAATAGTTTCTGCAAGATAGGTACTAGTTCTTCTTTGTAAGTGTGGTAAAATTCGGGTGTGAAATCATCTGAACCAGGACATTTCTTTATAGGGAGATTTTTAATTGCTATTTCTATATCAACTCTTGAGATTGGTCTGTTCAGGAAATCTATTTCTTCCTGGTTGAGCCTAGGGAGGCTGTGTGTTTCTAGAAATTTGTCCATTTCCTCCACATTTTCCAGTTTTTGTGCATAAAGATTTTTGTACTACTCATAAATTATATCTTGTATCTCTTTGGGATCAGTTGTGATATCTCCTTTTTTATTCCTGATGGAGCTTATTAGAGATTTCTCTTTTCTGCTTTTTGTTAGCTTAGCCAATGGCGTGTCTGTTTTGTTTATTTTTACAAAGAACCAATTTTTGTTTTATTAATCTCCTGAATAGCTTCCCTGTTTTCAATTTCGTTTAGTTCTGATTTGATCTTGTTGATTTCATTCCTTCTGCTGGGTTTGGGGTTGATCTGTTCTTCTTTTTCCAGCTCTTTCAGTCATTTCATTGGAATGTCTATTTGTGATCTTTTTGTCTTTTGGTTATAGGCATTTATAGAGATAAACTTTCCTCTCAGAAATGCTTTAGCTGTATCCCAGAGAATTTGATATCTTGTATCTCCATTTTCATTTTCTTCATAGAATATTTTATTTCCATCTTGATTTCTTCATTTATGAAGTAATCATTTAGTAGGAGGCTGTTTAATTTCCACGTTTTTGTGTAGAAATGTGAGTTTCTGTTAGGGTTGATTTCTACTTTTATTCCACTGTGATCTGAGAAGATACATGGTATGATTTCTATTTTTATAAATTTCTTGAGGTTTACTTTGTGTCCTAGGAGATGATCAATGTTAGAGAATGTCCCATGAGAAGAATGTATATTCAGTGGATTTTGGGTAGAATGTTCTGTAAATGTCAGTCAGTCCCAATAGTTCCAGAGTTTTGTTTAAGTCCATTATTTGTTAATTTTCTGATTGGAGGATCTGTCTCGTGTCGTCATTGGGGTGTTGAAATCTCCGGTGATTATGGTATTGCTATTAATCCATTTGTTTAGATCCAGTAAGGTTTGCTTTTTGAATCTGGGTGCATCTAAGTTGGGTGCATATATATTTAAAATTGTTATCTCTTCCTGTTGAACTGTGCCCTTCACCATTATTGAATTACCCTCTTTGTCTTTCAGTACTTTTGTTGGTTTAAAAACGAAATCGTCTGAAATTAGAACTGCCACGCCAGCCTTCTTTTGGCTTCCACTTGCTTGGAATACTGATCTCCACCCTTTTACTTTTAGTCTATATGCATCCTTGTAGGCAGATGTGTTTCCTGAAGACCACGTGTACTTGGCCTGTATTTTATTATCCATTCAGCCAGCCTATGTCTCTTGAGTGGAGAGTTTAAGCCATTCACGTTTATTGAGAGAACTGATAGGTAAAGTAGATTTCTGTTCATTCTGTTAGGTTGGATGTTGTTGCTATGATTTCTCTCTTGAGCCATAGTGATATCTGGCCTTTAATCTTTGGGTTTTGGTTATTTTTATATTCGTGAGTTTCTATTATGGTGTTCAGTGTGTAACACTGTTTTGTGTACCTCTTGTAGGGCTGGTCTTGTCTTGGTGAATTCTCTGAGGCTTTGCTTGTCTGGGAATGTCTTTATTTCTTTTTCATATATGAAGCCTAGTTTTGCAGGGAATAAGATTCTAGGCTTGGCATTGTTTTGTTTCAGAAGAGTGAGAATGGGGCCCCAGTCTCTCCTTGCTTGTAAAGTCTCATTAGAGAAGTCTGGTGTTATTCGAATTGGCTGTCCCTTGTGTGTTACTTGCTTCTTTCATCTTACAGCTCTTAGAAGGGCCTCAATTGTTGATATTTTGGTCAGTCTGATGATTGCATGTTGTGACGTCTTCCTGTTTACATTGAATCTCCCAGGGGTCCTCTGAGCTTCCTGAACTTGTATATCAAGATTTTGAGCAAGGCCTGGGAAATTTTCCTCTATTATATTTTCAAAAAGCTTGTCCAACCCTTGAGTGATGTCTTCTTCCCCTTCTGGTAACCCTATGACCCTCATGTTAGGTTTTTTCACATAATCCCACATCTCTTGTACACTTTGCTCTTTTCTCTGCTCTATCTCTGTTACTGATTTATTTTGTTGGAAGGTGTTATCTTCAATCTCTGAGATTCTTTCTTCTGTTTGATCTGCCCTGTTCTTGAGACTTTCCACTGTATCTTGTAGTTCCCTGAGTTGATTTTTCATCTCCAGGTATTCGGCTAAAGTTTTCTTCACTGTGTTGGTCACTTTAGTGAACTTTTGTTCCATGTTCTGGAGGCTTTTGTTGTTTCTTTGTGTTGGTTATTGAGTTGTTCTTGCAGGTTGGTGAGTGTTCTTATGATCCACATACGAAATTCCTCTTCTGTCATTTTGGTTGCCACGTTTTGGTTGTTGTCTGTTTCTAAAGGGCTGGTGCCCCCCTTATGGGGTTTGTTTTCCATTTGTTTTTTCATATTTCCAGAGTTCCTTCGCTGATTTCTTCCCTTTTTGCTCAGTTGTTGTTTCTTTCCTTTAGGTTTTCATTTGGGTATTCACATGTCTTGTTTAGTTTCTGAGCCAGTAGGTGGTGTTGCTCACTGGCGGCAGCCATCACTGGGCTGGTGTCTGCAGGTCTCTCTATCCACTGGGGAGCCCATCAGCAGTCTGAGATGCTGTGGAGGGGAAACAGCCGATTCACCTACCCTTCTCGCTGGTCTCCGGGCTGCTTCAGCGGCCTCCCGTCTTCTGCCTCCTTAATTACACAGTTGGAGATAGATGGCAGGAACAGGAACAGTTCCTATCTCAGCTCCACCCCCAAGGCGGGGCTCGCAACTTTGGAGTCAAAGTCCCAGCCCCAAGTAACCACAGTGTGTGGGTCATAAAATCTCTTTGCCTTATATCCACCAAAGACAGCCTCCTACTAGGCTAGGCCCTGCCCAGGCAAACTCAAGGGCCTGGACTCTCAGTGCAGGAGACCTGTGCAGGGAGAGACTCTCCTGAAGCCGGCAGGCAGGTAGCCAGACCCGCCTATCCCGTCTTCTGTCTCTTTAATTACACAGGTGGAGATAAGTGGTAGGAATGGAACAGTTCCTATCTCAGCTCCGCTCCCAAGGCAGGGACAGAGACTTTGGAGCCAAAGTTCGGCCACAAGACACTGGAGCGGTGGACATAAATTCTCTCTGCCTAATAACCACCAAGGGCAGCCTCCTATGAGGCTCGGTCCTTCCCCAGCAGGCTCCAGAGCCTGGACACAGAGCGCAGGAGACCTCTGCAGGGAGAGACTGTCCTGAAGCCAGAAGGCAGGTAGCCAGACCCACCTATCTCCATCTTCTGTCTCTTTAATTCCACAGGTGGAGATAAGCGGCTGGAAAGGGAACAGTTTCTATCTCGGCTCCACCCCCAAGGAGGGGATACGAACTTTGGGGCCAAAGGCCCAGCCCCAAATCCCCGGATGTGGGGGTCGTAAAATATCTCTGCCTTATAACCGCTAAAGACAGCCTCCTACAAGGCCCGGCTCTGCCCAGGCGGACTCCGCACTCTGGACACAGAGCGTGGAAGACCTGTGCAGGGAGAGACTGACCAGAAGCGGGCAGGCAGACAATGAGACCCACCAATCCCTGTCTTCTGTCTCCTTAATTACCTAGGTGGAGATAAGCGGCAGGAATGGGAACAGTTCCTATCTCAGCTCCGCCTCCAAGGTTAGGACAGAGACTTTGGAGCCCAGGGCGGGACTCCAGGTTGCAGGAGAGTGTGGAAGGCAATGTTTCTCTGCCTTAAATCTGCTGAGGGCAATCTCCCCCGCAGTACTGCCCCGTCCAGGCAGGGTCCACTCTCTGAGCACAGATTCAGTGCCACTTTTGCAGCAAGTGACGGTCCAATATCAAATTGGTGGAGCAGGGGCGCGTACCAGCACTCTCTCTGTGCCTCCCCTCCAAACCCCAAGCCCAAGTCAATGCTGGAATGCCAAGTCAGCGCTGGAATGCGGAGGAGGGAGCGGTGCCAGAGGGGCAGAGGGAGGGAGGTCCTAATGGATCAAAGAGTCTAACTTTGCTCACTCTGACCTCTCAGTGCTATCCCAAACCTCCTCTATATCCAAAGTCGAAGCCTCCTTCTGTGTAAACTCCCCTTAACCTTGACCTGGGAGTGTTCTGCAGGGAGATACCCGAGTGGGCTCTGGTTCCTGCTGCGCGGAGAGCGTTTGCTGCGTGCGGACCCTCCCCCACCTTAAACTGCGGCAGCTGTGTGCTCTGGCGAACTCAGTGCATTCCCTGCTCTAGTCTCCTCTCCACGGGGCTTAATCCCGAGCTGCCACTTCTCACCAACTTCAGGCACCTCCCGGCCTACGTGAAAGTGGAGCTCGGTGTAGGAGGGGGTGTTTCTCAGCACCAGGTAGGGCTGGCGCCACTACCTGGCAGCAGCTTAAACCATGCCTCGCTCCCCCCTGTTGTGTGCTTCCGAATCCCCGATTTTTGCGGACGAATGATCGATTCATCTTTGCTATAGGCTGTAAATGATCTTATCCCTCCGTTTCCTGGTGGATGTCTGCAGGCTTGCGAAGCTGGTCCCGTCGAAGTGCAGATCGCTCGCGTGTGGCTATCCACTTTCTTCACTTTTCACTCTGGTACCAGAGAGCCAGGAGGGCACCCCTACTCCGCCATTTTTTTCCTCCCCGACATTTTAACAATATGATTCTGCTGATCCATGAGCATGATATGGTTTTCCATCTACTTACATCCTTTACTATTTCCTTCCTCAGTTTTTCATAGTTCTCCCTTTAGAGATCTTTTACCTCCTTAGTTAAATATATTCAAAAGAAGATAGACTAATAGCCAACAAACATACGAAAAAATGCTCAACATCTCTAACATCAGTAAAATGCAAAGCAAAACCACAATGAGTTATCAATCAACTCCAGCGAATGCCTTTTATCAAAAAGTCCTCAAACAACTTTCAGGCCCTTCAACTCCAAGCATCTTATTTGGCGGAAGTGATTCCCAAAGACATTAGAAGAAAGGAGCAAGCAGACGACCATACATCAGACAAGGGTTGGAAGAAGGGTACTGAAGACTACAGGAGACTCCACAGTAGAAGGTTTTGGAGGAGAAGTGGAAGAAGAGACCTCTGAGAAGCTTGGAGACCAGTGGCAAGGGTAGGTTTAATAGTTAACTTTCCCCTCCCTTGCATCTCGAACTGCCAGTGGGCTCCCCAGCAGTTGGAGACATCTGCCCACAGATGGCCACCTGCAGACACCAGCCCACAGATGGCCACCACCAGTGAACAATAAGCCTTTAGCGGACGTGGCACCAGCCCACCAACTCCCTTGGGGACATCTGTGTGCACTGACTCGAGCTGCGTGGCAGGCACCATATTGTTTCATTCCCCCTTTCCCCTTCCCTATCTGTGGCTGCTGAGAGAGAAAATATAGCCACCAGCCAGAGGAATCTCCAAGGAATGGGACCTTCCCTTTTGTGGCCCTACAGCTGACTGAGGGGTACTCAGATGGTAAGTTCCCAACCTGCCAGTCCGCTCAGGTGCTGGTGGCCTGGTGATTCCAGGAGAATGGGGCTGACCCTGAAGCTAGAGACATCGACCCAGATTGGGCTCCTACGGATGAATTGGGACTGGCACTCCTCTCCCTGGTGGGGTCAGGGATTGAATTCCAGGGCCCAGAGGTCAGACCTGTTGACCAGAACCCATGCACACAGTTCTCGCATTGCCTGGGGCATAAAAGGGATATTCATGAATGAGCCTACTAAGGTATGTGTGCCTTCAGGGACAGATAACTGTACCTGAAGGCAACCCTCCTCCCAAGGGTGGGGCAGTGTGCCCAGATCAGGCAGATACCCTGTGCATGGAACCTCCAGGCCTACATCACAGCCAGGGGAGACCCGGTGGCATGAGGTATGGACTGCTGGCAGAGGTCCAGGAGAAGCCATGGAGTTGGGGAGGGTGGAAAGGAGCAAGGCCTGTTCCAGACTGCAGGTCTCAGATGGCCCCACTCCCACATGCAGATTTTCTGAGTGGGGCCATTTCAGCCCCTACCTCACAGCTTTTCCCAGAAGCATAGAACAGAACTTTGACCCCTGCTAACAGCATTGGTGCATAAGGGCAGGCTTACCCAACCCAGCTCTGACCAGACTCACTCCCAGACCAACCCTCACTCAGGTGGAGAATAAGGACACACCTGAAAGTCCCAGGGCCCCATCGACCACCTGAGGCACTAAAGTGACTCTCCAGAGGAAAAAGAGCTTGTTACAGGACCCCAAAACAACAGTCTAGCCTGCTCCTCCCAGCAAGTGCCACATACTGACAGGGAGAACATTCTACACACCCATTTACAGCATCTATTGACTTATCATAAGAGTGGTTGAATCTCACCCACAAACACCACCTACTGGCTCAGAGACTAAATGGGGCATGTCATTATTCAAATGAAAACCTAAAGGTAAGAAGCAACAACTGATCCATATGGGAAGAAATCAGCTAGGAACTCTGGAAATATGAAGACTCAAATGGAAAGAACACCCCCAAAGAGGAACACCAGCCCCTTAGAAATGGACATCAACCAAAATCAGACTACTAAATTGACAGAACAAGAATTTTTAGCATGGGTCATAAGAAAATTCAATGACTTGCAAGAAAAAACTGGATAACCAACACAAAGAAAATGCAAAAAACTTCCAGGACCTAGAACAAAATTTTACTAAAGAAATTGAAATAATAAAGAAATATCAAACCAAACTCCTGGAAATACAGAATCAATTCAGAGAACTATAAGAGACAGTGAAAAGCCTCAAGAACAGGGTAGATCAAACAGAAGAAAGAATCTCAGAGATTGAAGATAACACCTTGCAATTAATAAATCAGTCACAGAGATAGAGCAGAGAAACAAGAGAAAAGAGCAAAGCCTACAAAAGATGTGGGATTATATGAAGAAACCTAATGTGAGGGTCATAGGGTTACCAGAAGGGGAAGTAGAAAACACTCAAGGACAGGATTAACTATTTGAAGATATAATAGAAGAAAATTTCCCAGGCCTTGCTAAAAATCTCCAAATACAAGTTCAAGAAGCTCAAAGGACCCCTGGGATATTCAAT
The DNA here is from genome assembly GCF_040939455.1 of Microcebus murinus. NCBI lineage: Eukaryota > Metazoa > Chordata > Mammalia > Primates > Cheirogaleidae > Microcebus > Microcebus murinus. The sequence continues at coordinate 123,552,442 of NC_134136.1, read as the reverse complement.
GCAAACAGGAAGATGACACGACATGCATTCATCACACTGTCCAAAATACCAAGTAAAAAGGCCCTTCTACAAGCTGTAAGACAAAGAAGCAAATAACATACAAAGGAAAACCAATCCGAATAACGCCAGACTTCTCTACTGAAACCTTACAAGCAAGGAGAGACTGGAGCCCCATTCTCACTATTCTGAAACACAATAATGCCCAGCCTAGAATCTTACTCCCTGCAAAACTAAGATTTGTATACAAAGGAGAAATCAAGACATTCTCAGATGAGCAAAGACTGAAGGAATTCTCCTAGACAAGACCAGCCCTTCAAGAAGTACTCAAAACAGTGTTACCTACGGATCAGCACAATAAACACTCATGAATGTATATCTACTCAAAGCTAAAGATCAAAGCCTAGATACCACAATGGCTCAAGAGAGAAAACAAAGCAACAAAGTTCAACCCAACACAATGAACAGAAACCTACCCCACCTATCAGTTATCACAATAAATGTGAATGGCTTGAACTCCCCACTCAAGAGACATAGGCTGGCCAAATGGATAAAAAAACACAAGCCAAGTGTCTGCTGCCTTCAAGAAACACATCTAACCTGCAAGGATGCAATTAGACTAAAGGTAAAGGGGTGGAGAACGATATTTCAAGCAAACGGAAGCCACAAGAAAGCTGGCGTGGCAGAGCTGATTACAGACAACTTAGTTTTTAAATCAACAAAAGTAATAAAGACAAAGAAGGTCACTATATAATGGTGAAGGGTACAGTTCAACAAAAAGACATAACAATTCTAAACATATATGCACCCAGCCTAGGTGAACCCAGATTCATAAAGCAAATTTTACTTGATCTAAACAAATAGATAAACAGCAACACCATAATAGTCAGAGACTTTAACACCCCACTTACAGTACAGGACAGATCCTCCAAACAGAAAATCAACAAATAAATAATGGACTTAATCAGAACTCTAGAACAAATGGGCCTCACTGACATTTGTCAGGACATTCTACCCCCAAACCACTGAATATATGTTCTTATCAGCTCATGGGGCATTCTCTAAGATTGACCATATCCTAGGACACAAAGCATGTTGCAAACAATTTAAAAACATAGAAATCATATCATGTATCTTTTCAGATCACAATGGAATGAATATAGAAATCAACTCTAATAGGAACTCTAATGACTCTACACAAAGTCATGGAAACTAAACAACCTTCTGCTGAATGATCACTTCACAAATGAGGAAATCAAGATGGAAATCAAAAGATTCTTTGAACTAAATGACAAAGGAGACACATGTTACTAAAACCTGTGGGACACAGCTGAAGCAGTCCTGAGAGGACCGTTCATTTCCATAAATGTCCCGGCCCGCGGGACCTTCTGTTACTCGCAGGGGCGAGGGGGACCGTGCCTGAAAGAGATGAGCGAGAGAAAGAAACGAGACCAAGCAAATGGTTGTCAAGGTCTGCTTTACTTAGATTTTTAGTAGGTTTTATAGGCATACAAAAACAAGGAAGTCAAAACAAAAAATAGAGTGGTGACGATGAGGCTTGGGTCTGGATTGATTAGCCCTAATCAGTGTCTTATCAGTTTTTGACTGATTACTCATCTCCAACCGGAACATTTGCAGTCAACACATCCTGGAGCATTCCGTGGTCGGCACGTCATGGACTGCATTCTTCTCGGAGCTATAGCTGGAACTTTCCAGGGCGAAGTTCGTGCATAGGACAAGTCATAGGGGAGTTGAGGGTCTTTGAGGGTCCTTGCCTCTAACATCTCCCCCTCTCTTTATTAATATGAGGGAGGTTTATATAAGTGGGTGGAGAGCCTGTCTTAGGCTACGCGATGTGCTTCCGTGACCAGCACCCCAAACATAAGATCTGGCGATTAATGTGAAGGTGAGGCCTCTGTCTTAGGCTATGTAGGTGGCATCCAGCTCCGGCACTTCTGATTATGAAGTGTGCCCCCGGGCATGGACCTACAATATTCCCGTCATGGAGTTACCTCACTGCTGGTGGGGTGTGCACCTGGTACGCGGCATCGCGATAATCCCGTCATGGGCGTCTCCACAGCCTTTGGAACCAACTGCGTTCCATGTCTGAGGCAAGGTCTGAGAAATTTAAACCCTCTGTGGCTGAATGGGGAGACTCTGTATGGAGGTCTTCTCTGGAGCCTCTTTGTTCTAGCCGTTGGTGAAACACGGAGAGCGATTTTTGTGTGACTGCGTCTACCTGTGACTGCCATGTATAGTTGTAGATCTGATGGATGTTGGTTGCGATGGTGCTCTTGGTCACGACTAGAATCAGGCATAGGAGAGGCAGCACCTTTTTTCGGGGAGTCATTGTAGTTCTGGAAGAGAACAGAATTAAGAATTCTTCTCAGGGGATTCCCTGGGTGGGTTATATAACTTAATCGCTCTTTCTGGTAGCCATCTGGCGTTTCCTGCCTGGGTATCATAGATGCAGGCATGTCCTTTTCCCCATATGAGGACAGGGTCATGCCCCAGCCATTTGCCTGTAAGCGGCTCCTTCCATAAGGCCTGTGCATAAGTATCTGTGGTGGATGGGTGCCAAAGGTGGTCGGCGGCCGTTTTACCGGCAGTGTCAAAGGTGAGAAAGTTTAAAATGAACAGGGCATGATTAAGTAGGGTTTTGGAATTACCTGTTAAAGGGTACAAAATTCCTCCTCCCGATTGTAGTTTGGAGAGCATATTTTTACGTCTGATGAGCTCTCTCTACAATACCTTGGCCCTGAGGGTTGTATGGAATGCCTGTAATATGCTTAATGCCTAACTGAGCACAAAAACTTTTGAAATTGGAGCTGATATACCCCGGGCCATTGTCAGACTTAATAACTTTAGGCTGAGGGAGGGAGGTGAGACAGGCTATAACATGGCTGATAACGTGGCGGGTGGCCTCGCCTGTTTGTAGGGAAGCAAAAATAAATCCACTGCAAGTATCTATAGAGACATGTATATATTTAAGCTTTCCGAAAGGGGGGTAATGAGTGACATCCATCTGCCAGAGCTCCCCAGGGATCAGGCCTCGAGGGTTGACTCCTAGGTGTGGCTCAGGGAGAAGGGTAAAACAAGCCCTGCATTGGCGGACGATTTCTCTGGCCTGTTCTCTAGTAATAGAGAATTTAAGCCTGAGGGTAAGGGCATTGAGATGGTGTAAATTATGAGCCTGGCGTGCAGCGCAGACAGGATCAACAGTGATATTGTGAACAGCACCTGCAACGCGAGTCGCCTGATCAACAAGATTATTTCCAGCTACTAGAGGCCCAGGAAGGCCAGTGTGGGCACGAATATGGCCTATAAAAAAGGGCGCAGAACGGGAGTGAATGAGTCCTTGTAGTTGCTGGAACATTTGAGTAGTATTGTTGAAGGGCCGAATATGAGGCACAGTTTCTAAAGTGGCGACAGCATGAGCAACATAAGAACTATCAGTATACAAGTTAAATGGTGACTGATCTACATATTTGAAGACTGCGACTAAGGCTGCTAACTCAACCAGTTGAGCAGAGGAGAATCTGGTGGGAAAACTGCGGACCTGGCCATTAATGCTATAGGCCGCGGTGCCTGAGGAGGAGCCGTCGGTAAAGACTAAGACGGCTCCTGGAATCGGGGAGACTCTTGTTTTTTTGGGAAATATTACAGGTGTCCGATAGAGGAATTGAATTAGTTTATCAGGGGGGTAATGATTATCTAGTTTGCCCTGGAAAGACGTACAGTTAACTGCCCAGTCATCATCAGTCTGTATTAGCCACTGAATTTGGGAAGCATTGTAAGGGAGTATTATGATATCTGGATCTTTTCCAAAAAGCTTACGGGAGTTTTCTCGCCCCAATCGAATAATTTTAGCTACTAAGTAAGGGTAGGTGGGAAGGACTTTAGGGGAGGAAGCCAATAGGTGAACCCAAAAAAGAGGCTTGCCCTGCCAAAAGAGTCCTGTGGGCGAAAAGGGGGTGGGGAGGACAATGAAGTATAAGGGGGAATCAGAGAAGTAGCCAATGGCCTGGGCATTTATGGCCTGCTCGACTAAATCGAGTGCTTGCTGCCCTTCTTTAGTTAGGGAGCGGGGAGAGGTTGGGTCAGTATTTCCCTGCAGGATGTCAAATAGGGGTTTTAACTGTCCTGTGGTGAGTTTTAAATATGGGCAAAGCCAATTAATGTCTCCTAGAAGACGCTGAAAATCGTTAAGGCATTGAAGAGAGTCTTTCCTGATCTGTACTTTTTGGGAGAGGACCTTATTGGGGAATAATTCAAAACCTAGGAACAGGTGAGGGGGACAGACCTGAATCTTTTCGGGGGACAAGCGGAGGCCTCGAGCTTGTAAGGCCGAGACAACCTGCATAGTAACTTGATGTAAGGTTGCCTCGTCGGCTCCGGCTAAAAGAATGTCATCCATATAATGAATTATATATAGTTGAGGATGTTGAATTCTGAAAGAATCAATTGTCTGAGCTACATATTTTTGGCAAAGGGTAGGGCTGTTGACCATGCCTTGAGGCAATACTCACCACTGGAAACGCGGGGAGGGTCCTATACAATTTACTACCGGAAGACTGGAGGCAAAGCGCTTACAGTCATCTGGGTGCAATGGTATGGAGAAAAAGCAGTCTTTCAGGTCAATGACTATCTTATAGTAGCCTCTGGGGATAGCTACGGGCGAAGGCAAACCAGGCTGGAGTGCCCCCATGGGAACCATTGTTTGATTAACAGCCAGCAAGTCTTGTAGTAGCCGCCACTTGCCAGTCCTTTTTTGAATGACAAAAATGGGGGTGTTCCATGGTGAAGTAGAGGGCTCTATGTGTCCAGCAGCTAATTGTTCCTGCACCAATGCTGTAGCTGCGGCTAGCTTGTTAGATGGGAGGGGCCACTGATCGATCCAGACAGGTGGGTCACTTTTCCAAGTGATTTTATCTGCCTGAAGTGCAGGGGGATCAATGGCCCTTACAAAAAATGTTCTTTGAACCCTAGTCCTGATCTGTCTGACTTAGGGAGGGTGGTTAAGGGTGCTCTTAGTCCCTGACCCTCTTTGCCTAAACCCTGTCCTGGGAGGAATCCCTGTTTACGCATTTGACTGGCTACAACTTCATTGGGGTTGCACATAATGACATTCATTTGTGCAAGAATATCGTGCCCCCATAAGTTAACAGGCAGGTTTGGGACTACAAAGGGTTGGGTGGTGCCTTTGTTTCCCTCAGGGTCTTCCCATGTTAAAATTTTTGAGCTCTAGAGAGTATTATTAGACTGTCCTATACCTTGTAAGTGCGTAAGGGAAGGCTGCAATGGCCATGATTGGGGCCAGGAGTCCTGGGCAATAACTGTGGAATCGGCGCCAGAATCAAGAAGGCCTTTAAAAAGTTTACCATCTAACTTTAACCACAGGGTGGGTCGTTTTTTGGTGATAGCTTGGACCTAATAAAGATCAGAAGAGCCAGGGCAGGAAGCACCTTGGTTAGAGGCGATGGCTGGGAAGGATGTATTAAGGGGCAAGGGCAATGCCTGAGCTAAGTGCTGTCCCTTAGAGACACACACAGGGCCGGTGAGCGCACTGGCTAAGATGTTAATCTCCCCGGTAAAGTCACTATCTACTATGGAGGGGTGGACTATGAGCCCTGCAAGGGTGGAGGAGGCTCGGCCCAGAATAAAAAAGAACATGTTAGCCGGTGGGGGTCCAAATGAGCCAGTAGGCAAAATTTGAACACCATCTTCAGGTTTTAATATTGTGTCAGAGGAGGCACACAAGTCCACTCCTGCACTCCCTGTGGTCGCTCGTAGGAGTCTAGGGGCTGGGGATCCTCTTGTCGGCTGTTCCCCGAGGCCGACTGAAATTGAATAGGACAAGGGGCCCGGGGCTGGCCTCTCAGGCCGTTTCCTGAAAGGGGTGGCAAGGGATTTCCAAGGGCATCGATCTTAGAACGGCACTCACTAGCCCAATGGTATCCCCTCTTGCAGCGAGGACAGAGGGAGGGGGGCCGAGTTGGCCTGCCTGGTGGTCCACTGAGGTTAGGGGCAGCAGAGGAGGTGGCTAAGGGGCATTGCTTCGCAAAGTGTCCTGGCTGACCACACTTAAAACAGCCTTTCTGTGCCGCAGTGCCTTGAATGGCAGCCCCGACCGCAAGCTGCACAGCCTGCGACACCTTATGGGCGAAGGGGTCAGCATCATTACACATTCTAATCATGTCATTAAGGTCTTTATTTTTAAGTTTGCCCCTGAGGATGGCCCTGCAAGCACTGTTAGCATTTTCATAGGCCAATTGTTTAATAAGCCTATTATTCTCATCCTCGTGCCCGAGGGTTCGTTCAGCAGACTCTAAAAGCCTGCCCACAAATTCACTAAAGCCCTCTTGAGCTCCCTGGGTAATTTTTGTCAGGGGAGTGAGAACAGATCCCATAGAGGGAAGTGTTCGCCAGGCGCCGAAAGCGGCTGCGGCGGTCTGAGACAAAAGCCCGATTGGGAGTCCCCTTTGGCGCTGTTCAGTGGCAAATTTTCCTTGTCCGCTAAGTTTTTCAACGGTCCAAGAGGCAGAATTGGGGTTTTTTAAATTATTAGTAGCCGTAGTTTGACAGCGGTCGAGAAAATCGGCTTTCCACGAGAGGAACTGTCCACGAGAAAGGACTGCCTGAACCAGCTTGGTCCATTCTCCGGGGAGCAGGTAGCCGCCCATACGTCCTAACAGCAGAATTTAATTCTTTTAAAGTCTTAAGTTTTAGTCTGCGGAACTCGGTAGGCTCTGCAGTGGGCCCCGGGACTGCCTCTCTGGGGGGTCATCACTATCACTTTCCTTTTCTCTCCCTTCCGTATCCTCATTATCTGAATCTTGGGGTGGGCACTGGCTCGAAGAAGGGGCGGCAAGGTCTCCTTGCCTATTAGACCTGGTAACTACCGGGAATGCTAGGGCTTTATGGGAGGATTTTAAGGATTTCTTATGTAAGGTGACGTGAGACTGGGCGGTCTCATGACGTGGGTGGCTAATGAAAACCGAATCTTTAAGCGTATCTTGGAGGGAGGACAAGTCTTTGGAAAGCTGGGCAAACTCTTTTTGAAGTTGTAAAACATCCTTTAATTGCGTAACCCTTTGACTTAAGTCTTCTTTGGTACGCAAAAGTAAGGGCATTGTAAGGGGAGGTATTAACGAAGGTGCGTAAATCTGGGGCATGTAAGGAGGCGGCCATTTGGGATCATAATATTGGACCGCTTCCTCTCCGAGGGTAGCATCTTCGGCGGGGTCGAGGGACTCTTGGGGGGATTGTTTTTTGAATACTGGGTAATTAAATGCATGAGGAGCCGTAACCTCGGGTAAGGGAGGGTAGAGGGCCTTGGTGTCTGGCCTACTAACCGGGGGCTCGTCTCTAGATGTCTGGAGCTCAACCGATGGGTCTGGAGGGGGCATATTAATACAAACTGAGAGGCAAGGGGAAGGGCATGTTGATCTTTTAGGATTATCAGGGGGACCGACCCTTCGGCCGCTTCTAAAGACGTTTTTGAAGCAGACCGTGACACGGGTCGGAGGCAGAATTCTGCTACTGAGAGCAGCTGCTTTTTATTGGGGTCTGAATCTGCCCCTTCAACAATATATCTGATTAGTCCCCAGTACGAAAAAACAGATCCAGGGACGGCATCTGGGCCTTGATTTAGAAGTAAATCGTTTAAATCTCTACCTACTTTTTGCCATTTGTGTGGGTGAATCTCAGGTCCACCAATAATAAACCAAGGACAAGCACGATCAATGAACACAAAAAACTTTACTAAGTCCTTTTTCTTAACTCTAATTCCTCTCTCTCTGAGTGAGGCCTTGAGATCCTTAATAAAAACGGCCTCCTTAGACAATGAATGGCCCATCTCAATGGGGTGACAATGTAAAAGTTTACTCACCAGACCGTCGACTCTGTGAGCGGCAGAACGAGGGTCTCTGTAGGGTTTCCTTCGGCCGAAGAGCGCTCCGTGGCGTCACCCGACAAAGGTCCGTACCTCGAGCCCCACGTTGGGCGCCACTTGTCCCGGCCCGCGGGACCTTCTGTTACTCGCAGGGGCGAGGGGGACCGTGCCTGAAAGAGATGAGCGAGAGAAAGAAACGAGACCAAGCAAATGGTTGTCAAGGTCTGCTTTACTTAGATTTTTAGTAGGTTTTATAGGCATACAAAAACAAGGAAGTCAAAACAAAAAATAGAGTGGTGACGATGAGGCTTGGGTCTGGGTTGATTAGCCCTAATCAGTGTCTTATCAGTTTTTGACTGATTACTCATCTCCAACCGGAACATTTGCAGTCAACACATCCTGGAGCATTCCGTGGTCGGCACGTCATGGACTGCATTCTTCTCAGAGCTATAGCTGGAATTTTCCAGGGCGAAGTTCGTGCATAGGACAAGTCATAGGGGAGTTGAGGGTCTTTGAGGGTCCTTGCCTCTAACACATAAATGCCTATATCTTGAAGTCGAAAAGATCACAAATAGACAACCCAATGAGTCATCTCAAAGAGCTAGAAAAAGAAGAACAGTCGGATCCCAATCCCAGCAGATGAAGTGAAATCATTAAGATAAAATCAGAATTAAATGAAATGGACAACAGTGAAACCATACGGAAGAATATTAAAACAAAAAGTTGGTTCTTTGAAAAAATAAACAAAATGGACACACCTTTGGCTAGACTAATGAAAAGCAGAAAAGAAAAATCTCTAATAAGCTCCATCAGGAAAATAAAGGAGAAATTACAACGGATGCCACTGAGATACAAGATATAATTTATGAATACTACAAAAATCTCTAAGCACACAACCTGGAAAATGTGGAGGGAATGGAAAATTTCTTAGAAACACATGGCTTCCCTAGGCTCAACCAGAAAGAACTAGAATTCCTGAGCAGACCAATATCAAGTAATAAAATTGAAACAGCAATAAAAAAACTTTCCTAAAACGATATGTCCTGCACCAAATGGTTTCACACCCGAATTTTACCATACCTACCAAGAAGAATTGGTGCCTATCATGCAGAAATAATTCAACAACATCAAGAAGGATAGTAGCATCCCCAATACATTTTATGAAGCAAACATAACTCTGAAACCCAAGCCCAGAAAGGATGCAACAAAAAAGCAAAACTATAGACAAATATCCCTTATGAATATAGATGCAAAAATTCTCAACAAAATTCTAGCCAATCCAATCCAGGTGCTTGTCAAGAAAATAATCCATCACAACCAAGTGGACTTCATCCCAGGGATGCATGGATGGTTCAACATACACAAATCTATAAATGTAATTCACCATGTAAACAGAAGCAAAAACAAAGACTACATCATCCTCTCAATAGAGGCAGGAAAAGCATTTGACACAATTCAACACCCTTTCATGATAAGAACGCTAAACAAAATAGGTATAGATTGGGCTTACCTAAAAATGACACAAGCCATATGAGACAATCTCACAGCCAATACGATACCGAATGGGGGTAAATTGAAAGCATTCCCACTTAGAACTGGAACAAGACAAGGATGCACGCTATCTCCACTTCAATTCAGCATAGTGCAGGAAGTCCTTGCTACAGCAGTCAAACAAGAGAGTGGAATTAAGGGCATCCAAATGGGAACGGAAGAGATCAAACTCTCACTCTTTGCTCATGACATGATATTATACCTAGAAAACCCCAAGAATTCAACCAAGAGAGTCCTTGAATTGATAAATGAATTTCCTGAAGTCCGAGGTTACAAAATCACTACACAGAAATCAGAGGCATTCATATATGCCAACAACAGTAAAAGTGAGAACCAAATCAAAGACTCAATTCCCCTCAAAATAGCAACAAAGAAAATAAAGTACCTAGGAATATATTTAACTAAGGAGGTAAAAGACCTCTACAGGGAGAACTATGAAACACTGAAGAAGGAAATAGCAGAGGATGTAAACAGGTGGAAAAATATACCATGCTCATGGGTTGGCAGAATCAACATTGTTAAAATGTCTATACTACCCAAAGTGACCTACAGAGTCAATGCAATCCCTATCAAAGTACCATCATCATTTTTCACAGATATATAAAAAATAATTTTCTGCTTTGTATGGAACCAGAGAAGATCCCATATAGCAAAATCAGTCCTAGGCAATAAGAACAAAATAGGAAGTATCAATTTACCAGACTTCAAACTATACTACAAGGCTATAGTCATTAAAACAGGTTAGTATTGGTACAAGAGAGGGACATTGACCAGTGGAACAGAACAGGGAACCCAGATATAAAACCATCCTCATATAGCCAACTAATCTTTGACAAAGCAGACAAAAACATACACTGGGAAAAAGAATCCTTATTCAATAAAATGATGCTGGGAAAACTAGATAGCCACATGTAGAAGACTGAAACAGGATCCACACCTTTCACCTCTCACAAAATTGAACTCACGTGGAGTAAGACTTGAACCTTACATGTGAAACTACTAGAATTCTAGAGGAAAACGTTGGAAATATTCTTCTAGACATTGGCCTAGGTTAAGAATTTATGAGCAAGACCCCAAAGGCAATCACAACAGCAAGAAAAATAAACAAATGGGACCTGATCAAATTAAAAAGCTTCTGCACAGCCAAAGAAACTGTCAAGAGAGCAAAGAGACAACCCACAGAATGGGAGAAAATTTTCGCAAGCTACATATCCGATAAAGGGCTGATAACTAGAATTTATTTAGAACTCAGGAAAATTAGCAAGAAAAAAATCAAACAACCCTATCAAAAAGTGGGAAGAGGACATGAACAGAAACTTCTCAAAAGAAGACAGAATAATGGCCAAGAAACATATGAAAAAATGCTCAACATCTCTAATCATCAGGGAAATGCAAATCAAAACTGCAATGAGATATAACTTATCTCCAGTAAGAATGGCCTTTATCAAAAAGTCCCCAAACAATAAATGTTGGCATGAATGTGGAGAGATAAGTACACTCCTATATTGCTGGTTGTACTGCAAACTACTAGTTCAACCTCTGTGGAAATCAATATGGAGATACCTTAAAGCGATATTAGTAGATCTACCATTTGATCCAGCAATTCCACTACTGGGCATCTACCCAAAAGATCAAAAGTCACTTTATGAAAAAGACACTTGCACTCAAATGTTTATAGCAGCACAATTCACAATTCCAAAGCTGTGGAAACAACCCAAATGCCCATCAATACATGGGTGGATTAATAAAATGTGGTATATGTATATCATGTAGTACTATTCAGCTTTAAGAAACAATGGTGATATCGCACCTCTTGTATATTCCTGGATAGAGCTGGAACCCATTCTACTAAGTGAAGTATCTCAATAATGGAAAAACCAGCACCACATGTACTCACCAGCAAATTGATATTAACGGATCAACACCTAAGTGGACATATGGAATAACATTTATCGGGTGTTGAGCAGGTGATAGTGGGGAGGAGGGATGGGTATATACAAACATTATGAGTGAGATGTGCAAGGTTTAGGTGATGGTTACACTTGAAGCTGTGACTTGAAGGGGGAGAGGGACATGGACAATATACATAACCTTAACATTTGTACCCCCATAATATGCTGAAATTAAAAAAATAGATAATAGTATAAAAGTCCCAAAACAACAAATGCTGATGTGGATACAGAGAAATAGGAATACTCACATACTACTGGTACAACAACTGCAAACTAGTACAACCTCTATGGAAAGTAGTATGGAGATACCTCAAAGAACTAAATGTAAACCTACCATTTGATCCAGCAATCCCACTACCGGGTACTTACCCAAAGGGAAAAAAAGCTATTCTATAAAAAATACATCTGCACTTGAATGTTTATAGCAGCACAATTCACAATTGCAAAGATGTGGGAACATCCCAAGTGTCCATCAATACATGAGTGGATTAATAAACTGTGGTATACGTATACTATGGAGTTCTATTCAGCCATAAAAAATGATGAACCTCTTGTATTAATGTGGATGGAACTGGAGCCCATTCTTCTAAGTGATGTATCAAAAGCATGGAAAAACAAACACCACATGTACTCGCCATTAAATTGAAACTAATTGATCAACACTTATGTGCCCATATGAAAATAGCATTCATTGGGGATCAAGCAGGTGGGAGGGGGAAGGAAGGGGTGAATAAAAACAACCAAAAGTATTTTTAAAAAATCTAAGTGCATTATCTGGTAAATAGCGGGTTGCTCGATAAATATTAGTTGTTGTTATTATCCAAGGTAAACTAGATATTAAGAGTATGGAGACTAGATTCAAATCCTGGTCTGTCTGTTCTCAAAGCCCAAATTTCTTTCATTATACCAGGATTCCCAAATCTTAGCATGCATCAGAATGACCTATAGCACTTGTTAAAACACAGGTTACTCATTAGGGAAATGCAAATCAAAACTACAATGAGATATCACCTAACTCCAGTGAGAATGGCCTTCATCAAAAAGTCCCAAAACAACAAGTGCTGGTGTGGATATGGAGAGATTGGAACATTCTAACACTGCTGATGTGACTGAAAACTAGTATAACCCCCCTAAAGTGGAAAGTAACTTCGAGATACCTCAAAGAGCTAAAAATGGAAATACCATTCCATCCAGCAATCCCACTACTAGGCATCCACCCAAAGAATCAACACTAAGGTGCTTACATGGTAGTAATACTCACTGGGTGCCAGTCAGGTGGGAGGGGGTTGGTGGGGGTGGGTAAACTCATAACTAATGGGTGTAGAGTGCACTGTATGGGGGAAGGGCATACTTGTAGCCATGGCTTGGGCGAGGCAAAGGCATTACATGTAACCAACATGTTTTTACCCCCATAATATCCTGAAATAAAGAAAAATTAAATAAAACAAAGTAGATTCAAACCCAGAAAAAAAAAATAAATAAATAAAACACAGGTTACTGAGCTTCACTCCTAGAGTTTTAGCTCTAAATAGAGCCTCAGAATTTATGTTTCTAATTAGTTCTCAGGTGCCATCGCTGCTGCTGCTGCTGCTGCTGCTGCTGCTGCTTCTGCTGCTGCTGCTGGTCTGAGGACCAAGTTAAGAACCACAGCGCTAAATTGCTAACCTACATCTTTGCTCTCAAAGAGCATTTAAAAGCAGCTCAAGAGATTTTAGATGATAACAAAGAAAATGTGAATGCCCCCAGAGCCACTGCATTTTAAACAGGGGATTATGAAAGCTGACATACTACAGCTCTGCCTAAAGAGAAGCACAAAGTAGGGTTGTTTTTTTAGAGTAAGGAGCTTGCCCCTCCAATCACAAAAAGCTATAAGCTAACTCTTTATCCTCAGACTGCGCAGCTACTCTGTGCAACATGAGAAGGCCCTGGGGGAGGCTCTCCTCTTGACTGCTCACCAAAGCCACAGTGGCAAACACCCAGCCCTGGGGAATGTTTTGGGCTTTTCTAGCCACATTCAAGCCACATTGTTGGCACTGGGTCAGGCCCAAGATCACACCTTAGGAATTTGGTAGCTAGTGGGAGATATGGAGCCTGTAGGTCTGATTTTACAGTCCACTTGGCTGGGATAGACTTCCTTTCAGTGGAACAACTATGAAATATTGTCCCACAAATGATTCATTTAAAAAAGGATGAAACTTGGATACATGTGCCCTCTCAGTTCTCCCACAAACCAAAATCCATGCTTAGGTGATCTGCATTTGGGAACATCCACACTGACCTTCCTAAATTCCTATCTCTAGTCCAGCTAACCACTGGTGCAAACGGTGCACCACACAAGGTTTATACAGAGGCCCTTGCCCCACTGCTTCTTAAAGCCCTCTGCCCTATTCTTGAGGCCCATTGCAGACTCTCCATTATCTAGTTCCCCTCACACCATCATGGGCATCTGCAAACCAGATTTCAGCCTCATGGTAGGCAACTTTTCCTCACATTTCTCCCATAAACATTGGTTGAAATGCAGTTCTTTGACATAGATACCTCAACATGCAAATTGCCCTGGCAGAATAACACTTCAAAACACAATAAGTCTTAATACCTAAGTGTCAGCGAGTCTGGAGTCCTTGCCATATGTCAGAAGGATAGGAAAATACAGGGCATAAAATTCAAGCTTCTGGAGGGCTGAGCCTATGACTGGTGTATCTCTGTATTCATCCTCCCAAGAATACCCTACTTTTATTCTGCCTTTTTTGTTTTCATATTTTGTTATTTCTTCAGGAAAGGCAGGTGAGTGTCCATGCACATTAGCTGCTAAGTCTTTCAAAACACATCTGCACATTAACAATGTGAAAATATTACATTACTGTCTCAGGTACCCAATTATCAATTTTGTAAACAATCGATAGCCTTCTTTGCAGAGAGTAAAAAGTTCTCTTTCTCTCTCTCTATGTTAGAGCTGGAGATCCCTTAAAAATCATCTCTTGCCAGTATTTCTCAATTGCAAGTATGCACTAGAATCAACTATGTCACTTTATAATATGACAGATATCTGGGTACTACTCTATATGTAATGAGGCTCCCACAAGAGGGCATGGGCATTCAGATTTTCAAAAATATACCTCCTGTTGCTTCTAATACACACTCTTCATTTTCATCTATTCCAAGCTCTTCATTTTAAAGATGTGGAACCTGAAGTCCAGAGAGGGAAGGGACTTGTCTAAAGTCACACAGCTGATTAGTGGCAGAGCTGACTTCCAAGTCCAATCTTGAAATAGCCAATTCATTGACTTTACTCACAACTATATGTTTAGAACTACTCTTTCTCGGTGTGGATTACAAACTTAAATGTACCCAGCAAAAGCTATAAAGTAAAGAACTCTAAGAGAGGGGATAAAGGAAAAACAGGGAGAAGAAAAAAGAAAGCATAGTGGATTTCAAACTATTCAAAGACTTAGATGGGGATAAGAACCTGTGAAAGTCTGAAATTTCCAGTACTCACTAACTGGACAGAATCTGCATGGAAATGATTTGAGAGTCATACTGCAAGCACTATGGGAATTTTATAATCCCTGAGCTCAGTGGCTGTCACCTTTGTATTACTATTAATCAGCCAGGCTTGGTCCCCCTTTCCCCAGTATAATCTCTTCAATTCCCACTAGTCACAGATTATGTCATGTGACAGTGTCACCCTACACTGAATCCCACCCAGTCTTCCATCTCTTTGAAGGTCAGATGGACTCATAGCCATCCTTTCTTTATTAAAGCCACTTATGAAGGGCAGAGACAATGACCCCATGGATCTACTTACTGGAACTAGTTTTATCTTCAGATTTCTTGAAGGGAGGAGAGAGCTGAAAGCCTCCACAGCTTTTTCTGCCAATATATCAACGACATCCCAATCTAAAGGAAGGATATTTCACTGTCACAATTGTCTATTTGAAATAGGATCATGAAAGAAATCAAGCTATCATAAATTCAAGATTAATGAAAAGTGGCTAGGGGGTTGGTAGCACCAACTTTTCAACCATCTTAACCTTCTACCAATACACAAGTGACCCCTACCTTCTGTATTTGTGATTTCTGCCCTTCTGAGCGTTGATAGAAGAAGTCACAAAATGATCCTTAAATCATTTTATACATATAGCTTTCAGTTCCCCAATAACATCCTCCACAGCATCTGTCACATACCTTCTCTGCTCATTCAAGCCCCCTCTACTCAATCTTGCCTCCCAACTTATTGAAATTAAAGTCATCCAAAGTGAGCTCCCTAGACTTCCCTTCCTCTTACATTTCTACCTAATATTGTATTTTCTTCTTTGTATCACTTATCTTCTCTGCAACGAATGCGTGTATCCACCCACCCTTTCTTTTTTTTTTTCTATTTTGGCATATTATGGGGGTACAGATTTTAAGGTTTCAATAAATGCCCATTTCCCCCCTTCCCCCCAAAAGTCTGAGTCTCCATCATGACCATCCCCCAGATGGTGCACATCTCACTCATTATGTATGTATATACCCGCCCCCCTCCCCCCTCCCACCTGCCCAATACCCTATTACTGTAGCACCTATGTGTCCACTTAGGTGCTACTCAGTTAATACCAGTTTGCTGGAGAATATATCTGGTGCTTGTTTTTCCATTCTTGGGATACTTCACTTAGTAGTATGGGTTCCAGCTCTAACCAGGAAAATATAAGATGTGCTATATCACCATTGTTTCTTAGAGCTGAATAGTACTCCATGGTATACATATACCACATTTTATTAATCCATTCTTGGATGGATGGGCACTTGGGCTGTTTCCACAGCCTTGCAATTATGAATTGTGCTGCTATAAACATTCGAGTGCAGGTGTCTTTTTTGTAGAGTGTCACTGGATCATTTGGGTAGATGCCCAGCAATGGGATTGCTGGATCAACTGGTAGATTCACTTGTATCGTTTTAAGGTATCAACATATTGCTTTCCACAGAGGTTGAACTAGTTTGCAGTCTGACCAGCAGTGTAGGAGTGTTCCTCTCTCTCCGCATCCACGCCAGCATTTATTGTTTGGAGACTTTTTGATAAAGGCCATTCTCACTGGAGTTAAGTGATATCTCATTGTGGTTTTGATTTGCATTTCCCTGATGATTAGAGATGTTGAGCATTTTTTCATATGTTTGTTGGCCATTCTTCGGTCTTCTTTAGAAAAATTTCTGTTCAAGTCCTTTGCCCACATTTTAATGGGGTTATTTGATTTTTTCTTCCTGATTTTCGTGACTTCTAAGTATATTCTAGTTATCAGTCCCTTATCGGATGCATAGGATGCAAAAATTTTCTCCCATTCTGTAGGTTGTCTGTTTACTTTCATAACTATTTCTTTGGCTGTGCAGAAGCTTTGTAGTTCGATCATGTCCCATTTATTTATTTTTGTTGCTGCTGTGATTGCCTTTGGGGACTTCTTCATAAACTCTTTACCCAGGCCAATGTCTAGGAGAGTGTTTCCAACTTTTTCCTCTAGAGTTCTAATAGTTTCATATCTTAGGTTTAAGTCTCTTATCCAGCGTGAGTTGATTTTGCGAGAGGTGAAAGGTGTGGGCCCTGTTTTAGCCTTCTACAGGTGGCTATCCAGTTTTCCCAGCACCATTTATTGAAGAGGGATTCTTTTCCCCATCGTATGTTTTTGTCTGCTTTGTCAAAGATAAGATGGCTATTGGAGGATGGTTTTATATCAGGATTCTCACATCTGTTCCACTGGTCAATATTCCTGTTTTTGTGCCAATACCATATTGTTTTAATTACTACAGCTTTGTAGTATAGTTTGATATCTGGCATATTAATGCCTCCCATTTTGTTTTTGTTGCCTAGAATTGCCCTTGATATTCGGGGTCTTCTTTGGTTCCATACGAAGCGTAAAATTATTTTTTCTATATCTGTGAAGAATGCTGATGGGATTTTAATAGGTATTGCATTGAATCTGTAGATCAGTTTGGGTAGTATAGACATTTTGATGATATTGAGTCTGCGGATCAACGAGCATGGTATGGATTTCCATCTGTTTACATCCCCTGCTATTTCCTTCCTCAGTGTTTCATAGTTCTCCCTGTAGAGGTCTTTTATGTCCTTGGTTAAGTATATTCGTAGGTACTTTAATTTCTTTGTTGCTATTGTGAAGGGAATTGAGTCTTTGATTTGGTTCTCAATTAGATTGTTGTTGGCGTATATGAATGCCTCTGATTTCTGTGTATTGATTTTGTATCCTGAGACTTTACTAAATTCATTGATCAGTTCCAGGAGTTTCTTGGTTGAATCCTTGGGGTTTTCTAGATACAATATCATATCATCAGCAAACAGTGAAAGTTTGATCTCTTCTGCCCCTATTTGGATACCTTTGATTCCATTTTCCTGCCTGATTGCTGTAGCCAAGACTTCCAGCACAATGTTGAACAGAAGTGGAGATAGTGGGCAGCCTTATCTGGTTCCAGTTCTCAGTGGGAATGATTTCAATTTTTCCCCATTCAGTATGATTATGGCTATGGGTCTGTCATATATGGCTTGTATCAGTTTTAGGTATGTCCCTTCTATGCCTATTTTCTTAAGTGTTCGTATCATGAAAGGGTGTTGAATTTTGTCAAAAGCTTTTTCTGCATCTATTGAAAGAATCATGTGGTCTTTGTTTTTGCTTCTGTTTATGTGGTGAATTGCATTTATAGATTTACGTATGTTGAACCATCCCTGCATCCCTGGGATGAAGCCCACTTGGTCGTGGTGGATTATTTTTTTGATAAGCGTCTGGATTCGGTTAGCTAAGATTTTGTTGAAAATTTTTGCATCTATATTCATTAGGGATATTGGTCTGTAGTTTCCTTTTTTTGTTGCATCCTTTCCTGGTTTTGGTATCAGAGTAATATTCGCTTCATAAAAGGTGTCGGGGAGGTTTCCGTTCTTCTCGATGTTGTGGAATAGTTTCTGCAAGATAGGTACTAGTTCTTCTTTGTAAGTATGGTAAAATTAAGGTGTGAAGCCATCTGGACCGGGACTTTTCTTTTTAGGGAGTTTTTTAATTGCTGTTTCTATTTCAGCTGTTGAGATTGGTCTGTTCAGGGAATCTATTTCTTCCTGGTTGAGCCTAGGGAGGCTGTGTGTTTCTAGAAATTTGTCCATTTCCTCCACATTTTCCAGTTTGTGTGCATAAAGATTTTTGTAGTATTCATGAATTGTATCTTGTATCTCTTTGGGATCAGTTGTGATATCTCCTTTTTCATTCCTGATGGAGCTTATTGGAGATTTCTCTTTTCTGCTTTTTGTTAGCTTAGCCAATGCTGTGTCAATTTTGTTTATTTTTTCAAAGAACCAACTTTTTGTTTTATTAATCTCCTGAATAGCTTTCCTGTTTTCAATTTCGTTTAGTTTTGATTTGATCTTGTTGATTTCACTTCTTCTGCTGGGTTTGGGGTTGGTCTGTTCTTC
Source organism: Microcebus murinus (assembly GCF_040939455.1). Lineage (NCBI taxonomy): Eukaryota > Metazoa > Chordata > Mammalia > Primates > Cheirogaleidae > Microcebus > Microcebus murinus. The sequence continues at coordinate 123,533,607 of NC_134136.1, read as the reverse complement.
TTTTTCCTGCTCTTTGACTCATTTCATTAGATTGTCTATTTGTGATCTTCTTGTCTTTTGGTTATAGGCGTTTATGGAGATAAACTTTCCTCTCAGAACTGCTTTAGCTGTGTCCCAGAGGAGTTGATAACTTGTCTCTCCATTGTCGTTTTCTTCATAGAACTTTTTTATTTCCGTCTTGATTTCTTCATTTACGAAGTAATCATTTAGTAGGAGGTTGCATAATTTCCACGTTTTTGTGTAGAAATGTGAGTTTCTGTTAGGGTTGATTTCTAGTTTTATTCCACTGTGATCTGAGAAGGTACATGTTATGATTTCTATTTTTTCAAATTTCTTGAGATTTTCTTTGTGTCCTAGGATATGGTCAATCTTAGAGAATGTCCCGTGAGCTGAAGAGAAGAACGTATATTCAGTGGATTTGGGGTAGAATGTTCTGTAGATGTCTGTCAGACCCAATTGTTCTAGAGTTTTGTTTAAGTCCATTATTTCTTTATTAATTTTCTGTTTGGAAGATCTGTCTCCTGCCGTCAGTGGGGTGTTGAAATCTCCGGCGATTATGGTGTTGCTATTAATCCATTTGCTTAGCTCCAGTAAGGTTTGCTTTATGAATCTGGGTGCACCTAAGTTGGGTGCATATATATTTCAAATTGTTATCTCTTCTTGTTGAAATGTGCCCTTCACCATTATATAATGACCCTCTTTGTCTTTTACTACTTTTGTTGGTTTAAAAACTAAATCGTCTGAAATTAGAACTGCCACACCAGCCTTCTTTTGGCTTCTATTTGCTTGGAATATTGATCTCCACCCTTTTATTTTTAGTCTATATGCATCCTTGCAGGTTAGATGTGTTTCCTGAAGACAGCATATACTTGGCCTGTATTTTCTTATCCATTCAGCCAGCCTATGTCTCTTGAGTGGAGAGTTTAAGCCATTCACATTTATTGAGAGAACTGATAGGTAAGGTAGATTACTGATCATTCTGTTGGGTTGGATGTTGTTGCTATGTTTTCTGTCTCGAGTCTTTGTAATATCTGGCCTTTAATATCTTTGGGTTTTGGTTGTTTTTATATTCGTGGGTTATTATTATGATGTTCCGTGCATAACGCTGTTTTCAATACTTCTTGTAGGGCTGGTCTTGTCTTGGTGAATTCTTTGAGCCTTTGCTTGTCTGAGAATGTTTTTATTTCTCCTTCATATATGAAGCTTAGTTTTGCAGGGAATAATATTCTAGGCTGGGCATTGTTTTGTTTCAAAAGAGTGAGAAAGGGGCCCCAGTCTCTCCTTGCTTGTAAAGTCTCATTAGAGAAGTCTGATGTTATTCGAATTGGCTTTCCCTTGTATGTTACTTGCTTCTTTTGTCTTACAGCTCTTAGAAGGGCCTCTTTAGTTGATACTTTGGTCAGTCTGATGAGTGCATGTCTTGACATCTTCCTGTTTGCGTTGAATCTCCCAGGGGTCCTCTGAGCTTCTTGAACTTGTATATCAAGATTTTGAGCAAGACCTGGGAAATTTTCCTCTATTATATCTTCAAACAGCTTGTCCAACCCTTGAGTGTTGTCTTCTTCCCCTTCTTGTAACCCTATGACCCTCACATTAGGTTTCTTCACATAATCCCACAGCTCTTGTAGGCTTTGCTCTTTTCTCTTGTTTCTCTGCTCTATTTCTGTGACTGATTTATTTAATTGGAGGGTGTTATCTTCAAGCTCTCAGATTCTTTCTTCTGTTTCATCTACCCTATTCTTGAGACTTTCCAATGTATTTTGTAGTTCCTTGAATTGATTCTTCATTTCCAGGAGTTCGGTTACACTTTTCTTCAATATGTCTATTTCTTTTCCCATATCCTGGAGACTTTTTGTGGTTTCTTTGTGTTGGTTATTGAGTTGTTGTTGCAGCTGTGTGAGTGTTCTTATGATCCACATACGAAATTCCTCTTCTGTCATATTGGTTGCCTGATTTTGGTCGGTGTCCGTTTCTAGGGGGCTGGTGCTCCTCTTTGGGGGTGTGTTTTCTGTTTGGTTCTTCATATTTCCTGAGTTCTTTCGCTGATTTCTTCCTATGTCGATCAGTTGTTGTTTCTTTCCTTAGGTTATTGTTTGGGTATTCACACACCTTGTTTAGTTTCTGAGGCGTTAGGTGGTGCCTGTGGGTGAAATTGGACCACTCCCTGTATATTGAGTCAGTGGGTGCTGTGGAAAGGCTGTGCAAGATGCCGTCCCTGTCAGTAGGTGGCGTTTGCTTGGAGGAACAGGCTATGGTGTTGATTTTGAGTTCTGTTATCAGCTCTCGTTCTGGGCGGAGCTGGGTTGGGTAAGCCTGCCCTCAGACCATTAGCAGGGGTCAAAGTTCTGTTCTCTGCTTCCAGGTAAAGCTGTCAGGGCGGGGCTGGAATGGTCCTGCTCAGTCAGAAAGTCTGTGTGTGGGGGTGGGGCTGTCTGAGACCCGCAGTCTGGAGCTGGCTTCGCTTCTTTCCACCCTCCCCAACTCCGCAGCTACTCCTGGGCCTCTGCCAGCAGGCCAGACCTCAAGCCACCAGGCCTCCCCAGACTGTGATGCCGGCGGGGTGGTTCCCTGCACAGGAATGCCACCTGGGTTGGGCGCACGGCCTCCTCCTGGGAGAAGGGTTGCCCTCTAGGACGCTGATCCGCCCCTGGAGGCACACACACCTCAGTAGGCTGTTCACGTATAACCCTTCTGTGCCCCGGGCAATGCTAGCCCTCGGTGCAGGGGATCTGGTCTGCAGGTCTGACCTCTGGGTCCCAGAGTTCAAACTGTATTCCCACCAGGGAGAGGATTTCCGGTCCTAATTCACCCACAGTGAGCCCAAGCTGGGTCTATGTCTCTCAGCCTCTGTGTCGGCACAGTTTTCCTGGGAACACGGTGCCAGCAGCACCTGGGAGGGCAGGCGGGGTCCCAAACGGGAAGGTCCCGTTCCCTGGAGGTGCCTCCGGCTGGTGGCTGTATTGTCTCTCTGGGCAGCCGTGGGTAGGTTCGGCGGAGGGGAGGAGGAGGCAATATGGCGCCTGCCGTGCGGCTCGGGTCTGTGCACACGGAGGTGCCCGGAGGAAGTTGGGAACATGGTGCTACGTCTGCTACAGGCTCACCGTTGGCAGGCGGCGGCGGACTCTGGGCTGGTGTCTGCAGGTCTCTCCACCTGCTGGGGAGCCCACCAGCAGTCCCGAATTCAGGGGAGGGGAAACAGAAAATCCACCTACCCTTGCCGCTGGTCTCCGGGCTGCTCTGGTGGTCTCAGCCTCCATTTCTCCTCCGCAGCCTCCTCCCTTGGAGTCTCCCGGAGTCTCAGGTACCCCTCCTTCCGGCCCTTGTCCGCTGCATGCTCGTCTTCTTGCTTTTTTCCTCTAATTTCTGCTAGAATCTGTCTTTTCTGCAGAGACACTCTGTCTGGCGGTGTTATTCGTCCGCCATCTTGCTCCGGCCCCTCCACCCACCCTTTGTTTAACTTCCAGAACTCTGGCTTCTATCCCCACCACTGTTTCACACTCTTTTATTCCATCAGTAAACCCAACAAATTAAGTCATACTTGTAAAGCATATAGCACAGTTCCTGACACAGAATAAGTGCTCAATAACATTGTAGTTTTTTCCAGCAAGCGCACATGTGCACATGTGCACACACGCACAGAGAACCAAGTCCAATGACTTTCCCTCTCTCATCCTTTACCTCTTCGTGGCATTTGACACTGTCGACCACTCTCCTTCCATTTCTGAAACTTTCTCTCACCTGACTCTGGGAAAACTATACATTAGTGTAGTATCTTATTACTTCCTTCTCTTTTGATAACTCTTTCTCCTCCTATACCCCTCCAAATGCAGTCACATCCAAAGGTTCAGAACTGAAATCTCTTCTCTTGATAGATTCTTCTTTCCACAGAGCAGTGCTGCCCAAACTGTAGTCCATGTACCAGTGCCCATCAGCAAACTGTCAGTTACTGGACCACGACAAGATAAGGAGCTTGTCCAGAATGTAAATCACTCACATCGCTAAGCATATGGATTAGTTCAGCCAGCATTTTTTCTTTTTTCTTTTTCTTTTTTTTTTTTTTTTTTTGTGGTAACAAAGCTTTCTCAATAAAAGAAGCAGTGCATTGGTATTCTGCCACAAGTGCCTTCTCTCATTACAGCCTAATGCTTTGAGGAACATTACCTTTAAGGTCCGTAACACCTTTTGGCTTCAGTATTCCCCCCTATTCAAAGAACTTTCACTCCAATCAACATCTCTAACTCCAGCTTCTCCCCAGAGCTCCAAACTTGCCCTCTAGCTGCCTGCCAGACCCCAACTACCATTGCCAACAACCTGGATATTCCATCAACTCTTTCAATTCAACAAATTAAAAGCTAAACTCACACATGAAATCCTTTTTGAAAACAAATAACAAACACACACATCTCCAAATATGTCTCTTTTATATATATTTTAATCATACACATAACACATGAATTCATTTTCCTTGCAAATATTTTGAAAGCTACACATAAGTTCCATTTCTCATACCACCAACAATCAAGGTCCACTCCTTTCCTCTCCAGAAATAACCATTGTTGACAGTTTGGATTTTGGTATACTGCTAAATCTTTTTTCTGTACATATGTACTTATAGAAAAGATAGGGCATTGTTTTGCTCTTTTAAAAAAAAGTCTCAGTGTTATCATATAGTAATACATCATTTTTAAATTGTTCTTTATAATCATCAAAATATTCTACAGATATTTCCATGCCAATACACAGAAATATTTCATTCTTTTTTTTCTTTTTTATTTCAGCATATTATGGAGATACAAATGTTTAGGTTACATATATTGCTCTTGCCCCACCCAAGTCAGAGCTTCAAGTGTGTCCGTCCCCCAGATGTTATGCACTGTACCCATTAGGTGTGTATATACCCATCCCCTCATCCCTCCTCCCACCTGCCCGACACCGGATGAATGTTACTACTATATGTGCACTTACATGTTGATCAGTTAATACCAATTTTCTAGTGAGTACATGTGGTACTTGTTTTTCCATTCTTGGAATACTTCACTTAGTCAAATGGGTTACAGCTGAGATATTGCATTTTTTTAAAGCACTGAATAGCATTTCATAGAAAAGACATCCACAGTTTCCTTAGCCATTATTTATTTATTTTATTTTTATTTTTTTTGAGATAGATTCTTGCTTTGTTGCCCAGGCTAAAGTGAGCGCCGTGGCATCACTAGCTCACAGCAACCTCAAACTCCTGGGCTCAAGCAATCCTACTGCCTCAGCCTCCCAAGTAGCTGGGACTACAGGCATGCACCACCATACCCAGCTAATTTTTTCTATATATATTAGTTGGCCAACTAATTTCTTTCTATTTATAGTAGAGATGGTCTCGCTCTTGCTCAGGCTGGTTTCGAACTCCTGACCTCAAGCAATCCACCTGCCTCGGCCTCCCAGAGTGCTAGGGTTACAGGCGTGAGACACTGCGCCCGGCCAAGCCATTATTTATTAATGGACATTGTGGCAGAGACATTGCTATATATTCAGCAAACCACTCTATTTTCGTTCTGGGCACACAAGAGCTCACAGGTGGACAATATGACTAGTTCTGGCTGATGGAATGGAGATGGAAATGATACATTCTACTTCTAGGCCTGGGCACTAAAATCTATAATAAATTCCTCTGCTCCTTTTCTTTCTCTTCTATAGTAACCAAGGTGGCCATATGTGGAAGATGGTGATATTACAATATGGGAGAAACTGGATTTCTGAATGACTATGAGGAATCATTCAGACTCCCCTTTCCTCACTGATCACATTGAATTGTCATGTGAGCAATCAATATCTTTACTGTGTTAAGTCACTGAGATTTGAGGATTATTTATTACAACAGCTATCATTGTTCATCCTAACTTTTTGGAATTTTTGAGACAGAGTCTTTCTCTGTCACTCAGGCTGGAGTGCAGTGGTGTCATCATAGCTCACTGCAACATCAAACTCCTCAGCTCAAGCAATCCTCCTGCTTCAGTCTCCTGAGTAGCTTGGACTACTGGTGCATGCCACCACACCTTGCTAATTTTTTCTGTGTTTAGTAAAGACAGGGTGTCACTGTTGCTCAGGTTGGCCTCAAACTCCTGAGCTCATGCAATCTTCCCGCCTCGGCCTCCCAGAGTGCAAGGATTACAGGCGTGAGCCACCACACCAGGCCTAATTATCGTAACTTGTACTGAGCAAACAGGCTGGGTCTTCTTTGTTCCATTTGTGATTCAACTAAAAGCTCTAATTACAGTTGACGAGTATAAGAGCAGTGCTGGTGCAACCAAATTAAAGAGTGAAGAACCATATGCTTTAAAATAAAATTAAACATAATAATGAACTCATGCAGTGTCCTGTAAAGTCCTTGAAAGTGCCAAGAGTCCTATTCAGAATCTCCACAAAAGTCCTCATCTACTTTATCTCACTCCTAATTAAACAAGCTTCTGTCTGAGTACCAGCAATTACAACCCATGCCTTATTCAACTTGATAGTTCATTCTGTTTAATTATTAGTACCACAACGACATCATTTTATATTAATTTTCCTAAAAAACAGAGAGAGAGTTTCAGCTATGTCATGGGACAAATTGGATTGATGGGTCCACCTATAAAGGTATGCATCTTTAGCAAGTTTCCAGTATAAAATGAACTTTGAATTCCAAGCAATTGCTTTACAACCCAGCTTTAAAAGCATTTTCTATTCTTTATTTTTCCATATGATTTCTTAAGGAAATAATTTTTCCATTATTTCTTAAGGAAAAACAACAAACCTAGCCAAACAGCCCATAAGCACCTCAAGGCACAGAATATGCCATTTTCATCTCCTATCACTTTCTGGTGTTACCCCAACACAGGGCCAGGCACACAGCCTACATCCTCTGCAGAGAAGAGGATGGAGTTCACATAAAGATTTCAGTTGAATGGCAAACTACACCTGCCTTCTCCATACCTGTTACTTTTATTTTCTGTCTTTCTTCACCTCCACACTTCCTAAAAGAGTAGTTTGTCAGGGCAAGTTACTCAACTTCTCTGACTCAGTTTCCACATGTGTATCCTGGGGACACAGGAATTTGCTTATTTAATGTAAAATGCTGAGGATAGTGTCTATTTTTTAAGAAGTTTTTTTTTTATTTCAAAATATTAAGGGGTACAAAGATTTTTGTTACATGGATGCCTTGTATAATGCTTAAGTCGGGGATTTTAGTGTGCCCGTCACTGAATAGTGTTCACTGTACCCAATAAGTAAGTTTTTACCCCTCATCTCTCTCCCACCCTCCCACCCTCCCCACCTCCCCACCTCCTGTGTCTGAAAATTTAACAAAAGTGGTCCATCATTATTATCTTACTTCCTGGCTCACAATCAATGAATTACTGTTACTGATAATGTGAGTCAGGCCCCCCTTAGGTGTGTTAGAGTGAAAAAAAAGAGTTGAGCATCACTGTCTGAGATAGCACCTCTGTGGATTTCAGAACTTAGTCTTTGTAACTACCTTGAAGAACACTGATGGACTCAGGAGGGCTTCCAGGCCTCAATTTGCAGACAAATCTTTATGTCCACTAAAAGCACGTGGAAAGAACAATGTTCCCTGAGTGAGTAAATTAAAATGCTTCCAAGGGTGTTGCATGCCCTACATGATAACATCCCTCCTGTGTGGGGATAGGGTTACTTTCAGACAGGTAGGAGATTTTCCCAAACCAAAGGGGTCAGTAGGTCTGCAGGCCTTCCTCTACAGAAGGGATCTTCAAAACTGATTGATTAATCATCTTATCAGAAACAAAAGACACCTTCATATATGTATATTTGTTCATATACATATTATATAACCTATGGCACAATATACAAAAAAGTATTAAATATTAGGTACAGATAAAAATGATCTGTTGCTGATTATCCCCGCTGTGTTGTTCAGTGCATAAGGGACCCTCGGGAAAAGGTTCATTGTTATTAGAATATTTATAAATCCATATTTCAAAGTTTTTTAAAATTGTAGTCTGCTTCTCTTCAAGTACTAGGACTAAAGAGCCTCAATTCCTTCCCTCCTATTTGTGTCTCAGCCCACTTGGACTGGGCTCCTTTTGGTACCATTCTACTGAATCTGCTCTCTTAAAGGTCGCTAACACCCTGAGTGCTGAATCGAGTGGGTTCTGCTCCTGTCATCATCTTTCTTGACTTCCATGCAGTATTTGACACTGTGGGCCAGATCTTCCCTCTCTTCAAGTTTTCCTTCTATTTCTCTGATTATTCATTCCTCTCCTTCATCAACTTCTCTTCCTCTGACTACCCCTTAAAGGTTACCATTTCCAGAGATCCTATCCATGATGTCCTTCTCATATCATTCTGCAAACTCTCCCAGGGAAATCTTCTCCACTCCTGACTTCAACTACCACATTGATGTTACATATTTTTTTTTCTCCAACCTACACATCTCTCACCCAGGTTTGCTGATTGACTTGGTTGTCAATGTCCTACGTTCTCAGTTGTACTGACTAACTGTAGGGGGAAGAATCAGTGAGGACCTGCAAGGCAGAGTTTAATCTCTGCTATGGACTCAATTGTGTCCTTCTCAAAAATCATTATGTTGAAACCCTAACCCCCACTATGACTTGGAGACAGAGCCTATAAGGAGGTAATTAAAGTCAATGAAGTCATAAGAGGGGAGCCTAATTCAATAGGATTACTGTCCTTATAAGGAGAGACACCAGAGAACTTGTTCTCTTTCTCTCTCTCTCTACCATATGAGGACACAGCATGAAGCTGACTCCTTGCAAGCCAGGAAGATTGCCCTTTCCAGAACCTGATCATGCTGGTTCCTGATCTCAGGCTTCTATCTTCGAGAACTATGAGAAACACATTTCTGTTGTTTGAGCCCCCTAATCTATAGCATTTTGTTATAGCAGCCAGAGATGACTAATTCATCCTTCTAGGCTTTCTCCTAGGGTAGCAACCCCATGTAATTAGTAATGAGTTAATGTAGTATATATTGTGTGCTTCTAGTTCCCTCAGCCCTCTCTTTTCTCAAGAAGCTTGTAGAACGTCTGAAATTGCATTGAAATCACTTCGCCCTAATCCACTTGTTGGTTCTTTTCTGGGCTTTGTTCGTGTGAACAATTCAAAGCATTTCTACTCTTATGCCTTTCATTCTTGAAATTCCACAGAAGTTTGCAGATTAGACAAAGTTCTCCACTCCACGCCTCCATTTCTCCTATGAAGAAGCTGTGGAGTAGAATAAGGCTGCAGTTCTGTGTTGCAGTTGGAGGCAAAGTGAACATTCTTGGGAAATAATACAAACACAAGAGAGGATTTCGAGAAGAAACAAAATTTCCAGGCAAGAACAGGAGGGGGTGGTTAACTGGAGAGAGAAGCATTATGACTACACAGCAATGCATGCTACCACAGGTGTGAAGTGGACAGCAAATGAGTAGGAATGACAATGGCTGGTGTGATATGCCCTCCTATCACTTCTAGAGCCCCTGTTACAATTTTTAGTGAAACTATCCTCCCCAGCACTTAATCGATTTGGAAATAATACACTTAAAGGATTCAATGGTAATGAATTACAGATGGGTATTTACTTCACAGGGCTGTTCGGAGAAGTTAAGTGAAATAATATATGGAAAGTGCTTAACATGGAACCAGACTTACAGTAATCACTCCATAGGTGGGAGCGGTAGTAGTAGTTGTTGGTTAAATTAAGGCCTTTTTTAAATCATAGTAACTGTGTTTCTGGCAATGTTAGATTTGCTCTGAGTTGGTTTTGTGGTAGCATTGATTGTAGTGGTGAGGGGAGACATGTGTGTTGATAGCAGTCCTGGAAAATAACATGAAAACAATAAGTCAAGAAATAGAAGAAATGTGCCACCCATCCAGCTACACAAGCTTAAGAGCCATCAGCGACACCTTTCTCTCTTCTCTCTCTGCTGCCTACTTTCAATCTACCATCAAGCTCTATCAATTTCTTCTTTTAAATATAAATATCTCTTGACTGGCTACCTAAGTGTTTGCCAACTTCCATTTGTTACCCCTCCCTCATCATCTATTCTTCACAGAAAGATCAAAGTAATCTTTTTGACATGTAAATTAGGCCACCCCAGTGACAATTTGAACACATGCATTTACCTCCACTCCTTTGCCAAACCCATTAAAATGACAGTGATTTTGGCAGAGAAGATAACAATGCAATTTTTGAAGCTAGAAAATAGTAATACAAGGATAACTGACTTAGCATGCCTGAGGAAAGTGAATCCAAAACTGGCAGTGGAAAAAGTTGATAAGCAGCACAGTTCACAACAAAGAGGCTCAAAAACAGGCTCCAAACAGGCTCAAAAATTGGTGATATCAATACTTCTGGAAGTGGAGGTAAAAGTGAGGCTGAAAAGGAGAGTGGTGGTTGAAATTTTTATTAAGCAGTTAGATCCCAAGATCTCATCCACAACTCCACACAGTTGGGTGATTTTTTATGACTGTCTCTGACCCCAACCCCCATCAGATGTGAGGTTTATTCTCTAGGGAGAGTAAAACAAAGGGTCTCTGGACTGGGGAAACATTGAGCACAGTTGAGGAAGAAATATTATATGCAAAACAGGTTATATTCCTGTTTACCTATTGATTGCTGAGACCACCTAACCCCTTACCCCACTTAGTTCTCAGAATGCTGAAAGTCAGGCTTACAAACTCCAGGCAGGGTATTGGAAGATTCTTCTTTGAGAATGTGAAAAACCCTAGGAAAAATAACTAAAAGTGCTCATATAAGGGGTTGTCCAATGAAAGGACACAGACAGATGACCTTGCAGTGAAACTCATTGTGGTAGACAGACCCTATGGTAATTCCCAATGATTCCCACCTCCTGCCGTTCATGCCATTGTGTAATTCTTTCTCCTTAAATGCAGGTAAGAACCATGATAGCTTCTAACCTAACAGAATATGGCAAAGGTGATGGGATGTTGCTCTCCTAATTAAGTTATATTATATAAAAGGCTCTGCCTTAGCAGACTGAAGCCAAGGTCTCTTCTTGTGGTCTTGATGAAAAAAGAGGCTATGTTGGAGAAGGCCACATGGCAAGTAACTGCTGATGGCCTTAAGGAACTATGGATGGCCTCTAAGATCTGAGGACAGCCTCCAGCCAACAGTTAGCAAAAAGCCTAAGTCCTTAGTTATGTGGCCACAAGGAAATAAATTCTACCAACAATCTGAATAAGCTTGGTAGCAAATTTTTCCCCAGCCAAAACTTTAAATGAGATTACATACTAACCAACACCTTGATTGCAGTCTGGGGAGACCCTTAACAGAGTACTCAGCTACACCAGACCTGAACTCCTGATGCACAGAAACCATGAAATTATCATTATCTGGTGTTCTAAGCAAATAAATTTGTGGTAATTTGTTACACCACATTAGAAAATGAATACACTCATAGTCTACAAGTCTCACTAAGTTCTCTGATCTTCTAATAGGTTTTTTAGGAGACTATTCACAAATATGAGCAAATGGGCAAGGACTATGAGGTATCTGAGGAAAGCCTCCGATATCAAACAGACCTAAACCAACCAACAAACCAAAAACGTAAAAGAAATAAAGAGATGAATACTCTTTACCATTATTGTCCTCAAAGATATGAGAAGATACGGCATCCATCAAAAAAGAACAAGATGATATTTTAAAAGATACTCAGAGAACAAAAAGATGCTCTTAAAAATTACTTTCTTTGACAGACTACTAGTAATTTTTGCATGCATGATAATTTTTGACAGTGGCTGAATAGTGATGTAGGCCTTGCCTAAGAACTTAGTTCCCTTCATCGTTCATTATCCCTCACCTTGAAGGTGAGGTGGTAGCTGCTGTTTTGAAGTTGCCACTTTGGGACTTAGAAAACATTTTTTATTATTTTTTTTATTTCGGTATATTATGGGGGTACAGATTTTAAGGTTTCAATAAATGCCCTTTCCCCCTACCCCCACAAGTCTGAGTCTCCAGCATGACCATCCCCCAGATGGTGTACATCTCACTCATTGTGTATGTATACACCTGCCCCCTCCCCCCTCCCACCTGCCCAATACCCTATTAATGTAGTCCCTATGTGTCCACTTAGGTGCTGCTCAGTTAATACCAGTTTGCTGGTGAGTATATGTGGTCCTTGTTTTATCATTCTTGGGATACTTCACTTAGTAGTATGGGTTCCACCTCAAACCAGGAAAATATAACATGTGCTATATCACCGATGTTTCTTAGAGCTGAATAGTACTCCATGGTATACATATACCACATTTTATTAATCCATTCTTGGATTGATGGGCACTTGGGCTGTTTCCACAGCCTTGCAATTATGAATTGTGCTGCTATAAACATTTGAGTGCAGGTGTCTATTTTGTAGAGTGTCACTGGATCATTTGGGTAGATGCCCAGCAATGGGATTGCTGGATCAAATGGTAGATTCACTTGTATTGCTTTAAAGTATCTCCATATTGCTTTCCACAGAGGTTGAACTAGTTTGCAGTCCCACCAGCAGTGTAGGAGTGTTCCTATCTCTCCGCATCCACGCCAGCATTTATTGTTTGGAGACATTTTGATAAAGGATATTCTCACTGGTATTAAGTGATATCTCATTGTAGTTTTGATTTGCATTTCTCTGATGATTAGAGATGTTGAGCATATTTTCATATGTTTGTTGGCCATTCTTCTGTCTTCTTTAGAAAAGTTTCTGCTCAAGTCCTTTGCCACTTTTTAATAGGGCTATTTGATTTATTTATTTCTGATTTTCGTGAGTTCTAAGTATATTCTAGTTATTAGCCCCTTATCAGATGCATAGGATGCAAAAATTTTCTCCCACTCTGTAGGTTGTCTGTTTACTTTCATGACTGTTTCTGTGACTGTGCAGAAGCTTTTTAGTTAGATCATATCCCATTCATTTATTTATTTTTGTTGCCGCTGTGATTGCCTTTGGGGACTTCTTCATAAACTCTTTGCCTAGGCGGAAGTCTAGAAGAGTGTTTCCATCATTTTCCTCTAGAATTCTAATAGTTTCATACCTTAGGTTTAAGTCTATTGTCCAGCGTGAGTTGATTTTTGTGAGAGGTGAAAGGTGTGGGTCCTGCTTTAGCCTTCTACAGGTGGCTATCCAGTTTTCCCAGCACCATTTATTGAAAAGGGATTCTTTTCCCCAGCGTATGTTTTTGTCTGCTTTGTCAAAGATTAGATGGCTACTTGAGGATGGTTGTATATCAGGATTCTCAGACCTGTTCCACTGGTCAATATTCCTATTTTTGTGCCAATATCATATTGATTTAATTACTACAGCTTTGTAGTATAGTTTGATATCTGGCATATTAATGCCTCCCATTTTGTTTTTGTTGCCTAGAATTGCTATTGATATTTGGAGTCTTCTTTGGTTCCATACAAAGCATAAAATTATTTTTTCTATATCTGTGAAGAATACTGATGGAATTTTAATAGGTATTGCATTGAATCTGTAGATCAGTTTGGGTAGTATAGACATTTTAATGATGTTGAGTCTGCGGATCCACGAGCATGGTATGGATTTCCATCTGTTTATATCTTCTGGTATTTCCTTCCTCAATGTTTCATAGTTCTCCCTATAGAGGTCTTTTACGTCCTTGGTTAAGTATATTCCTAGGTACTTTAATTTCTTTGTTGCTATTGCGAAGGGAATTGAGTCTTTGATTTGGTTCTCAATTTGATTATTGTTGGCATATATGAATGCCTCTGATTTCTGTGTGTTGATTTTGTATCCTGAGACATAACTAAATTTATTTATCAGTTCCAGGATTTTCTTTGTTGAATCTTTATGGTTTTCTAAATATAATATAATATCATCAGCAAACAGTGAAAGTTTGATCTCTTCTGCCCCTATCTGGATACCTTTAATTCCACTTTCCTGTCTGATTGCTGTAGCCAGGACTTCCAGCACTATGTTGAATAGAAGTGGAGATAGTGGGCAGCCTTGTCTGGTTCCAGTTCTAAGTGGGAATGTTTGAATTTTTTCCTATTGAGTATGATGTTGGCTATGGGTCTGTGTCATACATGGATTGTATCATTTTTAGGTATGTCCCTACTATGTCTATTTTATTAAGTATTCCTATCATGAAAGGGTGTTGAATTTTGTCAAAAGCTTTTTCTGCATCTATTGAAAGAATCATGTGGTCTTTGTTTTTGCTTCTGTTTATGTGGTCAATTGCATTTATAAATTTACATATGTTGAACCATCCCTGCATCCCTGAGATGAAGCCCACTTGGTCGTGGTGGATTATTTTTCTGATAAGCGTCTGGATTCGGTTAGCTAAGTTTTATTGAAAATTTTTGCATCTATATTCATTAGGGATATTGGTCTGTAGTTTTCTTTTTTTGTTGCATCCTTTCCTGGTTTTGGTATCAGAGTAATATTCGCTTCATCAAATGTATCTAGGACGTTTCCGTTCTTCTCGATGTTGTTGAATAGTTACTACAAGATAGGTACTAGTTCTTCTTTGTAAGTGTAGTAAAATTCGGGTGTGAAACCATCTGGACCAGGACATTTCTTTATAGGGAGATTTTTAATTGCTGTTTCTATATCAGCTTTTGAGATTGGTCTGTTCAGGAAATCTGTTTCTTCCTGGTTGAGCTAGGGAGGCTGTGTGTTTCTAGAAATTTGTCCATTTCCTCCACATTCTCCAGTTTGTGTGCATAAAGATGTTTGTAGTATTCATAAATTATATCTTGTATCTCTTTGGGATCAGTTGTGATATCTCCTTTTTTGTTCCTGATGGAGCTTATTAGAGATTTCTCTTTTCTGCTTTTCGTTAGCTTAGCCAATCATGTGCCAATTTTGTATATTTTTTCAAAGAACCAACTTTTTGTTTCATTAATCTCCTGAATAGCTTCCCTGTTTTCAATTTCGTTTAGTTCTGATTTGATCTTGTTGATTTCACTTTTTCTTCTGGGTTTGGGGTAGGTCTGTTCTTCATTTTCCAGCTCTTTGAGTTGTTTCATTAGATTGTCTATTTGTGATCTCTTTGACTTTTGGTTATAGGCATTTATGGAGATAAACTTTCCTCTCAGAACTGCTTTAGCTGTGTCCCAGAGGAGTTGATAACCTGTCTCCTCATTGTCATTTTATTCACAGAATTTTTTTATTTCCATCTTGATTTCTTCATTTATGAAGTAATCATTTAGTAGGAGGTTGTTTAATTTCCATGTTTTCGTGTAGAAATGTAAGTTTCTGTTAGGGTTGATTTCTACCTTTATTCCATTGTGATCTAAGAAGACACATTGTATGATTTCTATTTTTTTAATTTCTTGATGTTTACTCTGTGTCCTAGGTTACGGTCAATCTTAGAGAATGTCCCGTGAGCTGATGAGAAGAATGTATAGTCAGTGGATTTTGGGTAGAATGTCCTGTAAATGTCAGTCAGACTCAATTGTTCTAGAATTTGTTTAAGTCTATTATTTCTGTATTAATTTTCTGTTTGGAGGTTCTGTCATGTGCCGTCATTGGGGTGTTGAAATCTCTGGTGATTATGGTATTGCTATTAATCTATTTGCTTAGCTCCAGTAAGGTTTGCTTTATGAATCTGGGTGCACCTAAGTTGGGTGCATATATATTTAAAATTGTTATCTCTTCTTGTTGAACTGTGCCCTTCACCATTATATAATGACCCTCTTTGTCTTTCACTACTTTTGTTGGTTTAAAAACTAAATTGTCTGAAATTGGAACTGCCACGCCAGCCTTCTTTCAGCTTCCCCTTCCTTGGAATACTGATCTCCACCCTTTTACTTTTAGTCTATATGCATCCTTGCAGGTTAGATGTGTTTCCTGAAGACAGCATATCCTTGACCTTTATTTTCTTATCCATTCAGCCAGCCTGTGTCTCTTGAGTGGAGAGTTTAAGCCATTCACATTTATTGAGAGAACTGATAGATGAGATAGATTACTGTTCATTCTGTTGGGTTGAATGTTGTTACTTTGATTTCTGTCTTGAGCCCTTGTAATATCTGGCCTTTAACCTTTGGGTTTTGGTTGTTTTTGCATTTGTGAGTTTTTATTACGGTGTTCTATACATAACACTGTTTTGAGTACTTCTTGTAGGGCTGGTCTTGTCTTGTAGAATTCTCTGAGGCTTTGCTTGTCTGAGAATGTCTTTATTTCTCTTTCATATACGAAGCTTAATTTTGCAGGGAATAAGATTCTAGGCTGGGCATTGTTTTGTTTCAGAAGAGTGAGAATGGGACCCCGGTCTCCTTGCTTTTAAAGTCTCATTAGAGAAGTCTGGTGTTATTCGAATTGGCTTTCTCTTGTATGTTACTTGCTTCTTTCGTCTTATAGCTCTTAGAAGGGCCTCTTCAGTTGATATTTTCATCAGTCTGATGACTGCATGTTGTGACGTCTTCCTGTTTGCATTGAATCTCCCAGGGGTCCTCTGAGCTTCTTGAACTTGTATATCGAGATTTTGAGCAAGACCTGGGAAATTTTCCCCTATTATGTCTTCAAATAGCTTGTCTAAACCTTTAGTATTGTCTTCTTCTCCTTCTGGTAACCCCATGTTCTTCACATTAGGTTTCTTCACATAATCCCACATCTCTTGTAGGCTTTGCTCTTTCTCTTGTTTCTCTGCTCTATCTCTGTGACTGATTTAATAATTGCAAGGTGTTATCTTCAATCTCTGAGATTCTTTTTCCTGTGTGATCTGCCCTGTTCTTGATGTTTTCCATTGTCTCTTGTAGTTCCCTGAATTGATTCTGTATTTCCAAGAGTTCAGTTAGACTTTTCTTCATTGTGTCGATTTCTTTAGTGAACTTTTGTTCCAAGTCCTGTAGACTTTTTGTGGTTTCTTTGTGTTGGTTATTGAGTTGTTCTTGCAGGTCGTCGAATTTTCTTATGATCCACATTCGATATTCCTCTTCTGTCATTTTGGTTGCTTGATTTTTGTTGGTGTCTGTTTCTAGGAGGCTGATGTTCCTCTTTGGGGGTGTGTTTTCCATTTGGTTTTTCATATTTCCAGAGTTCCTTCCCTGATTTCTTCCCATGTCAATCAGTTGTTGTTTCTTTCCTTTAGGTTTTTGTTTGGGTATTCACATGCCTTGTTTAGTTTCTGATCTGGTAGGCGGTGTCTGTGGGTGAGATTTGACCACTCCCTGTATAATGAGACAGTAGATTACATGAAAATGGTGTGCAGGATGTCCTCCCTTTAGGTAGGTGGTGCTTGTTTGGACGAACAGGCTACACTGTTGTTTTTGTGTCCTGTTATCAGCTCTTGTTCCTGTAGAGAGGCACTCTAGTGCTTCACGTGGTCGGTGAGGCCTTGGGACTCCCAGGTGTGTCCTCTTCTCCCCCTCTGTGAGGGCCGGTCTAGGAGAGTGTCTGGGCGGAGCTGGGTTGGGTAAGTCTGCCTTCAGGCACCACCAATGTTGTTAGCAGGGGTCAAAGTTCTGTTCTCTGCTTCCAGGAAAAGCTTTCCGGGAGGGGCTTAATGGCCCCGCTCAGTCAGAAAGTCTACGTGTGTCGTGGAGCTGTCTGAGACCCATAGTCTGGAGCAGGCCTCGCTTCTTTTCACCTACCCCTACTCCAGAGCTACTCCTGGGCCTCTGCCAGCAGGCCAGACCACACGCCACCAGGCATCCCCTGACTGTGATGCCTGCGTGGAGGTTCCCTGCGCAGGAATGCCACCTGGGCTGGGTGCACTGCCTCCCTTTGGGAAGAGGGTTGCCCTCTAGGACACTTATCTGCCCCTGAAGGCACACACACCTCAGTAGGCTGTTCACATATATCCCTTCTGTGCCTCAGGCAATGTGAGACCTCGGTGCATGGGATCTGGTCTGAAGGTCTGATCTCTGGGCCCCAGAGTTCAAACCATATCCCCACCAGGGAGAGGAGTGCCAGTCCCAATTCACCATCAGGGAGCCCAAGCTGGGTCTATGTCTCTCAACCTCAGGATCTGCCCTGTTCTTCTGGGATCACCGTTCCAGCAGCACCTGGGAGGGCTGGCGGGTAGGGAGCTCACAGTCTGAGTTCCCCTCAGTCAGCTGTATGGCCCCAAAAGGGAAGGTCCCATTCCCTGGAGGTGCCTCCGGCTGGAGGCTATATTGTCTCTCTGGGCAGCTGCGGATCTGGTTGACTGAGGGGAGAATGAGGCAATATGGCGCATGCTGTGCATCTGGGGTTTGTGCACACGGAGGTGCCCCGAGGGATTTGGGAGCCTGGTGCCGCGTCCACTACTAACTTATTGCTCACTGGTGGCGGCCATCTCTGGGCTGGTGTCCGCAGGTCTCTCCACCTGCTGGGGAGCCCACCAGCAGTCCTAGATGCAAGGGAGGGGAAACTTAATTGCTGCACCTACCCTTCCTGCTGGTCTCTGGGCTGCTCCGGCGGTCTCAGCTTCCAGTTCTCCTCCACAACCTCCTCCCATGGAGTCTCCCGTGGTCTCAGGTACCCCTCCTTCTGAAACGTGTCCGCTGTATGCTCGCCTTCTTGCTTCTTTCTTCTAATTTCTGCTAGAATCTGTCTTTTCTGCAGAAACACTCTGTCTGGCGGTGTTTCTTGTCTGCCATGTTGATTCTCCTCCCCTAGAAACCTTTTTTAAAACCCTTTTAACTAAGTAACTGTTTTTTACTAGTAGCATTTATTTGTTTTGAATTCTCTTTGTTCAAGTTACTGGTGTGTTTGTGTCTCCTCATAACATTCTGGCTGATATTTTGACAAATGAGAATCTAGATTCAGCAAATGTGTTTCAAAATAATAAGAAAATATTTTATTAAAAAATTCATTAGAGTAAATATTAAGAAAATGTTCAGATTCCTAGTCAACTCACACTGCAAGAAATCCTAAAGATAGTTATTCAGGCTGGACAGTGGTTGAAATGCTCTTTCCTAATAATAGAGTTACACATTTGACAAGGATTTTTCTTCCCCTTGCTAGCTATTTGGGGCTCTTAGATGCTATCCTTTTCCTGTGTATTAAACTAATATGCTAAAAAACCTAATATTTTGAGGTTAATATAAGTATATTTATATCGAAATCTTTGTCTATACATCCATACTTATATCTGTGTATTGTAGTTCCAGATATAGGTTTTTGAGGTCTTTGTTCACATGGATAAGCTTGTCAGTGGTATAGAGCCCTTCAAAGACTTTAAAGCATATATTTTCTCTGTCAAAATTATGCATTTTTGGTGGTTCTCTAAAATATCAATACTATTTTATATACTTGGAAAGAGAGTCTATTTCCCCATGTTAGAACAGAATTATCAGTCCCACTAGTCACTGTCCATGTATCATATATCTAAATTTTATTTAGATACTACAAATTTTAATTATTCCTGGGTTTTGAATAGCCTCTTTTTTTATTTCAAAATATTTAGAGAGTACAAGTGTTTTTGTTATTTGAATGAACTGAATCATGCTGAAGTCGGGGCTTTTAGTGTGCCTGTCACCAAAGTAGTATACATTGTATCTCATAGGTATGCTTGGATCATTTATATTTTTATTAATAATTTGTAATTAGATTTTCATTATTAATAATTTTTAAAGGAATTTAAAATTTGTTCCCTGTTTGTTTCTTTGTATTATATATTTGAAAACATGTAAATATCTTATGTTTTAAGCCATATCTATTGCATTAAAATAATTCACCCAATTTTTTTACACTAGTGTATATATGTGTGTATATATTTTTATGAATTAGATATGCTTAGGATTGTTTTGTTTTTACTAAGAGCAGTAATGTGGAATTGAACTGTAATTTTTTCCATTTTATTTGTAATTGATTTGCTATATCTTACAACAATATTTCTAAAACAATCTATCATTTTGCAAAGATTTGTAAAGCTACATATTATATTTTTTATGTACTTGAATCTATTTCTGTAACCTCTTCATTTATGTCTTGTTTATGTGTATACATGTAATGGCAATATCTTTAAAAAATAAAAATAAACACTGAAAATCCTGACTTAAAAAAAAAATTTAAGCGAGCATCTAAACCTTTGAAATTTCTTGAGTGATATGAGTGTCTTTGTTATTTGTGGTGGGCCTTTGGGACCATGCTGGAATTTGTGCAAATGAGGTGACTCATGGTGGGCTCCTGGATAGTTTCAAGATGGGGGTTGACCATGCTGAAAAGATCAATCATGTGATTAGAGGGTAAAGGCTTTGAGCTAGAAGATATCAGCCCAAGCTAACCTCTGGAGAGGGAAAGGGGGATTGGAGATTAAGTTAAATCACATGGTCAATGATTCAACCAGGCGTGCCCATATATGGAAACCCCAGTGAAAACTCTGGACATTAAAGCTCAGGATGAGTTTCTTGGACTACATTGATGTGCTAGGGGGTGATATATCCTGGTTCCACAGGGGGACGACATGGAAACTCCACAATTGGAACCCTCCTAGACCTCATCCTCTAGGTTTCTTTATTTTGCTAGTCCTGATTTGCATCCTTTAAAATAAAGCTATTAATATAATCATAAACGTAATGCTTTCCTGAGTTATGTGAGTTATTCCAGGTAATTATCAAACCCAAGGGGCTCATTGAAATCCCCAAATTAGTAGTCAGTTGGTCAGAAGTGCAGGTGGCCTAGGGACTCCTGAACTCATGGCTGGCATCTGAAGGGAGGACAGTCTTGTTTGGGACTGTGCCATTACCCAGTAGACTCGATGCTAACTCTAGGTAGTTAGTGTCAGAATTCCATTGCAGTGTTACAGAATGTATAATACAGCTGTGTCAAATAACTATGTGTTTATTTAAACTGCATATAAAGTGAAATTTTCAGAAAATAAAAACTACTTTTAAAAGAAAATTCAAATCAGATCATGTTACCAAATTGCCTAACACCCTTAGCAGCTTATCATTGCAATTATAATAAAATCCTAATTCTTTCCCATGAGTTATGTGCTTCATCATGATCTCAATCCTGTCTATCTTATTTCATCTCATACCACTCTCTCCCTTGATCTCTAAGCTCCAGTCACTCTGGCTTACTGTATCTTCCTCCAACACAATAATAGGCTTATCCCCATCTCAGGGCCTTTGTCTTCCTTTCCCTTTGCCTAGAATCCCTTTACCTAGATCTTTTCACAGTTTCCTCCTTCCTTTCACAGGAACCAGATAAAAGTTGCCTCGTCAGAGAAGCCTTGCATGATCATTCAATCTCAAATAACCTCAAACAATCAGACAAACCCAAACTAAAGTCCAGTCTACAAGTCAATTGGCCTATACTCTTCAAAAAACGTCAAAGTCATGAAAACAGGAACTATTCTAAATTAAAGGAGACTAAAGAGACAGAACAACTAAACACTATTATATGACTCTATCAATATTTACAAAAAAGCCTATACAGACCATTATTGGGGCAGTTGCAGAAATTCAAATATGCATTGTACGCTAGATAATATTATCATTGTTAAATTTTCTGAGTATGATCATTGTACTGTGCGTGCAAGAGAATGTCCTTGCTCTTTATGAGGTACATGCTGAAGTTACTTATGGGTGGAGTGTCATTAAGTCTGCAACTAAATTTCATGTGGCTTGGCTAAAAATAAAGAGATAGGTAGATAGAATTATAGATATCAACTAATGTGGCAAAACTGTTAACAATTGGAGAATATTGGTGAAGAATATTTCAGCATTCACTGTATTAGTCTTGTGATTTTTCTGTAGGGTTGAAAATTTTCCAAATCAAAAGTTAGTGGGGGGAGGTGGAGTAAGATGGCGGATGAGAAACACTGCCAGACAGAGTGTCTCTGCAGAAAAGACAGATTCTAGCAGAAATTAGAAAAAAGAAGCAAGAAGACGAGCATACAGCAGACAAGGACCAGAAGGAGGGATACCTGAGACCCCGGGAGACTCCACGGGAGGAGGCTGCGGAGGAGAACTGGAGGCTGAGACCGCCGGAGCAGCCCGGAGACCAGCGGCAAGGGTAGGTGGATTTGCTGTTTCCCCTCCCCTGCATTTGGGACTGCTGGTGGGCTCCCCAGCGGGTGGAGAGACCTGCAGAAACCTGCCCAGAGACCGCCGCTGCCAGCCAGCATTGAACCTGTAGCAGACGTGGCACCAGGTTCCCAGCTTCCTCCGGGCACCTTCGTGTGCACAGACCCGAGCCACGTGGCAGGTGCCATATTTCCTCCTCCTCCCCTCCATGGACCCTACCCGCGGCTACCCAGAGAGACAATACAGCCAACAGCCGGAGGCATATCCAGGGAACGGGACCTTCCCATTTGGGACCCTAGAGATGACTCAGGGGAACTCAGACTGTGAGCTCCCTACCCGCCAGCCCACCCAGGTGCTGCTGGAACAGTGTTCCCATGAGAACGGTGCTGACTCAGAGGCTGAGAGACATAGCCCCAGCTTGGGCTCCCTGTGGGTGAATTGGGACTGGAAATCCTCTCCCTGGTGGGGATACAGTTGGAACTCTGGGACCCAGAAGTCAGACCTGCAGACCAGATCCCCTGCAACGAGGGCTAGCATTGCCCGGGGCACAGAAGGGTTCTACGTGAACAGCCTACTGAGGTGTGTGTGCCACCAGGGGCGGATCAGCATCATAGAGGGCAACCCTCCTCCCAGGAGGAGGCCGTGCACCCAACCCAGGTGGCGTTCCCGTGCAGGAAACCGCCCCTCAGACATCACAGTCCCGGGAGGCCTGGTGGCTTGTGGTTTGGCCTGCTGGCAAGGGCCCAGGATTAGCTGCGGACTTGGGGAGAGTGGACAGAAGCGAGGCCCACTCCAGACTACGGGTCTCAGACAGACTCACACCCACAACGAGACTTTCTGGCTGAGTGGGACCATTCCAGCCCCGCCCTGACAGCTTTTCCTGGAAGCAGAGAACAGAACTTTGACCCCTGCTAATGGCCTGAGGGCAGGCTTACCCAACCCAGCTCCGCCCAGAGCAAGAGCTGATAACAAGACACAAACACAACAGCATAGCCTGTTCCTCCTAGCAAACGCCACCTACTGACAGGGACGGCATCTTGCACAGCCTTTCCACAGCACCCACTGGATTAATATACAGGGAGTGGTCCAATTTCACCCACAGACACCACCTAACGCCTCAGAAACTAAACAAGGTGTATGAATACCCAAACAATAACTAAAGGAAAGAAACAACAACTGATCGACATGGGAAGAAATCAGCGAAAGAACTCAGGAAATATGAAGAACCAAACAGAAAACACACCCCCAAAGAGGAGCACCAGCCCCCTAGAAATGGACACCAACCAAAATCAGGCAACCAATATGACAGAAGAGGAATTTCGTGTGTGGATCATAAGAACACTCACACAGCTGCAACAACAACTCAATAACCAACATAAAGAAATCACAAAAAGCCTCCAGGATATGGAAAAAGAAACAGACACAATGAAGAAAAGTTTAACCGAACTCCTGGAAATGAAGAATCAATTCAAGGAATTACAAAATACAGTGGAAAGTCTCAAGAACAGGGTAGATCAAACAGAAGAAAGAATATCAGAGATTGAAGATTACACCCTCTAATTAAATAAATCAGTCACAGAAATAGAGCAGAGAAACAAGAGAAAAGAGCAAAGCCCACAAGAGCTGTGGGATTATGTGAAGAAACCTAATGTGAGGGTCATAGAGTTACAAGAAGGGGAAGAAGGCAACACTCAAGGGTTGGACAAGTTGTTTGAATATACAATATAGGAAAATTTCCCAGGCCTTGTTCAAAATCTTGATATACAAGTTCAAGAAGTTCAGAGGACCCCTGGGAGATTCAATGCAAACAGGAAGACATCACGACATGCAGTCATCAGACTGACCAAAGTATCAACTAAAGAGGCCCTTCTAAGAGATGTAAGACAAAAGAAGCAAGTAACATACAAGGGAAAGGCAATTCGAATAACATCAGACTTCTCTAATGAGACTTTACTAGCAAGGAGAGACTGAAGCCCCATTCTCACTCTTTTGAAACAAAACAATACCCAGCCTAGAATATTATTCCCTGCAAAACTAAGCTTCGTATATGAAGGAGAAATAAAAACATTCTCAGACAAGCAAAGGCTCAGAGAATTCACCAAGACAAGACCAGCCCTACAAGAAGTACTTAAAACAGCGTTACGCACGGAACATCATAATAATAACCCACGAATATAAAAACAACCAAAACCCAAAGATATTAAAGGCCAGATATTACAATGGCTCAGGACAGAAATCATAGCAAAAACATCCAACCCAACAGAATGATCAGTAATCTACCTTACTATCAGTTCTCTCAATAAATGTGAATGGCTTAAACTCTCCACTCAAGAGACACAGGCTGGCGGAATGGATAAGAAAATACAGGCCAAGTCTATGCTGTCTTCAGGAAACACATCTAACCTGCAAGGATGCATATAGACTAAAAATAAAAGGGTGGAGATCAATATTCCAAGCAAATAGAAGCCAAAAGAAGGCTGGTGTGGTAGTTCTAATTTCAGAAGATTTAGTTTTTAAACCAACAAAAGTAGTAAAAGACAAAGAGGGTCATTATATAATGATGAAGGGCACAGTCCAACGAGAAGAGATAACAATTTTAAATATATATGCACCCAACTTAGGTGCACCCAGATTCATAAAGCAAACCTTACCGGAGCTAAGCAAATGGATTAATAGCAACTCCATAATCGCCAAGGATTTCAACACCCCACTGATGGCATGACACAGATCCTCCAAACAGAAAATTGATAAAGAAATAATGGACTTAAACAAAACTCTAGAACAATTGGGCCTCACAGACATCTACAGAACATTCCAAAATCCACTGAATATACGTTCTTCCCATCAGCTCACGGGACATTCTCTAAGATTGACCATATCCTAGGACACAAAGAAAATCTCAAGAAATTTTAAAAAATAAAAATCATACCATGTACCTTCTCAGATCACAGTGGAATAAAACTAGAAATCAACCCTAACAGAAACTCACATTTCTACACAAAAACGAGGAAATTAAATAACCTCCTACTAAATGATTACTTCATAAATGTAGAAATCAAGACGGAAATAAAAAAATTCTATGAAGAAAACGACAATGGAGAGACAAGTTATCAACTCCTCTGGGACACAGCTAAAGCAGTTCTGAGAGGAAAGTTTATCTCCATAAATGCCTATAACCAAAAGACAAGAAGATCACAAATAGACAATCTAATGAAACGACTCAGAGAGCTGGAAAAAGAAGAACAGACCAACCCCAAACCCAGCTTAATAAGCGTAATCAACAAGATCAAATCAGAACTAAACGAAATTGAAAACAGGGAAGCTATTCAGGAGATTAATAAAACAAAAAGTTGGTTCTTTGAAAAAATAAACAAAATTTACACACCATTGGATAAGCTAACGAAAAGCAGAAAAGAGAAATCTCTAATAAGCTCCATCAGGAATAAAAAAGGAGATATCACAACTGATCCCAAAGAGATACAAGATACAATTTATGAATACTACAAAAATCTTTATGCACACAAACTAGAAAATGTGGAGGAAATGGACAAATTTCTAGAAACACACAGCCTCCCTAGGCTCAACCAAGAAGAAATAGATTCCCTGAACAGACCAATCTCAACAGCTGAAATAGAAACAGCAATTAAAAATCTCCCTAAAAAGAAAAGTCCCGGTCCAGATGGCTTCACACCTGAATTTTACCACACTTACAAAGAAGAACTAGTACCTATCTTGCAGAAACTATTCCACAACATTGAGAAGAACGGAAACCTCCTAGATACATTTGATGAAGCGAATATTACTCTGATACCAAAACCAGGAAAGGATGCAACAGAAAAAGGAAACTACAGACCAATATCCCTAATGAATATAGATGCAAAAATTTTCAACAAAATCTTAGCTTACCGAATCCAGACACTTATCAAAAAATAATCCACCACAACCAAGTGGGCTTCATCCCAGGGATGCAGGGATGGTTCAACATACGTAAATCTATAAATGCAGTTCACCACCCTTTCATGATACGAACACTTAAGAAAATAGGCATCGAAGGGACATACCTAAAAATGATACAAGCCATATATGACAGATCCATAGCCAACATCATACTGAATGGGGAAAAATTGAAATCATTCCCACTTAGAACTGGAACCAGACAAGGCTGCCCACTATCTCCACTTCTGTTCAACATAGTACTGGAAGTCTTGGCTACAGCAATCAGACAGGTAAATGGAATCAAAGGTATCCAAATAGGGGCAGAAGAGATCAAACTTTCACTGTTTGCTGATGATATGATATTGTATATAGAAAACCCCAAAGATTCAACCAAGAAACTCCTGGAACTGATCAATGAATTTAGTAAAGTCTCAGGATACAAAATCAATACACAGAAATCAGAGGCATTCATATACACCAACAACAATCTAATTGAGAACCAAATCAAAGACTCAATTCCCTTCACAATAGCAACAAAGAAATTAAAGTACCTAGGAATATACTCATGGATCGGCAGAGTCAACATCATCTACCCAATCTGATCTACAGATTCAATGCAATACCTATTAAAATCCCATCATCATACTTCACAGATATAGAAAAAATAATTTTACGCTTCATATGGAACCAAAGAAGACCCCGAATATCAAGAGCAATTCTAGGCAACAAAAACAAAATGGGAGGTATTAATATGCCAGATATCAAACTATACTACAAAGCTGTAGTAATTAAATCAATATGATATTGGCACAAAAATAGGAATATTGACCAGTGGAACAGATGCGAGAATCCTGAGATAAAACCATCCTCATATAGCCATCTAATCTTTGACAAAGCAGACAAAAATATACACTGGGGAAAAGAAACCCTTTTCAATAAATGGTGCTGGTAAAACTGGATAGCCACCTGTAGAAGGCTAAAACAGGACCCACACCTTTCACCTCTCACAAAAACCAACTCACGCTGGATAACAGACTTAAACCTAAGGTATGAAACTATTAGAACTCTAGAGGAAAAAGTTGGAAACACTCTCCTAGACATCGGCCTGGGCAAAGAGTTTATGAAGAAGACCTCAAAGGCAATCACAGCAGCAACAAAAATAAATAAATGGGACATGATGAAACTACAAATCTTCTGCACAGCCAAAGAAATAGTCATGAAAGTAAACAGACAACCTACAGAATGGGAGAAAATTTTTGCATCCTATGCATCCGATAACGGACTCATAACTAGAATATACTTAGAAATCACGAAAATCAGGAAGAAAAAATCAAATAACCCCATTAAAAAGTGGGCAAAGGACTTGAACAGAAACTTTTCTCAAGAAGACAGAAGAATGGCCAACAAACATATGAAAAAATGCTCAACATCTCTAATCATCAGGGAAATGGAAATCAAAACCACAATGAGATATCACTTAACCCCAGTGAGAATGGCCTTTATCAAAAAATCTCCAAACAATAAATGCTGGCATGATTGCTGAGAGAGAGGAACACTCCTACATTGCTGGTGGGACTGCAAACTACTTCAACCTCTGTGGAAAGCTATATGGAGGTATGTTAAAGCAATACAAGTGATTCTACCATTTGATTCAGCAATCCCATTGCTGGGCATCTACCCAAAAGATCCAATGACACTCTACAAAAAAGACACCTGAACTTGAATGTTTATAGCAGCAGAATTCATAATTGCAAGGCTGTGGAAACAGCCCAAGTGCCCATCAATCCAAGAATGGATTAATAAAATGTGATATATGTATACCATGGAGTACTATTCTGCTCTAAGAAACAATGGTGACATAGCACATCTTATATTTTCCTGGGTAGTGCTGAACCCATACTATTAAGTGAAGTTTCCCAAGAATGGAAAAGCAAGCACCACATATACTCACCAGCAAATTGGTATTAACTGAACAGCACCTAAGTGGTCTCATAGGTACTACAGTAAAAGATATTGGGCAGGTGGGAGGGGGGAGGGGGGCGGGTATATACATACATAATGAGTGAGATGTGCACCATCTGGTGGATGGTCATGATGGAGACTCAGACTTGTGGGGGGGCGGGGGGAAATGGGCATTTATTGAAACCTTAAAATCTGTACCCCCATAATATGCTGAAAAAAAAAGTTAGTGGGGAAAAACCTTGAACTTTATTTAGTGAGTTTATTGTTGGTAGTAGCACTGGTGAAGCAATTAACTCCAAACTATTTTTGATGTGCTATATGATTAAGGAAATTAGTATGTATATTGATCAGAGTAGTCTTTAAGGAACTTTCTATCACATCATCCTGTTTTATTTGCTTTATCTCATTTATCATTTTCTGAAACATTTTTTTCATTTATGTGTTTACTTTTCTGTTTAATATATTTTCCCAGCCCCTATCCTATAAATGTTGTTTAAGCAGGAATGATGTCTGCCTTGTTTTTTGGTGAAGCCTCAGCATTCAATTAAGTGCTTGGCATATAGTAGATAGTAAATAATTACTTTGGAATAGACAAATGAATGAACCTGAGGTCAGGCAGCAGCAGTTTTGTTCCTAGGGCCAAGTTAAGGCCCTGTGTCCCAGTTGGGATAGGGCTTTTTGTGGTAGAGACCTGTGAAGCTGAGAGAAAGAAAGGGGAGGAACTCAGCCTAGTTCTGTCATATGAAGTATAGTTAAAGGGAATGGGACCTACTAGAAATAGCAGGGACCCCAAAGGTCATACTAGAGGATGAGGACTATTAAAACCAAAAGGTGAATGATGGCAGAGAGGTCCTGGAAATGATTGTGCAATGCTTTAATCTCCATCTAAGATAACTGAGTTATGCAACAATTTGTCCTTGTAAGTCTTCCATTGTGTAAAGACTCTTCCCTGAGATTCCCTCTTACCAGAACGGATGAACTGTGCATTTTGAGCTAACTCTCAGCAAGGTAGAACTACAGGGAAAGAGAAAAATGGGCTGCCAGGAACATTGCTGGTGATTTTTTTAGTGGAAAACAAAGCCACCTTCCTCCCTCCCCAACCTGTTTCATCACAGCAACTCTGCCTGTCAAATCTTCTTTTTCTTAAATTCTTTTACCCTGCCTGTTTCTTCCTCCTCTATCATTTTTCTTCCTAGGGTTGATGTCAGAAAGACGTGTGTGTGGAGACTGGTGAGGTAGTAAAGTAAATCTGTACAGGGACAATTCTTACTAACATTGTCCTTTTTATTTTTTTTCCTTTTTTGATAAGGACACGCATACATGCAAATGTTGAGGATGAGCATTACAAGTGTCTGCCTGCCTCCCTTATTGACACCACATCATGAGGGTTATAAGACAGAATCTTTTCCACTCTTTCTAAACACCATCACCTCAGGATGATGTATCAGCTCTACACTCTCTCCCTCACCTCCCCTGTGATCTGCCACACCGAATTCCACCACTTTTTTTATATGCCATTAGAGCAATCTGTTTTCTCTTATTAATCTAAGATGTTTAGATCTTTTGCAATTCAGGACTTCATGGCTGTTTCTCATCAGCTTCCCCCATGTCTAAGCCATAGTAAATTAAAGATTCTACAAAGATCCATTTTTTCTTTTTTTGGTTATCCTTCTTCAAACTGTCCTCGATCTTCAATCTGCTTTCAGGTCCACAACTATCTCACTCCCGCCTGCCTACAAAGACCTTTCTCTCATCCCCTGGTCATTCATCATCAGAATTTCAAATTAGGAATTACATGACTATGTTGAGTCCATAGAAGTCAAATGACCCATTATGGACTGAATCCAAATGTATAGGCAGGTGGTTAAGCAGGTCGGGGCAGCAGTCTTGGCACAAGCCTTTCACAAGACCTGAAACTAGAAGTTGCAGCAAAAATCAAGAAACAATCATGATTTTACAAATTACCCCAAATTAGCTTGATGTCAGCTCAAGGGGAACAAAGTGGATTTGTAGATGCTTCCAGAACAAAGTACAATGTCAAGGATAATTTTTCTTTCTGGTTGGTTATACCTATACTCAAACAACCTGCATTGACTCCCAATTACCTTTAAAATCAAATCTTTAAACTCTTCAGTCTGGCATTCGAAGCCTTTTATATCTCTCTACCACTCAGTTTGCTCCAATCTCATCTCTCATTACTTCTTGGTATGGTCCCTCTGCCTCAACCAGCCTGGCTCATTCTCACCACCAGGTTTCCATTCTTGCCCCTCTCTTTGCTTGTAATCCTCTTCCCTTCCACTTCCTCCTTGCTGATCTCCATTAACTGCATTATTCAAGACCAAGTTCAGGACATGACCCCTTACAAGAAGCTGTCTCCGACTTACTCACAGGATCATTGATATTTCGTGCTAAAACAGACTTCAGAGCTAGCTGATCAAGCTGAACTTTGTCCTCATCTCCATTTTTCAGATGAGAAAACTTGAAGCCAAAAGATATTAAATGATTTTATAAGGTCATGCTGTGAGTTTACTGGTAGAATCTTAATCTGAAGCCAGATTTCCTGACTCTCTGTGCAATTTCCTTTCCACTCTGTCACACTTCGTCCCCATGCCCCCAACCCACCAGAAAAGGACAAAGTATAGTGTCAAGATCATAAACTGGCATCTGTGTTTGGATTGTGTTTCACCTGTATTTGGCTTATCTCGACCACCAAGTTTTAATGATTTTTGTGAGAAGGATCGTGTTTAATATTTCTGTCCCTTCTCCATCTCCATGGCACCTAACAGGGGTGTATACCTGTCAGACTGGCAGTAAATGCATCTTAACTGTGGAGTGCAGAACCAATAAAATGAGTACACTCTGGGTGGATTATTATATTATATATATATATATATATATATATATATTCAAAAAGATTTATCTAAACAGGGACCTCCTATAGTGAGCTTGGTTACAGATCATTAACCTACCATCCAGAGAGTGAGAGCTGAGAAACCTCAAGATAAAATTGTAAGAGTCACTGCTCCTCTTACAGGCTCCAAAAAGAAAAGAGCATTAATGCAGGCTTCCCATTCTGCTATGCAGAGGATTTCCACAGCCTCTGTCTCACCACCTGCAGCTCAGCGTTGTGCTCTGGTCTCCCTCAGCTGGGAGTTGAGTGACACAAGTTCTAAATGTCTGTTCCACCACTAATTATCTCTGTGACCTAGGACATGGCACTTAATCTCACTGGACTTGTGTTTTCTCATCTGTAAAAGGTTAGGGGGCAGGGATGTGTGGTGAAAGTACAGACTTATTTGCTTCACACATTTGTTGTGAGGCTCAAGTGAGATAATATATATGAAAGTACTTCAAAAAGAAAAAATCAAATAACCCTATTAAAAAGTGGGCAAAGGACATGAACAGAAACTTTTCTAAAGAAGACAGAAGAATGGCCAACAAACATATGAAAAAATGCTCAACATCCCTAATCATCAGGGAAATGCAAATCAAAACCACAATGAGATATCACTTAACCCCAGTGAGAATGGCCTTTATCAAAAAGTCTCCAAATAACAAATGCTGGCGTGGATGTGGAGAGAGAGGAACACTCCTACACTGCTGGTGGGACTGCAAACTAGTTCAACCTCTGTGGAAAGCAATATGGAGATACCTTAAAGCGATACAAGTGAATCTACCATTTGATCCAGCAATCCCATTGCTGGGCATCTACCCAAATGATCCAATGACACTCTACAAAAAAGACACCTGCACTCAAATGTTCATAGCAGCACAATTCATAATCGCAAGGCTGTGGAAACAGCCCAAGTGCCCATCAATTCAAGAATGGATTAATAAAATGTGGTATATGTATACCATGGAGTACTATTCAGCTCTAAGAAACAATGGTGATATAGCACATCTTATATTTTCCTGGTTAGAGCTGGAACCCATATTACTAAGTGAAGTATCCGAAGAATGGAAAAACAAGCACCAGATATATTCTCCAGCAAACTGGTATTAACTGAGTAGCACCTAAGTGGACACATAGGTACTACAGTAATAGAGTATTGGGGAGGCGGGAGGGGGGCGGGTATATACATACATAACGAGTGATAGGCGCACCATCTGAGGGATGGTCATGCTAGAGACTCAGACTTGTGGGGGGAGGGGGGGAAGGGCATTTATTGAAACTTTAAAATCTGTACCCCCATAATATGCCGAAATAAAAAAAAAATCAGAAGGCATTATACGAATGCAAGGTATTAACTTTTTTTATTTTAGTGTATTATGGGGGTACAAGTGTTAAGGTTATATATATTGCCCATGACCCCCTCCCCTCTCGAGTAAGAGCTTCAAGCACGTCCATCCCCCAAACATTGCACATTTTACTCGTTGTGATTGTAAATACCCGTCCTTTTAAATGTTCCAATCCTCTATCAATTAAATCCTAGGAGACTAGAGTGAGTGAAGGGTAACAAGTTTGTGTTTTAATCCCATGTAAATTAATTTTCTGAATCGTTGACCTTCTCCATAAATGCTGCTCTTCATCCCATCTCTTTATTTTATTTAGTAGATTATTATAAAGGTTGCTATTTTAGCTTTGCACATTATCAAGGTGGCAGGGATGGGAGAGATTGGCAGCTGGTGAGACTCAGGAGAGTCATTGATTTCTTCTCAAATTGCTTTATAAGGGAGGAATTAGGGAACTTTTAGCTACTGGTCAAGAGGGAAAGGGCTTTCACTCTAGCACTCCAGTGCCACTCTCTCTTTAAATCATGAAAAGGAAATGAAAAAAAAATGGAGGGAGAAGAGATTTAATTTTGAGACATTTTTCTCTCCTTTGCCTCTCCAAAACTCCAAGCATGGCTGAAATCTAAGAATCGCCATGCTGGCTTGGGTAAACTTTATTTTGGATGGAATCAGGGTAAATGCTGGGGGAAGGGGCAAGGTAGTACACTACATATTCAAAAGATATGAGCCCACTGTACTGATCAATCCTTCATTCAGCCCAATCAGGTAACTTATATAACATGCCCAAAATCCCAGGTTATGGACCATTTCTGCCCTGGGACATTCAGAACCATGTCTACCCAAGCCTCTGTAGAGATGGTCATCATTCCAGGTATGCCTACTTGGAGAAATTTTTATGTAGCTCTTGGCCTTTTTATCAGTATTGTTCAATTAGAAAAGAGCCTCATAGGAGATTATTAATCATCCAAAATATTAAATACTGCTAAAAAGCAAAGCAGAAAAAGACACCCTAACCAGGAACCTGCAATGAATCATCCACTTAACAGACATTTCCTGAATCTTTACTATGGCCTCAGCCCTGGGTTAAGTTGTGAGGAAAATACACAAGCATCTAAATAGAGCTTTCTCTGTTAAGAAACCATCAGGTTATGGCAGAAAGGAG